>NC_054481.1:114296387-114896387 GCF_017639515.1 Carcharodon carcharias | reverse complement strand
TGTCACTTTATAATCTGAAAAAGTATTCACTTTCACTGAATGATGTGTAATGGTGTCTTTCAGCTTCATTTATAGGCTTCGCGAATCCTCCCCTTGCATCCACCACCACTAGCAGTTCAGCTGCACACAGCCGGTCCACGAGTGATTCTGGAGGGAGAAGTGTGTTTGTGTGGCAGGGCCTTTTGGAGCCTTGTGCAAGCACCGTCCCACACATGCAGATCCTGCCTCCATCACGCTCATCTGAATTTCCTCAGCATTGCTGCCTGCTGAGGTTCTTTCAGTTGTCCATCTGAGCCGACCTGCATCTCCGCCCACCCACTGATTGCACTCCCATGCAGCACCAGTTCCTGCCCAACAAGAGGCTCCTTTCACTTTCGATTTTAGAAGAATGGTACTGGTAAAGTTTGTCTTCAGCTACTCTGTCCTTTCCCCTCCCCCAGTCACACATGTCCTTCCCCCATCACTGTCGACACCCCTGGTATCACCTTCCACTTCCCCACCATCATCCACGAGCCAGAACCCTTCACTTTTCGGGATATCCAGGTGAATGTGTATGTTCCCTACCTTCCCAAGAATCCCACCCCCATGACTTCCCTGACCTCCTCCTTCCCACCCCAGGGTCGATATCTGCCTCTGAGTCCCCACCAACCACCCTCGACACCCCTTCTACTGCTACCATTGGACCCTCACCCTTCCACCATACATGTTCACTCTGCACTCTCTCTTTCTCACCATTTCCTCTTACCATGCTCACCCTCATTTCGGTCCCCAGGAGGCAGTCATTGACTCCACAGTCCCCTCCCTTGCACGTTCACCTGAACATCTCCCCATTTACTCCTTCCTTCACCCCTACTCCCTCCCCTCCCTCCCAAACCCAACACCCCAACACCATCGTAACCCCCCTCCCAACCTCACCCCCCCCAACACAATCATTCCCCCCTCCCAAACATACCCCTTCTGACATAATCATTCCCCCCACCAACCTCCCACCCTCACCCTACCCCCCCGGTCCCCACCCCCCATCCCCACCACCCCGGTACACGTTCCTCTCCCAGTCAAGCCTACACCTTTCTCTCCACCCCCTCGATGATCATCCGCAGCAGACCATGGCCAAGACATTGTGTCCCGAAGCAGACCCTCAATGGCGACCTTCCATCTTGCATGAGCTGCTTCGGAGCAGAGCCATGTCCATAAGAATCCACCCAACATGCAATACACGTTCCTCCAGGGTCCGAATGCTGTCGAGTCCTGCATCTTCGGCTCCTTGGATGTCCGCGATGTGAGCAAAGCCCTGACGGTAAGTCCTGACTTCTGCACGTCACACTTATCAAGACGTTATGCATCAGCATGTTTTCCTGCCAATGTGGGCAGCAAATTTGATGTGGCGGGATGATTCTGGCAAGAAGGGCTTGTAATGATATGCAGATATTTGAAAATGAAGTTCCCAACATGCAGCAGTGGGAAACGCGGCCTGCTATTGATGGGTGGAGCAGATGATTGTAAACTGGTTTCAGGATGGTGTGAAGCTGATTTTTGGCCTTCTCGTCTTATTGTCCACTCACGCCCACCATAATGCCTGATGCCAATGGACACGGAAAATTCTGACCATCTATGTCTTCACCTGACATCCAGGCGTTTATTTTCCAGCTGGTACCAGTGCACAGGAACCCAGCCTGTTATTCACACTCCAAAATAAATAAGACCAACTGCAAAGCTCCAGCTGCTGTCCAACTCAGGTCAGCAAATGCAGTGTCAACAAGGGACAAAACTTTGCACCTTTTGGTCCATAAAGCTTGGTATCTCTCCCAACAGTGCATTCAGAGGAACTTGGGAAAGCATATCTAATGACATTCCTGTTTGTGGTCCACAGTTCGCAGCTAAATCAAGAAAACAAAGCACCTCATTCCTCGCTACAAAAATAATTAAAATAATTAAAAATAATTGATTCAGAGATAGGAGTTCAAATTCACCATGGCAGCTGGGAAATTTAAATTCAAGTTAATAAATAAATCAGGAATAAAACGTTAGTATTATTAATGGTGACCACAAAGCTACCAATTATTGTAACCCATCTGGTTCACTAATGTCCTTTAGGGAAGGAAATCTGCCACCCTTACCCAGTCTGGCCGATATGTAATTCCAGACTCACATGAATGTGGTTGACTCTTAATGAAATGGCCTAGAAAGCCACTCAGTTAAAAGCAACTAGGGACAAGCAATAAATGCTGGCCTTGCCAATGATGCCCATATCCCATGAATGAATAAATTAATTCATAACTAATACCCTAAAACCTAAAGCACAGCCCTGTCAAAGGCACCAGATCTGCCTCCACATCAAAGTGCAGACAACAGTAAAATGCCTGCAGGGTCTACCACTTTATTCCGGTGGTGAAAGTGAAGGCATTCAGTCTAGCTATACTGGCCTAGCTATTTGTGACATAGAGGTAATCTCCCTCATGGTGCCCACAATTCGAACAGCAGGATCACAAACTCTTTTGGCAGCCTCCAGCCTGAATCCCCGTTCCTGCAAATGTAGAACCTGGGAGCTCTAGAACTGATTCTCCAGCACTGAAAAATGGAGTCTCACTCTCAGCTTTCAGAACAAACCATTAAAAAAATCCTGAGAATACACCTCTGCGTCTGCTTAATGGCGCGGAACCACTGCAACTTGCATTTATGTAGCACTTTTAATGTAGTAAAATGTCCCAACCCACTTCACAGGAGCAATTATCAGACAAAATTTGGCACTGAGCCACAGGTGCCAGCTTAGGTATTAGGACAGCATAAACTTAGTCAAAGAGGGAGATTCTAAGGAGCATCTTAAAGGAGGAAAAAGAGGTGAAGAGGTTTAGGGAGGAAATTCCAGAGCTTAGGTTCTGGGTTTAGTGATGGCAATTGAGTATGTGCAAGGGGCCAGAACTGGAGGAGCACAGAGATTTCAGAGGATTGGGGAGTTGGAGAGTTAAAGGTCAGGTTAGACAGATAGCAACAGAATAACTCTTGCTTGTAGGCCGAAAGGCTTCCTTTAATGGAAGCTTATTATCCCAGAAATTAATTGTGTGCTTAGAGTTGGGGGAGGGGTCAGAGCTGCTTGACATCAATCACCAACACACTTGACAATATTCTTTCTGGCACAGTCACTCTCACACCCATTGTAGCTGCCACGACAGTTGGTAAATTTATACCAACTTGCAGAGTGCCATGGTCTTGGGCTTCATTAGGAGGCTGTGCGAGGGCTGAGGATTAATGGTTATTTTTCCTTAACCACAGCTGGTTACATTTTCTTTTACAATACACTTGGACCCAATTGTGCAGGGCTGCAGCAGTCACTTATGTCTTTAACCTCAGTCCCACACTGGGAAAGAAAATTCAAACCCATGATTACTTTATTTGTCATACACAGTGCCTCCTGCTTAATTGCATACCATTGCAAGTTGGCATTATAAGCAATTGAGTGGCTGCTGATCCAATTATCCAGGCAAGGAGCTCAAATGATCTAAATTCACCCATGTCCTAGGGTCACATTGTGATTTATTTTCTCCCTGCAACAACCTGGAAGGTGAGTATATCTAAAAGACCATGAAAGCCATGTTATTGGGGGGTAGCCTGAGTTATACCATCAGTGCCAGGGTTGGTTTGCTTATCAATTCCTTTCTGTTAAAATTTGTTGGTTTCCAGAAATCAAATAGCAGCTGTGGCTCAGTGACAGCATGCCTGCTTCGCAGTCAGAAAGATCACAAACTCAAGTAGTACTCCAGTGACTTGAGCTCATAATCCAGGCTGACACTCCAAGGCGGTACTGAGCAAGTGCTGCACTGCCAGGGGTGCTGTTTTCCTGTTGAGACGTTAAACCGAGACCACGTCTGCCCTCTCAAGTTGATGTAATAGATTCCATGGGTTTGAAAACAAGCAGTTGAGTTCTCCGGGTGCCCAGGCCAACATTTCTCCAACACCTGAAAAAATAGATTAACTGATCATTCTTTTGTCTGCTGCTTGTGAGATTTTGTACAAATTGGTTGCCAGATTTGCCTAGATAACAATTTCAATGTAATTATGTACACCTTGACGATGTGTTAAGGTTCTATATAAATGCAAGGTCTTTCTTTCATCAAGAGGCACAAGCCCAATTCAGAGCATTCTGTAAGGGCAGAATTTTGCACTTGGCGGGGGTGCTTGGCGAGGGCAGATGGTTGGAAAGCCGACCGCCACCCACAATTGGCACTGCACCACGATTTTACGCAAGCAGGGTCGGCTTCCTGATCACCTGTCCCCAGTGAGCAACCCCGCCAAGCGTGGAAAATGAGCGGCAGCGTTCAGTGTTGCCTGTACGGACAGGGGAAGGAGGGCAAGCGGGCCTAGCGCAAACTTAATGCATGCACGCAAAAGAGCGCTTCAATCTCCCTGAAGCACAGAGCTGCCTCAGGGAGATGAAGTGGTCTTTGAAAAATCTTAATGGACAAAATAAAAATGTCATAAAACATGTCCCTCATGTGACTCTATCACGTGACCAGGGACATGTTTTTAATTTAAGTGTGAAATTTTTATTTTATTTTTATTTGCTGTAGAAAACTTCATCCTGCCTGTGGATGAGGTTTCCTAAAAAGTGCAAAGGTCGCTTGGCATTTTAGCCTGTCTGCCAACTGTTAGGTTGGATGGGCAGCGTAAATGTGAAATTAATTACCCTTTTAATGGCAGTAATAGGCCTTTTAATTGTCAGCGGGCACGCTGCCGACTCTGGTGCGTGCCTGCCGAACAAAATATCAAGAGGCTACGTGATGACATTGGGACGCTCACCCAACATCATGGTGTGTCATTTTACGCTCAGCCAGGTCAGGCGTGCGTCCGCCCGCTGAGCTCAATATTCTGCCCTAAGTTTCTGTTGGAGCCGAATGTAGTTGTGGGCCAAGTGGCCAAGATCTGGTACTTCACTTGTGGTCTGGGTTGCATCATTCCAGTTGCCCGTGGTGCCCCTTGGTGAGTGACTGGAGGAAATGAACCAGGGTTCCCCATTGTCCAAACAACAGATGAAAAAGACATGCCTCAACTGAGATACCTGCCATGATTAAGCAGCCTTCCCAATCTCACCAAGGTCTAAATTTTATCAGTGTCCTAAAAAGGGTGCATGTCTAGGGGTGGACAGTGACAACACACCAGATCATCAGAATTCAAGCAAGAAGCAAGCATCAATCAGACGAGCTATGTCTGAATGACTGATTGTCCCCTATAACTAGGAGGGGCTGACTGCGGTTCAGTTAATTTGTGGACCCTACATTTAAGAAGAAAATCCTTTGAAGAGCTGCTGGTCAAGGTCTACAAGAGGTCTACAAGAACTAGTTGTAGCTTGTGGACTGTAAGTCTAAGCAAATTTAGGAGTCCAGCTCTGAACCGGATTCAGATGTCTCATTTCAGGCAGCAGCCTAAAATAAAAGGGCATTGTTCAAACTAGCAGTGGCCTGATCGGCTGTGTAGGTGAAGGCCTCTAAGCTGGTTATCATTGCATCCATTTTGCACCTGGAAAATCAGATGAATGAAGTTTGAATTTAAACCCACTGTCCAGTTAACACATGAAGAATACTCATTGAATTCAGGTACAAGAGCACCTGTGAGTCTGCCACCACAACAACCGTCAGCATCTTCAGGAGCAGATGGGGAGAAGTTGGAGAATGAAACCATGTGTCCTTATTGGTGATTGGCTGCCTATTCATGGGAGTTGGTAGCTGGCCAAAAATATTTGTAGTCCTGGTCACACCATGGTAAGCAAACCCATCCAGTCCATCTGCTCTCTCTCCCTCTTGAGAATGAGCAGCAATCACAATTTGTTTACAATGTCATTTCAGCACTTCTACACGTTGGTCTAAGTTACATTCATTGCACAATGAAACCCGCCTCCAATTTACATATAGCCTGACTCATTTCAATATGTTCTAAAGAAAAAAATGGGGGATGGCAGATATGTTAGAATATAAGAATATTTTAAGTCATTATGAGCAATAATTCATTCTCTCCTCAAACCCAACATCCCACTGTATCCTTCATGACCCTTTTGTATCCCTCCTATACACCTTCCTTTCATATTCCTCAACCCCTCTTACTCACCATCCTACCATATCCCTCAATCCACTCCTTCCTTCCAAATCTTCCAACCAGCTTTCCCAAGCCCACCCTCAAACATTTCTCTCTAGAAATATGCCTAATTGTTTCCTGACCCCAATAAACCATTTCCGTCACTGTCCTCCCAAGATAATTTATTCCTCTATTTGATTCCCTGTGAGGGGGTTAGGGAAGGGCAAGATTATGACCGATGGCACATTGTCGTCTATGAGGGGGGAAGGAGAGTGGGAAGTTTGTGACTGATGGCTCTTCTTATATAACCCTTACTTTGAACTTGTGGCCCAGCGATCCCTACCTTTCTCCACAGCTCTCAAGTTGCCTGGATCAATTCAATTGGTTTCATTCATGGGCTTGATAACTTTAATTAGGTCACCTTAATCTTTCCTCATAACTTAAATTCCTGATACCTGGAATAACATTAGCATTTGCTGTTATTTTAATGATCTCCACAATCTATTTTATAAAAAACCTTAATCACCAATTTCATTCACCCTGTCATAAGGACACAGAACTACATGGGGGTTAATTAACTATTTGAAAATTAGGATGTCTGCCATTTAGTTCACATTTCAGACAATTCCAAGTGATGCACTCAAAAACCAGACTGACTACTCTGCGGTCTCCTGGTTGGCAGCCTTATGACAAGCACCATGGCCATGTCGTCACAGAGAGGGACGATGAAAGTCATCCACATAATTAACACAGGCTGGTATGTTGCCCACTCAGGTACAGAATGTGGAAAGGACCTGGAAGACATAGAAGGTGCTCCTGCAATGGCTCAGCAGGTTTACTGCGCATAGCCACGTAGACCGGAAGGGCACATGCTCAACCTCTAAACTATGCAAGTTTATTGTTTTTAATAAATCGCACTTCTCATGACCTCACAACACCCCAAAACACTTTACAGCCAATTAAGTACTTTTGAAGCTTTGCAATGTAGGGAACATGGTAGACAATTTGTGCACAGCAAATTCCCACATGCAGCGATGTGATAATTGACCCAATCATTTGTTTTAGTGATTTTGGTTAAGGGATAAGTATTGAAAAAACTCCACGGAGAATTCCCTTGCTCTTTTTCAAAATAGTGCTGTGGAATCTTTTACATCTACCTGAGGGGGCAGATGCGGCCTTGGTTTAATGTCTCATCTAAAAGAAGGCACCTCCAATTGTGCAGCTCTCCCTCAGAACTGCACTGCCAGCATCATCCTGACGATGCACTCAAGTCTCTGGAGTGGGACTCAAACCCACACCCTTCTGATTCGTAAGAGAGAAAGCTACCTACTGAGGCACAGTGTTCAACTAAGTATCTACAATGCTACCAGGGCTGAGCGGTTATCAGAAAAGCTGGACACAGTGCAATGGGATGAGGAGGAGAATGACAGAGAGTTCCTGATCACGATCCCTATTGGTATTTGCCGTGCCTACAAAATGAAAAAATTTAGCAGAAAATCTGATGGCATCCTGAGTTTAGGATTTTAGTCAGTGTGAATCATCCTTGTGATCTGTGCATTTTTGAAAAACGTTGTAGGCAGTACTTTATTCTCTATCTTCTAACATTTTAACAACCCACATTTATAAATGTAAGTTAATGATTTTTTTTGAGAGAGGCAATCCTTAAATGCTAGCTGTATGGCGGCTTTAACTGAAGGCTTTATTTCTTAAGATGGACGCTATTTTCTGTCACTTTAAGCAATGAAGTCCAATGTGAGCTTAATGGTTTCCCGTACCCAGGCCCTGAATGTGTAACTGAGATTTTTGAAATACATATGGTGCTTTCTGATACTGTTTTGGGTTCCAGCTGTGATGGAGCTCCCAACCCACGTCTGCAGATTCTGTGGATTAATGTGAGATGTGTGGAATCTGATGAGGCAGTTTAGAGTACTCTGTCACAAATGGATTTACAGTGACATATAGGAATTTTGTTGAATACAAAAACTGAGGAAGAGTGGAAGCATAAAAATATTATTGTAGATCGATAACTGACAGCTAACTCCCAGACACGAAGGTGACTGGTTGCCCCCATGCCCTGCCCACATGGGGTGCTACTTGTCTGGTTTAATCTTGACAGTTTTTTGAGTGTTTTGGAAGCAACTTCTTTGATGTAATTGGGACATCAAATGTATTCCAATTTTCAATAAAGTCCTTTCCCTCCCCCTATTTTATAAACTGACATATTCACCTGATGAAAGTCTGATGAATTTGCATAGTTAACCAATCTTAGGACTGAAAAGAGTTAAATTATGAGGACAGGTTGCACAGCTTAGGCTTGTATTCCCTTAGGTATAGAAGATTAAGGGGACACCTAATTGAAATGTTTAAGATGATTATAAGATTTGATAAGATAGAGACAATTCCTCTGGTAGAGGGGGGGGCAGTATCCACACAAGGGGGTATAACTTTAAAATTAGAGCGAGGCCGTTCAGGAATGATGTCAAGAAGAACTTTTTCACACACAGAGATTAGTGAAAATCTGGAACTCTCCCCCAAAAAACTGGATTATGGGGGTCAACTGAGATTTTCAAAATTGAGACCAACATCTCATCCCCTTCCCATGAAATCATAAGAGGTGTGTAACACCTGCTCTTTTACTTTGTCTCTCCTCAACATCCAAGACCCCAAAAATTCTTTCCAGGGGAAGCAGAAATTTACTTGTACTTCTTTCAATTTAGTAAAATGCATTCACTGCTCACAATGCGATCTCCTCTACATTGGGGAGACCAAACACAGATTGGGTGACCATTTGCGGAACATCTCCATTCTGTTTGCTAGTATGACCCTGAGCTTCCAGTCGTTTGCCATTTTAATTCATCACCTTGCTCTCACGCTCATATTTCTGTCCTTGGCCTGCTGCAATGTTCCAGTGAATATCAACACAAGCTCGAGGAACAGCATTTCATCTTCCAATTAGGCACTTTACAGCCTTCTGGACTCAACATTGAGTTCAATAATTCCAGAACATGAATGCTGTCCCCCATTATGATTCTGTATTTTATGTCATGCACCAGTCTGGATCTCGTTTTTCATGCTTTTGTTTTCAGACAGAGCTGTTCATCATTCTGCCATACACAATCACTCTGGACAAGTGCTTTGTTTCTTTTTTACAACCAATACCACTCCCTTTGCCTTTTGTTCTATGACATCCTTGTCATTTAATCTCTCCCACCTTCTACCCTATACCACACCAGGTCATAAAGGGATATAGAACCAAAGGCAGGTAGATAGGGTTAAGGCACAGATCAGCCATAATCTAATTAAATGGTTGGACAGGTTCAAAGAACTGAATTGCACCCTCATGTTCCTATGTTGCTATGGTCCAGTCCTAAACTCTGGCTAAAAGTTGCCAATCATATGCTTTCCACCTTTGTAAACTGCTAAAATAATAGATTTCATCCATTATGCTGACTTAGCATACCTCTTTGACACTCCACCAAGATTCCTGATTCCATTCATATCAGAGTTACTCTGAGCGAGAGAGATGACTAATTTCCTCATAGTTCTCGCACAGCTGAGGCAGAAGGTTGTAGGTTCAAGCCTACTCCTGGATTTGAGCACAAAATCTAGAGTGATATCTCATTGCAGTTCCAAGAGAGTCTTTTTAGCTTGAATTTAAAACCTTGACTTCATCCACCTGTCTTGAAGGCAGAAAAGATCCAAAGGAGCTATTCCAAGAAGAACCAAGAGATATTCACTGGAACATTGCAGCAGGCCAAGGACAGAAATATGAGTGTGAGAGCAAGGTGATGAATTAAAATGGCAAACAACTGGAAGCTCAGGGTCATACTAGCAAACAGAATGGAGATGTTCCGCAAATGGTCACCCAATCTGTGTTTGGTCTCCCCAAAGGGAGTAAACCAAGTATACTTTCACAAACTCCATTTGGCCACAACAAGAGCAGCATTCACAAATGATGATTCAAATGGTGACTGCACTAGCCAGGTTCTATCCATGTCTTTGCATGACTTTAGCAGATGAACCCAATCTTGTTTTCATACACAGCAGATAAAGAGCGTGGATCTGGTAAATTCTTTGTCTGCCACAGATCAGAGCACTTAGTTTAACTTGTGGTGTCTCTCCTGGGGAAACTGAGATTTTCCTGGTCCCTCTGGTTCAACTCCTCACTGTTTTAAGAATTTTTTAATTCACTCATGGGATGTGGGCGCCTCTGACAATGCCAGCATTTGTTGCCCACTCCTAATTGCCCTTGAACTGAGTGGCTTGCCACACAAGTTAAGAGTCAATCTCATTGCTGTAGGTCTGGAATCACGTCAAGGCCAGATCAAGTAAGGACAGCAGATTTCCGAAAGGACATTAGTGAACTAGATGTGTTTTCTATGACAATCAATGATAGTTTCACGGACACCATCACTGAGACGAGCTTTTCATTTCCAGGCTTAATTACTTAAATTCAAATTGCACCAGCTACCATGGTGGGAATTGGACCAGAGCAATAGCCTGGGCCTCTGGATTACCGGTCCAGTGATATTACCACTACACCACCATCTCCCCCAAATTGAGGAATACCTTTAGCTGAGAGACTTTCACAAATGCAGAGGTGAATATATTAACCACAGAGATGTCCAATCTGTCATTTTTACTTTATTAAATTTTATTAATATATTTATTCACTAATTTCTCTAATTTTCCTAGATAGGAATGTGCATCTGCTGCCCATACTAAAAAGCAGCACTAGTTGATAATACACTAATAAAATAATTCATGCATGCCATTTAAAGGTGTAGTGGTTAACAGTACTGGACTAACAATCTAGCAGCTGAGTTCAAATCCCACTATGGTAATAAATCAAACAGTTTGTGGACTGTCCATTGAAAATTGACCATGGAACCTTTTGGACTGTAAAACCTGCCTGGTCGACTCATGCCCATCTGTGTTTGACCTTGTCTGGCCTATGCAGGACTCTAGTCTGCACCAGGTTGTTGACTCCTGATCAAAAAAATTGGTAAGAAGCACAAGGACTGCAGATATTCAAGGAGAAGGTCCACCATTACTGCCTTAGGGAAACTAGGGATGGGCATTAAATTTGACCCCAATAGTGAAAATAAATTTTAAAATTGTGGCAAAGTATATCCAGGTTCACAATTACAATTGAGATTTCTTTTCAGTTGAGATTCTCATACTGTACATTATGTGTTAAAGTGTTTGCTGAAATCTATATTTATCCGGTACATATGAAGCTTTAGGTGATGTGAAAGAGAAAGCTCAAAGGGATTTAAAGAAGAATAGAGAGACAAACAGATTTCTTTCTGACATGTGTGAAATCTCAAGTGCCATGGAATGATGTGGCGTGTGAGAGCCTCTGGTTCCTCATGTATTGATCTGGTACACAATATTTTTTTTCCAATTTTCCTTTACCTCTCCTGCCCTGAAGATCTTGATTCTTGCTTGGAGGACCTCACTGGACACCAGCACCCCTAGGAGCTCAGCCCTGTGCTCATTCTTCATGTAAGTCTTGATAGTGGATGTGATGGTGGCCTTGATGGTGGGGAGGAGGCATCATATCTGAGCCCTGTCACGTTCTCACCCAATCTCCACACATGCACAAACTTTTCAGTAAGGACACCACTGGTTTGGTATCAGGAATGGGATCCCTGACCTAATTCCTTTCCCAATTGATTTGGCTGAGATCTGTTAATCAGCCACAGAAAAGGATCTTTACACCCTTCCAACTTGCATAACTCAGTACCACACCAATCAGTGCATACCCGCTAAACATAAGGGAAACTGTGCAACTTGAAGATGGCAAGCTGGCAGCCCAAGTGAAATCCTTCTTTTGCTTTGCTGTGATACTTCAGCAAGTTTCACAGTGAGTACATAAATCAAAGACTGTTTCACTTCTGTCAGAATACATATGAAGGAATTGCACTACACTAGCACGTTATCCAGGCATTTTTAAACTGTTAACATTGAATAAATATTGCTGCTCTCATGATGGTCATATTGTTGTGGTAAAACTGCTGATTTTTTGAAATACATACCTATTGCCAGTGTGTGGAATACTAAGCAAAAACCTGTGACCTCCTGTCCCAGAGTTGGGACACCACACTCAACATACCTCCATGTTTCAAATAATGAGTTCCCCAGTGGCTAAGTGGATACAAAGATTACCCAGTGTAAGACTGGGTCATAAAAACATGAAGAGTCCGAGGTTGAATTCCATGTGACCTTAGACAGTACATTAGTAGGGGTGCTGCAACTGGGCTGGAAAAGGAGTAAAATCAGCAAGGATTCTCACTCCAGATCACAATCCAATGAGCCCCGCTGGAAAGTCTATGAGTGGAATATTTCCATCCCACCCGTGGCAGTTTCATAGTGGGCATGAGCGGGTAATCCAGCGGCAGGCAAAAAGTCACAAATCCGTCATCGTAAAAATAGGTTGCATGGTGTGTTTATGGCAGGTCAGTTATCTCGTCAACTAGTGGCATGAATGCCATTTGCATTCATTAACATGTCATGATCATTAAAATAGCTGCTCGCCGCAATCTTGCCAGGCCTTCCAATCTTGCGTCACCCAGCAGGAATTTATGTCAGCCACAAGTCGGACCTCAGTTCGCGGGTAACTTTGAGGTGAGTGGAACATGTATAGCCTATCAGCCATAACGCTGTGCCGGTCTTGTTGCGATGAACAACACTCTGCTGGGGCTGTAGGGTTGGTCTGATCCTGCTCTTTGCTTACATTGTCCTGAGGAACGCCACTGTGCTGTGGAAGTCATGCAGACCTCCATTTTCCGAAACTAGCATTTCAACCAGGGGTGGGCTGTGAGGCGAGGGTGGGGTTGATGAACTCAAAGGGGGCAACGGGGAGGGAAGCCTGTGGAATGGCAGTCAGGGGGAAGGGCGAACATAAGGGGGGCAATGGGGAGGAAAGGCTGCGAATGTCAGTGAGGGGGAAGGGCAAACATAAGGGGGGCAACGGTGAGGAAAGGCTGCGAATGTCAGTGAGGGGGAAGGGCGAACACGAAGGAGGCCTTTCTGGGGTCACCCTCTAGCCTCTTGTTGCTGTAAGAGTGAGCAGGAGTCTGCTGAGAAAGGAGGAGGAAGACCTCTTTGCGCAGAAAGCCAATGGCCTCGTCAGCACTATTAAAGGGCTACTCAGAACTCAGTGGCTTCACATCACAGTCGCTGCATCTCAACAGTAACAAAGGAATGCAGAATTTGGTAACGCAGGCAATAGTGAAGAAGGCACAGCTGTATCATATATGGCATTCCATCAAAGAACACCTGTCACATGCTCCCCTGAATTGACACTCTTAATGAGCCAAAGGACATCCACTCATTGACCATGAGCAACTGACTGGATGTAACTATGTCACATCAGAGATTGGAACACAGAGCTAGGTTGGGTCACTCATCTCAATGAGATTTTGGAATCCCACGCAGAGCTCAAGATGTTACGTAGCTGTGATGCCATCATGGTCACCTCAATGTGTGTGCTGGTGTCTCAGGGGCAAGGTAGCATCAGCTACTATGCATGTAGGGCAGGAAAAACTATGGACCCTTACAGTTTCCAAACGTGTCGTTTTCTGAGCTTCACTTTCTTGCCCGTTGAATCATTAATGTTTCCTTTCAGAGAGAAGGCAAAAGCACATATGGACCCAGGGCTCAGTGCTGCCTTTGTCAGGGTCCTAATGCAATGGAGGAGGCGAAGGAGGGAGAGATGACTCCACGTGCAGCTCCAGCAGGAGGGATGTGGTCAAGCAGATCCAGAGCATGAACAGCATGAAGACCTGACGCCAAGTGGAGTTGGAGGGTATGCCTTGCCAGTGGATTTGAAGGTGACCGCAGCACTCAATTTCTTGGCCTCTGGTTCTTTCCAAGCATCAACACGGGACCTGTGCAGCATCTCTCAGTCTGCAACACATCAATACATAAAGGAGGTCACAGATGCCCTTTACTGGAAGGCCCATCATTATGTCAGGTTTGCTCTGGACGAAGATAGCCAGGCTGCGAGATTCACTGGCTTTGCCGCAATCTCAGGCTTCCCAAGTGTGTGGGGGGCAATAGCCTGCATCCATGTGGCTATAGGGGCTCCATGGCAGCAGGCCCTAATGTTTATAAGCTGCAAGGGCTATCATTCCATCAATCTACAATTGGTGTACGATCACTGGAAGCACATACTGCATGTTTGTCCACAGAACCCTGGGAGTTGCTATGACGCTTACATCCTGAGTCATTCCCAGATGCCTGAGATTTTCAAGGGGCCATCACATCTGCAGGGATGGCTGCTTGGGGATAACACTGAAACCCTTGCTGATGACATCGGTGCGTCGCCCTCAGAGTCATTCTGAGGAGCAGTACAATGTTGCTCACAGCTCCATATACTCCCTTATAGAGCAGACCATAGGGCTTCTGAAGATGTACTTCAGATGCTTGGACCGCTCAGGTGACTCACTACAATATATACTCCCAACAGGGTTTCCTGCACCATCATAGTGTTTTGCACCCATCACAATCTGGCAATGCAAAGAGGTGAACCCCTGTCACAGAATGAACTGGAGGAGGATGAGAGCTCATCGGAGGATGAAGATCTGGAGGCCCAGGAACCTCATGAGATGATTGAGGGTCAGTATGAGCACAATCATGCCATGGAGGAAGGAAGACGTTGGAGACATGCCCATGATACATTAATTGCTGACAGGTGCCAGGAAGAGTAAAGTTAAGTGACAGAATATAGCCACATTTCTCCCAGCCCTCTATGCCATTTTCTTTCAACTCAGGAGATATCCACTTGTCCACTCACTTGCAGCAAGAATGAGTCCCACATTTACACTTGCGTGTTCTGATCTCATGAATCGCCAGGCCATGATCTTTGCTTTGGCCCATGGGGCCCTGTAAGTGAGATCACTCTGAGAACTGAGAATCCAATTCGGAACAAGAGCAATGCAAGAGAAGACTTGAAGCCTTCGCTGTCATCTAATGATGCAAACATTGCTGCGGCTGAGATGTGGACGTGCTGAGGGATCTCCTCCTCCCGTGCCTGTCTTTTCTTCTGCCACTATCACTGAGGAGTCACAAATGCCGCTAGAATATCAATGCTGATGAGCTGCCCTCACTCAATGGTGTTCCTTGAAGAAAGGTTAGAAATGCTTACATCACACATTTCCAATAAAGATTTAAACACACCTCTCTGATATCATACAAGGGTGCAGAGACTAGTTCAACTGAGGGTGACATCATAGAGATATCAATCTCACAGTGGGACACTATCACTGAGTGGGAGCAGAATTCCAAAGTACAAAATCACAATGCCTTCAGCTGACAGGAACATTCCCATAACCATCAAATGTGTTATTAAAAGTACAAGTTCTTTACATGTCTAACACACCCATGACCCAAAAGCGACATCAATTTTTCTTAACTTTCCTAACTCTACCGCTACGCCTGGGTGCAGCCCTGATATTTGCAGCAGAGGCGGAGGCAGCCTGTTGACTGCTATGTCCTGATGTCTGTGATGACCTTGGCCGACTTCCTCTGGTGGTCCGAGGCCTGGTGGGTCCAGGCCTGAGAAGGGTCACCTGCTCAGGGGCAGAAGTGCCCTTGATGACCTGAAAAGCAGGAATGGATAGAGTCACAGGCAGAGGAGGCTGTGAGCGGCTGCACACCTTGGAGTCTCCTGACAGGAGGCCTCCAGGGTGTCTGGCCGAACCTTATCCTCCCTTTGGGTGCCCAAGGGCCCCACCCTGACTCCTGCAGGAGATGGTGCACCCGGGGGGAGGTCAAGGTGCCTCGTAACCCAAGTCACCTACATCTTGATGGTGCCGACCATGGGTGTGTGGCCATGGAGGGCAGGGCCGAGAGCAAACCCGCCAACACCTGCTGGATCAAGGTCTCCATGGTGGTTGCCAGCCTTCCCATGTTGACCTTAAGGCACTTGCGTGTTGGAGCCATCACAAAACACGTACGGGCTCCTTCAACATTCGCTTTAGTCTGCTGAGTGAATGTTGAATCTCTGCCTGATGTTCTGCTGCTGCCTGTTGTTACATCTCCAGCATTGATTTGGCAGTCACTTCCTAAGGCTCATCATCTGACTCGGACAGAGTGGATGGCTGGTTGCCAGCAGCCCTCCGTGCGCCGGAGACTTGGGCTGTCCCCAACTGCTGCGGGGACGTGTCAGTGAGGTGTTCCCCAGAAAGTGAGCCCGAGTCTAATCTACAGCTGTGCCTCACCAACGTGTCTGTCTCTGAGCTGGTGGAGGGTGCCTTCTTCTGGCTACCAGACATCTCTGGTGGGCTGGAGAGAGTGAGATTGTCTGTTGGATTGGCGTCTAAATTTGGCACCCGGAGCTTTGAACCTGCCAGCTGACGGCGGCTGCACGAATCAACTCCCCACCTGTCAGGTGATTCGGACTGATAAGTATCTTTGCATAATTAATGAGGCTCCAAGCGCGGATCAGCCGCAAGTTCCCGTCATTCTGGACAGCAGGGCGGATGCTGCCGAAACCACCTACCACATCACTCAGTTGGAATGAGGAGTGGGTAAAAAAGAAAAATGAATGAACTTAGGAGCATTTCTTAATGAAAGGTAATACTTGAAAAGGAACATAATCTCTGTATCGAGTTGCCTTTGATGCCGAAGTGCTATTGAAGGCCATGAATTTAAATCGTCTAACTGAGCCTAGTGCCTAAGGTGGAGGATCCAGCTCATCAGGCAGCTGGTCCTACCCTGCCTCTGATTAACACAACAGAGTCCAAGTGGTTCCAGTTGACACAAGCACCCCAAGCAAAATTGTCTTCAAACTCAATCCTGCTTACCACTAATTCAGCAAGGAGGATCACAGAGAAGGGGAGGAAAGAGAGTAAGAATAGAAACAGAACCCACTCTCTGGTGTTAAGATAGGGTTGAAGTCTCTCTTCAGTATTTGTAGGCAAAGCTCCCAACTGTGAAGACTGCTGCACCTGATTAGGGAGTGACTGATAAAATTGGGTAGGAAGTACACAGGAATTGCTCTTCACTTATCTGAAAAAATAGAAATAGGGGACAAAGGAAAATACAACATTGATGTCAGTTGTTGAACTTGTTTCGTAACATGCAATATGGCATTTTGTCATTGAAAGGACTATCTTGGGGGCTGACCTGAAAGCTCACCTCATTTTGCAACAGAGACACGCAGACCAGGGAAGCTCCAGTTTCAATCCCCCGATTTATCCAGTGTTAGCTGGTCTCATTTGTGGCAGCAGTGGGGTTCTGCCCAGTCCTCCACTCTGCGCCTTTAGATTAACAAATGAGGAATCAGCAATAGGCTCCCTGCTGCAAGGTGCATGTGCTCAAGGCCCAGGATCATGTTCAGCTGTGATCATCCATCCCATGGATGATTAGTCTGATAACACCCACTGTCTAGACTCAAGCATGAAGAATAAGTACTTGAGTAAAGTACAGGCTAAGTTTCCCTGGAACAGTATCCAAGTATCAGTCAACATTTTTAAAGCAAGGAAAGAAGGGATGAAATCAGTCAAGAAAAGAAGCAGTAAAACAAATTAAAATAATAATGTAAATGAGCTTTTCTGTTACACAGTCTGGGGCCCTTTACTCAAATCAGTAACCGACAAGAGGTTGGAAAGGGTGACAGGGTGGCTATGGAAGAGACAATGGCAGTATCTTGGCTTTGAGTCCTGATATTTCCTTTGCAACTGATGAATAATTGAAGCCTCATCTCCCGTTCTGTTCTACTGGTTTCAGATCTCCAACTTAAAATAGCCCTCCAACTTAAAATAAGAGGCTATTTGGTGATTTGGCCAGTAACCTGCTCTCAGGATCCAGAAAGGGTTCACACCACAGCCCCATGGTTTATGGAGTCATCCAACTGTCTAGCCAAGTCTGGACTGCCTGCTTGTAATTCAATGCGCACCGTGACAGTATCCTCCATATGCGTGTGCAGATTGTAAAATTACTGGCAGTTACCAGAGCTGCAATTCAATCAGGGATCCGGGGATCACTGAACTGAGAAAACAAAGCTTGTGTAATATGTGAATGTCATCAACCCCAAAATTAAATGACACCCTCTAACTCGCTCCCTGGTACTTTATGAAATACAGAAATTTTCATATATTAATTTTGCATGGCAATATGTTCCATTATTGGAACATGTACATCCATAGAACTATTTGAATTTGTGTTTTAGGAGTTACACCAGAACCTGTTGGAATTAGACAAATATAGAAAAAGAGTTTAATATAAAGCACATACACACAATGCTCAAATTAATTCATTGGTTTTCACGCTAAAGTCCTTGGACCCTAAATGAACTGAGATAATCAGATTTCTGAATTATCTTTTTATTTGTTGACTTACTAACATATGCTTTCTGCCTCTGTATGATCCTACCTCGTTGATCTGCATACCACATCACAAATATCATACTTATACATTCAAATCTTTGTGTCATATTTATATCCAATTGGCTCAAAATTTTCCATTCATTAAGAACTGGCAACTCAGAATTGAGCAGATACCTGAGGTACCAATCAAATATTAAGTAAGTGCACTGATAAATGAGGAACTATAAAGAACAGATGAAAACAGCAAATCAAGTATAGGGAGCCAGAAAAAATTACACCTAAAAGAATCTCCTAATATCTTTTTCTACTCCTGGATCACTTGCATCTGAGCTGAGGTCTGCAACATTATAAAGACATAAAAATAGCTGTTTACAAGAAAATGATAAAACTTATCTATCAAATAGTATTTTCTGTCCTCTAGCAATGTTTTCCATTGGAGACTTGTGGTGATGTGAAAAGCCCAAGCATTGAGTTAATGTGGAATCCCAGACCCATCATTCTCAGGTCGGAGACACAGGCTCTCATACTAAAGTTCCCAGTGTACAGACTAAAATATGTCTGGAAAATATACATTATGATAGATAACAAGACTGGCCATTTACAGAGGTAAAAGAACAATTGAGGGGATGGAGGGATAGGATTACAAGGAACTTTAATGTAAATTGAGCATGTTCACATCAAGGAGAGAAAGTTGAGAGGTAACACGATCGTTGTTTTTGAATTCCAAAGAGATTCGATAATACAGACCACAGCCAGCTGTTTCACCTTGTCCAGATCAGTGAAAACAGAAGACATGGCGTGTGCTTGAAGGGGGATAAAGGCAAAATCCACAGGAACATTTTATGGGGGGGGGGGGGATGGATTCCCCACCCATCTGCAACCAAAAGGCCCATGGACAGCCCGCACACCCAAAACCTGGCTGCCCTCCAGCGATATTACGCGGGGGTCAGCTTGAGTCAGAGTGGAACATTTCTTTCCCATCTGGGAGGCAGGCCCACCCTAGACAGTTGCCAGTCAGTCTGATATTCCAGCAGCTCTGAAGTCCCAGGAGCATCATAATCGAGTGGTGGCCACTGCTGGGACTGTAAGCAGTCCACAGAAAAGTAGTGTCATGGATCCCAGACTTCAGGTAAGTCTGGGGACTTTGTACAAGCCTGCCTGGCAGGCCCCAACAAAAGGGGTGAGGGGGTAGTGGCCATGTTTTAGAGGCTGGTAGGAAGCCTAAAGGGGGGCTATGATCTTGGGGGATGGGGTGCCTCCAATGGGTAAAGGGGGGGGCCCCCAATGGAGGTACTCCACCTTCCTGCCCGACAGCAGTCTGCCCAGTGAAAGCTGCGTCTTCCCCAGCTGCATGTAATGTAACTCTTTCGAGTACAAACCCGTTTCCATCTGTTTCAGATGAAGTTACATTGTTTCATAGTTTGCCATTGTGAGATCTGAACTCTTGATCTTGGGGTTACAAACCCAGTACCATAACCACTTGGCTATTTAGGCCAAGCCTGCATGTAATGTAGTGGCAGGCGGAAAAGAGGATCTTAATTTTCCATTAATTGGCCACAAGAACAGACGGGCTGCCTGCCGCCTTCCCCACCCACTATAAACCGGGAAACAGGTTAGGGGTGGGCGGGAAGGCAGTGGTCAGGCCACCCATTTTATTTTACGAACTCCCCCCCACCACCCTCAAATAACCTGGCTGTAAAATCCAGCCCATTATTTCACTGAGCAAGTGGCTAGTTTATGGCAACGCTGGAAGTATTGATTTAATCAAATGCAAATTAGATAGATTTCTTTCAGCAAACAATATGAAAGCAATTTGAGATATAAAATATGGTGAGTGTAGGATGCTTGGGAGGGGCAGGTGACGTTGAACCCATGGTCCTCAATGCTTCCCACCACTCGAACATTTCTTATTTTCTTGCAATATCCCTGGGTTTGTTGAAGACAGACTAAGTGATAAAGATTGATTGCTATGATTAGTCAACAGTTCCATTATCATTGTATTATACCCCTACGAGGCAGATAGAGGGTAAACTTGATGGGCCTTGGCCTTTACTCGTCCAGCAATTCCTAAGTTCCTAAGGACTTACTGTTTATAAAACTCACCCACGCCAATCTAAAATAATTAAGAACAAAATTCACTAAGGAAACCATTTTTCAGTGACTGTAATCCAAAATGTTTATTCTTGTATAAAACGTAAAACACAAAGTTAAATTTAGACTCAATTTTTCTCCCCAGCCATTTCCCTCAGAAAGGTTACTGCACCAAGCAGTTACATATGACAAATGAAACATTTAAACAAATGTCAAATTTCAAATCCTAATCTTTATATATTCTGTCATAAGCCATAATTCAAATTTGGAGGGAGAGCGTGAATATAAACACAGGTTTATGTTTATTTCGTAAACACTAAATATTGTTGCGGAGATATCTGGTAAACGAGGAAAGGTACAACGACTTTTTTCCCTACGGGCAGAAATTTGTGCTGAGGGGGCAGGCCCGTGCCCATCCTGCTCGAGCGACAATGTTGGGCGAACGTCCCGATGTCATTGCGCATTCTTGCACACGGGCGCGCGCGAGAGACAGCAGCCCGCCCGCCAACAATTAAGAGGCCTATTAAGGCCCTTAATTAATTAATTAGCATTTTTCGCTGCCCGTTCAACCATTCAGTTGGCGGGCGGGCAAATAGGCCAGGCGGCCTTTGCATTTTTAACTAAACCTCAACCACATGCAGGATGAGGTTTCCAATGATTACTAAAATAAAAGTCAATAAACATTTTTTAACATCCTTTTTTACATGTCCCTCTTCATGTGACTGAGTCACACGTGGGGACATGTTTATATAATATGTAAAAAGTTTTTTTTTCATTTTAAAATCCTTCAGCTCCTTGAGGCAGCTCTGTGCCTTCGGGGAGCTGTCAGCGCGTGTTCCCTTGCACATGCTCAGACTTCAACGCTTGCACTCCTCCCGCCCCCCATCCTGGCAGTGCTGAGGCTCTTAGCGCACCTTTCACGCTGGCTGGCCGTTAATGGCCAGGAGTGTGAAATCCTGGTCGGAGCCCGATTGCGGGCAGCTGTCGTTCTCACAGCAGTTCCTGGGCCCACCCGCCGCACTTGCCCAACGAGGGGAAAATCTTGCCCCAAGTTTTATTTGTGTTTTGGCCTTCACTATAAAACACCCACACGCCCAAAACAGATAAACAGTAAAAAGCTGCTCCATCTTCATGGAGAGACAAACATGTGCCAAGAAAATGGCTCAGGATAAAGCATCAGCAGATAGTAAGCCAAGGACCTGCCTTTGGGCAGAGCACACATGAATGAGTGAACGAATGGATGAATGAATGAATGAATAAATGAATGAATTAAGTGTGATAAGAGGGGAACAAATTTATTTAATTATCTTTTGGACGAAGATTAAAAAAATACTATTTTATTTCTCAGAACCCAATCAAAGCAACACTCCACAGTTCATGAACTGATCTCATAGAAACTTCTTTCCAAATTCTATCAGTGGAAAGGTCCTTTCTTATTCCAGCGTACCCATTCCTTGCAACAGAGCAATCTCTGATTCAGCAATAGTAAAGCTTTCCTTCGAGTTTTATAGAGATTAAGACCTCCATAATTTGTCAGTATTTGCAGGGGATCCTCAGGAATGCACCAATATCTGTAGGAGACTTGGCCCTCATCCCTCCACATAAGCAAGTTTGAAAAGTGCTAGTTAAACTTGCTAATTACTAAATGCAGCACTGTTATCTAGTAACCCAAGAAAGTGGAGTTACAGTTCAATTATGATATCACAGAATCATAGCCACTCACACAGAGGGAATTCGGCCCATCATGCCTGTGCTGGCTCTTTCAAAGAGCAGTTGCCTGTAGTCCCGCATCTCCACTTTTCACCCGTAACCCTGTACGTCCCTCATCCTTAAGTACTTGTCAAGTTCCCTTTTCAAATTATTTATGGAAGTAGCTTTCACCACCATTTCTAGTAGGGAATTCCAGATACCAACAACCCTCTGAGTGATATGTTATGAAATTAAATGCAAGAGATTTAGGGCATACTGGGAACAACTTTTATTTTCCAGAGAGTTAGTGGCTGAAGCAGGACCATGGTTGAAGTGGAGGGATATGGGAAGAGAGCAAGCACATAGGATTGAAATACTGATTGTGTAGAAGATAAACACCAGCACGGACTTGTTGGGCAGAAATGCTTGCTTATGTGTTGTAATTTCGATGGAATATAGCATTTCCAGGTTCAAGCCTCAGGCTGAGTTAGACAACCCAAGCTGAGGCATTAATAGGGGCATTAGGAAGAAGAAAAATCAACCACAATCCTTGAACATGAACCAACTTCCCCTGTATGTGGATACCTGGGTAGGGACAAAAGCTGCCTTTCTACCCACAGAACAGTGTAATTGTTTAGAACAAAGCGCTGCAGGATGACAATTAAAAACAAACAAAATTACTTTGTTCTACAAAGCTAATTCTCAGCATATTATAAACTTAACAATGTTATCTCTGTTCTCTTCTGTTACTGCTTTATATAACATGCTGGAAAAGTTCTGTTTGAAGGAAGCTGATAGAATTTCATGACTTTGGCAAGTCTTTGGAGAATGAAGGTCCTCTGGGGTCAGAGGTAGTGACCTGAGGGGAAGACAGATGCAACCCAGGCAACAGCTGAACTCCTTCAGAGCCAAGCTGTAGAGGCCCCCAAGTAAACACAGCAACATCAAATGGGGGAGCAAGAAAACAGGCTTAAGTCATACGTTCTTTCAATGTTTCTTTCTATCAATGTGCCTTCTTCACTGCATCCTCACTGTATAAAAGTCAAGTCAGATCCAGATCATTCTTATCAGGACTCCCAAATGATGAAACTCCTACCTTTACTCAACCTCCGTTATCTCCGAAAATCATAGAAGTTTCCTGAAACCCAATCTTATCATCTAATTATTATTTTTTTGATTTACAAAGTATTGCATAGTATTTACAGTACAGGAAGAGGCCATTCAGCCCAACAGTTCCATGCCAGTGTTTATGCTCCACACAAGCCTCCTCTTTGTCCTTTCATTCCTTCCTCTCTCATGTATTTATTCTGCTTTCACTTAAATGCATCTGTTTTGTTTGTCTCAACTACTCCTTGATGAAACGAGTTCCACATTCTAACCACTCTCTGGGTGAAGAAGCTTCCCTTGAATTTCCTATAGGATTTATTAGTGACTATATTATATGTATTGCCCCAGTCTGGTTTTGCTTGCAAGTGGAAAAATCTTTTATATGTCTACCCTATCAAACCCTTTCATCACCTTAAAGACCTTTATCAATAGTTCATCTTGTACTGTGCTCACTCCAACACTTTGGGTCTTGGGAATTATGTTCTCAAGAGAAAAGAATTCATTATTGATGAATTTTTCAGACACACTAGGTGGTTCTGGGGTTTACTATCAGTGGAGGCTCATCTTCCTTCTAATGTGGCTATTTCACTGGTTCAGTTAAGTGTGCCATGCAGTGTGTCAATGAGTTGGGCAGATCAGGAGCTATCTGAGCTCAAAGAGAATCAGTTAGTTCACTATAGCTGTCACATTGCCCAGAGTTAGGAAGAAGAATCAGCCAGGATACCCATTCTAACAATCTTTCCTGAGCCGTGGCTGAGGGCAGGATCAGGCTCAGTGAGAGTCTCTTTGCAATAACCACTTGCATTCATATAGCACCTTTAACATGGTGAAACATGCCTAGGCACTTCGTAGGAACTTTTTCAAACAAAATATGACACTGAGCCACATAAGGAGACATTCGGACAGATGACCAAAAGCTTAATCAAAGAGATACATTTTAAAGAGTGTCTTAAAACAGAAGTGAAGGGTAGAGAGCTGAAGAAGTTTAGGGAAAGAATTTCAGAGCTTAGGGCCCTGACAGCTGAAGGCACAGTTGCAAAGGTGGAACATAGGAAATTGAAGATGCACAGGAGGCTAGAATTGGAGGAGTGCAGATATCATAGAGGGCTGGAGAAGGTTATAGAGTTAGGGAGGGGTGAGGCCATGGAGATATTTGAATACAAGGATAAGAGTTTTAAAGTCAGGTCAATCAAACAACCCAACAACAGTTCACTTGCCTAGGCTCAGATGGACAAGCTACCCGAGAGCAGGTGGCACACCTAGCCAACTGTACTCCAGCAAGAGTAAGTAGAGTCAGGAGAGATGGGGAGGGAACTGGTGAGAAAGGAATGAAATGTGTCAGATTAATATGTAACATCAACTCAAACTGGGTACATCATAAAGAGACATAAGGGGGAGGGTTCCAGATGTATTGTTTTAAGTATTGATGCTTTGCTGAAAATTAGCCAATGATTTATAAATAACTTAAAGGCATGGTGTGTCAGGTACATTCACCTGCTGTCATTTAGAATAATTCACCAGCTACCTGTAGGAGAGAGCTGGCAGGGGACAGAGTGCCCATCCTGTGGCTGACATTTTGATCTCTGTGGGGTGCCAGACAGTGAAAGTCCCTCAGCACCGTGATCAGCTTATAAAACATTTATTTGGATTTTTTTCTTTCTTCCATATTTAGAGATGCATAAGCATAGGGTGCACAGGGGTATCAGAGCTCTCACTTAATTTTGTACTGAAAAAAGCTGCTTTGATTTTTTTCTCTGAACCTTTTTCTCAAACTTTGATACTTTGTAGAAAAACAAACAGGACTCAGGCTAACGGAATTTAAGATGCACAAATCAGGCTCTCTTAATGTATCATCTCCCTGGTACTGTACTAAGCCATATTTCCAGAAAAGTGCCAGATTTCAATTTACAGGTTCAAAGAATCAAGCAGTAAAAAGGGAGGCCATTTGGCCCATTGTGCCCATGTCCACTCTTTAAAGCAGCTATGCAATTAGCCCCACTCCCCCTGCTCTTTTCCCATACTCCTGCAAACTTCCTCCCTTTAAGCATTTATCCAATTCTCCTAAATTTGCTCCTACTGCCCTTTTAAACAGTGCACTCCAGATCATAATAACTCACTGTATATGTGTTTTTTCCTTCTGGTATTCCTCTGGTATTTTTGCACTCAAATCTCTGTCTTCTGGTCACCAACCCTTCTACCACCAGAAACAGTTTCTCCTTAGTCTATCAAAACCCTTCAGGATTTTGAACACCTCTATCAAATCTTCCCTTAATATTCTCTGCTTTAAGGAGAACAACCCCAGTGTCTTTGGTCTCTATGTAACTAACGTCTTTCATCCCTGGTACCATTTCAGTAAATCTCTTCTGCATCCTCTCTAACACTTGACATCCTTCCGGAGTGTAGAGCCTAGAATTGACACAGTACTCCAGCTGAGGCCTAACCAATTCTTATAACGGCTAACTTCTTTGCTCTTGTTCTTTATCCTTATATTTACAAAGCCCAGGATCCTGTGTGCCTTTTCAACAGCCCTATCAACTTGTCCTGGCACCCTAAAATACACCCCCATGTCTTTGTTCCTGTACTCCCTTTAAAATTGTATCATTTAGTTTACAATGCCTCTCCTCATTCTTCCTTCTGAAATAAATCACTTTGCAGCATTAAATTTCATCTGCAATCTGGCTGCCTATTTCACCAGTGTGCCTATTTCCTCCTTAAGTCTGATACCATCCACCTCATTGTTTGTTAGATTTCTGAGTTTTGTGGGATCTGCCAACTTCAAAATTAGGCCCAAGTCCTAGGTCATGAATATATATTGAAGATTCCTGCTCTGCTGGAACATGGTACTGGTGCTGCAATGAGCCTCAATAGCCCTGGGTCAATGCTTCTCTGCCTGGTCATTACCCATCAACTTATGAGCTTTGCCATACTCTTTGTCCACACCCCCACCTCATCCCCACAAAAGCCTATGCTGTAAAAACTCACGTATGAAGCCATGAGAAAAATAGCACTCTTCATGACTTCAGCATATTCCAAAGCACTATGTCAGATTACAGGGATAGTTAGGTAAAATATAAAGTATTAGGTAGAATTCATGTGTAATTAAGACATTATACTTTAGGATTGAGAAAATGGTTACAGACTAACAAACAACAATTTTACCCAGGAACCTTTTCACACACATACATGGGCAACACTGAACTTAATTAAAAACAGCTCTGAATTTAATTAAAGACAGACAATATTACTTCCTGTTGGTGGTATCCACTGGAATTCTAGCGCTCCCACTTTTTTTTGGAAATGGGTATTGATAAGGACAATCACAATTTAAATGCTTTATTCACTACCAAAGGAATTTTTAAAAAGGTGAGGACACACACTAATGATAATCCAGTTTAGGATTTGGATTCGTTCCATATTGTGAAGGCATTCTTAAAATTTAGCTCGGTGTATCATGAAAGACTAGCGGGCTTCTAAAAGTTAGAACTGAACATTATCAGACACCTGGTACAAAAGACAGATGCTATAAGAATGTAGCCTTTACTGAGCTAGAAAAGAACAACTTTAAGAATCACTATTTCTATGTTAAAAGTTTAAAATCACTTTATGAAAATATAGAAGCAAGTGAAATTAATTAGGATTGATATTAGAACACATCACAAGCATTTATTGATCAGATAAATTCTCACAATGTTCACATAACAAGACCATCCTCAACAATTAGATAATAGTGAATTATAAGGGATAATCAAAAGGGAGGAGCTTAAACAAGGAGGCAGCACCCATAGCTGTGAAAGATGATGTAATTTAGTTTGGTGGGATATAAAAGATACAGGCGTTTCTCGAGAAAGGTTGAAGTATTGAAGAATGGTTTAAAAGGGAAACCTTAAACAGATGCTTCTCAAGTTGTCAAAGAGTTGGACACTTTAAACAAACAGTTTTTCATGTGCTGTTCAGACAACTGAAACAACTCGGGGATTTAAGGTGATACTTTTCTTTAAATATTTGATGGATGTCCTAAGAGATCCTTTAGTCTGTAGCATTAGTTTTTAAAGTCTTTTACTGGATTCTGTATTAGAATTAAGACTATGTTATCCATCTTTCTATAGTCTATAACATTGCAATGTACTTATCCACTTTTGAGTGTATTGCATATTAAATGGTTCTTTAATAAACTTGTAAATAAGTTAGTAAAATATAACGTCTTATGCAGTTTTCTGTAAGCAGCTTAAGAACCTCCTCTCTGTATTTCCTAAAGTGGGGAGATACAATTTTTTGAAGAGCAAGCCCTCCCAGACCCTTATAATATCCGGGTAATTAAAATGGAGCTGATAATTATTTAAAAGGCTATCTGGAAGAAGGTACTATCTCTTGATAGTTATCTTCCTTGGGGGAAAAGTAGTTCACTTGCTGAGACCCAAAAACAAGTGTCTGTGGGAAATGGCTATTTTGAACTCAAGTGAGGATGATTATTGAGGGTGTGCTCCTGATCTGGGGTAGCCCCCAAAAAGGGGTTAGGGTTATAATTCACTTCAGCACTTCACGGCCAATTAAATGCTTTTAAAATGTAGTTTCTGTAATGTAAGGAAACACAGCAGTAAATTGACAGCAAAGCCCCACACACAGAATGAGCAGTCTTGGTTGAGGGAAGAGTATTGGCAGGGCATTGGGAGAACTCCCCTGTTCTTCAAAATGGTATCTTGAGATTTCTTATATCCATCTGACAGGGAAGACAGCCCCCAGTTTAATGTCTCATCCGAAAGGTGACACCTCCAACAATGCAGCAATCCCTCAGCACTGCACCGGAGCGTTAGCCTTGATTTTGTACCCAAGTCTCTGGAGTGGGACTTGAGCCCACAATCTTCTGCAGCAGAGGGAAAAAGTGCTAACCACTGAGCCACATCTGCTACTTGAGGAAGAAATATCAGAGATGTGATAGAACGGGTCCACACAACAGAGGAGACGAGAAAAAAGGAAATATACCCCAGCATGTGCACACAGGGGTGTAACGTATAGCTACAGATGCATGCTCCATGCCTCAGTATGGGTTGTAAATATACTTAATGTGATGCCAGGCTCTGGCCTTGCTAAGGTGAAATGCTGCCATCATCTGTTTTATTTTTGAGAGCAGTTCTGTCAAGGCTTTGATTGAGCTGTTTCTTGTAGATGTACTTCATTTGCAGAACTTCCTACAGCTAAGAACTTTTATTGATTTCACAAAATGACAAAATATATATAAATAGAAATGCAAAAGCTGAACTAAGGGTTAGAGCAGCACTGGAGTTTTTTCCACAAACCCATAATTCAGCACAACACGGATTAAGCATGTCCATGTCATTATCTGACAAGGACAACTGGGGCCAAATGGAGCCCAAAGCATGGCCCTATTGTAAGGAATCATTATTTTCACATTAGCTACCCTCCAATTCAGGTAAAATGTTTCATTCTATCAAAACCCTTCAACTTTCTGGAATCTTTCTCCACTTTCAAAGGAAACTTACCCAATCAACCACAGCTTACATATAATTTACAGAAATAGGCCATTTGGTCCAGCTGATCTATATTGGTGTTTATGCTCCACATTAGCCTCCCCCCAACTCTACTTCATCTTATCTCATCTGCATACCCTCAATTCCATTCTCCCTCATGTACTTAATGTACCTCAACTATCCCATGTGGAAGCAATTTCCACATTCTAATGACTCTGGGTAAAGCAGACCTTGTTTCAACTCCATATATCTGCTTGGTGTGTTGATGAGCCTCTTAGCTCAATGAAAGTGTGAACTGATCATTGTGTCTGCTGCAACCAGGCCTGTAATGATGGCTCTCACTCGTTCTCAAACTGTGAGTTGATGTTCTCAACAGAATCATGAATCTTGAGAGTGAAGCAGTACCCTCCAAAAGTGAGATCAAATTTATACTGCCACTCTTGTGGAACTGTCTTACTTGCAAGCTCACTCACACACCAATACAACTGCCCTTAAAGTTCTCTGCTAGCAAGATTATGATTCAAAATGAAGTTTATGAAGGTCCCAAGAAACCCAATCATCCACTTGGAAACTGTTAATTGTCACTTTGCAGCAGTTTGGCTCAGTGGTAGCACTCTTGCCTCTCAGTCAGAGGTTGTGGAGTTCAGGCCCGGTTGCTCAGTGTAGTACTATGGGAGTGCGATAGTGTTCAAGGTTCTGCCTTTCAAGCGAGATGGTAAACTATAGCCTTTAATACAATGTTAAAAGTGGAGATTAAAGGTCCTACGGTACCGTTTGAAGAAGTGTGGGGAATTCTCCCAGTGTCCCGGCTAACATTCCTCCTCAACCAAAACCATCAAGTAAAGCATGATTAACTGTTCCTTTTTCACATTACCCCTTGTAATATCTTAATGTTACAAAATGGCTCCTGGTGTTTATGTACTCAAGAACTGTCACCATCAAATTAATCTCATTGCATGTGAAGTACTTTGAAACACGTGATGGAAGAGAGGAAGATGAGTGAAGAATATGGAAAACTACAATAAAGTGTCTTAAAAGCAGAGAGAAGGTCAAGGAAAAAAGTGAGCAGCCCCCTAGAAATCAAGCACAAGAGTAAGAAATTCTTCTAGCAGTGTAACACTAAGGACATTATCAAAGGGGAATTAAGATGGTAACTGAGTTGAAATAGAAGATGAATTAAAATTAGTTAATATAGTAAATGATTACTTCCTAGAAGGCTTCACAAGGGAAGCTATGAGTATCGTGCCAGCCATCATAGCAGCTTCTGTGAATAAGTAGAACAAGTTTGGATGTCATTCACTTGGATTCCGAGACAGGCTCAAAAAGTTCGCATATTAAATCCCCAGGAGAGAGAAAGGGACAAACTATTGACAGTCATTGTGAGGGAGCAAAGATCATAGAGGAGGTCTTGTTGGATTGAGGATAAGCTAACGTGATATCTATTTTCAATAAAAGTGACAAAGCAAACCCTGCTAACTATAGACCGTGAGTTATACACCAGTAATAGGCAACATAAGTCATAAGCCATTGAAAAGCACCTAAATGGCAATAACCTCAAAGAGCAGCCAACAGGGGTTTCTGAATGGACTGATTCTGCCTGACTGACCTTCTTGGCTTTTTAAGTCTGTTTTTAGTGATGTTACTGAGGAAAAAATATTGACAAGAATGCCAGGAATCCTATTCTTCAAAATAGTGCCATGGGACCTTTCATATTTACTTGAGAACAGCAGCAGTTTAATATCCCACCATGAAAGACAGCAAAACTTCAACTGAGAAAGCAGGGAGTGAGGTTGGATATGTGGAAGTTTTATTTTTCTCAGAAGGTGGATAACCTGTGAAACAGGATTCCAGAGGACTGATTGCTTGCATTATAGTTAGGTTTAGGTTTAAGAACACCTACAAGAAGGTGTCAGCCACAGTTTTGGAAAGTACAAAGTCATGGCAGAAGGAAGGTAAGATTTGGGGTAATTACCAAAGTTTTGGGGCCTCCTCTAGGTTGCTTGTTCACCTTTTAGGAACTTTTCAGTGTGTCCTCAGTTGTCTATAGGGTTTCTGTATTTTTTTTGCTTCTCTCAGTAGGTGGGGAGGGGAAAGCAAAGGCGATGGAGTGAACAGCAAGAAGAAGAGTGAGCAGACAGAGGCCTGATAGCTTTCCTTTGCCTTAAAAACATCATAACATCTCCAACAATGAAGAGCTCCCTTCATACTGCACTCAAGTGTCAACCTAGATTATGTGATCATGTTCAGAGTGGGACTTGAACCTATAACCTTCTAGCTCAGAGGCAAGAGTGTGACCAACTGAGACAAATCAACAGATAAATAGCTGAATGGAATGAGCGCAATGGTGGTAATGAACATAGAGACCTAAGGTGGAAATAAAAAATACCTCAAAAGTGAGAATGTATAAAAAGTGAGTTTCATAAATAAGGCATACAGAACAAGAGTGAAGAGGTAATAATAAGTTTTCACAAAACAAGGCTTAAGTCACAGGAATGCGGGGGCACCCCATTATAGGATGGATATTCAAGCTGTAGCATGCCGCAGTGTTGATTCAATAGGATGTTATTTTACATGTGGAACTAAAGTTATGAGGAGAGACAGATCAATGATACCAGCCACCTCACTTAATTAGAGAACTCCAAGATGGTTGACATTCCAGGATAACGACTCTTGATTGACAGCTTTGTCTGGGGTAAAGTAATGGATCAGGACTACAAGTGGAGCCACCATCAACGATCCTTCACAGTTCTCTTAACTTATTGTCCAGGGGTTTCTAACTATGGGTTCATGTTGGACTGCCTGTGATTAGCTCAGCAGGTCAGTGTATATCTGATAGAAAGCTTTGACTGGATTGATTCTATGGTAGCAATTCACTATGTAAAAAGTGAGCAAGCATTTTCAGGGATCTCATTATATTGAAAAATAGCTGAGGAGGAAGTTTCCTTTATTGCTTTTGATTAATGTAACACAAGGAATGGCAATGTTTTTAATTGCAATGTTTTGCACTGAATACTGTTCTTTTACATAGAACTGCATAGAATATATGGCTTAGAAACAGGTCATTCAGCCCATCTAAACTCTGCTGGTTTTTAAACTTCACAAGAGTCTCCTTCCATTCTATCTACCTCATCCATGCCTTTCAACATATCTTTCTATTCCCTTTTTTCTCTTGTACTCATCTAGTTTGCTTTAATTGAAAGCATCTAAGCTATTCACTTCAACATTTCCTGTGGTAGCAAGTTCCACATTCTAACCATTCACTGAGTAAAGTTCTTATTTCCTTCTTAGATTTCTTTTTTCTTTCATAGGATGTGGGCATCGCAGGCAAGGTCAGCCCATCCCTAATTGCCCTTGAACTGAGTGGCTTGCTTGACCATTTCAGAGGGCAGTTAGGAGGCAACCACATTGCCCCTAGTCTGGAGGCACATGTAGGCCAGACCAGGTAAGGATGTCTGATTTCCTTCCCTAAAGGACATTAGTGAACCAGATGAGTTTTTACAACCATCGATGATGGTTTCATGGTCACCATTACTGACACTAGCTTTTCAATTCTAGATTTATTTATTAATTCTTAAAAATTTAATAATTAGTAAAACCAGCTGCCATGGTGGGATTTGAAACCATAACTCCTGAGAATTCGCCCAGGCCTTCGGATTACTAGGCCAGTAACATTACCACTATGCTACCATCTCCCCTGAAATTTATTAGTAACTATCAAGTAGTTATGGTGCCTACTATTGGATTCTCCCATAAGTGGAAACATTCTTTTTGCATCTACCTTGTCCAGCATATTCACAATATCAGGTCATTTCTAAATCTTCTCTTTTCTAAAGCAAAAGACCCAACTTGTTCAACCTTCAATAACTGTCATCTCTCAGTTCTGGTACCATTCTTGAAAATCTTTTTGCACTTCCTTCAACGCTTGTGTGCCTTTTCATACTGTGGCAACCAGGAGTGTGCACAGTATAGTACTCTAAGTGTGGCTTGACTAGTATAAAAGTTTATCATAACTTCACTAATTTTGAATTCTATACTCCTAGAAATAGATTATCTGTTCTTTGTGAAATCAATTCCCTGTTGACTTATAGCCTGATATACATTCAATCTGCCTACTAAAGGCAGGGAGAATCACATGGTGGAATGCAGTAAGCTTCAGTACTGTGTCAGGATTCCCAGCTACATCCTTGGATCTCATGATTGTCCTTACATTAACATACAAGGCACACGGATTTCATAGAAGCATACAAACATGCTTGTTATTAATATCACACAGCACAATTGCAACCAATGTGCACATCCTGGTCCATTCAACATCTGATTGTCCATAATTATTTCATTGAATTAATCCTGATAAATCTGCTGGCAACAAATTTCTATACTTGGATCAGGAATGCTATCAACTGCTTATTAAAAAATAACGACCAACTTGTAATATTTGTACCTGGGCCCATTTAATCACTCCAGTTACAACTGGATCTTAATGAAACAGTTCATTAAAGAGAATCACATCTTTTAAAGGAAGCTGTTAAAATGTGAAGGCATGTGCCTGACTGAAGGCATTCAGAATATCAAATGCTGTTCTGTCAGGCCTTAATACTACCCTCATCTCATGTAATGCTCTTCTAACAGCTCCCTCCCAAATCAGATAATCAACCCTTCTTTCAACCCTAGTATCTATCTTCGGTCCATTGTCTGTGCTTCAACCTTTCTTACCACTTTCCATTTCATGAATACTACTATGCTCATTGCTCCCCTGAGCTTTCTTCTCTGGTTCTCCCTAATCTGTTAAACCAGTTGCTTCCATAGTTTTCCTATTCTGTGAATCTTTACTGTATTGATTTCAAGACTTATTGCATTTATCTCTCTCATTCTTCAAGATTCCTCACTGACAGAATTCCTCATCTCCTGCAGGCTGCAGGCAACACTGCCGTCTTGATAGCTTTGATTAGAATGAGGAGAAGAAGGGCCCGTTGCCAATTGGCACAGCTCAGGGAAGGTTGTCCCCTGAGGGGCAAGTACCAGCTTCAGGAACACCCAGGTGCCGGCAAGGAGGGGCCAAATCCACAAAATCGTTTGGTGTAGCTAAGGGTCTACAGAAGGTGCAATTCATACATGGACTTGAACAAAGACAGTGCCATTGATGCCTTCACTGGTCTAGGGGTGTGGTAGCTCATATTTGCCACATCTCCATGAGGAACTGACACTGCACAGGGTTGGAGGCCATCCAATGCTAGTTGCTCTGAAAGTTACTGCTGCACTGAACTTTTTTGCTTGCAGATTCTTCCAGGACTCCACTGGGGATCTTAGCGGAATCCTACAATTGGCAACTCAATGTAATCTCACAATTGGCAACATACAATGCACAAGGGAGGTGACCAACGCCTTTTTCAATAAAGCTCATCATTACATCCAGTTCTGCGTGGATGAAGCAAGCCAGACTGCCAGAGCTGTGGGATTTGCTGTAATCTCAAGCTTTCTGCAAGTGCTGGGTGCTCTCAACTGCACACATGTGGCCTTGAGAGCTCCCTGGCAACAGCCTGCGGGATTCATTAATCAAACAGGATTTTGCTCTATGAACGTCGAGTTAGTTTGTGATCACAGAAAGCAGATCATGCTACCTCCCTAGGTACCCAGGGAGCTCACACAGCTGATACATTTTGAGTCACTCCTAAGTGCCAGAGATTTTTGAGGGAGCTTGACACTTAGAGGGTTGGCTCATTGGTGATAAGGGGTACTCCTTAAAGACATGGCTAATGACACCTGTTCATCATCAACAGGGTGCATCTGAGGAGAGATATAATGCTGCACATTTAGCCATGAGGTCCTTAATAGGGCAGACTATTGGCCTCTTAAAGCTGCATTCCAGATGTCAGGCGGGGCTCTCCAACACTCACCACAGAGGGTGTCTAACATCATCGTTCTTTGCTACACCCTGCACAACCTTGCATGGCAAAGGGGGATGCTTTGCCATAGGGAGACATGGATGAGCTGGATGTCTCTTCGGATGAGGAGGGCATTGAAAGGGATGAACCTGAAGAGAGCGATGATTCAGACAAGCCAAATGAGGGTGCCATTGCAAAGGCATGACACAGAATATGTGCCTGTAACAACCTCATAGATACAAGACTGCAGGAGGAATAAGGTGAAGACAAGTTGTTACGAGCACAGTTCTCTTCACGCTATGATGCAGGTGACACAACAATGCCTTCACTGTCATCTTCAACATGCCACGAAAGGTCAACAATCTCACAATGAACACTGTGGAAGCATGAAGTCATCTTCAACCCTAACGATGAGGTCATCTTTGGAAATCACAGTAGTGTCATGACCGCTGAGAAATGTGCTTAGCGCTAGACAAGCACACATCCTCAAGCAACTGCACATAATTTCAACCACAGCATCAACAAGTCAGTGGCCAAGGCATCCTTCAAAAGACTGAAACACTATTGCATACAGAGATGCACTCATGTATGCATTACCGCAGCTTGGCCAAGTGGCTCTAAGAGGAAAGATATTTGTCAGCGGTAAGTGCTGGGCCATCTCAAGAGGGAGTTATATCTGGACAGCACCATCTCTCCAAACACCAGTTCGCAAGCATTATGAATACAGAGTATCTTGATACTGAGGCCCAAGATGCCATTGGACATCAAGACACAATGATCAGTAACACAACAGCATGCACCCAAAGCTGGAAGTTAAGTTAGCATAGTCCTCACAGAGAGTGGTTCAGCAGGGCCATCATGTGATTACTGACAAACAGCAGTGTGCCAAGTTTACATCCTTCATTGATTTGGCATTTGGGAGAGACATGGCCCAGATAGTTTTGACACAGCAATCAATGAGAACTTATTCCCTTCATCGATACTGCTGAGCATTCACCAGGAGGTGTACCGGAGCCTAGCTTCCATACCATGACAGTCCTTGACATTGTCCATCTCATAAAGGCCAATCATTTCTAAGAACCCTAAGTCAATGAATGCATTGTCATGCCATGATTTACATATCAATTTGTGTTCTGTGACCTCAGAGGTATTCCATGAAGCATTGCTAGGCAACCATTCAGGAGCAAACTATGATCCTCACAGCTAAATGGATGGGTTCATCAGGATGAGCACACACCTCTGACATCACACACTAATTACCCTCTAGCAGACATTTCAAATAGCAACAAGTGGAAGGAACTTCCATCACTCTGTATCATGCATGGAGAGAATGGGGTCTAAAAAGGAATGACATTCAGCCTTAAACGTGGTTGAAGAAATTATGCTGCGCGAAGGCATGAAAGGCTATGGTGTTCGACGGTGAATACTACTTTAACCAAAACCTCACAGTCATAAAATAAACACCATTGCAAAGTGCATTTGGGTGAAAAGACTCCAACATTGGTCGTGACAAATATTTTTTACATCCACATACTGCAGAGTTCAGTGTAACATTGTCAGTATAATCACTAACATTGATCAACAATTCTCATGAGGTCACATAATGTCTGCCTAAGATGCAAGAGTTACGTATGTTTTGTCCAGCCATCATTTTGATATCGTAAGTGTTTCATGTCACTGATGTGGAACAAAAGGTGAATCACTGTGATGAAATTGAGTGAGACTGAATGAAACGGAGGAACGAGATGGGAGATAATTGGCAAGGGGGTGTTCATTTTGTACACTTGAATACATGGAACCTTACATTACATCGATTAGCCATTCAATATCTGAGACTTGAAGAGGGATAAAAGCAGACTATATTTACATTGGTGCAGATTATGTACGGTGAACGAACACTCATGCCAGCAATGTGCACTTAAAACATTTAAATTTTCGTAATTCTACCTCTATGCCTAGCAGCAGCTCGACATCCACATTAGAGGTGGAGGCAGCCCACTGACTGCTATGCCCTGTAGTCTGAGATGACTTTGGCGTCTGGCGGGCGTCCTCTGGGGGCCCAAGGCCTAGAGGGTCACAGCCTGCTTCGGGTTTCCTGCTCTGAAGGAGGTGCAACCTCCTCGGCCTGACCTGCTGGAGTTGATGGGGTCACAGACAGAGGGGATTTGGAGCGGCAGACACCCTTGGAGTGACCTAGGTGGAAGTACACAGGTGCTCCTTCTCCCTTTGGGTGCCCAAGAGCTTCTCACCAACTCCTTGAGGAGAAAGTGCACCTGGAGGGAGGCCAAGATGCCCCATCGCCTCTCCTAACTACTACTGCAATACGAGCGATAGTGTGCTAGTCTGGGCACAAATCCGACATAATCTGCTGGATCTTGGTCTCCAAGGCAGCTGCCACCCTTCCCATGGAGACTTCAATGCAATCACCAAAATATAAGAAGAATGTGGACTTACCTTCCATCCTTCGTTCCAGTCTGGTGATGGCCTCTACAACTGCGCCTGACGCTCCCCTGCCTGTCTTTGCATCTCCAACATTTCTCTCGGGGCCAATTCCAGCAGCTCATCATCGGGCTTGGACTCTGCAGGCACCTGGTCTTCAACAGTCCTCCGAGTGTCAGAGACATCGGCTGCCACTGCCTCTGCCTGCTGTGGACACATGTCCATGAGGTAATCACCAGATTGTGAACCTGAGCCTACACTGGAACTAGAACCCAATGAGGTGTATGTATCTGTGCTGGTGGAGAGTGCAGGTGAACACAGTGGTGGGTCTTCATCTGATGGTTCCTCAGCATCCTCATCTGAGGTGGCCTAGGAGCTGAGGCTGAGGTGCTTGCTTGAACTCTTCCATTGGCTTTTCTTGCTGGTGATTGAAACAGAGGAAAGAGAAAATTAGTGATTGACTAGGCAGGTTCCTATACAATAGGTCACTCACAGTCGTCCGCATGTGGCCGATGTATACTGGATGGACCCTCACAGGCTTGTTGGGGGAGGCCGATCTTACTTTCCACACAGGAACAATCTCCGTCCTCACCAGCCAGTTCTGTGGCCTGGCCCACATGGGAGGAGAGTATCCTCAGTGCCAGGGTACCCCCTCCTGTCTTGGCTCTCTCCCATCGGTTATGGGTGATCATGTCCTGCATAAAGACAAATGGATTGACTGTGGGCATTATGAATGAAAGAGCTTTTCTGAAGCATGAATGCCTGCTATGTGTGCAGAGCTCTCCCCAGTCAGGGATTAAGACTCTGTTTGTGCAGGATCTTACATGAGATGGTGATCTTAAAGTGGCTAGCAGACATTCAGTGCTGATGTCCCATCTGCTGATAGTGTGTGACATCCCTGTGGACTCTAAGCCTTAGACTGTCTGATGCCCATATGAGGGTGTGAGTTTGAAGTGAGTAGAAGGATCACCTTGGCACAGCACATCAGATTATTCATTTGCTTCCTGCACTGTAGGGCAGTCCTTTTTTGGGTGCCACAGGCACTGACCTCCCTGGCCACCTCCTTCCAGACTGGCGTGGTCAGGTGGGGGGACCTCTTGCTCCCATGTGAGGAAAGAAGACCTCTCACCTTTCCTAGACGGCCTGGAGGAGAATCCCCAGGGAGGCCTTGCTGAATGTGGAGCAGACGGTTTGGAATGTTTGGTTGGCATGCTAATTTAGACCTTCAGCACACATTAGCCCACTGTGAGTGAATGTCTGTGCGGGTGCTGTTTAGATATGGTGCCAGACCTTTGGCCCCATGAGGTAATGCGGGGCGGATGAATCACTCTCTCCCGCCAGTAGATTGTACGACCTCCTCACTGATGCATAATTTATGAGCTGAAAAGCAGAAAATCGGGCACAAAAATCCGCCCTGCCACCCAGCAGGAATCATGTCAACTTTCCCGCCTGCCACCACATTTAGTCTTCAGGATAGAAAATTCCACCCGAAGTGTCAGCAGCGTATTAAGTCACAGAGGGCATCACACCTAACACTGTAGGTGCCTGACCTTCATAGATACACTTCTTTTAGTAGAGATTCAGCATTTTGGCTGATTTTTCCTCCCTCTCTAACTCAAGAGATGCAAAACCAACTTTGTGATCCTCCTGCCTTTGAACTGAGGTAAGCTAAATCGCAGAGACTGGGAATTGAACCTCGGACCTCCTCGATCTGCATGGTGTAGTACAATCAGTGTCATTGTCACTGTGGGAGTTCAGGAAAGGTAATTCCAAAGTTTCAGTTCATTGTAAATTGAAATAGGGCAGCTTCTGAAGAGATTATAAAAGAATTTATTACACTGTTAAATGCAACTTTTCCAGCAAAGCAATTTAAATGCATCCTAGGTCTAATTACTTCTAACGACAGAATAAATTGGAATTCTATTAATAAGTATAAGTTTTGCATAATAAATTATCCATTTCTACATGTAATCTGAATAATTTAGCATTTCATTACAGAATAAATCATTTCTCTAATGTAATATTAATAAACTGCTGTGTTCTTTCAGTATTTCTGAGGCATCCTGACAACTAAGAACATAAGGACTGAAGAATTTTTGGAACGGAAACAAGCCATTGTGCTCAACAAGCGTTCTACGTGCATCAATCTTCTGAATTTGAGAATCTTTTCTCTATCTACAGTGGTTATGCAGTGTTGCTGAGCTAATAATCCAGAGAAGGTGAGTTCAAATCCCAGTTTAGCAATTCGAATTCAGTTTTAAAAATCTGGAAATTAATAGCTGATATTAGTAAAAATGACCATAAATATACTGGATTGTTGTAAAACCCCAACTAATTCACTAATGTTTGTTAGGGAAGGAAACCTCCCACCCAAACTAGACCACACGTGACTGACCATAAAATATTCTCTGAAATGGCCTAACAAGATACACAGTTTTTTGAAGGACCACTTGGAATGGGTTATAAAAATACTGGCATTGCCAGCAATGCCTACTGTCTGAGAACAAGATGGTCATTACTTGTCACTTATTTGGCATGAACATTACCTTCCATTTGCCACTCAGGCCTGAATGTTTTCCTTATCCGGCTGAAAGCTGGCAAGCTTCATTATTGGATGAACTGTGAATGACCATAAAACCATAAGACGGAGGAGCAGAAGTCGGCCATTTGGCCCCTCAAGTCTGCTCTGCCATTCAATGAGATCACGGCTGATCTGATATTCCTTAACTCCACTTTCCTGCCTTTTCTTCATAACCCTTAATTCCCTTACTGGTTAAATATCTGTCTCAGCCTTGACTAAACTTGACGACCCAGCCTCTACAATCCTCTGCGGTAAAAAATTCCACAGATTCACCACCCTCTGAGAGAAGAAATTCCTCCCAAACTCTGTCTTAAATGAGTTACCTCTTACTCTGAGAGTATGCCCTCTGGTCCTAGACTCGCCCGCAAGGGGAAACAACCTCACAGTGTCTACCCTGTCAAGTCCCTTAGAATCTTATGTGTTTCAATAAGGTTGCCTCTCATTCTTCTAAACTCCAAAGAGAATCGACCCAACCTACTCAACCTCTCCTAATAAAAAAATCCCTCCAACCCAGGATCAACCTAGTGAACCTTCTCTGGACTGCCTCCAATGCCAGTATCTCTTTCCTTAGGTAAGGGGACCAAAACTGTTTACAGTATTCCAGGTGTGATCTAATTGTGCCTTGTACATGAGGATTAAAACCACCCATGATTAACATACTGCCTTTTTTATATGCCCTCACTATCTTCTGATTTATTCTCTGTCCTACAGTATAGCTACTATTAGGGGGCCTAGAGACGACTCCCACTAGGGTCTTCTTCCCCTTGTTATTTTTTACTTCCGTCCATATAGATTCTGCGTCTTCCAGTCGAAGATCATTTCTTGCTATTGTACTTATTCCATCTTATACTAACAAAGTTACCCCACCACCCTTTCCTTCCTGCCTGTCCTAAAGTCACATACCCCTGAAAATTTAGTTCCCAGCTTTGATCTCCTTGTAACCATGTCTCTGTAATGCCTATAAGATCATATCCATCAACCTCTATTTGTGCCATTAATTCATTTATATTGTTCTGAATATTACATGTATTCAAGTAAAGAGGCATTATTTTTGCCGTTTTACCATTTTTGACCCCATTTGCTGCTGTTTTTTATGTTTGTACACTCTGTCCCTTCCTGGCATTCTCTGGGTGTCATTATCCAAATAGCTGCCCTGCAATGATGCCATATCCTTTTGCTTTGTAAGCCTACGTATCCTCTCTCCAGAACTCTCCCTCACTCTATTTAGTTTAAAGCCCTCTTTAGCCCTAGTTATCCGATTAGCCAGGACACTGGTCCCAGCACGGTTCAAGTGAAGCCTGTCTCACCAGAACAGCTCCCTTCTACCCCAATACTGCTGCCAGTGCCCCATGAACTGAAACCCATTCCTCCCACACCAATCTTTGAGCCACGCATTTAATTCCTTGGCTTTATTTACCATATGCCAGTTTGCCCGTGGCTCAGGTAGTAATCCCGAAATTATTACCTTGGAGGTCCTGCTTTTCAATTTAGCTCCTAACTGTTCAAATTCTTTCAGGAGAACCTCCTTTATAGTCCTATCAATGTTGTTGGTACCAACATGGAAGATAACAACTGGATCCCTCCCCTCCCACTCCAAGTTCCTCTCCAGCCCTGAGGAGATGTCTTTCACCCTGGCATCAGGCAGGGAAAACAGCCTTCGGGGCTCATGCTCACGGCTACAGAGAGCTGAAAACTATGGAATCATCAGCAATAAGCCCCATTCCTGACTGACTGCTGGGGGATCTTAATTGTTGACCAGTGTTGGACCTTACTTTGACATCTACTGATATCATAATAGAGTTCAACATAAGCATTCATCCCCAGATGACTTCCTCTCCAAACACACTGTGACTGCTCAAATGACTCCCTCTCTGAAAATACTGTGCCCGCTTCCCTCAATTATGCCACATGGATCCCAATTATCCCTGCATTTTCTGCATCCTAAATAGGACCAGTTCTGGCCCTGTTCAAAGCAGAACGAGGTTTTAAGTAAATCCATACTCAATTTCCAGGGTATGCTGAACAAACTGATTTAAGCCCAGATAGTGGTGGTAACAATTAGCCCTACAACTAGCACCTATGGGGTAGAAGGGAGCAAAACAGTAGTATTCCTGCTTGTCATCAGTATCAAATGATGAAAATGCATTTGTGTATGTCTGTGTGTATCTACATCTACGTCTGTCTGTCTGTGTCTCTCCATACTTTTATGTGTATGTGTGCGTCTGTCAGTGTGTAATGCCTGTATATGTATGTCTGTTACGCTCTTCATTCATGTGTATGTTTCTGCTTGTGTTTGTGTATGTGTGTGTATGTCTGGCTCTTCATTCGTGTGTTTCTGCCTGTGTTTATGTATGTGTGTGTATGTCTGCATGCCTCTGTAAGCTTGTGTATGCATGCGTGTGCCTGTTTGCATGTCACTGTGAGGGTGTGCATACATCAGGTGAAAGCAGGATTGGATTTGCCCACGATGTACCTCCTCCCACAGATCATTGAATATCCTGCCAATCCTCACTAACTAATTATATACTAAGGCCAGTCTGCGGATCTGTATCTCGGCAAAGAGTCAATGAATTCAGGAAGGAAGAACTCAAGAAAACTAGTGAAAGAACATCCATAAAGATGGCATGCATTTGAACAGTGCCCCCAGTGAGAATGTTAAGCAGCAAGTCTCTTAGGTAAGGCTCTTAAAAATGGAATGTCTGGTGTCACTAGGTTCCACCTAAGTCTACAATAATGATTTTAACATTTTATTTTGAGAGTTCTGAAAGATATTGTCTCTAAAATTAAACCCTGGGTTTCTAATTTGAATATTCTCTACTGGCTTAATCCATGTGGACAATATATTACAGCTCATGCTATTTTTACCATGCACACATCTCTTGTAATGCTGGGGAATATTAACGTCATGAACTTTTGCCCAGCTGTGAAAAATTCTGCCAAATTTCATCATCAGAAAAGAAGGCAGCAGCTGGACTCTGATAAATTAATATAAGGAAAGATTCTGAGCTCGACTGAAAGCTTCTACCTCAAAGGTTAACTGGCCTTTCCCCTTTTCAGATATCGATTGACCTACTGTGCAGTTCAGCAATTTTCTGTTCTTATTTACACTGTGCCTTTTCATCCTAACTGTGGTGATTTTGTACAGAAGGTTACTTTTTCTGCTGCGAATGGGATCATGGTGAACAGCAGAAAACAACAACCTCAAATAATCAAATCGTCTGATTGTACAAGTGGTGACGATGTTTCAGGTAATTTGATATGCAACAACACTTTGAACATAAAAAAATATATGGTGCTTCACATGAGTATTATCAAACTTATTATAACAACTGACCAAAAACCTGGTTGAAGAGGGAATACTATATGATTGATATAAGGCACCAACACACCTTCTCCACAGCATTTTTGGGTCATTTAAATTTTTACGGGATAGTTAGGTTTATACTGAAACAGATCGAATTTATTGTATTCCATCCAATTTTAACCCTTTCTACCTCATCCTTCCTCCAAAGGTCCTGTTTTTTTGCTTCATGTGGTACCATAGACGGGGCTGCCCTTCAGTGCCTGTTCTTCTCATATGAGTACTGACAGACTAGTCACTTTTTGAAGGCTTAGCCAGACAGTCCCAATTCTGTCCTCAACTGAAGATTCACACAGGCATTGTATAAGGGTCACAGAATAGTGATCACAAGCTGTCATTCCCTCTCCTTAACACAATAATCTTTCTGCCACCCCTGTGGAGGTCAGCACAGACTGAGGGTCAAACCTGCGACCCTTCCCAATTTATATGACTCAGAAACTCACTGCCTTAAGCCAGGGGCAAAAATACAAAATGTTAGATTCAACTTCTTATACTATACCCAAGACTCTGCCTTGCACGCAAAATACTCAATCTGAATCCAGTGGTTCCTACAGCCTGCTCCGTCTAAACAGTAACTTAATTATGCCATTATTATGGTGCTGTGTAGTCTTAAATCTTGTGACAGGCCGACTCTCTGGCAACTCATCCTTGACGATGATTCCCCTTTTCTTCATTACAAATCAAATTTGCAGTACCTGAAAATGCTCAAAGGCTGGGAATAGTCAACAGTGTGGAAAACAAATGACAAATTCAAGAGCCTTTTAATCATCTCAAGTGATTCTACAGCATGTCTTTTGACACAATGTATTACAGGGCTTTCTCCACTATGGGCAAAGGTGTATTATATAGGAGCTCCTGACAGGCCAACCAATTCATTAAACTTTTTGGAATGCTCACCTCACGTCTGCAGTGCACATAAGAAGAATCAGTGCTACCAGTTGATCTCCCTTGGTATTGCACAGGAAAACTGTGGCTTTCACATGAAACACAGTTACAAATTGGCACTAATTAAGCAAGGCACATGGAGGTAATTCAGTCCCTATTTTAAAATCATACATGCTATTTTTTAAATATATATTTCCACTGTGTCTACATTTATAAAAGCCGTTGCCTCTGTAAAGTTGTCGTGCTGTACTTACCCCTTTCAGCCAGTGGTGTCATTGCTTACATTTATTGGGGGTGGGTATAATTACGATCTGATAAGCCTAACATAGGTACTTTCCATTATCAGTGCAAACACAACAATTTATCATTGAAAAGCTGAAAGTATGTGGGGCGGGTATAACATTTTTAAATTATTCTAACTTTGAAGAAGAATTTGGATAAATACTTGAAGTGGAATAATATGCTATTCTATAAACAGCAGGGTGAGTGAGACAAATGAAATAGCTCTTTCACAGGCTCAATGGCCTGAATGGCCTCCTTCTATGTAGTATAATTCTAAGATAATTTACCACATAGTATTTTCCCCTCAAAATTATCCATTAAAATTCAGGTCGTACTACTGGGATAAAAGGCTCTTCTGCCTGCTGATTGCAAGGTCCTGTGTGAAATGAGCTCGGGCAAGTGGTCATGGGGGTGAAGCACAAACCACCACTAAGTGGTAGGCAGCTTGTAATTTCACACAAACAGGCCTCAGAATGGTTGAAGATTAATGGCACAGTAGAGGGAGCTTTACATCTAACCTGTGCTGCACATACGCTGGGAGTGTTTGATGGGACAGTGTAGAGGGAGCTTTATTTTGTTACTGGACTACAAAGAGAGGGGAGCAATATGGGGAAAATCCCCCAAGTGCTGTTTGGATACGTTTCTCAAAAAATGCCAAACATATCACTTACAAAACAGAAAAAAGTCAGAATCACTTGCAGAGTGACATGCACTTGCTTCAGATTTTAAAGCATTCAAAAAAATTGCCAGCATTCACATTGAAAATATACCTGTGAGTTATTAAAGGTAGTTTGGAAAATCTTTGCAAAGGCAGTTTGAAATGCAATGAGAAGAAAGGCAAAGAAGGCCAGGCAGGGATCAGTGCTGACCAAACAGCTTGAGAGGCACAGACTTTCTTCTAACTGGTATGACGTACATAATCAAATAAACATGGAAAGGAAGTGAAACTGCAGCCACCTTGAAATAGTACTTTATCAAACAAGACCTTGACCTATAGATAAGAGCAGAAAGTGCTGGAAATACACAGCGGGTCTTTCAGCATCTGAGAGAGAAGAGCTGGTTAATGTTGCAGAATTAGACCCTTAGGTAAAACCATGAATGGTGTTTTTTCCCTTGACTTGCCTTGGGTTTTTCCTTTCCTGGTTTCTGAGTCTCCTGGGAGATTAAGTGGCTACCGCTGAGTGCAGCAGGGAGGTGGGTAATCATGGTGGACGTAATGGTTATTTGCACCACAATGGTGGGAGGCAGACTCGACAGACAAGCTGTCTGTTATTTTCATACGTACCTGAAACATTAACCTGTCTTTTCTCTTTCAGCTGTTGAAGGCGTGGTGTGCATTTCTAGAATGTTGTAGTTTTATTTCAACTTTCCAATACTTTGATTGATTTCAGCTTTGTCAGAACGCAGACAGGGCCACTCATCCAGTTATTAGCATTCAATGCTTAAAAAAGGATTTATTTTTTAAAAAGCAAAAACATCATAAAAACAAAGGATTTTTTGAAAGTTCATTGCAGTGGTTTTATAAATGTTTAGTTTATTCCACAGATTGCAATCCATTATTCAAAGAGCACCAGGGAGTTCTTCCAGTGTCCTGGCTATTTCTCACTCAACAAACATCACCAAAAGCAGATTAACTGGTCAGTCACCTTATTGCCTTCTGGGAATCTTGCTGTGTGAAAAATGATTGCCACATTTGCTTACATAACAGAAGGTCGTTCAGCTCCTCATGTATATCCTGCCATTCAATTTGATCATGGCCGACCTGAATCTTTACCCACCTTGGTTCTCTCACCCTGAACACTTTTGCCGAACAAAAATCTAATAATCTCAGTTTTTAAACTTTCAATTGATCCTGAGCCTCAATAGCACTTTGAGGGAGTGAGTTCCAGAATTCCACTAGTGTGAAGAAGTGTTTACTGACAATACCCCCGAAAAGCCTCACTCTAAAATTATGCACCCTTATTCTGGATCCATCTCACAAGAGGAAATAGTTTCACTCTATCTAGCCTAAAAAAATCCTTAAATAATCTTAAACACCATGATTAGATCATCCCTTAATTTTCTACACTTGAGGGAATACAAGCCTCATCTGTGCAATTTGTCCTCATAATTTAATTCTTTTAGCCCTGGTGTTGCCTGTTAAATCTGCGCTGCACCGCCTCACCTCACTCCCCCTCATTCCACAAGGGCAATATATCCTTCCCAAAGTGTTCACAACATTTCAAAAGTTACCCACTATGTGTGAGGCGCAATGAGATATTTTGGAATGATATGATCAGGTGCTATACGTTGTAGGTCACTCTCACTTAAGGCATCACAATCGCTGAAATTAGGGCCAGTTTATTTTATATTTTAGAAAATAAGGAAGAAACATAAATAAGATATAGAGGACAGGAGCTCTGCACTTGGACCCCAAGCTTCTGGCTTTTGCTCATTACCCAGTGCCTCCTGCGTGAGGCTATTGGGTAAGCACAGCACCGAGTTTGGTTGTGATGTCCTTCATTAATAAAATAAGAAGAAATTGTTTCCAGTGACAGGAGAGTTGGAAACAGATTTAAGGTGATTGGCTAAAGAACTGGAGGGTGGGGAGATGGGAATTATTTTATGCAGTAAGTCACTATAATCTGGAATGTGCTGCATGAAAGGGTGGCAGAAGATTTAATAATAATTTTCAAAATGGAATTGGATAAATAGTTGGAAAAATAACAGAGCTATAGGGAAAGAGCAGGGGGGTGGGGTTAATTGGATAGTTTTCTTTAAAAAGGTACAAGTATGAGGGGCTCAGTGGCCTCCTTCTGTGCTGTGTCATTCTTCATGTTATGACCTGAAAAGACAGGTCTATGTAGGCAAGGTAACCAAGGGCTGCTGCTGTTGCTCAAGCAAGTCTGCTCTTTAAGAGTCAGGGTAAGATGGGAGGAAAGGAGAGAAATATTGGGAAATAAAATATGAGTACAAATGTATTATGAAGCAAGATTAAATTGTAGCAGATCTGCCGACGATTTGCCATACCAATGAGATAAAGAAAGTTATAGCTGCACTTATTTACTTCTTTCCACTTTGCCAACAAGTTTCAAACACCTTTACACAACAAATAACTTTTGTATTTAGAGTGTGGTGATTGTTGTTATGTAGGCAAACACATATAATTATATGAAAAACATGCAAAGCACTGAGCTTGTACTGCAGCAACCTCTGCATCAATGTGTGAATAAGCTGTCGAAAGCTTGACATTTATGTTCACATCTCCCACTAAATCTCAGTAAAGCAATGTGAATGTTAGCAAATTACAGTTGTTAATGATTTCATTTGTGCTCCTCTTCACACCATGAGTTCAGTAATAAAATCCTGTAGAGTCAGGAGGAAGCTGAAGAATTTAATCTTAAAATGCACACCCCCCCCCCCACCCCAAACACCACACCTGCCCCACCCCCATGTGCCTGGCATTGGTGTATGGTGTACTTTTAAGTTGTTGCTGCCTGGGGGAAACTCATGTGTGTCAACAGCTGTTGGCCACAAGCACCCATTGTACCCATCAGGCAGGAGTGGGAAGCTTGACCCATTTGATCATCAAGGACAGTTGTTGCTGCCCTGGCTAAGATCAGCTGATTCAGCACAAGCCTATCTCTATTATTAAATCTCCAAGTATTTACTAAGGACTGTGTGGAGCTGGGCAACAACATACTGATGTGCAAGACCCAACTTGTCTCCCAGCAGAAGGTCAAGGGCCCATTCATTAAATGAATCATTTGACAATCATCACCAGACCCTTTTCAGTTGAAAATGGAAATACCATTTTTAAACCAGTCAGCCTGCCTGAAGGACTGACACTGACATGTTGCTGGACCCCAGTTCTGCTGTTTATGAAGTTGCCCCTGGGATTTAAAGGATTCAAGTGACTTTCCAAAGAAATCCTATTCAGGTTTCAGAGGAGGAAGAAGAAAAATTTTCACTATCAAAAATCCCTCTTCTCTCAGCACCTTATACTGTACTGCTTTCCAAATAGTCATCATTTTGGCTTTTGACTGAACATTGCATTCAATGAAATGAGGATAAAAGGTTTTCAACTTTTGACACGAATATCAGCATCAATTAATCTAAGGCAAGTACAGCATAGGTTAGATACAGAGTAAAGCTCCCTCTACACTGCCCAATCAAATACTCCCAGGACTGTTACTGCAGCTTAGATACAGAGTAAAGTTCTCCTTACACTACTCAATTAAATACTCCAGGGTAGTTAATGGAGGAGTTAAGGAGTAATGGCCATTGTGCCCTGGAACTAAGACCTCACTCTATATTTTTATAAAATATATATATATATATATATATATATATATATATCATCCTGGCTAATTTATAATTTTTTTAAAAAAACTGAACATAGGCTCAAAACAACCGGCTGTGACTCACTCAAAAAGAACTTTCTGGCATTCAGAACAGCTGCATCCTCATTTTCTCTAAAGAGGTGCTAATGCCCCCTGTAACGGCAGAGATCAAATCCATAGGAATTGTACGAAGGCCATTTACATTTTTAAGAACAGGGCCTGGCTGACAGAGGCAATCAGTCTGCATGGACAAAGGACCCTGAAAACCCTTTTTTAAAAAAATATTAATGGTTGAAACATTAACCTTCTCAAGAATCCAGACAAAGGAATATACAGCCTTTGTCCAAACCAAAGTGGAGAAGCGGGAGTCATGTCACATAACCACCATCTTCTACCCTGTCCCAACTGTAGGAACCTGTAGTATGCCTTGTGGAGCTGGAAAGCTCAGACTGCCCTCTTCCACCAACCAAGCAGCAGCAGAACTAGGACTCTGTCCAGGTTTTAAATTGCCTGGACCCCATCTACAATGTTTCTACTGGAACTTCTGAACTTCTGTACCAGCACCTGCAAGACTAATTTATATCCACTTGCCCATCTCATCATAGGAGTCATCTCTACTGGAAAAGTGGATTATCCAGCATCAGTTTCAGCCTGCTGACCCCTGTGAAGGAATATACCATTGGACTTTTGATTCTGGACTCTAGACTCATGTGAAGCAATAATTCTTAACTTCTCTGTGGTCTTTGCCTTGTACCTCTTTCTTTTCCGTATCCCTCTTTTATAGCGTGAATGAAAAAAGGAAGCTATGTTATCTCTCTCTTCTCTTTGAGTATGTGCGAATAAACTAACCCTCTGATTTTACCCTATTTTGAGTTTGCTGTAGGGCTATTAATAGAGAATTAGATCACACCAAAACTGAGGAGTTGGAGAAAATATGCCACCACATATAAAGAGGGAAATCAAAATCAAAACGCCTTTCTGTTTACAGATGGGTGGCGAGGGGAGTAATCAGGGCTATTTAAACCAAACTCCCTCCTGTCCATAACAATTGTAGGATAGAGAGGGAGAGAAAGGGGGACAAGAAGGGTCCCATATTCCGCCCTCCGTAAACTTCAGGTCACCCAAATCTCTCCTGCCCGTGTCCCTACTTGCACCAAGTCCCATGTACCTATCACTCATTTGCTCACTGACCTACACTAGCTCCCAGTCAAGCTTCAATTTTAAAACCCTTGTTTTCACTTTACAGCCTCACCCCTCCTTATCTCTGTAATTTCCTCCAGCCCCACAACCCTCCAAGATAAATGTACTCATTTAATACTGGCCACTTGGGAATCCCCCATTTTAGTGACCCCCATCACTGGAAGTTGTGGCTTTGGCTATCTAAGCCCTAAGCTCTGGAATTCTCTCCTTAAACCTCTCCACTTCTCTATCTCTTTTTATTTCTTTAAGAGGCTCCTTTAAACTCACCTCTTTTACCTAGCTTTTGGCCATCAGCCCTAATATTGCCTTATTTGGTTCGGTGTCAAATTTTGTTTTATAACGCTTCTATGAAGTGCCTTGGGACATTTTATTACATTAAATGTTAAAGGTGTTATCAAAGTACTTTGCTGTTGTTGCTATGATCCAGAGAGAGAGAGAATGGAAGCAAGATGTGAGGGCAGGACCATTTATCAAACAACAAGGCTTGTCTTGTTCTTTGTCCAGCAGTATGACAGAATATGGCTCAGGCCCCACGCAGCAAGTTCCCAATCAAGAACTAGAGAGAGCTGAGGGTAATCCCAAAATGACTCCGATTTGACGCTGTATTGCAGAGCCAGCCAAGGTCAAACTCAGAGCTGTCCACACTCCGTCAACTGTGTCCTGATTAACATCATTTAAAACATGCTCTGATCATCAATCTGAAAACAGAGAGAGATACTAGGAACTCAGGAGGCCATATTCAGCACAACACTGGCAGTGTCTACATGCTCTGGACTACTGGTCTATGTCGGCAATCCGTTAGAGTTGGGGCTGGGCGGGGGAGAGGGAAAGAATGCATTCAGTCCTAGGATTTCACAATGAATCTCCCAGCACATTGTTCACTGTGAGCCTCCGAGCAAGCATTCCTGGGGGATCAATGCACAGAAATGAGAAGTTACCTCTACATAGAAACTGGGAGCAGGAGTAGGCCATTCGGCCCTTCGAGCCTGCTCCACCATTCAGTATGATCATGGCTGATCCTCTATCTTAATGTCATATTCTCGCTTTCTCTCCGTACCCCTTGATGCACCTAATATCCAAAAGTGTATCAATTTCTTTAATAGCAAAATTGCTTACTTCTCACTCTTTTAACTAGTGAAACATGCTCTCAGGTTTCACAGCACACACTCCTTACCTGTCATATAACATTCAAAAACAAACATACCTTGGGCTTTCCAAAGATCAAAGTCACTTAGCACAATTAAAATAAATGTGCAGAGAATATTGTGAATCGTTGATTAGAAGGAACGGTAATTGGAGGCTCACAAGTGGCTTCAGTAGCTCTGAGCATTGGGAAAAGGGCAATGAGAGAGAAAACAATTAGCCTAGGTTCCTGTTTTTGATTGTAGTGAATCCTGCTGGAGAGACTGTGCATGTGGGACATTGGTTAATGACAAGAATGGGTTTGGGATGTGAAGCTGAATGTGGTCAAATAGCCTCCCAGCTCTCATCTTCTGGGCCAACACATGGTCAGTTGGATGAGTTATTGAAGTGTCCTATAAACCCGAGTAAGGGCCCAACATGTTTAACATAGGCAAGAAAAGAAATTACCACCTCACTGTAAAATAATCAGACCCCTACTCGAGCCGTGGCTCAGATTCCAATGATTACCGCAGGTTTTTTTTTATGATTAAAAAAGAACACACCAAAGAAAAGATTTTGGTGTGACCAGGTGTGAATATTCCTGCACAGGGAATAATGCAGGCTGTTCTAGCTCATCTAGAGCTGCAGCAGTCAGCCCACAGTTCACCTGCCATGTGGATTCTGGTGCAGAACCGCAACTGCATTGCTCAATAAATATTTTATCCCATTAATACACTGGGCTGTGGTCAGACCACTGAGGTGTGTGAACCTTGAAATGAGGAATCACCACATTCTCAATTAAGCAATGAATTTACAAGCATTTCAGTATATTAATCGATATCACTGGGCAGATAAACAGGGAGAAAGTGCCGTTCACACTTACCTGGTTTTAGGGGATGTTGTTAACCATTCTTCATGTTTCTCGAATGTTATTAAATAAGCTGCAATTTCCTGAAAAACACAAATAGAAGGGAAGAGAACACTTTAAATGCAAAGTCAAATTCACACACCGACCTGCTTTATGTACAAGATCTCTCTCCAACAGGATTTTTCTCAAAGATCAAGTAGCTATAAAAGAATTGTAGTTATTCATTGAAGCCCCTTTTTAAAACAAAAGGAAATCAAGGTTGGTGGGCTTCTAAATACATGCTCCATGCCCAAAAAGCAAGTTCCATCATGGCCGATCTGGGATTACAATTCCATTGAGATTTGATTAAATAAATAACAGAGAACATTAAAATAAATTGGAAATTTATTTTGAACCTCTATGGAGGATACAAAAACAAAATCTTTACATAAAACAAATATCACCCTGTCATTGTTTTGAATTTTGAGAATTAGGCTGAGGCCTTTTGCCTCTGCATCCCAACCCCCAATCACTGCACTGCCTTCCCCCGCACCCACCCCCCCCTCAACCACACACAGCCATGGCACTAATAATTCCACTGATTCCAGCATTCATGATAAGAGTATGATACAACATAGAGGGAGGACATTCAGCCCATCATGCTTGTGCTGCCTCCTTGGTTTAGTCCCAGGTCCCTTTGTTCTTTCCCCACAGCCCTGTAAATTTTATAGATCGACAAGCCAACTAAAAGATATCAATGGCCTCCTCTGTCTTCAAGATTTGAGATACAAGCTAGTGCATCATATTCAGGGCCATGGATGGATATGATGCATCATACAGATCACAGCAGGATTTAAATTTCTACATTAGGGATAAGGCAGAGCCATAATGTGCAGGCTCATCAGATCAGGAGTTAGTTATATCAGGATTCAGGATAAGCAGGTTCCCATCAGAGCCCTCAGCTCATTGCAAATCATGATACAGCTCCCACAAGTTTGGTTTCCTCCATCAACCACTGTAATGAAAAGCATCAGTAATCCTGAGTTCTAAACCAAATCAATTCCTACAATGGGTGCTAATTGTTCAACTTCTACTGCATTAGCATCCAATATAAGCAACAGGTTGCAATTACCATTGAGGTTCCTTGGCACCAGGGCCAATCATGGATAATTTCTAACACTGTTTCTTTTCCTATTTAAAAGATTGGCAATTGTATATTCTTATGTAGAGAGTAAAACTCCCTGTACCCTGCCGCAATACTGTGCCACTGTCCCAGACTCAGGAACTCAGGAAGACAGCACCAACACACCTTTTGCATTCCCCCTCCCACTGCTACCATCCCCACCTGCACTCTCACCCCCATCCCCCCCACCCCAATGTTGGCATAGACCAGTTGGACCAATTAATCTGTTAAAATGCAAGGTGTTGCTATTTTATTGTTGGGGTGCAGAGGGGCTTTTCGTTATTGCAAGGGATGTCTGTGCTTTCCCACTTCAGGCACACAGAGATAGAAAATAATCCTCATGGTGGAAAACAGCAACAAAAATGATGGTCTTGTGGGGTTATGTCAAGGACGCCTGAGGCATCGGGCCTACTCCATCACATTTTCCTGCCAAGGATGTGGACTAGCAAGCAGTTGCCAACAAAAAGGTTTTCATTTTCACATCTTGATGTGGAACCAGGAGAAGCAGAATGCTCCTTCCACCTTCACAACACTACTGCATGATCTATCCTCTCCCCCCTCCAAATGTCCTTCACCTCTGAGTCAGGAGGTAGAGAGTTCAAGCCCCACACCAGAAATATGAGGACATAATCTAAATTAACATGCCCCACCGCCAATACCGAGAGAGTGTTTCACTCTCAGAGGAGTCATCTTTTGGATGAGACATTAAACTGAGGCCCCATTTGCTGACTCAGGTGGATGTAAAATGTTTCACAGCAGTATTTTGAAGAACAGCAATGGAATTCTCCCCAATATCCTGGTCAATATTTATCCCTCAACCAACATCACCAGAACAGATTAGCTGATGATGATCAGCTTGCTGTCTGTGCGACCTTACTGTGCACAAATTGGCTGCCGCATTTCCCTACATTACAGCATGAGCTACATTTCAAATGTAGTTCATTGGCTGTAAGGCCAAAGGCGCAATATATTTGTAAGCTGTTTCCTCCCTGCTTTAATTACATGTCTTAATCCCAGCCTTAGAACTGCATCCTGCATTGCTCCAGTGTGACATTTCCCACAGCAGCCATCTCTGAGTGAGACTGCCAATTCATACTGAATTATGGGCAATTTTGTGCTGCAGATCCATGTCCACAACTCCATTTTTAGATCACAGGTTCCCAGTGTGAGAAGCCGATTTACTTACCAACAATCTTCCTTCCTCATTCAGTCTTTATAAACTATATTTTATAATCTTTACGTAGACAGTGGGTAGATCATAAAAACTTGTTATTCCACAGGCATTACTCCATAAGTACAGAATAGCACTTTAAGCAGTGTTACTTGTTTAGTCACAGGCCCCTACAGACCAATTTCACTGAACAATTCTCTCTTTGCTGTATAATTTCAACAGTCTGTACCTAAACCCCAGTGCCACAAATCTCCCTCATTTACACCTTAGCAGCAAATCGTTCTCACACTTTGAAGCATAAAAAACAGAATTGGAAACCTTTCCAGATATAAACCAACATAAGTTGTATGAAGCTCTAGTTAGATCACTTTAGAGTACTGCACTTCAGGAAGAATATGTTGGCCATGGAGGGGGTGTAGCACAGATTCACCAAAAACATTAAATTATGAGGATATGTTGAACAGGTTAGGTTTGTATTCCCTTGAGTATAGAAGAGTAAGGAGTGATCTAACTGAAGTGATTATGATAAAAAAGATTTGATAGGATAGAAAGATAGGGGAACTATTTCCTCTGATGGAGGTGTCCAGAACAAGAGAACATATTCCTAAGATTAGAGTGAGGCCTCCTGGTGCTGCAAGGAGGCACCTTTCCACACAAAGGGGAGTGGAAATCTGGAACTATCTCCCTCACGAAAGTATTGATGCTGGGGTGAATTGAAAATGTAACTGAAGTTAGAGATTTTTGGTGGACAAAGGTATTAAGGATTATGGAACCAAGGCAAGTAGAGTTAAGATATAGGTCAGCCATTGAATGGCAGAATGGACTCAAGTGGCTGAATGGCCTAGTCCTGTTCCTAGGTTCCTAAAGTTGACAAAAATGATAGGATTATCACATAATTTTAAACTGAATTAGCAACAGATCATTGACCAGGGTTAAGACCTTGTGTCCCTGGGCAGTGAGCAGGATTCCATTCTGTTCCATGGTGTTTTCAGCAGTTAGTCAGCTCTTCCCTGAAAGTTGCTGCATTGGGTGGCTTATGCTGGTTGTCGACTGGCAAACTTGTTGTTTTGTTTTTCTCCCCTAACAGAATCAAGTCTCCACCTCTCCACAGTGCTTCGTGAACTGAAGCTGAGCCAGCTCACATCTTAAGGTCATTCCATCCAGGAGGGCATGACAGTTGAATTTTGGCTGACACCTGTACGCTCTTTAGCAGAGGTCACAAGAGAGAGTTCAGGACCTGGAACCCTTTGCCTGGTTATCTCCCACTCTCCCTGGATCAGGGGCACTGATGATATTTCTATACCACTAAAATCAGCTAACTCAGCAAAAATCTGGGATTAAACTGTGGGTTTTTCTGCTTTGTGTAGTTTAGTATTTCATAGAGTGTATTCACCAACTGAATTAACAGACAGCTAAATTATGATTTTTTATGTATATGTTATTGCTATAGAGTTGATCTTCAGGCAACTTTTCTTAGTGGAAACATTTGGCTTTGTTTACAAGACAGCAGTAGTAACTACACGTGTTCATCAAACTCCATACCTAATAAATACTCCAGTCTGTAGAGGTTTCCCACACTGCTAACACATGGGTTTCCAGATCATGTGACCTTACAGCACAGGGTTATTCTTAAAGCTACAGCCCAACATCTCCCAAAACTATAACTACTACAGTTATTTTTTGTACAATTGGGAAGAAACTATTTAATTTTCCCAGTGATTCAGTCACAGGTATGAGGGTCAGGTGGTCCCCAGTGATTGTTGAGCCTGCCCAGGACAGCTGTGTTTTATGTTTACTGCGATGCCCTTGTCCTTTGAAATATCTAAAATGAAGGGCTCACCAGGTGAGGAATTGTAGCATCGAGTGCAATCTTCCATCCAGTGCAAAACCCGTATTCGTGGGGATGAGAACATAGGGAGAGAGGGATTTTGTATTTTAAAACTTATGCATTTAATTTAGAGGCAGCAATTGCTAACTTTCACTATGTAGTTTTTCAGCTATCAAATGACTGGTTGTCTCCCTCCCACAAGGTGAATTTTTCATCAATTCTGGATGGGTACCCAGCTTGTTACAGGCTGAACTCACCGTGGCTCAATAACTCCCCAGCTCTCTAATGTTGATTATTATTATTACGTTCAGTGAGAAACCCAATGCACTCACACTGGCTGCATATGTTTCAACTGTGAGGTGAAGCAATAGGTGGTATTCTCAGTGTCAGCAGTGGTGTGTGCAGCATTTGATTTAAAAAATAAATCCTTCTCCTTTTCTTAGTCAAAATATCTTTACAAGTTACTGCAATTAGAATGTAATGACAGAACACACTTTATCTCAACAGTGCAACACAATCAATACTACTTCAGTTGTAAGACAGTCGAAATAAAGAGAAAAAGTCAGGGAAAGTGTGAGACAGAGAGAGAGAGAGAAAGAAACAGAAGGTGGAGAGTGACAGAAACAGAAAAAGGGTGAATGTGATAGAGGGAGAGAGATTGAGAGATACAGAAAGTGGAATTGAGAGAAACAGAGGCAGAAGGCCCAATTTTAACTCTGCAACTGAATGGGTTTTGAGTGAGTTAAAATTGGCTCCTCAGAGCAAGGGAAACAGAAATAGAAATCAGACAGTGAGACAGAGGGGAAAGAGAGAGGGAGAGAGAGACAGAGCATGACCATGTCAGAGAGGAAGAGGCACTTAGATGGAAAGGAAGAGGGAAATGGAGATTCAGAGGAGGGCAGTGAGATGGAGCAATTGGCGAAGTGAAGAGCAAGAAAGGGAGAGTAATGAGAGGGACAGAGAGAAGGGGGCAGAGAGAAAGAGAGTGAGAAACAAAGATAAAAAGAGTTAGAGACATCAGAGAGGATTGGAGAGGCAGAGAAAGAAACAGAGTGAGACAAAGAAAGAGAGAGAGTGAGAGACTCACATAAGGGTAGCAAGAAGGAGCAAAAGGCAGGAGCCAGAGAGAGTGATGTGCCACTGTGGGCAGCCATCCTTTGTGGCCATGAGCGGCCAAGAGGCTGAGTCTGCCTGTGCAGTCTACCCATGCTGTGTTCCACAGACTGGTCTCTACACACCCTCTCTGATCACTAGATAAAATGCTGCAACCAGAAACGTGTTGCAACTGCAAAACATGCAAGGAATATTTGAGAACCGTGTCTTTAAACGGTTCTGAAATATAAACAGGCCTCATCATCAAAACCTACATTATTCATTCCTGACTCGCTGCCTTTTGCAGATGACATTTCCATGGTCACAGCAGGACTGGGATAATGTTCCCTAGAGAATCTGATTCTGTGTGCCTGGTATCCTTTAACCTTCATTCCTGTTAGTAGCCTGGTATTGGTCCAACTTTAATTTTAAAGAGTTCAATGGCACATTACTTTTTAAGGAGTTTGTTGTTCCAGAGCTAAGCTTTGCTCAGGGGCTCTTCCGATCTCCCACTGTATCCTCAGCAGGAGCACTGTAGGAAAAGCTGTTTACCCTATCTCTCCAGGGTTACCATCAATTTTCTACCAATCTTACAGTGAGAAACTAGGGGAACTGCTGGGAAAATTCTACTCCCATGTTGTGAGGTGGGAACATTCCTACCACTCTTATTTTCTGACTGGTTAACTTTGTCCTCTACTTCTGTGCTTACAGTTAAACAATTCGCTCATATTTAGGTTTCCTAAACTAACATTTTGAAGACATATATCATGTCCCATCTCAACATTTTCTCGTTATCCAGTTAAAACAAGTTGTGAACTTCCCTTCATAGCTTAGAACTTAATTGCCAGTATACTTTTGTCATTCTAGCCTTTGTTTTCACTGATGTCCCTTTTGAAGGATGGACAACTACATCGGTGTCCTGTACCAATATTTATTCCTCAATCAACATCATTAAAAAATGGATAATCTGGTCATTTATCGCACTGATGTTTTTGGGAGCTCGCTCTGCGCAAATTGTCTGTGGCCTTTCCCACATCATAAAAGTGACTATGCTCTTAAAAAGTATTTTGTTGGCTGTAAAGCACATTGGGACATCTTGAGGTCGTGAAAGGCGCTACATAAATGCTCATTCTTTCTTTCTTACATGCACAAAGTTACCTCAGGAATAATTTAATCAGAGTTAAAAGTAATCTCTTAGGTTGGAAGAACAAATTAATTCTTCTTAAAGTAGTGTGGGGTGAGAGAGAAGTCTATGGTTGAATAATTGTACATGACTGGGTGCAATGGGCCTAATGGGTTGAACGGACTGATCATGCTCTGGAATTTCTTAAGTTGTTTTGAATTTTCAATTCAAACAACCTTAAGGTTCAAAGCAAAACTGAAAACGCTAATAATACACACCAGGTATGTCAACAACTGTGTACAGAAAGGCTAAGTCAACACTTTATTGCTGACAATGAGTTAGAGAGATACACAGAATGTCCACTCTCTTTACACATGCTATAAATTCCCAGCATTTGCAGTGTTTTCTGTTTTTGTTTTCTCCCAATTGATAACAAACTCCCCCTTTGACCAGCTTTTCACAACACAGTCAATCATCACACTTAGAGTTCTGTCTGCACCATTGTCATTGAAAGCGATTCATATAGTTAGCTTGTGAACCTGGAAATAGCAGAGTGTGTTTTTCTCACTTTCTTGCAGGGGAACAATTCCAGACAGTCCTCTCGCACATCACCTCAATAGACATTCTTTGTACAGGAGTGTAGACAGTGTAGTGTGCTGCCAAGTTATTTGATTGCAGAGGCCATCACAGTTGATGCTGTCTTTGATCACCTACTGGTAGGGTGGATAGTGATCAAGAGTGGTTAACCCAGGCTGATGGTCCCCTCCAACTGTGCTGAAGGACAGATGTGCTTCTGTAGTTACTGTTTCAGCTGGTACCAGCTGGCAGGTCAATTATGTTTCTCATTTAAAGCATTTGAACAGAGGCATAAAAACAAAGTTCACTGGAATTACTTAATTGTGATGTGTTTTAAAGGTTAATGTGCAATGGGACCACTCAGCTTTTGAGTTGGTCTTGTCTTACCCTTGACCTTTCACCTCCTTACTTCAAAATCAATCAGCTTTGAACCCTTAATATGCATGAAATATGCTTCATGTCATCCAGAAACACACACAAGCAGCACGAGCACTTGCGTCACATTGACTTTAAGATACCTTTGAGACAAGAATAGCCCACATATATGCAGGTAAATGGAATGGAAATGGCTCTCATATGGTTCACAGGCTTATACAGCCTTAACCCCTTCTGTACCAAACCAACTTCCAAAACGCATCTCACACAGAAGAGAATTTTTAGCAAAAGGAAAAGGTCTTTTGGCCCATCTAGTCCACCCCTTCTAGACCCAGTCCACCTTCTCACCAAATTCCTCAATCCTATCAATACAGCTTCTCACTGTATCCCCCAGTCTCACCTTCTCACAATATCCCCCAACTTCTCATAACCACCTTTTCCCCATAGCCCTCAATACCACCTACCCATCATTTCCCCAAGCTGTGATTGAAACTATGGCTGAGATACTTCCTCTGGATCAGAAATTAAAAATGCTCTTTTCCACTCCACTTCAACCTTCTTTCCACCCTTTGCCTACAGTGGGAAACACATCCTTTGACCTGGCAGCACTCCAGTGTCTTGCACAAGTGGCCATGCTTCATGTGTGAGTTTGCACAATGAATGTCCCCAAGTTACTCCCTGTAGATACATCAAGTCAACCCCTGACCCTATCTCACATAGCATGTACAGGTGCTCTGGATACTCATGAGTGTCAGAAAATCCCTGGTTGACTTTCTGCCTCGTAACATAAGGTACTGAAGCCAAGTGGGGAGCTCCAACCTCTGCCCTTGCTGAGATCAGCTAACTCAGGATAGACTGTTTCTGGGTCTTTTTATTCTGTCTGATTTAAAATTACCAGTAGCCAAAATATTACACTACCTTTTTATTCAAGCTTACTGGGAAATAATAAAAACCACGTCAAAAACAAACTTAAGGTTTGCTTGTCATACTTCCACACTTCTGCACTCACACTCCCTTCCATCACAATAAAGTTCTCCTTGTCCTCATCTTCCACCTCAGCAGCCTTCATTTTCAATGAATCAACATCCTCCATTTCTGCCACCTCCAGCATGATGCCACCATCAATACATCTTCTTTTCAGCAGTCTGAAAGGACCATCCCCTCTGCGACCAATCCTTCTGGTCCAGTCTTCAATCACCACTAAGATCACTCCCTTCCACGGCACCTTCCCATGCAAGTGCAGGAGTTGCAAAACTTTCCTTTTATCTCCAAGGCCCCAAACACTGCTCCCAGGATAAAGTGATTTACTTGTATTCCTTTGAATTTAGTGTACTGTATTCACTGCTCACAATGAGGTCTCCTCTACTTGGCAGGATCAAACTCAGATTGGGCAATCGCTTTGTGGAATACCTCTTTTCAGTCTGCAAGCGTGAACCCAAGTTTCTAGTCACCTGTCATTTAAATTATCCACCCTACTCCCACTCTGAACTCTGGCCTCCACCTCCTAACTGGTCCAATGAAGCTCAATGTAAGCTCGAGGAACAGCACCTCATCTTTTGATTGGGCACTTTACAGCCTTCCGGACGAGTTCAGAAATTCAGCTCATAACCACTGTTTCCATTTTTTTCAGATGGCTGCTGTTGGTAATGATTCTGCTGTTCCCATTTACACCTCCTATAGAATCATCTTTCGGTCTTTTACTTGTCCCCTTTTGCCTTACACCATGATCCCATTTGTCATTTAATCATGCTTTCTACACTATCGCAGACTGTCCCTTTTGTTCTTTCCTCGTCTCCCCCCTTTTACTGCCTCTGTATTTGCTTAAACCTGTTACATCTCTAAATTATTTCAGTTCTGATGAAAAGTCACTGGCCTGAAACATTGGGCCGTAACTTCCAACTAGCGTTGGAAAGTGCTGGCCCGCAGGAATTAGAAAAAATAAATGCACATTTACCTGGTCTTGAAAATTATGTTGACACTGCCATTGGCCAGGGCTGCTTGGGGCCTGCATCGAAAGACCCCTCGCAGGCCCCAGCAAAGTCCAACTTCAGTGAATTCAAGGAGGCCATAGCCACTTTTTTTTTTTTTACAGCACTTGCTGCCATAAAGCAGCTAAGTTTACAGGGCCAGAGAAATTGACAGGCATGGGGAAGGTAGATGTCCAAGGCAATTGGAGAGGATTTGGGGGGTGGGGGTTTCTGGGGGCAGTCTGGGGGTCTGGGTCGGAGGGAGTCAGTCAGAGGCCCAATGGGGAGGGTTGGAAGTCTGTGGGGAGGTGGGGGTGGGGGGTCCAAGGTCTGGACTGGTGGGGGATCTCAGATCAGTGGTGGAGGTCGGTCGGAAGTCCGGGAGGGGGGCACCTGTGGGGGAGAATCCAAGTTCCGGGGAGACTGTGGGGGGGGTGTCCAAGGTCTGCCGGGGTCGTGGAGGGTCCGAGGGCAGGTGAGGTGGGTGGGAGTCAGAGGTCCGAGGGGATCCAAGGTTGCGGGATGGGGGGTGAGATTGGAAGTCCGTAGGGAGTGGGGGTGGGAGGGTTGGAAGTCCATGGGGAGTACGGGGTGTCTGAGGTAGCGGGCAGAGGCCAGTTGAAGTGCCGGGGGGAGGGTGAAGCTGACAGTGGGTCGGGGGATGGTTGAGGTCAGGGGGAGTGGTGGGGGCTATTGGAGGTCGTGGGTGGGGGAGGTCGGGCGAGTGGGGTTGTCGGAGATCGGGGGGTGAGGGTTGTTGGGGGAGCGGGGGATTGGAGGTCAAGGGGTTTCGGGATTGAAGGACGGGGGTTGGGGGAATGGAGGTTGGGGTGTTGGGGTCAGAGGTCGGGGTGAGGGGTGTCGGAGGTCGGGGTGTTGGATGTATTGGGTTGGGGGGTGTTGAAGGTCGGGGGTGGGTGGAGTCCCATGGGGTTGGTCTGGGTCTTTACAATAGTTACTTAGAAGTTAGAAGAGATTCTAATTCTTCTAAATTTATCTGAGTAACTATTGGCATTACCCTGGCGAAACCATCCAAATTTGCGATTTAAACTGTATTTTCAGGTGGTTCCCCTGGCAGCACAATTATCCAGAGGAAGTGTGCACTTCTGGGCAACTGCCATGCAAATCATTACCTGAGACCTTCGCAGAGGGATTCCTCGGTACATCCTTGTAAAATCCGACGCCAGCGAGCTCGGAAGTTACAGGCCATTAACTTTGCTTCTCTCTCTCCCTCCACAGATGCTGTCTGACCTTCTGAGCATTTTCTGTGTTTCTCACAAACTGACATTGTTCAACTTCTTGATAACATCGTGGAAGAGTTTTTGGCTTTAAATCTGTATATGGCTGACTGAGTGAGGGAGGGCATTGTGTTAATAACCCAAATGAAGCAACACATGCCCTCAATCAGCCCAGGACTTCTTCCCTCCCTGGCTGGAGAAATACACACTATTGTAACTAGACTTTCTCCAACCATCAGAGAATCCCACAACTAATACAGAAGTCATTTCCAACCGTCCTACAGCAGTCAAAGAGTCTGACTGCTCCTCCCTATTGAGTTGAACAGTAATGACTGCTTTGTAATGGAGCCTGTGAGGGATGATTGGAATTTAGATGTTAAAATTAATTTAAATGTAATCTCAGCTCACCAACATAAGGAAATATAAAATGTACAGGCCTTCAGGCTTAGCATTTCACTGTGTCTATTTATAACTACATTGTTAAAATATAGCTGCACATCTCAACATTGTCATGAAAGGCATCAGGAAACTTTTTGTCTCACTCCATTGAAAGTACCACGGCTTTTATTCCTTTGAACTTCCATTCCTATTCCTCCTAAACTCCCAAATTCCCTAACGTTTACGCCATTCTTCCTCCCTGTACCTCATAGTGATGAAACCAAAGCTCATAAGAACAGAAGAAATAGAACCATACAGCCACTTGAGCCTGCTCTGCTATTGTATAAGATAACGGCTGATTTTCAATCTCAACTCACTATATCCCTTGATTCTCTTAGCGTCCAAAACTCTATCGCTATCAGCCTTGAATATATTCAACGACTAAGCATTCACAGCCCTCTGAAGTAAAGAATTCCAAAATTCACAACATTGAAAGTGAAGAAAATTTTCCTTATCTCAGCCCGGAATATCTGACCCCTCATCCTGAGACTATTCCCCCTAGTTCTTGACTGTCCAGCAGGGGAAACAGCCTCTCAGCAGCCACCCTGTCAAGCCCTCTCAGAATCTTGTATTCTCAATTCTTCTAAACGCCAAAAAATAAAGCCTATTCTACGCATTATTTCTTCATAGGCAACTATCTCATCACAGAAATCAAACTAGTGAACCTTCACTGCATTCCCTCTAAGGGAAGTATATCCTTCTTTAGGTACAAAAACCAAAACTGTACACAGTATTCCAGGTGTAGTCTCACCAGAACCCTGTGCAATTGCAGCAAAACTTCCTATTCTTCTACTTAGAAATGAAGGCCAGCATACCATTTGCCTTCCCAATGCTTGCTGTTCTTTCACGTTAACTTTCTGTGTTTCACATATAAGGGCATCTCTCTGAACATTAACATTTAAGAGTTTCACATCATTTAAAAAATGTTGTTTTTCTATTATTCCTACCAAAGTGAATAGCCTTACACTTCCCCACTTTATACTCCATCTACCGCCTTCTTGCCCAACCAGTTAACCTGTCTATATCCCTTTGCAAAATTTCTGTATCCTCTTCACAGCTTATTTTCCTACTTAGTTTTGTATTGTTGGAAAATTTAGATACGTTACACTTGATCCCTTCATCTAAGTTATTAATACAGATTATAAATAATGGAAGCCCATGGTAGCAACTGAAAATGATCAGTTTATCCCTACTCTCTGTTTTTTACCCTTAACTAGTCCTAAATCAATGCTTATATATTATCCCAATCCCACAAATCCATATTTTACACAGCAGCTCAACATATCATCTTCTATAACTCACTCCCAAGGATCCCAACTATGGAATTCCTTAACTCTCCCACTGTTTTGCTTCCACAGGCCATCAACAAGCCTAGCATCATCCAGCCTCTGTTCTCAATAAATTTCACCTTCTTTCCTACTACTTTCAAGCTTCATGCTCTCTTGCACTATGAATTTTGGCCTTGGTTTTCCAACAATACATAAAGCAACCATTCATCATTTTTATCAGTGATTTATAATTAATAATTCGTTACTCTAAGCAGATTCCATTTACGTTAACTGAGGCTTAATACACTTGACACTCAAACACTGCCCCCACACTCACAATGCCCTTAATACAAACCCAATCACCCTCAAACTGTCGTTAATACACATCCGACCACCCTCACACTGTCGTTAACACACATCCAATCACCCTCAGATGGTCAGTAACACATATCCAATCACCCTCAGACAGTCATTAACACACATCCAATCACGCTCACATGGTATTAACACACATCCAATCACCCTCACACTTATTAACACCCATTCAATCACCCTCATACAGTCATTAACACATATCTGACCACCCTCACAGCGTCATTAACACACATCCAATCACCCTCATACAGTCATTAACATGCAGCCAAACTCACACTGTCATTAACATACATCCAATCACCCTCACACAGTCATTAACAGACATCCGACTGCCTCACACTGTCATTAACATCCATTCAATCACCCTCACACTGTCAGAAACAACATCCAATCTCACACTGTCATTAACACTCTCCAATCACCCTCACACTGTCATTAACACCCATCTAATCAACATCACATGGTTATTAACACGCATTTGACTGCCCTCACAGTCATTAATACACATCCAACCACCGTCACACTGTCATAAACAGGCATCCGACCACCCTCACACTGTCATTAACACACATCCAATCACCCTCACACTGTCATTAACACACACCCTCATCCTTACATGTCATTAACACAACCCCATTTCACTCACACTGTGGTTAACACACATCTGATCACCTTCACACTGTTATTGGTACAATGTGTCAACAGCATGTTTCTCAAAATGATCTCAAACATCGCTGTATCAGTTTGTTATCTTTTATTTAAAGATTTGTGGCTAAATTAAACAGCAACAACTGTCCTATGGAGAGCATGATAAAGTGAAAGATGTATTACAATGTTTCTCTTAGCTGTGAGCCTCCATAAGATGAAAAATATCTCATTTGTACGTTATAAATATTTTACTTAAAATATTGAGTTGGTACAACTTTTCCTCCGGGTCTTTTAATTTGTTTCATAATCTAAAAAATGATCAACTTTAGAACGGCTGGGTTTGTATCAGCTCTTTGACTCAAAATAAAAATTGATAAATAAAAAACAGCCGGAAGATACCTGCTGTGTGCCCCATTTTGGCTTGTAATGTTTAAAATGTGCAACTCTGAATGTTTCCATGTAACAAACAACTTCCTATTTTCCAGTCTTTGCCACTGCCATAGCAAAATATCTGTTCCCAGAAAATGTTGTGAGATGTGTGTCCCAGATGATCCATTGTTCAGGGGCTTCCTGCATTGTCATTTGTCTAAACATCAGGGAGATGTCTTTGCTAACAAGTTACTTATAACAGCTCATCAGCGTGTCACTGTATAGCACACTATGGTATCAAAAAGATAAATAATGCCAAGGCTGTTACCCTTCTCTTCGAGAATCCGTTCCATGTGCGGATAGGTCCGTGCGCGAAGAAAAACTCCCTGATATCCGTGCTAAATTTGCTTCTGTTCTAGCTTGAGCCTATGTTGAGACTAATTCCTATGGTTTAGTTTGAAGCAGTATTCCGGATTTACGATCTATGTGCCTCTATGAAGCCATGCTGCAGTCACTTCTGTTCAAGAGTGAAAAGCAAAGGGGACGCATTTTAATTCAGAACTGGTGAGGGGAAACATCTCGGGGGACTTGGCAGAGATAGCAAAAGGCGACAATGATACCAGGCCTCAGTTAAATGTTATTGGTTTGCTTCCTGGGCAGAACAAATATGAAGAGAGCATACCACAGCTATTAGCGGATGAAGATTGAGAGGTCTTTGGCTTCCAGAAAAGTGACTTTCTTCTGCTCTGACTGGCCTCACAAAAGAAAGGGGGGGGGATGGTTGGTAAATTGAAATCATTTTTTTGTTAGCAAGCTGGGTGTATGGCACACACATAAATAGGGGATCTGGATCAAAGCGCTGAGGAATCCACATAGGTAGGCTATCAACCTGAAAGGTATGTCTTTTTTCAAATGACTCATTGTTCCCATCTTATCCCTATCCTGCACTACAGAGTGACTAGCCAGTTGGCACCTTGAGGACTAGGCCCATCACTGGGGGCTGCAACTTTTGCTCACAAGATAATCTCCCAGTGGGCACCTAGCTGGACCATCATTGAAAGTTATGTGTCATCCAGTATTTTCCTTTTGTGAATTTCCTGCTTATCAAGGTGAGGTGTACTAGAACCCAAGAATGAAACAATTACACATTTCAGGAACTCCGGGTTAGCACTGAAGAATCCTGGGTGAAGCTCACTTCCCCAAGGAAAAGTCTCACCCTCAGAGGAGCACCCTTAACATCACTGTGATATCGAGCTAACAACACAGACAAGCCATTTGGCCCAACTGGTCAATGCCATTATTTATAGCCTACACAAGTCTCTCCCCACTTCCACTCTTCATCTAACCCTAGCAGGGTTACCTTCTATTCCTGTTCTCCTCATGTCCCTATCCAGCTTTCCCATAAATGTATACGCACCATTCACCTCAACTACTCCTTGTGGTAGCGAGTTCCACATGCTCACCACTCTCTGGATAAAGAAGTTCCTCCCGAATTCATTATTGAATTTATTTCCAATTCCTACAACAGCCACGTTATGGTCTTTTTGAGTAACATGGAGTACGTAGGTACATCCCATATGTGCATGCCCCATTCACCTAAGCCCAGAGAATTGAGGTACTGGGCAGGGCTCAAGCTTAGAGACTCGAGGTGTACTGCATGAACACAACTAGTTAAACATGTCCAGTTTACAGCACAGAGCTTGGATGACCTTCTCACTGCTTGCATCACCTCGGCTCTCCAACCACAAGGGAGCTGCTTACAGCATTATCTGGAACTATGAAAAGAGGCATAGCTCCCAGAGATCGGGTTTACTTTTTTAGATCCCTATAGCAAGCAGACTGGTTGGCCATTCAACAGCATGGGACACAGGTAAGATGAAGAAAATATTAATTTTTCTGATTTTGAAAGCAAAAGATAGATTTTGAGTTAACACTCCAGGCTTGTTCAGAGTTTTCTTAAAACTTAGAGATCTAATTGAAATGGGTGTGGAAAATTTCAAAGAACTAATCAACTCTGACAATATTTAAATCCAGGAAGCGAGTATGAGATAACTCTCACCTGAAGTTGATTTCAATATTTATTATAAAAAAGCACAAAGTCAGTTCAGTGAGCATTGATTATTTTTTTAATATCAAATGCCACTGGGTGACAATATTACCATAAGATAGCTGCTAGCCCAGAGGTCTGTTACAACAGAGATTTACCACAATGTTCCCAAATATCTCAGGACTTCACCCAAACAATCTCAGAATTGACATCCAGCTCTTGAATTGTCATGTTGCCTCTGCCGATTGCCAAATTCATTAGTTTTGACTGTTGTAACATAAGACAGCAATTAACTTTCTAAACACTGATAGCATGGCATAACAAGGCTGATGAACAATGCTCATTTATTGGCATATTGAAGACGAAGAGCCAAGGGTTGGAAACACGAATTGAAAATTGGAAAAACTATTTGTCATTTTTCTTCTCAGTGCCAGAAAGTAATTATTTTGTCAAAACTCAGACCAAGCCCAGTCCTTTCAATATAAGAAAATGTATTAAATGCTACTTCATTCTTGTGAATTCCTTGGTCATCAAGGTGTGGGATGAATTGCACTGGAGAGGAAAACAATTTCTCAGTACCAAGGGACCTTGTATCTTCATCAAGCACTTTCAGATACAGCATGGGTTATATGCAGATTAAAGCTCCCTCACTTCAACCCCAACTTTGCAAGAATATCCTTTAAAGCGTCACTGGGATATTTTTCCATTTCCCATATCAGCCATCCTGAGGCCTTTCCGAATGAGACTGTCATTTATGGAAGAAAGAATTTGGTTGATGTAGTGCCTTTCTCTACACTATAACAGTGACGACACTTCAAACATACATCAGTGCCCATAAAGCCAGAGGCCGTGAAAAATACAGTCATACATGCAAGTCATTCTTCCTTTCATTCACAACCTCAGGACATCCCAAAAACTCTTTACAGCCAATGTAGTACTTTTGAAGTACAGTCACTGCTGTAGAGAAGGAAACGTGGTGCAAGATCCCATAATAGGGAATATGATAATGACCAGATAATTTGTTTTGATGATATCGTTTGAAAGATATATACTGTATTGGTCAAGATATGAGGAAAACCCCCCCCATTCCTATTTCAATGGTACCATGGGGTCGTTTATGACTACCTGAGAAGGCAGACAGGGCCCTGGTTAAACAAGGACTGGCAGTGTCTGCTTGGATTGTGGGTTCCAATTATTGGAGTGGGGGCTTGAACTCATGATCTTCTGACTCAGAGACGAGGGTACTATCCACCAAGACAAACTGACACCTTGCTCATCTGGGGACCAGTACCTCATGAGGAAGTAGAGTGAACCTGTCTAAATACGTTTCACACAGGGGAGGCGATGGCGTAGTGGTATTGTCGCTGGACTAGTAATCCAGAGGTCCAGGGTAATGGGTAATAAACTCTGCGTAATCCTGCCATGGCAGATGGTGGAATTTGAATTCAATAAAAATCTGGAATTAAAAGTCTAATGATGAACATGGAATCATTGTCGATTGTTGTAAAAACTCACTAATGGTTCACTAATCTGCTGTCCTTACTTGGTCTGGCCTATATGAGACTCCAGACCCACAGCAATGTGGTTGACTCTTACATGCTCTCTGAAATGGCCTACCAAGCCACTCAGTTGTAACAAACCACTAGAATGTCACAAAAAAGGAATGGAACCAGATGGACCACCCGGCTTCGACCTAGGCACCAGAAATGACAATGACAATTGCAGCCATGTTGACCCTGCAAAGCGCTCCTTCCTAACATTTGGGGTTAGTGCCAAAATTGGGAGAGCTGTCTCAGACTAGTTGAGCAACATTCTGACATAGTCATCCTCACAGAATCATACCCTATTGATAATGTCTCAGACTCCACCATCCTTAGGTATATCCTGTCCCAATGGCAGAATAGACCCAGCAGAGGTGGCAGCACATTCAGGAGGGAGTTGCCCTGGGAGTCCTCAACATCAACTCTGGACCCTGTGAAGTCTCATGGCATCAGGTCAAACATGGGCAAAGAAATCTCCTGCTGATTACCACATACCACCCTCCCTTGATGAATCAGCGCTCCTCCATGTGGAACATCACTTGGCAAGTTCACAGAATGTACTCTGGGTGGGGGACTTCAGAATGGATCAGTAGCACCACTATTGACCAAGCTGGCAGGGTCCTAAATGACATAGCTGCTAGACTGGGTCAGCGGCAGGTGATGAGGGAACCAACATGAGGGAAAAACATACTTGATCTCATCCTCACCAACCTGCCTGCCGTAGATACATCTGTTGGTAGGAGTGACCATCGCACAGTTATCGTGGAGACAAAGTCCCACCTTCACATTGAGGATACCCTCCATCATGTTGTGTGGCACTATCACCGTGCTAAATGGGATAGATTTTGAACAGATCTAGCAACTCAAGACTGGGCATCCATCAGGCACTGTGGGTCTTCAGTAGCAGCAAAATTGTACTCGAACACAATCTGCAACCTCATGGCGCAGCATATCCCCCACTCTACCATTATCATCAAGCCAGGGAATCAACCCTGGTTCAATGAAGAGTGCAGGAGGGCATGCCAGGAGCAGCACCAGGCATACCTAAAAACGAGGTGTCAACCTGGTGAAGCTATAACACAGGACTATATGCGTGCCAAACAACAAAAGCAGCGAGTGATAGACAGAGCTAGGCGATCCCACAACCAACGGATCAGTTCTAAGCTCTGCAGTCCTGCCACATCCAGTCGTGAATGGCGGTGGACAATTAAACAACTCACTGGAGGAGGAGGCTCCACAAATACCCCCATCCTCAATGATGGAAGAGCCCAGCACAGCAGTGCAAAAGATAAGGCTGAAGCATTCACAACAATCTTCAGCTAGGAGTGCCGAGTGGATGATCCATCTCGGCCTCCTCTGGAGGTCTCCAGCATCAGAGATGCCAGTCTTCAGCCAATTCGATTCATCCCATGTGATATCAAGAAATGGCTGAAGGATACTCCTAGGTCTATGACAATATTCCAGCAATAGTACTGAAGACTTGTGCTCCAGAACTTGCTGTGCCCCTAGCCAAGCTGTTCCAGCATCTACCCGGCTGTGTGGAAAATTGCCCAGGTATGTCCTGTACACAAAAAGCAGGACAAATCCAACCCGGCCAATTACCGCCCCATTAGTTTAGTCTCCATCATCAGTAAAGTAATGGAAGGGGTCATCAACAGTGCAATCAAGTGGCACTTGCTTAGCAATAACCTGCTCCCTGATGCCCACTTTGGGTTCCACCAGGGCCACTCAGCTCCTGACCTCATTACAGCCTTGGTTCAAACATGGACTAAAGAGCTGAACTCCCGAGGTGAGGTGAGAGTGACTGCCTCTGACATCAAGGCCTCATTTGACCAAGTGTGCCATCAAGGAGCCCTAGTAAAACTGGAGTCAATGGGAATTAGGCATAAAAATCTTCGCTGATTGGAGTCATACCTAGCACAAAGGAAGATGGTTGTTGTTGTTGGAGGTCAGTCATCTCAGCTCCAAGGCCCAACCATCTTAAGAAGTGAGGATGTTCGTTGATGATTGCACAATGTTCAGCACCATTTGCGACTCCTCAAATACTTAAGCAATCCATGTCCAAATGCAGCAAGACCTGGACAATATCCAGGCTTGGGCTGGCAGGTGGCAAGTAACATTCGCACCACACATGTCAGGCAATGACCAACTCCGACAAGAGAGAATCCAGCCATTGTCCCTTGATGTTCAATGGCTATACCATCGCTATCAACATCCTGGGGGTTACCATTGACCAGAAATTGAACTGGACTAGCCATATACTGTGGCTAAAACAGCAGGTCAGAGGCTAGGAATCGTGTGACGAGTAGCCCACCCCCTGACTCCCCAAAGCCTGTCCACCATCTACAAGGCACAAGTCAGAAGTGTGATGGAATACTCCCCATTTGCCTTGATGAATGCAGCTCCCACAACATTCAAGAAGCTGGACACTTTCCAGGACAAAACAGTCCGCTTGATTGGCACCACATCCACAAACATTCACTCTCTCCACCACCAATGCACAGTAGCAGCAGTGTGTACCATCTACATGGCGCACTGCAGGAATTCACCAAGGCTTCTTAGACAGCATCTTCCAAACCCACAAAACCACTACCACCTAGAAGGACAAGGGCAGGAGATAGATGGGAACACCACAACCTGGAGGTTCCCTTCCAAGTCATTCATCATTCTGCCTTGGAAATATATTGCCGTTCCTTCACTGTCGCTGGGTCAAAACCCTGGAACTCCCTTCCTAACTGCACTGTGGGTGTACCTACACTACATGAACTGCAGTGGCTCAAGGAGACAGCTCACCACCACCTTCTCAAGGGCAACTAGGGTTGGGCAATGAATGGTGGCCCAGCCAGCGAAGACCACGTCCTATGAATGAATGAAAAAAAAGGACCCTTACATCTATTAAACAGAGTAAATGGTCAGCCCATAAATCTGGGTGGAGTAGTAAAGGTCAGTAGAAACATGAAAGGAGAGCTTAGAAGGATTATTTTTCACACAGAGTTATTAGAACATGGATACTTTACCACAAGAGGCTATTGAAGGTGCATCAATTGCAGCATTCAAGGAGAAATTGTTCAGACACACAATATCGAAGGATAGGAGGAAAAAGCAGGGAAATACAACTGATCATAAATAGGTTCAGTAAAAGAGATTGGATCAGTGTAGGCACCTGGGGCTGAATGATCTCCTTCTATGCTGAAATTGATTTGAAATCAAACCTGGGGATGATGGCACAGTGATTCACTGCATATTTTTTTAAAAAATATTTAAAACCTTTGCAAGCCAGATTTACTTCAGTAAATGTGACCTTGTTCCAGCAATAAGATCATAAGAAATAGGAGTAGGAGTAGGCCAGCATCAGCTCTGTCAAGCCCCCTCAGAATCTTATATGTTTCTATAAGATCACCTCTCATTCTTCTAAATTCCAATGAGTATAGGCCTAACGTGGGACCTTCTGGAGCGATATGGAGAAAAGGGGAAGGGAATTCGAAACAGGCGTTCAAGGTAAAACTTGTACCAGCTCTCCAGTCAAATATAATCTAATCTCTACTATATTACACTTGTGCTTGAAGCATTGCAGACTGCCACTGCTCATTACCCTAACAACATTGAGAAACACCTACACTCATCAACCAGACAGCCAGAAGTGGGTTACAAGAAATATTTGTTCAAGTTTGTTTTTAGGATAAAATTGCAAGCAAATTCAGAAAGTGATTCCTCAAGTAAGTTCTAAATTTTGGCTCAACTCATCCATACCAGTTTAGGACAGCCTCTAATACTTAGCAAGTAAAAAAAAAATCACTATATTGGGACCTGAACATTCACTAATCCTGCTAAGATTTTTATCAATCTAATGCTGCTGATGTTACAAAGATAGGTAGGAAAGCAAGCTGTGAGGAAGATACAAAGAGTTTGGAAAGGGAAATAGAATTTTCTGTTCTGGGGCCCAAGTTTGATGGCAGGCACAAAAGTGAATAATTTCTACTTACGAGTGATCTTGCGCTGTTCAGCATATTACAAATGCATCTGCGAGGAGGTCGCTAATCTCGGGGCGGGCAGGGAATCACTGTCCCTATCATTACCTCATGGGGTCGAAGGTCCGGGCACCCAGACAGTCATTCACTCACTGCAGGCAAGGAGCGTCAGTCTGGCTGTCATTCAAGATTCTGCTGAGAGCAGAATGTCACAGAGAGGATGACATGTGGCCCCACAGTTCAGTGAAGCTTCCCTGCAGACTTTCTTTCAGGCTGTCCAGCAAGGGCAGGAGGTACTGTTTCCCAGGGGTGGCAGCAGGTGGCCCTCCTGTCTGACCACGGTAGCCTGGACGGAGATCGCAGTGGCTCTTAGCATTTTAGGCATAATCTACTCACTGCAAAGTGACATTCACAAGGGCATCCAAATGGCCTGCTGCTGCTCCTATGTTCCTGTCTTCCTATTAGGCAACGTAAGTGTGTGAATACACAGGGATGTCAGGCAGGTGTTTTGGTTGCAGGGCTCAGCAGCAGATGGGATATGTGCACTGAATGTGTGCTAGCCACTTCATGCTCTCAATGTTCTATTAGTTGCAGGACAATCTTCTTGCTAATCACTTTCTTGAGAGGGCGCAGGAGCTGGCATAGGTGCGCATGCTCCTAAATTGCTCATGCACCACTGAGATGACACTCAATCCTCCTGCTTCTACAGGATGAGAACACACATAACAGGAGGGAGCAGACCATGGGTGGCTTGCCTGACATCAGGATCCTCACCCCTTACTAGGAGGAGGCCGCCAAGCTAGCTGGTGGGGGACAAGACCTTGCCTCGGCTGAAGGCAAGATAGGAGTTCCCCAGCAAGCCAGTGAGGATACCTCCAGTCTGCAGCTGTCAGATGCAACGACTGAGTGAGACATCGCTTTAATAAGGGAACCTGCTTATGTATCCACTAAATCTTTCCTTTCTCCATTCCAGGCACCAGCAAGAAAAGCGGGAGGCCCATAATGGAGACCAGCCACAGAACCACCTCTTACCCCACTTCTGAGGATGATGCCTCAGAAGCATCATAGGATGTACCACTGCAGCATTCACCTGCACCCTCCGCCAGAACAGAGACATTCACCTCTGGACTCGGCCATAAGAGACCTGATGGAGATGCAGAGACAGGCAGGGCAACATCAGGCAGAGATGTCAGAAGCCATGTGCAGACTGGACCGAAGGCTGGAGGAGTCTGTCCATGTTCTGTCTGCTGTTGTGGTTCCAGCATGCAAGCACTTGGCTGTCTCCTTGGAAAAGGTGGCAACCCGCCTTGAAGACCCAGGTCCAGCAGAATGCACAGTGGCTGCCGGATATGCATTCGGATCTACACTCCATTGATTTAGCCATGGTGCAGTGTAATAATGGCTAGGCAAGAGAGGGAGGAGGAACTCCCACCTTCCTCCAGGTGCCTCCTCTTCTCAAGGAGTCAGAGAGATACCATCTGGCACCCAAGGGGAGGAGGGGTGCCAGCCAGGCACCCAGGGGCTTCAGCCCAGGAAAACTCCAAGGGTGTCCTGCTGCTCCACCTCCCCTCTACCAGTGACCCCATGTCAGGAAGATATAATAACTCTAATAATATTAGTGGAATTTATTGTAAAATAATGGTATTTGTGTTTGTATAATATGTGTGTGTGTGTGTGTGTGTGTGTGTGTATGAGAGAGAGATTTAATTGGATTAAAGGCAGCTGTTTTGAAGGCTTTGATGTAAACATGGTAAACATGAGGGAAGTTTAGAATGTAACGTGTAAAAGGACAATTGCATTTTTAAATAAACCAGATCAGATTGTTTTTAAAGGAGGGGTGAAGTGTGTCACCTAGCCAGGTGAAGTCAGAAACAGTGTGTTTATTTTTCCCAAAGATTATTGGTAAAACTTAGTGCTATGAAAGATTTTTGTGATCAGGAAGGTAAAGTCCAAAGACATAGTGAAACAATGGGAATTTGCAATTAAAGGGGAAAATATGTATAACGGAGTGAAGGCAGTGTGTAAGGGAAAGCATTTTTAACACCTAACAAGTGTGAAAAGCCTTCATCATCTATTCCTCAAGCTGTTGTTTTCAAAGAACTGAAGTTAAGAAAACTCACTTTGAGTTTGACTGGTTCAGGATATCATGTTTCTTTGCCTGGGTCTTTTAAAACTGTGTCTTACTGCTGCCTTAACGAAAAGGTAACTGGGAGTCAGATCAATTAGGGGATTTAGAAGTTATTACAGTAGTAATTTGTAGACATATGTATGTGCTTAAAACCATTTCTCTTATTAATAAATATTTAATCTAGTTTTGTAAGAACCTTTAAGGCTCGGTAGACTTATTGCTACTGAATTCAAAGTCCGCATCTCGAAATTTATACAAATTAGAAAACAGTTGTCTCAAGTTTCCGGCTGGGATTTGAACAACTCAACATTTACCATCGGCTGTGCCATAATACCCCATCACCTCTAGCAGGTCAGGCCGAGGAGGGTGCACCTGTACCTGAACAGGAAACCCTTTGCAGGCTGGGGCCCTCTAGACAATGGGCCACCAGGGGACACCACCAAAGCCATCACAGTCAACATAGCATAGCAGTCAGCAGACTGCCTCCATCGCAGCTGTGGATGTTGGGGCTGTACCTAGACATAGAAATAGAAAAAGAAAGAAAAAGAAGTTTTGAAGGCACACAGGTGGCACAGGCGTACAACCATTGAATATACTTTTGCCCTTGCAATTATATGTTCACTTGCACAGTTTGCAAGTGTCTTGGATTCCATCTTGCTGCTAGTTGCTTCAATGGCTGAGAGCATTTAAGAGTATGTAATCTGGGCCCCTATCAGAGCCCAATAATGAACTCCTATAGATTCAGTTCACTCACACTATCAGCATAATGATTATTCAATAATCCCACATGTGAATGATTGAGCACTGGCTATCATTTGTTAGTGTGTGGCCCGGGTACACATCATGCAAGCTATTACTTGCAGTTCACCATGTTCTGAAAATGATGCCTACATAGGGTGTTCAACGAGATCATTGCATCTCCTGCTGCTGTTGCTCTGTTGTGAGATGTGGGTAGATGCAAGGAGTATGCAAGAGGAGTTAAACATACTATGTGAGTGGCAATGAACACTGTAAATGCAATTTCAGGGTTGAAAGAGTGAAGCTCTACACTGTCTTCTTAACAACAGAAACCAGAGGCTTCCCTACATGTTTGGAGAAGGCTGTGGTGGGCACATCCAGTTGTTACTGGCTGTCTTTGGTGATTTGTCATTTTCAGCCAACATGCAGATGTAAGCTGCAAGTGAGGAGGCAACGGACAAGTTAGCCATGACTGCAAGAGGGTTTGAATGTAGGATTAGAGAGGTGCGTGTGCAGTTGACTGAAGCCTTTGTCTGATAACTTTGACTGAAGATTTTTTTGGCCTGCTCGTCTCCTTACTAAGGGTTGCAGTGGACCACGCATTAAGGGTTTGCAACCAAAGTGCACTGGACCTCATTGAAGGACTGTGTTCTTAGTCCATAAGGTAGAATAGGATGGGCCTTTGTGCTGGACCATGCCGAGGGCCATGAGGCTATCCATGTGAAGCATCAGCAGCTCTAACTGAACTCTGCAGGGTCCATGCAGGAAAGATGTTTACCTTGGCTGGGGTGTCCGCAGTGATGGATCACAGTCTCACATTAATACTAAGGCCACTAGGACTGAGACTTGTAGGAATCATGCAATGGGAGAGACTGGAATGGGTGCTACTTAACAACCCATGGTGCAGGTGAGGCACTCTCAGTGAGTGGACTCCAAAGTAACCTCGAAACTTTTCGGCATGATAAAGATGTCAAGAGGACATCTATGGGTTTACTATGGGCAAGTAGCAATCGGGAGCAGGAGAACAGTCTTCCCTGATCAATCTGCATGGAGGGGTGATCTCTGGAAGCCAAATGGTGTTCTTATGCTTCTCCTCCCTGGGGACCCAAATAGCTGGTTCCACCTGAAAGAGTTCTCTGCAAGGTCTGCCTCTCATTGGGAGCAGGTGTGTGGGTACATCCCTGCCGAGGTAAGATCCAAGTTGTCATGAATGCGGACTTTGTGAGGATATGGGAAAAATCTCATTTCTGCTTACAGATGCCCGAGGTCACAAGAGAACAGAGTACTTTGCAGGTGCTAATGTGCACATTTAGTGCCAGGGCTCTGTATATCAGCACACATAAAGGATCAAGTCATCAGCAGGGCAGACGTTAAGTAATGCAATTTAATTCAGCTATCATAAATCAAGATTCATTAGAGCAAAGTATAATGACTGTTACCAAAAAGGAGCTGGGGCCTGTCAATCAGCAGAGGGTAGAAAACCAGACAGTAAAGGAAATGGCTCGGCAGCTTACTCTGCCTGGAATCTGTTAGCTATCAGATTGTCACAAGCCTCTCTGCCACGTTGTATCCTTGCAATGGCCTCTACATATGCCTCAGCAACATCCTGGCCCTCATCATCTCCATCCCCTTCCCTGTCCTCTTCGTCAGAGGAGAAATCTCAGTTCTCCATGTCTCCCTCAACCATGACACCCCCAATTTGTAGCGCAAGGTTGTACAGTGTGCAGCAGACAACAATGACCCGGGACACTCTGTGGTGAGTATTGGAGAGCCTTGCCCAAGCAGTGCTAACATCTGAACCTCATCTTTAGGAGGCCTATCATCTGCTCAATTGTGGTCTCCTTACTTAAGGAGAAATATACATGCTTTGGGAGCACTTTAGAGAGTGTTCACCACTGATTCCTGGGATAAAGGGGTTGTCTTATGAGGAAAGGTTGAGCTGAAGCCTATATTCATTGCGATTTAGAAGTATGAGAGATGATCTAATTGAAAGATTTAAGATCTGCGGGGGATTGGCAGGGTAGGGTAGATGCTAAGAGGATGTTCCTCCTTATGGGAGAATCTGGAACTAGCAGGCACAGTTTAAAAATCACAAAATTACTACAGTGTAGAAGGAGGGCATTCGGCCCATTGTGTCTGCACTGACTCTCTGAGCATTTTAACTTAGCGCAATCTCCTGCCTATTCCCCGTAACCCTGCACATTGTTTCTACTTAAATAATCATCTAATGCCCTCTGGAATGCTTCAAGTGAACCTGCCTCCACCACACTTCCAGGCATTGCATTCCAAATTCTAATTACCCGCTGTGTGAAAAAGATTTTTCTCACCTCGCATTTGCTTTTTTTGGAAAACACGTTAAAACTGTGCCCTCTGGTTCTCGATCTATTTATGAGTGGGAACAGTTTCTCCCTATCTACTCTGTCTAGACCTCTCATGATTTTGAGAACTTCTAACATATCTCCTCTTAGCCTTCTCCTCTCCAAGGAAAATAGTCTCAACTTCTCCAATCGTTCCTCATAACTGAAGTGTCTCATCCCTGGAACCATTCTCATAAACCTCTTCTGCACTCTTTCCAATGCCTTCACATCCTTCCTATAGTGTGGCGCCCAGAACTGTACACAATACTCCAGCTGAGGTCTAACCAGTGTTCTATATAACTTCCCTGCTCTTGTACTCTATGCCCCTATTAATGAAGCCTAGAAGGCTATATGCTTTAGAAACAGTTCTCTCTACCTGTCCTGATTTGAATGACTTATGTACGTATACACCCAGGTGTGTCTGCTCCTGCACACCCTTTAGAATGGTATTCTTTATTTTATACTGTCTCTCCATGTTCTTTGTTTCAAACTGCATCACCTCACACTTCTCCACATTGAACTTCACTACAAACCTTCTTCCAGCCCTAAAAATACGCATTAACCATTATTCCCTGTTTCCTATCCGTCAGCCAATTTTGTATCCACATTGCTACCATTCCTTTTATTTCATGACAACTTTCCTCACAAGTTTGTTGTGTGGCGCTGTATCGAATGACTTTGAAAGTCCATATACACCACATCCATGGCCTTGCCCTCATCAACCATCTCTGTTACCACTTCAAAAAACTCCAGCAAGTTAGTTAGACACGATTTTCCTTTAATAAATCTATTCTGACTCTTCCGAATCAATCCACATTTTTCCACGTGACTATTAATGCTATCCCGAATAATTGTTTCTAGAAGTTTCCTCACCACCGAAGCTAAACTGACTGGTCTGTAATTGCAGGGAAGATCTTTACAACCTTTTTTGAACTAGGGTGTAATGTTTGCAATTCTCCAGTCCTCTGGCACCTCCCCCAAATCCAGGGAACATTGAAAGATTATTGCTCGTGCCACTGCAATTTCTACCCTCAATTCCTTCATTATTTTTGGATGCGTCTCATCCAGTCCCAGTGTCTTATCAACTTTAAGTAATGACAGCTTATCCAATACCTCCTCCTTTTCAATTTTAAGCCCTTCTAGTGACTAAGTTTGTCCTCTGTCACCTGGCCTGGGCAACATCTGCCTCGTAGGTAAAGACAGATGCAAAGTATTCATTTAACACCTCAACCATGCCTCTTGCCTCTATGTGACAATTCCCTTTTTGGTTCCTAATTGGCCCTACTCCTCCTTTTACCATCCTTTTACTATTGATGTGCTTGTAGAATACTTTGGGATTTCCTTTTATGTTAGCTGCCAGTCTTTTTTCATAATCCCTCTTTGCTTCTCGTATTTGCTTTTTCACATCTCTTCTGAACCTTCTGTATTCAGCTTGGTTCTCAATTGTATTTGCTACTTGACACCTGTCGTAAGCTTTTTCTTCTTTAACTTAATTTCTATTTTCTTTGTAATCCAGGGACCTCTGGATTTGTTTGTCCTACCCTTCCTTTTTGAGGGAACATACCTTGACTGTGCCCAAACCATCTCCTCTTTGAAGATAGCCCATTGTTCAGCTACTGTTCTTCCTGCCAACCTTTGGTTCTAGTCTATCCGGCCCAGCTCCATTCTTGCCCCATTGAAGTCCACTCTCTGCCAGTTGATTATTCTTACTCTGGATTGACCAATGTCATTTTCCACCATCATCCTAAACCTTATGGTACAATGATCACTGTCCCCTAAATGTTCCCCCACTGTCACTTGATCTACTTGGCCCACCTCATTCCCAAGAACCAGATCTAGCAGTGCCTCCTTTCTTGTTGGACTGGACACATGCTGCTGTAGGAAATTCTCCTGAACATAATCTAGGAACATTTGTCTCTTACTGCCCCTTACACTACCACTATCCCAGACTATATACGGGTAATTAAAGTCCCCCATTTTAGCTACTCTATGTTTACACCTCTCTGTAATTTCCTTGCAGGTTTGTTCCTCTATATCCTTCCCACCAGCTGGCAGTCTACATGTTACACCGAGCAATGTAACTGCACCCTTCTTATTCCTAAGCTCTAGCCAAGTTGATTCTGTCCTTGATTCCTCTGAGACATCTTCTTTCTCCAGTTCTATAATACTCTCTTTAACCAAAAATACCACTCCTGCTCCTTTTTTCCCTTCCCTATATTTTCTGAACATCTTGTAACCAGGGATATTTAATACCCAAATCTGCCCTTCCTTAAGCCAGGTCTCTGTTATCGCCACAACATCGTAATCCCACAAGGCAATCTGTGCTTGTAACTCCCCAATTTTATTAACTATACTCCGTGCACTCACATACATGCAGTGTAACCCTGATTTAGACTTCATTACTTGCTCCTTACTCCGGCTCTATCTATTAACTTACCAGTCCCTATTTTAGTGCCTCTCCCAGCATTCCGTGCACCCTGGTATTACTTTCTAATATTCTCTCCTGGTTCCTACACATCCTCCCCAACAGCACTGGCAAACGACCTGCAAGGATCTCAGTCCCAGCTCTGTTCAAGTGCAACCTGTCTGTCTGGCTTGTACAGGTGCCATCTCCCCCAGAGTCAGTCCCAGTGTGCCAGGAATCTAAAGCCCTCCCTCCTGCACCATCTTTCCAGCAACGCATTCATCTGTCTTATCTTCCTATTTCTGTATTCACTTGCACATGGCACTGAGCATAATCAGGAGATTACTAATTAGAGGTCCTGTTTGCTAGTTTTCTACCAAGCTCTCTAAATTCTGATTGCAGGACCACCTCCCCAGGGGTCTCCCATTCAAGACAAAGACGAGGGGGAATTTCTTCTCTTAGAGGGTTGGTCATCTTTGGAATTCTCTACTAAAGAGAGCAGAGGAGGTTGGGTCATTGACTATATTCAAGGTTGAGTTAGAAAGATTTTTGTTCGATAAGGGAGTCTAGAGTTATGGTTTTAAGAGTTTTCCTGTCGGCAGGCAAGCAGAGTTAAGATCACAATCAGATCAACTATGATCTTATTGAATGGTGAAGCAGGCTTGATGGGCCGAATGGCCGTATCCTGCTCCTATTTCTTATGATCAATCAAGATTCATTGTATTGTTCCCAACACTCACTCATTCCCTTGCACCAGCTGATTCATCCTCTCCATAGGCCAGAAGCACCAACACCTCTTTGGAGCAACCTCTCCCTTCACCCTAGCTGAGGCCAACTGACTGCGAATCCAGCCTGGGATCCTCCTGGTCTGTTAGCTTCAGTTCCACACTTGGACAGACAGTTCCAATTTTCTTTCTCAACCAGCCAGTAAATGGAAAGATGAGAGGTTAAGAACAGGAGCTCATCCTCCAAGGATCAATCAAGGGCATGGAGGCAATAGGTCAATGGCTTACATCATTACTCCTGCAAAGTATTAGGTTAAGGGGTTGCAAAACACTTCCTAGAGTAGAAACCTGAAATTCAGGGTTTTGCAACACTGCGACAAATTGATGAGAGTCTGGTTTCTGTGTGGCAGGGTGCATTCTTGCAGCAAGTGATTCCATCTGGGGAAATTTCACGATTATTTCAAAACAAAAACTTGATCAAATTTCTTTTCTCCCATCCTTCTAAATCTGCTTATCCAGGTGAGAGACACCCAGGGCCAGATTTTCGAAACAAGGTTGGGAATCCAACGCCCAGATATATTTCGGGTCCCGACCCCATGCTTCAACTGTGTCGCTCGTTAATTGATGGCAAGAAGTTTTCATGTTCCCTCCCCGACCCCCAGCAGCACTTCAAAAATTTTAAATGTCCAAAGGTGTTAGGAGATGACGTCCAAGACCACAATGTTCAAATCGCACTACCCTGGGTACCGACCCTGCCAGCATTTGGAAATCCAGTCACCAGTGTCATCAAACACTCCCAGGGACAGGTACAGTAAGTCCAGGGTAAAGTTCTGTCTATACTTTCCCATCAAACACTCCCAGGGTAGCAATGTGCAAGTACAATCCAGGGTAAGGCACGCTTAATTCTGCCAGTACTGTGCAGTTCTGCATTATTGTGAAGTCTTCATTCCTGTAATAGCCACCCTTGTGGCTTCTCTTAGCATGAGAGCCAATAAAGAGGTGAATTATCTGTGCCATTAGCTTTCAGCTGCTGACCCAGAACTGAGACTGCCCCAGACTCATTTCTTCAGGACTCATAACAGTTTGCAGGAGGAGTACATCATAAGTCCTGAGTTCAAGCACAACTTTCAGAGGTGAAATGCCAGTCTTCTAACCTAATATCTACTACCCCAGTGGCTGTACTCCAATTTTATAATGAACAGAATTTGTGTTTACAGGCTGTAGTGTATTAATAGCTACTTACAAATGACATATAGGTCCTTTGGTAAAATACTGCAAATAATTAGTGCACTATGCAGTACATGACTGAGCTTCTCAGACCATGTCCATCCACTTGGGGTGACCAACTTGATCCCAGATACACTTTACTGTGGGGCACACCATTTGGCCTCAGTGTCCCTAGGTTAAGGAGGAAAGGGTCAGCCAGAGTTCCGAGTCTCAGTGCTCTTCACCACCCCCTGCAGGAATGTGTGGCTGTCAAATGAAGAAAGGATTCTAAAACAAAAACAGAATAACCTGGAAAAACTCAGCAGGTCTGGCAGCATCGGCGGAGAAGAAAAAAGTTGATGTTTTGAGTCCTCATGACATTTCGGCAGAACTAGATGAATCCCAGGAAGGGGTGAAATATAAGCTGGTTTAAGGTGGTGATGGTGGTGGTTGGGGGGGAGGGTGGGGGGTGGGGGGGGTGGTGGCGCGGGGTTGGGTTGGGGGAGAGGAGTGGAGGGGGGTGGTGTGGTTGTAGGCAAAAGCAGTGATAGAAGCAGATCATCAAAAGATGTCACAGACAGCAGAACAAAAGAACACATAGGTGTCGAAGTTGGTGATATTATCTAAACGAATGTGTTAATTAAGAATGGATGGTAGGGCACTCAAGGTATAGCTCTAGTGGGGGTGGGGGAAGCATAAAAGATTTAAAAATATTTAAAAATAATGGAAATAGGTGGGAAAAAGAAAAATCTATATAAGTTAATGGAAAAAAAAACAAAAGGAAAGGGGAAGAAACAGAAAGGGGGTGGGGATGGAGGAGGGAGGTCAAGACCTAAAGTTGTTAACTTCAATATTCAGTCTGGAAGGCTGTAAAGTACCTAGTCGGAAGATGAGGTGTTGTTCCTCCAGTTTGCGTTGGGCTTCACTGGAATAATGCAGCAAGCCAAGGACAGACATGTGGGCAAGAGAGCAGGGTGGAGTGTTGAAATGGCAAGAGACAGGGAAGTTTGGGTCATTCTTGCGGACAGACCGCAGGTATTCTGCCAAGCGGTCGCTCAGTTTACATTTGGTCTCTCCAATATAGAGGAGACCGCATTGGGAGCAACGAATGCAGTAGACTAAGTTGGGGGAAATGCAAGTGAAATGTTGCTTCACTTGAAAGGAGTGTTTGGGCCCTTGGACAATGAGGAGAGAGGAAGTGAAGGGACAGGTGTTACATCTTTTGCGTGGGCATGGGGCGGTGCCATAGGTAGGGGTTGGGGAGTAGGGGGTGATGGAGGAGTGAACCAGGGTGTCCCGGAGGGAACGATCCCTACGGAATGCCGACAGTGGGGGCGAAGGGAAGATGTGTTTGGTAGTGGCATCATGCTGGAGTTGGCAGAAATGGCGGAGGATGATCCTTTGAATGCGGAGGCTGGTGGGGTGATAAGTGAGGACAAGGGCGACCCTATCATGTTTCTGGGAGAGAGGAGAAGGCGTGAGGGCGGATGCGCGGGAGATGGGCCGGACACGGTTGAGGGCCCTGTCAACGACCGTGGGTGGAAAACCTCGGTTAAGGAAGAAGGAGGACATGTCAGAGGAACTGTTTTTGAAGGTAGCATCATCGGAACAGATGCGACGGAGGCGAAGGAACTGAGAGAATGGGGGGGCAGTCCTTACAGGAAGCGGGGTGTGAGGAGCTGTAGTCAAGGTAGCTGTGGGAGTCGGTAGGCTTGTAATGGATATTGGTGGACAGTCTACCACCAGAGATTGAGACAGCGAGGTCAAGGAAGGGAAGGGAAGTGTCAGAGATGGACCACGTGAAAATGATGGAGGGGTGGAGATTGGAAGCAAAATTAATAAATTTTTCCAAGTCCCGACGAGAGCACGAAGCAGCACCAAAGTAATCGATGTACCGGAGAAAGAGTTGTGGAAGGGGGCTGGAGTAGGACTGGAACAAGGAATGTTCCACATACCCCATAAAGAGACAGGCATAGCTGGGGCCCATGCCGGTACCCACAGCCACACCTTTTATTTGGAGGAAGTGAGAGGAGTTGAAGGAGAAATTGTTCAGCGTGAGAACAAGTTCAGCCAGACGGAGGAGAGTAGTGGTGGATGGGGATTGTTCGGGCCTCTGTTCGAGGAAGAAGCTAAGGGCCCTTAGACCATCCTGGTGGGGGATGGAGGTGTAGAGGGATTGGATGTCCATGGTGAAGAGGAAGCAGTTGGGGCCAGGGATCTGGAAATTGTTGATGTGACATAAGGTGTCAGAGGAATCACGGATGTAGGTGGGGAGGGACTGGACAAGGGGAGATAGAAGGGAGTCAAGATAACGAGAAATGAGTTCTGTGGGGCAGGAGCAAGCTGACACGATCGGTCTACCGGGACAGTTCTGTTTGTGGATTTTGGGTAGGAGGTAGAAGCGGGCCGTCCAAGGTTGGGCGACTATCAGGTTGGAAGCTGTGGGAGGAAGATCCCCAGAGGAGATGAGGTCAGTAACAGTCCTGGAAACAATGGCTTGATGTTCAGTGGTGGGCATCATGGTCCAGGGAGAGGTGGAAGGAAGTGTCTGTGAGTTGACGCTCAGCCTCCATGAGGTAGAGGTCAGTGCGCCAGACAACAACAGCACCACCCTTGTCAGCGGGTTTGATGACGATGTCAGGGTTGGACCTGAGAGAATGGAGTGCAGTAAGTTCAGCGAGAGAGAGATTAGAATGGGTGAGAGGAGCAGAGAAATTGAGACGACTAATGTCGCGCCGACAGTTCTCAATGAAAAGATCAAGAGAAGGTAAGAATCCAGAGGGAGGGGTCCAGGTGGAGGGAGAATATTGGAGGTGGGTGAAAGGATCCGTTGAATGGGGAGAGGACTCCTGCCCAAAGAAGTGAGCCCGGAGACAAAGACGGCGGAAGAAGAGTTCAGCATCGTGCCAAGCCCGAAATTCATTAAGGTGAGGGCGTAGGGGTATGAAGTTAAGTCCTTTGCTGAGCACTGAACATTCAGCATCGGAGAGGGGAAGGTCAGGGGGTATAGTGAATACATGGCTGGGGCTGGGATTGGAAGATGGGGTGGGGACGGAGGGACAGGCAGGGATGGAGGGTCCTAGATGGGTGTTGGTGTCAATGAGTTGTTGGAGCTTGCGTTCCTTAGCACTTGAGAGAAAGAGAAAAAGTTTCTTGTTGAGGCGTCGGATGAGACGAAGAATAAAATGAAACTGGGGGCACGCGCAGCTTTGAAAAAGGGTACGGTGGTGCTGCTGGAGGGAGAGGTCAAGTGTGTTCTTATGGCGGCGCATGGCACTGAGTGTGGATCTCAGAATGCGATGGGAACAGCAGTCCGAGAAACGTTTTATGTCCCGGAAATACCTGTAATCCTGGGTGGGTTCGAAACATGAGGGGTGGAATTTCAGTTGAAATCCATGTGGGGTAAGTCGGAGATGGAGACAGTCACTGAGAAAGGAGATATGGCTGTGAAAGCGGGTTTTAGTAAACACCTTGTCAAGCACCAGGAGAGAAATGGAAAGCAATGAAGGTGAACAAGGCAATAGAGAGATACGGAAATCTTGTCACAGAGACGAACAGAACTTCTTCAAGGAGGTAGGCATTTCTTGAAGAGCAGTGGCAGTCAATTAAACACAGAGATAAAAACAAAAAACTGCGGATGATGGAAATCCAAAACAAAAACAGAATTACCTGGAAAAACTCAGCAGGTCTGGCAGCATCGGCGGAGAAGAAAAGAGTTGACGTTTCGAGTCCTCATGACCCTTCGACAGAACTAGGTGAATCCCAGGAAGGGGTGAAATATAAGCTGCTTTAAGGTGGTGTGTGTGTGTGTGTGTGTGTGTGTGTGTGTGTGTGTGTGGGGGGGGGGGGGAGGAGTGGAGGGGGGTGGTGTGGTTGTAGGCAAAAGCAGTGATAGAAGCAGATCATCAAAAGATGTCACAGACAGCAGAACAAAAGAACACATAGGTGTCGAAGTTGGTGATATTATCTAAACGAATGTGCTAATTAAGAATGGGCGGTAGGGCACTCAAGGTATAGCTCTAGTGGGGGTGGGGGGAGCATAAAAGATTTAAAAATATTTAAAAATAATGGAAATAGGTGGGAAAAAGAAAAATCTATATAATTTATTGGGAAAAAAAAACAAAAAGACAGGGGAAGAAACAGAAAGGGGGTGGGGATGGAGGCGGGAGGTCAAGACCTAAAGTTGTTGAATTCAATATTCAGTCCGGAAGGCTGTAAAGTGCCTAGTTTTTATCTCTGTGAAGAAAGGATTCTGTTTAGTGATCAACTAGTCCCCGCCAAGACTCACCTCCATTGCATTAAGAATGGGCCTTTAGGGCAAGATGCTAGCTGATGTCTGGTGGCCTATGCCTGACACCTTTAGATAGAAGACAGGCTGAGAAAGGGGGAAGGCAGTCCGGTAGTTGTGATACTGGAGTAGTAACCCAAATCTTTTACCAATAAATCTCAGAGTTGAAACTGACTTCAATCAGTCTTTGTCTTTTGTGGCTGGCATCAGAGAAAAAAAATGACTGTGGAAGCTGATGGATTGTGGTGAAAACCCAGCCAGTTCACCTGACGAATCCCTGTCCACTGTTGACAACTGTAGCTTCAGCTTTAAATCTCTCCAGCTTAAAGACATTCCTTAAAACCTACCTGCCTCTTTGACCAAGCTTTCAATCACCATTCCTAATATCTCTTCACTTTGATTTTGTCTGATTATGCTCCTATGAAGTGCTTTGGGAGGTTTTACTATGTTAAAGGCACTATGGAAATGCCAGTTGTTGTTGTTCAGGAAAGGGAACCTATTACCCTCACTCCACCTACCAGTGATCCCAGTCCCACACTATATAATTGACCTCAAATTAACTTGGGATGGGCAATAAATCCTGCCTTTCCAGTTAAGCCCACATCCTCAGAACAAACATATACATTAAAAAATAACACAATTGGCCTTTTGAAAACAGAAGCATACTGACATCTAAGGGACCCTCAATTAAAATAAATCAGAGCCAGTAGCAGGGGATAGCTGGTGATAAATGTTGGGCCTGACAGGCCACCATAGTGACATAGTCAAAATATGTGCCAATTAGCAGATTCCAGATGTTAACCGCTGTCAAATTGTCATTTCCGACCAATTCGAGTCACTCCACTGTGGGCTGTGAGGAGTTTGCAAGAGCTGCCTAGCTTTGAGTGATCCGCAGGGTCCCTGTACCATCACAGACACTGGCAATCACTCCCACTGCACACAATCACATCCTCCCTCAACTGCTTCAAAATCAGCTCCCAGTGCAAAAAGGAGATGAGAGAAAAGAACAACACACAATGAATAATTAAATGTTATCTGTTGTTCCCGTACAAATTGAAGCTAACATAAAATATTGAGACTCCCTTTCCCCCAGCCTGACCTGGGCTCTATTCTGCCCTTCACACTCCCTACTTTACTAGCACAAGCTACAACAAAAATGCCTCCTGCTATGTTATTTATTGCGTTCTCTTTTTTTGGAAGGGGTGGAGTTTTATGATTTATGTGTTTTATTATATACAGAGGGAACTACTGATAGCTGAGAGTGAGTTGCAAGGCCATGATTCACGGTTGGGGATTCAGATGACAACCTTCATATCCAGGATTTAATTACAGCCTTTTACTCACTACTGCCTTTTTTCCCATATATATTGAGTTTTCAAACTGAAAGGAGCACTGATGGAAGTTAAATCAGTGGCTGAAATGATTTCAATGTGCTTGGCCTTGTGCTGCCATCATGACTGAATAGCACTGACACTATATTCACTTGTGGATACAAACCCAATTAATTTGCACAATTGACAGCATTTTTTTTCCTTCCTACTCCCATTTTTTCATTTCTTTCTCTGAAGCTGCTGACTGGTATTGGAGATGGGGACTTCCACTACTTTGCGCAAGGGTTCCAGTTTTCTGAGTGAGTCTAGGTGGACAGTGTCATCAGTCTGCTACAAAGCCACTGAACCTGGAAAATTGGCAGAAGCTGACAACTCAAAACCACTGTTGAATCTACAGGCTGGATTTTCACATTGGAGATGGCAAACAGGAGCCAATCTGTTTCTGTGCAGGAACAGTGAAAACAGTGAGACAGTGAACTGGCAAAGACAGTGAACCAGGAGAGACAGTGACCAGAAGAGACCATGTGCGCAGAGGAACAGTGAGCCCAGAGGAACAGTGAGCCCAGAGACACAGTGAGCCCAGAGAGGCAGTGAGCCCAGAGAGGCAGTGAGCCCAGAGAGGCAGTGTGTGCAAAGAGACAATGAGTCCAGAGAGACAGTGAAGCCAGAGGGATAGTGAGCCCAGAGAGACAGTGAGCCCAGAGAGACAGTGAGCTCAGAGAGACTATGTGTGCAAAGAGACAGAAATAGTGAGCCCGGAGAGACAGTGAGCCTGAAGAGACAGTGAGCCCAGAGATACAGTGAACCCAGAAAGACAGTGAGGCCAGAGAGACAGTATGTGCAGAGAGACATTGGCACAGAAAGACAGTGTGCGCAGAGAGACAGTGAGTTCAGAGAAACAGTGTACGCAGAGGGACAGTGAGCCGAGAAAGACAATTAGCCTAGAGGGACAGTGAGCCCAGAGCGACAGTGAGGCCAGAGAGACAGTGAGCTCAGACAGACAGTGAACCCAGTTAGACAGTGTGTCCAGTGAGACAGTGTGACTGGAGTGAGAGTGCACCTAGAGAGAGTGTGTGCTCAGAGAGACAGTGTGCGCAAGGAGGCAGTGTGCCCAGAGAGATAGTGAGCCCAGAAGCAGTGAGCATAGAGAGACAGTGAGCTCGGAGAGACAGTGAGCTCGGAGAGACAGTGAGCTCGGAGAGACAGTGAGCTCGGAGAGACAGTGAGCTCAGAGAAACAGTGTGCGCAGAAAGACAGTGAGCCCAATTAGACAGTATGCACAGAGAGGCAGTGTGCCCAGAAAGACAGTGTGTGCAAGAGACAGTGAGCTCAGAGAGACAGTAAGCTCTGAGAGACAGTGTGTGCAGAGAGACAGTGAGCCCAATTAGACAGTATGCATAGAGAGGCAGTGTGCCCAGAAAGACAGTGTGTGCAGAGAGAGTGTGCTTAGGGAAACAATGTGCGCAGAGAGACAGTGAGCTCAGAGAGACAGTAAGCTCTGAGAGACAGTGTGTGCAGAGAGACAGTGTGTGCAGAGAGACAGTGTGTGCAGAGAGACAGTGAGCTCAGAGAGGCAGTGAGCTCAGAGAGACAGTGAGCCCAGAGAGACAGTGAGCCCAGAGAGACAGTGAGCCCAGAGAGACAGTGAGCTCAGAGAGACAGTGAGCTCAGAGAGACAGTGAGCTCAGAGAGACAGTGAGTGCAGAGAGACAGTGAGCGCAGAGAGAGAGTGAGCATAGAGAGGCAGTGAGCCTGGAGAGACAGTGAGCCCGGAGAGACAGTGAGCCCAGAGAGGCAGTGAGCAGAGTTAAACAGTATGCGCAGTGACAGTGTGATCGGAAAGAGAGTGCACCTAAACAGACAGCAGGCTCAGAGAGACAGTGCACAGAGAGACAGTGTGCCTGGTGAGACAGTGAACCCAGAGAGAAAATGAGGCTTGAAAAATAGTGAGCCCGGAGAGACAGTGAGCCTGAAGAGACAATGAGCCCAGAGAGACCGTGAGGCCGGAGGGACAGTGAGGCCGGAGGGACAGTGAGGCCGGAGGGACAGTGAGGCCGGAGGAACAGTGAGGCCGGAGGGACAGGGAGCCCGGAGGGACAGGGAGCCCGGAGGGACAGGGAGCCCGGAGGGACAGGGAGCCCAGAGAGACAGGGAGCCCGGAGAGACAGGGAGCCCGGAGAGACAGGGAGCCCGGAGAGACAGGGAGCCCGGAGATACAGAGTGCACCGAGGGACAGTGAGCTCAGAGAGGCAGTGAGTCAAGTTAGACAGTATGCGCAGAGACAGTGAGCCCGGAGAGACCGTGAGCCCGGAGAGACCGTGAGGCCAGAGGGACAGTGAGGCCGGAGGGACAGTGAGGCCGGAGGGACAGTGAGGCCGTAGGGACAGTGAGGCCGGAGAGACAGTGAGGCCGGAGAGACAGTGAGGCCGGAGAGACAGTGAGGCCGGACAGACAGCGAGGCCGGACACACAGCGAGGCCGGAGAGACAGTGAGGCCGGAGAGACAGTGAGGCCGGAGAGACTGTGAGGCCGGAGAGACTGTGAGGCCGGAGAGACAGTGCACCTGGAGAGGCAGTGTGCACAGAGAGACAGGAAGCCCAGAAAGCCAGTGAGCTCAGAGACAGTGAGCTCGGAGAGGCAGTGAGCTTAGAGAGACAGTGTGTGCAGAGAGACAGTGAGCCCAGAGAGACAGTGAACATAGTGTAACAACCAGTGCAAAGCCTGCAGTGCTGTTCATTTCTTCCCACAAACACTGAGCTGTGAATGTTGAGGACCCAGAACACAGGGTCTTTGCCATCACAATTGGATCCTATTTTGCCCTCAGCCAACACACCTGTTACAATGCATTTTGGCTAAAGGGACCAGACATTAATCACTAGTGGCAGATTTTCTCTCTCTGGCCAGTCTGTCTATCTTACCGCCATCCCTGACTCAAATGGGCTAAAATTCAGCGCTGACCTAGGATCAACACTGGGCATCTTGCAATTGGGTTGGGTTCCACCCACATCGGGCAGCATACTCACCCACACCGGGTAGCATTACTAGCACTTACAAAGTAAGGCAAGAAGACTGGAACCTGTGATCTTCTCAGTCTCACTGCTACATGTTACAAGGCACCAAGGAGCCTATCATTTCTGTGGAAGTGAAAAGATGCTCCTTCAGGGACTTGACCAGAATCAATATGATTTTAGGGGAAGCTAACAATGTAGAAGAACAAGAACCTGAAATATATTTTTAGAAATTAATGCTCCCTCAAGGGAAAGGGGAATTTGTAGGTAATGTTCCACACCATTTTTTTAACAGATGTGCAGAGCAGAGAAAAAATCTTTTATGTACAGCTGCCTTAGACTGGTAAAGATTCAACTCACCAGGGATTTCATTAGTTTTGGATGGGTTGGATATCTGTGGCAGCATGAGTGAGTGGCAGGACAGAGCAAATCTGCTCCTTTCCTATTTCCTTCATGTGTTTTGTTTTTTCTTCACTGGTTAGTTATCGCTTTGCAGAGATGTAGTGCTGCACGTTACTCCCTTCTTCCTCTTCCGACTAATCCAGTAGCAAAGCTCTTCAGCTGCCCACCATTCTTCAATACTTTATCCAACTGCTTATTTGTTACATGAAATTTAACGGAGCCAAATGTGTGGTGATACATTCAGGTAGGCAGAATGAGGAGAGGCAATATGAACTAAATGGTACCCTTTTAAAGGGGGTGTGACCACACGGATACTTGCGGTAGAATGTACATAAATCTTTAACGGTGACAGGACAAGTTGAGAAGGTTGTTTAAAAGACATGCCATCCTTGGCTTTATTAATAAAACTATAGGGCACAAAAGCAAGGAATTGATGCTATGCCTTTATAAAATGTTGGTTCGGCCTCAGCTGGAATGCTATGTTCAATTCTGGCCACTTTAGAGAGAATGTCAAAGCCTTACAGAGGATGCAGAAGAGATTTACTAGAATGGTAGCATCTAGTAACATAACTCCAGCTATGTTAAGTGACTGGTAAAGCTAGGATTATTCTCCCAAGAGCAGATAAGGCGAAGAGGAGATTTGATGGAGTTGTTCAAAATCATCAAGAGTTTGAAAGAGTAAATAAGGAGAAACTGTTTCCAGTAGCAGAAGGGTCAGTAGCCAGAGGACACATATTTAAGATGACTGGCAAAAGAACCAGAGATAACATGAGGAAACAATTCTTTTACACACAGAGTTGTTGTGATCTGAAATGCACTGCCTGAAAGAATGGTGCAACCAGATTCAATACTAAATTTTAAAAGCGAATTGAATAAATACTTAATAGGGAAAAAAATTGCAGGGCTATGAGGAAAGAGCAGTGGAATGGGACAGATAGCTCTACCAAAGAGCCAGCACAGGGACAATGGGTTGAATGGCCTCCATCTATGTTGTATCATTCTGTGATTCTATATGAACCTATGCAATGAGGGTCATTCAATTGTTCAATTACATAACGTGGTGGAGTGAGAAGAGAAGAGGGGAGTAGTGTAACAGTTAAGCTCAACCTACAACCAATGTTTACACACCTGTCCTGTCTAGTGGGAATCACCAAACCCTGATCAGGAGCAGGAACCCAGCCTTCCTTAGCCCAAGGATACAGGGGAACAACTTTAACAAAGACACCACAACAAGCCCACAGCATAGATCAGGCTTCGAACCCGGGCCCTTCACAGGCTTGGGACCATGGGACGCAATTACTTAATGAGCCATCGGGGGAGTTGGATATAACTGTTTAAAAGCAAAAGGTATTTTTATTGCTGGTATAGTGAATTTGACCTGAATTAAAGAAGAAACTATTTTTGAAATCTGACAGAGTTACCCAACACCTATCACAGCAATTATATTGCAGCATTTTACAGCCACCTCACTCCTGCTGTGCCACGAAACCTACACTGGCTAGAAGGTCCCTGTCACATATTGTGTTTGATGCTCTTAATCGGGCCGGCACTACAAACTAGCCTCAGTGCCCATGGGCAAGGGAAGGGGATAATTAGCTAGGGTTCGTACTCCTGATACCTAACTAGTGATTTCCCGACTAGCCTTGCTAGCAATGCTCAGATCACATGAAAGAACAAAAAAAGGAAAGTAGGAATTTATGAACATTGGCTGAGGATAACATTGGGTTTGGTTATGAGGCCTGCCACAGTTGAACAGTGTTCACACACAATGCCAAAGACTCATGCAAAGAATAGCCTCCAGCCTGTGCCCATGGATCTGTACTCCAGTAGGACTGAGTGCCTTCAGGCAAGTAGCATAATGCAATTTAAAAATAGAATATCTTAATAAGAACACAGCATTCAAATTCTGACAGGCCCAGTATAGTTGGTCTGTGTAACCCTGGAAATACAACCATATGATGATTATAGAGTGTCGTAGATTATAAAAGGGGGACAGGGAGCTCATTAAAGCACTTGACTGTACTCTGTCTGAGATGGTTTGTGATCTCTTGGTCCAGCATAACACATGCTAAAATGATATGTTAATTATTACAATTAGTTGCTAGACATTGATGTAACTATTGACTTGTTCAACTTGCCGAATGTGGAATTGTATTGTCAATTAATGCCCACTCTCAGTTTAAGACACCAGGGTTAACAGAGCTCAGTATTTGTCAATTTCACTGCCATATTTCCCTCCCTCTCTCAAAGGCACTGACTCCTGCTGGGTGCAGGTCCACTGATACAGGGTACCCTCTCAGTATCTCAGCCTAGTACCCATTTTTCATATGTGAGCCTAGGCAATGAGTGCTGGAAGGCTATTTGACCAGGAGAGCATCACAGCCAAGCCCAATACTCGGGATTTTGAAAAACAGATCCTCAGGCAGTGCTGGAGAGTCTAAGTTGCTCCTAGGTCAGAATTTCATTTTCTCAAAATTCAATCTCAGGATCCCTAGTCACCTCAGTGATGGGCCTTCGTCTTGATCTGCTGGTAGCAGTTTAATACAATGAGCAACTTCTTAAGTCACTTCAACAGCAGTTAAGAGGCAACTACGTTGGTGTTGAACTGGATTCACAGATAGGGCCAGGCAGGGTATGGACAGCAGGTTACCTTCTCTAAAGGACAATAGTGAACCAGCTGGGTTTCTACAACAATCCGACAGCTTCACAGGGACCTTTACTAATACCAGCTTTTTATTCCCATAATTTTTAAAAACTAAATCCAAATTTTGAAACTGCCATAGTGGCATTCTCTTGATTACAGTTCCAGCAACATAATCAATATACAACCATACCCTATTCCACTTGGGAAAAGCAGGAGTCAGCAACACTGATACCACGTGATGTCGAAATATGTGCATTTTCCAACATGGGCCATTGGACAACAATTAAGAGCAGGAATCCCATTTGAAGGTCCACCATCTGAACACAGAGACACTGGGCCCAACTGTGGCCTTGTTTAAGATTATGGGCTTAATAGCAACTTTTTTTACTCATTCATTTATGGTGTACGGGCATTGCTGGCAAGGTTGGCATTTAATGCCCATCCTTGGTTACCCTGAGAATGTGGTGGTGGACCTTCTTGAACCATTGCGGTCTATATGGTAAAGGTGCACCCACAGGGCTGTAAGGCCATGAGTTCCAGATTTTGACCTAGTGAGGATGAAGGAATGGTCAATATATGTTAAAGTCAGGATGCAACATACTCCCTAGGTAGAGGGGGTGTACCTACCCTACACTACCCTGCTGAATCACTCAATATGATCTCAGAGAGCATTTCAACTTTAACCATTCTGTGGAAGATCTGAGCGGTCAGAGAGCGAGAGAGAAAAAGAGAGGGCTGAGAAAAATGGAGGTGGAAGTTGGGCAGTAGCAGCAGTAGAGGAAGCAGAAATGAATAAAAATTATTTCTTGAACGACACGGCTCTACTGGAAAAGGCCAGGTGGCTCCCAGGATATCACAGGTATTGTACATGCAGAGTTAGTGGGTCTCAGCTTAGGCAGCAAGGTGCTATATTTGGCTAGGGAAAAGGGCAACCAATCAGTCAGTGTACCTCCTCCTGACAGGGATCAGTGATACCTGCTGGAGTTACACAGTCAATTTTTTCTTTATTTTTTTTATATGGGATGTGAGTGTCTCTGCCAAGGCTGGCAATTGTTGCTCATCCCTAATTGCCTTGAACTGAGTGGCTTGCTAAGCCATTTCAGAGGGCAGTTAAGAGTCAACCACATTACTGTGGGTCTGGAGTCACAGAGAACCAGATGGGTTTTTACGACAATCAATGATAGTTTCATGGTCACCATTACTGAGACTAGCAATAAATTCCAGATTTATTCACTGAATTCAAATTTCACCAGCTGCCATGGTGGGATTTAAACCCATGTCCCCAGAGCATTAGCTGCATGGGTCACTGGATTATCAGTCCTGTGACATTACCACTATGCCACCATCTCCCCATATTGTGCAAAAGGAGATAAATTGTCCGATTGATAACGGATGGTAGGATCAAGGTTGGGCTGTGGTGCTCCCATGGTCGAATGACCCACTAACTTTTCTGTCCAGCTTGAAACATGAAATATGGGTCATGTGAAGACAGCTGCAAAACTGTACAAAACATAGGTCAGCAACGTCGAGGAAGAAGAAAAGGAAGAAGTTGGAGAGTTGTTGCGGGGGCGGGGGGAGGATGGTGGGAGGCAAATACCCTTTTGCAGTTCCTGGTGTATCATTTCTCTTCTGTAGCCTGTCATCTTTCATCATTCACTCATGGCACCGTACATCGGGGTATTAATAGATCTCATTCATTATTTGCATTCCACTTACAGGAGTTTTCACTTGAATACATTTATACTCATGTCTAACAATATGATGTATGAGAGTTATACTCCCAAGCGGGCATTCCCCTCAACTTCAGCACTGTGCTCACAGTAAACAGCCGCACCCGGGTTTATAATGAAACATCTATCGTAGCTTAAAAGCAGCCAGATACTTGGCGTGCAGACATGTACTCACACACCTTAGCTCCTTCAGCCAAACCTAATAAGAGTTTTACGAGGTTTCAGTGTATGGGTTTATCTGTACTCTTTCAATGATGAGAAAAATGGGTAATCTCTCTTCTGCCAGCTGTCTTCAGCATCTGCTACAGCCACAAACTGCAATTATATTACTCCCAAATGACTAGTAAAAATATCTCGTCTCCGATACTCCTACTTTAAGAAGGGAGTTTAATGTCCTGTGGGTATTTCAATGTTGCTGAATCTGTCTCTACTCTGTGCTCCTAGATTTTTTAATTTCTTTACAGATTAACAAATCCATATCTGACAAATATAACAGAGGTCAAAGATTTACCCTTCGTATGGGAGCATACCTTACAAAGGTTTGAAGGTGTATAGTGAAAAGACTTATTGAGATCGATTGGCCAATATCATAATATACCATTGGAAGATAATGAATATTACAAGCTGCAGCCTGACTGATCCATCACTTCCAATGCTGGCCTTGGACAAAGCTTTGTTGATCTCCTCTGTAGAGGTAACATAGTAGGGTTGGGATTCGACACTCTTCCCCTTTATTCAGATACTACTGCCAATCTCCTCCAGTAATTCCAAGGTCAACTTGATCCACTTCAAACACTTTAAAGTTGTGACTTGTTTCACTCTTTGTCAACTTCAATTGCAACTTCAGCTCCCAAAATAGTTTGTGATCTCCCAATTTTAAATCTGGTACATGTTCACATGTCAAGAGCTCCATTACACAGTTAGAACAGCGCAGTTTCCTGAGCATGGGATGGGGAAAGAACCGGGAGGCAATGATCCTTCAAGTTTTAAATTATTTTATGCCACAAACACCAGCTGGTTCTATGCGTAGACCCTACATGATTAAGAGGGTGCAGAAGACCTGCTCTCAAGTCTCCAACAAAGTTGTACTGATTCCAGCTGTGAAGAATCACCTGGCCACATCTGCTACCTCTGCTACATCTGATACAACTGAGATCCTGGGTAATTTCATGGCACCATTAGATCAGACAGTGATTGTTTGCCTCATAGACTCTAGCTTTGAATTCGTATTAATGAGCTGATATTCTTTGATCTTTCTTAGCTATAAGTCCAAACTGATGACATACAATCGAGAGCACAGAAACAAGTCATTTGGACCAACTGGTTTATGCTCTACACAAGCCGTCTCCCACCCCTCTCCAGATAACTCTATGAGCGTATCCTTCTTTTCCTTTTATCTTCATGTGTTCCCCTTGAGGCATCTATGCTATTCAGCTCAACCACTCTTTGTGATAGCAAGTTCTACATTCTTACCGCTCATTAGATAAACATTGTTTCTTCTTAATTCCCTAATGCATTTATTAGTGGCCATCTTATATTTATGATCCCTAGTTTTGGTCTTGCCCACACTTGGAAATATCTTTTCTAGTTTACCCAATCAAGAATATTCAAGTTTTAAAGACCTCTATCGGATATAGCTCTCAGTCTGTACATAAGACTAGGTAAGTTGAATAAGTACAATTAAATAAATGAAACTGGGAATCTGTTTTATCAAAGTGCCATCTGGCCCAATTTGTGATGAATTTGTTTGTAATTTACTAATTCACTTTAAGTTAATAAGGGAACACCAACAACACGTTAAAACAGGGCAGAAAGATTGGGGTAGGGTAAAAACTTCTTTATTAGCATGCCTGACAGGACCACATAGTAAACTGAGGTGAAATGAGTCTCAATCTGGCTCCCAGTGTTCTATTGTCCTTAATCAGTACAAAAAGAGGAATATTAGAAACATTCAGAAGGTCAGTCGGCTTCTGCAGAACAAGGAAGGTCAGGTTATCTAGTTCTGGCCTTGCAATCTCACTCAGAGATCACAAAATGGCTGATGTGAGAAATGGAAAAATAACACAAGTGCTACCCTGAGATTGCAGGTAAGGGAGAGTGTTAGAACAAAGTGCAGGAAGCTTTAACTAACCCGCACTAAGCCTCCATAGGGACTGCTTGATGGCTCAGTGTGGAGAGAGCTTTACTCTATATATAACCTCTGCTGCATTTGTCTTGAGAGTGTTTGATGGGATAACAGATGCAGGTTTAATCTATTTCAGAATTTTTATGGGGCAAAACCGTTCATAAGACATTGTTTCATTGCAGATCTTGATAATGCTTGTTTCATTGTTCTGTTGAATAGAATCATAGAATGGATATAGCACAAGAGGCCATTCAGCCATTTGCCCATGTCAGCTCTCTGCAAGAACGCCACAGCTAATCCCACTCCGCCGTGCTTTCCCCGTTGCACTGCGATTTTTCCCCATCAGACGTTTATGCAGCTCCCTTTTGAAAGCCCCAATCGTATCTGCCTCCACCACAGTCTCAGCCATTGCATTCCTGATTTAACCATTCACTGCGTATAAATGATTTTCCTCATGCCACTATTTGTTCTTTTGCTACACACCATAAGTCAGTATCCTTGGACCCTTCCGCCAATGGGAACAGTTTCTCTTTGTATGTCCCCCTGGTTTTGAACACCTCTATAAAATCTCCTTTCATCTATCTCTAAGGAGAACAATCCAAACTTCTATTTACTTAAACACAGTCTATCTTCCCTGGAACCATTCTTATAAATATTTTCATAGCCTTCCTTCCTAAAGTGCAGTGCCCAAAATTGGAAACAATACACCAGCCGAGGCCAAAACAATATTTTATAAAGATTCAACATCACTCCATTACTTTTGTACTCATGCCTCTTTTTATTTATTTTTAAAATTCTTTCATGGGATGTGGGCATCGCTAGCTAGGCCAGCATGTATTGCCCATACCTATTTGTCCTTGAGAGAGTGGTGGTGAGCCACCTTCTGAACTGCTGCAGTGCATGTGCTGTAGGTACACCCACAGTGCTGTTATAAAGGGAGTTCCAGGGTTTTAACCCAGCAACAGTGAAGGAATGGCAATATAGTCCGAAATCATGGTGGTTTGGTGGTTTGGAGGGGAACTTGCAGGTGGTGGTGTTTCTATGCATCTGCTGGTCTTGTCCTTCTAGATGGTAGAGGTCACGGGTTTGGAAGGTGCTGTCAAAGGAAGTTTGGAGAATTGTTGCAGTGGGTGTTGTAGATGGTACAAACTGCTGCCCCTGTGTTTTGATGGTGGATAGAGTGCCAATCAAATGGGTTGCTTTGTCCTGAATGTGTATCGAGCTTCTAGAGTTTTTTTGGAGCTGCACTCATCCAGGCAAGTGGAGAGTATTCCATCACAATCCTGACGTGCCTTGTAGAAGATGGACAGGCTTTAGGGAGTCAGGGGGTGAGTTCCTTGCTGCAGAATTCCCAGCCTCTGACCTGCTATTGTAGCCACAGTACTCATATGGCTGGTCCAGTTCAGTTTCTGGTCAATGGTAGCCCTCAGGATGTTGATGGTGGGGGATTCAGCAATGGCAATGGTAATGTCTAGGGGCAATGATTAGATTCTCTCTTGTTGGAGATGGTCATTGCCTGGCACTTGTAACTTGCTAGTTATCAGCCCAAGCCTGAATGCTGTCCAGGTCTTGCTGCATATAGACACAGACTGCTTCAGCATCTGAGGAGTTGTGAATGGTGCTGAATGTTGCGCAATCATCAGCGAACATTTCCACTTCTGACCTTATGGCCGGGATTTTCTGGCCCTATTGCGGGCGGGATCCACCGCAGGCAAGGCGGCGCCCCAGCCAGAAGTCCATTAACTTGCTGTGGGACTGGACGATCCAGGCAGCAGGTAGGTGCGGAAAATACCACCCTATGATGGAGGGAAGGTCACTGATAAAGCAGCTGAAGATGGTTGGGCCTAGGACACTACCCTGAGGAACTCCTGCAGTGATGTCCTGATGCTGGGATGATTGACCTCCAACAAACACAACTATCTTCCTTTGTGCTAGGTATGATTCCAACTAGTGGAGAGTTTTTCCCCCTGATTGCCACTGATGCCAGCTTTGCTAGGCCTCCCTGATGCCTCACTCAGTCAAATGCTGCCTTGATGTCAAGGGAAGTCACTCTCTCCTCACATCTTGATTTCAGCTCTTTTGTTCATGTTTGGACCAGGGTTGTAATGAGGTCAGCAGCTGAGTGGTGCTGGAGGAGGCAAAACTGAGTGTCAGTGAGCAGGTTATTTCTAAGTAAATGCCGCTTGATTGCACTGTTGATGGCCCCTTCCATCAGTTTGCTAATGATCGAGAGTAAACTGATGGGGCAGTAATTTCAGGGTTAGCTTGTCCTGCTTTTTGTGGACAGGGCATACCTGGATAATTTTCCATTGGTAATGCCAGTGTTGTAGCTGTACTGGAACAACTGGCTAGGGGCGCAGCTAGTCCTAGAGCACAAGACTTCAGTACTATTGCCGAAATGTTGTCAGGGGCCATAGCCTTTGCAGTAGCCAGTGCCTTCAGCCGTTTCTTGATATCACGTGAAGTAAACTGAATTGGCTGAAGACTGGCATCTGTGATTCCGGGGTCCTCAGGAGAAGGCTGAGATAGATCATCTGCTCGGCCCTCCTGGCTGAAGATGGTTGCAAATGCTTCAGCCTTATCTCTTGCACTGATGTGCTGGGCTCCCCTATCATTGAGAATGGGGATACTTGTGGAGCCCCCTCCTCCTGTTAGCTGTTTAATTGTCCACCATCATTCATAACAGAATGTAGTAGAGCTTTAGAGCTTTAGATGTGATCCATTGGTTGTGGGATTGCTTAGCTCTGTCTATTGCATGCTGCTTCCAATATTTGGCATGCAAGTAGTCCTGTGTTGTCGCTTCATCAGGTCAACACCTCATTTTTAGGTATGCCTGGTGCTGCTCCTGGCATGCCCTCCTGCACTCTTCATTGAACCAGGGTTGATCCCCTGGCTTGATGGTCATGGTAGAGTGGGGTATATACTGGGCCATGAGGTTACAGATTCTGCTGCTGCTGATGGCCCTAGGTGCCTCATGGATGCCCAGTTTTGAGTTGCTAGACCTGTCCAAAATCTATCCCATTTAGTATAGTGGTAGTACCACACAACACAATGGGGGGGTATCCTCAATGTGAAGACAGAACTTCGTCTCCACAAGGACTGTGTGGTGGTCACTCCTACAAGTGCTGTCGTGGGGAGGTGCATCTGCGACAGGTAGATTGGTGAGGACAAGGTCAAATAGGTTCTTCCCTCTTGTTGGTTCCCTCACCACCTGCTGCAGACCCAGTCTGGCAGCTATATCCTTTAGGACTCAGACAGCTCATTCAGAAGTGGTGCTACTGAGCCACTCTTGGTGATGGACATTGAAGGCCACCACCCAGTGTACATTTTGTTCCTTTGCCACCCTCAATGCTTCTTCCAAGTGGTGTTCAACGTAGACGAGTATTGATTTATCAGCTGAGGGAGGGCATTAGATGGTAATCAGCAGGAGGTTTCCTTGCCCAAGTTTGACCTGATGCCACGAGACTTCGTCAATGTTGAAGACTCCTGACTGTATACCACTGCGCTGCCACCTCTGGCGTGCCTGTTCTTTCGGCAGGACAGGGCATACCAAGGGATTGTGATGGTGCTGTCTGGGACATAGGCATACTCACGGAATCATACCTTACAGACATTATCAGGCTGTTGCTTTAGTAGTCTGTAAGGCACCTCTCCCAATTATGGCACAAGCCCCTAGAATTTGGTAAGGAGACCTTTGAAGGGTCAAAAGGGCTGGGTTTGCCATTGTTGTTTCTGGCGCTAGGTGTTCGGTCCGGTTTCATTCCTAAAAAGCGCTATAAAGCACAGGATCCCATATGACCTTGTAACCGCTTTCTTAACCTGCCCTGCCACCTTCAATGATTTGTGCACATAAACTTCCAGGTCCCTCTGCACATGTTCCCTTTCTAGGTGAACAAAATGACATATTGTGATTTTTGTTGTTAATGTTGTACTTGTCTTCACCCCTGAGCCTAGGACATTGCTGTATCGTGCAGATAAATTTGCAGACTTTCATTCCCTTTATCTACTGGGAATTGGGTGGTGGCTAGGAAGAGCAGCAGTGGGAGAAGGCCTGTTTTTCTGGAGAATTGTACATGCACTGAAACACTGTTCTTTAGTGCATAAACAACATTGCATTCTCTATATAAAATATCAGGCTGAGGTCTGACTTGTGACAGTTGCTTTAGTTTATCTTCATTTCTAAGAAGTACTTTTGGAAAATAGAGATTGGGATTGGGGGAATGGTGAGACAGCATGGTACTTACAGTGTGTCAGTGCCCTCACCCACCCAATTCCCAATCTCTTGTCACTATAGCGAGGCACCAAGCAAAATCTAAATGCCTTTTCACAATAACAGAGGGAAAAATTAGATTAAGCGCTGCCCCCATTTAGCTTTTGTGCCTCTCCAGAGTGACCGTGAGGAAAGCCTTGGAATAAGACTTCCCTCCCTCCCTCCCCCTTTACCCTACGCACTCTCGATCATAGGTGGCAGCTGACTCAAAAAGAAGACAAGGGTCTGGGGAATGGGGGAGAGTGAATGTTACGATACACAAAAAAGCACTTCTGGGATTTGTGTACTTCCAGTGCCCTGCGTGGTGCATCTGAAGGGTCACCTTAAGTGTGCAGAGGGCAAACTCCACTGTGGGCTCACTGTGCGTCACTTTGAGTACCTGGCTATCAGAGTCTTCACCCTCAGGATATCTATGTTACATGTACAGAGGCTGCTATTCAGTTACACAAGACAAGACTGCCTCTCTCAGAGTTCAGATGATTGGCCTGCATTGGCAGTACTATATCAGGCACATTTGAAAGTTTACTTCAACAAGTTTTAAAAAGGTTTTGAGAGCTTGGTAGCTTATCGTTTGTACAATTGGTTTCAACTTGGACAGTTCAAATAACTGAAAGAGTGCCTGCAATAGCAAGGATAAATGTGCACAAAGTAAAAGGCAGCTACTACCTATCTCCCATTGATGTAGTATAATTGGACAGGAAGAGCAATTGACAGAAGATATTATAATTTAATTAGAGGAAAATTACAATTGTATTTGTTTGCTTAAGACTCAGTCCCTCAGTTGTCAAGAACTCTGTCCCTTCATTGTTAAGCTCTGACTACAAATACACTCCAGCCAGACTTCTGGAAGGAGAAGTCAAGTCTATTTTGCTTTTACATATTTTTTAAAATGAAAAATTGTTTGTGAATTAAAATCTGATTTTTTCCCTTATAATAATCAACAGCCATTGGAATTCAAAGTAATCCATTATCTGTGAAACTCTTTGAGATGCTTCTGGGAGACAGAACGAATGCTGTTTTGATTGAACTTTTCTTTCAGTCTCTCTCTCTCTCTCCCTAGCCTAGGGCTATGAGGCATGAACGTGAGGACTTTGGGGAATTTCATTTTCAGATTGTTCACAGGATGGAGGTAACACTGGCACGTCCAAATTTATTGCTTATCTCTAGTTGCATTAAAAAGTTGGTGGTGGGCTTTCTAACTGAACACCCATTCTGCAATCCTTGTGTTGATGGTGCTCCCAGAATGATGTTGGGTAAGAAATTTTAGGAGCTCAATGATGCTGAAGGAATGGCAAAATCAGAATGATGTGTAGCTTAGAGGGAAATTTGGAGGTGATGATGTTCCCACAATATTGTGACTCTTGGACTTCTCAGTGATAGTGGTTGTGGGAGTGGGAGGTGTTGTCAAAGCAACATTGTTGAGTTATTGCACTGCTTCCTATAGTTGGTACATCTCTAAAAAAAAAAATCTTTGGTGGGGTTGGTGGGGGGGCGGTGGGCGGGGGGGTGTGTGTGTGTGTGTGGTGCAAGGGGGTCACTGGGAAGGCCAGCATTTGTTACCCATCCCTTATTGCCCTTGAATTGAGTGCCTTGCGAGGCCATTTCAGAGGTCAGTTAAGGATCAACCACATTGCTGTCAGTCTGGAGTCACACATAAGCCTAAAGGACATTAGGGTACCAGATGGATTTTTACAGCGATAGTTTCATGATCACCATGGGCTATCTTACAATTCCAGAACTTTTATTAATTGATTTAAATTCCACCAGCTGCCATAGTGGGATCTGAACCCTCTTACAGGATTAGCTTGGGTATCTATTACTAGTCCGTGACATTCCAACTATGCCACTGTTTCCCTAAATACATACTTCAGCCACGGTGTGATGGTGATGGAGAAGTTAGAGATTAAGTCTTCTGGCAAAAGAATCGATCCAGGAACATTCTCTGTCCTGAATGATGTTGAGCTTCTTGGGTGTTAAATTAGGTACAACAATTCTAGCAAGTGGTGAGTGCTCTATCATACTCCGGATTTGAATCTTGTAGATGGTAAAGAGGCTATGAAGAGTCAAGATGTGAGCTATCTAACACAGTGTCCAGCCTCTCTTCTGATCTGTGACGACATTGTTGATAAGCCCGGTCAAGTTAAATGGGAAACGGCAATGAGAGATGTGGATGGTGACAGACTCAGGGACGGCGATATGAGTGAAAGTCAAAAGGTCAGGGCTAGAGTATTTTTTGTTCAATCAGGTCATTGCCTGGCACTTTTTTGTATGAATGTTACCTGCTACTTCTCAGCCCAAGCCTGTATGCTGTCCAGGTCCTCCTTTAAGGTCATACCCCTTAGGCGAGGCAGAACTTTGGAGTTGATCAATGGCCGGGGTGGCAGGGTATGATTGGGAGTTAGGCAGGTATGAGGAATCAGTATGTCATGTTGGAGGGGCCTCAACCCCTGACTTTGTCAAAAAGGTACAAGGTGCTTGCTACCTTTGTGGTTGAAGAGAGGGGCTGCAACGTGGATGAGTAGACCGACCATGGCACCATGGTGAAAGATGCCATTCAAGTTGGGAGAGCTAAAAAGGAATGTGGTTTTGATAGGAGACAGTATAGTCAGCGGGATAGATATTGTTCTCTGCCACGACTGGGAGCTCCAAAGGTTTATGTTGCCAGCCAGAGTTAAGGACATCGCCTTGTGGCTGGAGAGGCACTAGGAGTGGGAGGGGGAGGATTCTGTTGTTGAGGTCCTTGTTGAAATCAACGACATGGGTAGAATCAGGAATGATGTTCTGCTAAGAGAATTTGACGAGTTAGGGTCCAAATTAAAACACAGAACATCAAAGGTAATCATTTCTGGATTGTTACCTGAGCCACGCGCCAATTGGCATGGGGGTCAAGTAGGTTAGGGAATTAAATCTGTCCATCAAAGAGTGGTGTGAGGGAAGGGGTTTTGATTCATGGGACACTGGCATCAGCACTCAGGGAAAGAATAAATTATTCTGTTGGGATGGGCTTCACTTTAACCAGGCTGTGACCAATGTCCTGGCCAATTGTATAACTAGGGTTGCAGACAGGGCTTTGAACTAACAAAGGAAGGGGCAGGGTTCAAGGTGAAGGGAGGCAAATTCATTGGAGGTTTTTTTTAGGATGGAACTAGTAGGATAATTAAAGGGGAACCAGTAGAAGCAGTACACCTGGATTTCCAAAAGGCATTCGCTAAGGTGCCACACAAAAGGCAAATAGGCAAGATAAGAGATTGTGGAGTTGGGGGTAATATGTTACCATGGTTAGAGGATCAGTTAAAAGACAGGAAGCAGAGAGTGAGCATTAGTGGAGAATTTTCAAGTTGGCAGGCAGTGAATAGTGGAGTGCCACAAGGATCAATGCTGGGGCCTCAGCTATTTACAATCTATATTAATGACTTAGATGATGAAACAAAGAGTAATGCTTCTAAGTTTGCTGATGATACAAAGCCAGGTGGAAAGGTAAACTGTGGGGAGGATATGGAACAGCTGCAAGGAGATATAGACAGGTTAGGTGAGTAGGCAGCAAGATGGCAGGTAAAGTATAATGTAGAGATGTCTGAAGTTATTGACTCTGGTCGCAAAAATAGAGAAGAAGGACCTTTTTTAAAAGGTGAGTAACTCGTAAGTGTTGATGTTCAAAGAGACTTGGGTATGCTCATACAAGGAATGCAGAAGGTCGGCATGCAAGTATAGCAAGCAATTAGGAAGGCAAATCGCCCATTGGCCTTTATTGCAAGGGGATTGGAGTACAGGAACAGAAAAGTCCTGGGTACGTACGGTGGGCGGGCCAGGAAGGTGTTGCAAAATTGATCGCCACATGCGATCAGGTCCTGACCATGATTTATCTAGTAACGCCAATTCAAACAGCCAGCCAGCATGAATCGCATGCTGGCAACATCAGCGCTGCCTTGTGGGGGTGGGGGGGGGGGGTGTGTGTGTGTGTGTGTGTGTGTAGAGACAGTGGCGGGGAGGGTGAGCGTAGATGTTTGCATGTGTGCGCGGGTGCACACACTGAAAGCTCCCCAAAGGCACAAAGCTGCTTCAGAGAGCTGAAGATTTTTAAAAACATAAATAAAGACTTCAAGAATATTAAAGACATGTTCCCATTTTTATATTATTTTTAATTCCTGTTGGAAACCTCATCCCATCCATGGATGAGGTTTCATAAAAAATCCAAAGGCCGTTTGGCCTTTTCGCCCAAGCAGAAAATCAGATTTAATTAATTGATTCAGGGCCTTAATAGGCCTCTTAATTGTTGGCGGGCGCACTGCTGCCCCTTGCATGCCAAGTGAAATATCGCAAGAGTGCACGATGATGTTGAGATGCTTGCCCAATGTCATCGTGCACTATTTTTCTCTCGTTCAAGTCGGGCGCATCCACCCAACAAGAGAAAAATTCTGCGCTGCTGCAATTGTACAGGGTTGTGGTGAGACCACATCTGGAGTACTGTATGCAGTTTTGGTCTCCACATTTAAGAAAGGATATATTGCATTGGAGGCAGTGCAGCAAAGGTTCACTAAATTGGTCCCTGGGATGAGGGGATTGTCCTATGATGAGAGGCTGAGTAAATTGGGCTTATATTTTCTGGAGTTTGGAAGAATGAGAGGTGATCTCATTGAAACATACAAGATTCTGAATAGGCTTGATAGGGTGGACACTGAGAGGTTGTTTCCGCTGGTCAGGGAATCCAAAACACGAGGCACGGTCTCAGGATTAAGAGGCCAATCATTTAGGATTGAGATGAGAAGTTTCTTCGCTCAAAGTGTTGTGAATCATTGGAATTCTCTACCCAAGAGAGTTGTGGATGCTCCATCATTGAATACATTTTAGGCTGAGACAGACAGATTTTTGCTCAAAAGGATCAAGGGATATGGGGAGCAGTCAGGAAAGTGAAGTTGAAACCCAAGATCAGCTATAATTGTATTGAATGGTGGAGTAGAGTCAACGGACCATGTGGTCTACTCCTGCTCCTATTTCTTGTGTTCTTGTGTTCTAGATTGGCATAGCTCCCGAATGAGGCTGAAATCTGTGGAAATGTCAGCAAATAGTCCCAATTTTGACCTTATGATCAAGGAAAGGTAACTGATGAAACAGCTAAGATGCTAGGACACTGCCCTGAGGAACACCGCAACAATGTCCTGGGACTGTGATGATTGACCTCTTGAAAAACAGAAATATCTTCCTTTGTGTCAGGTATGACTTATGTCTACAGTCTCCAGCTTTTGGTGTTGAGCATTAAATTAGCACCCTATGAATTGGCGTTACTAGATAAATCATTGTAAGGTATTCCTGGTCCTGCTCCTGGCATGCCCCTTTATAGTGCCTAGTGCCCATTGAACCAGGGTCAGTATCGTGGACTAATGATGATCCATGAGAAGGGATGAACTGAGCCACCAAGGTTATGGTAGTATATAATTCCATTGCTACTGATGGCTCACAGAACTTCATGTCCAGTTTTGGGTTGCTAGATCTATTCTAGCCTGTCCCAATTAGATCAGTGGTAGTGCCACACTACACGATAGAGATAAGACATTGTCTACACAAGGCCTCTGCTGTGATCACTCCTGCCAATACTGTTATGGAAAGATGTGGTTGTGACAGGTCAGTTCACGAGGACCAGACCAAGTAGGTCACTTGCTCACATTGATTCTTTCACCACCTGGTGTCCACCCAGTGTGGTAGATCTTTGCTCAGGACTCAGCCAGTTTAGTGAGTGGAGGGACTATTGAGTCACTCAGTGGTGGACACTGAAGTCCCCCACCCAGAGTACAGTGTCCTTGCTTCTTCCAAGTGATATTCAACATGGTAGAGCACTAATTCATCAATTAAGAATGCAGGATTGTGCATCACACAAACAAATTCCTGTGTTTACTACTTGGGTTCACACGTGCACCCATGTAACTGTATTCAAGTAAATTTAACTCCTTCAGGAAAGGGGGGGAGAAAACTTGAAAATAGTAGAAGTCAAATTACCAGCCTCAATTTTTTCAGTGAAAGTGCTTGTAAAGGTTCCCATGTGTTCAACAAAATAAATGTGTCAGGCTGACATCACTTGACGTTGAACGTTGTGGAACATTTCCTTTTGATGTTACAGCAAAATAGTCAATATCCACCCCTCAAACTAACTACTTATTCCTAGGACATCAGCTCCAGTTCTAGTCTAATCCAAATACTCAGGCTGCCCGTGGCTGCTTAGGCCCACCAGCAAGCTGTGGTAATTGGTTTGCGTTCATCCATCTAACTGTGCAAGTTGATGAAAGAAAACGATCCAGTGTGGTAGCCTCAAAGAGTTCTGTGTATTTGAGGCATCAACTTGAAATGGTAGATCACTTGGGAGAATGATGTTGCTGTTCAAAGTCTTATTTGAACAGACTTCTATTCACAGTACTGGTTCTTAAGTATTAATCTACATCAACAGGCAGCACCCAGGGACTTTTAACTCATTTCAGCTCATCAAAGGTCTAATGTACTGTACCAAACCAGGACCAACGTGCAGAGATCAACAAAGCAGCTGAAGGCAAAATGGAACTGAAGGGAGGAACTGGTAGTTTCTGTAGCCATAACTGGCTTCCTGAGAGATTTAGGAATGAACTTCAGTGATGCACAACAGCTTTCCCAGCCAAGCCTTTTCAAATGTCCCACAACAAACCTAAGCAGATTAAAGTTACAGGTCAGCTGCAATGGTGAATTGAGTTTGAACGAGTCAATAACTGTCAGTGACCATAAGTCCATAACCTGACATTAAATTGACAAACTAATTCAAAGGTGCTATTAAACAGGTGTGGGAAGTAGAAAATTGTTGCACTAGTTTGGTGAGGCACCTTTCTGAAGGTGGGGACGAGGCACATTGTAGGGATGGAGCAAACCTTAATCTGTATCTGTGTTACACCCAATCTGTGAGTGTTGAACAGGAAGTGTTTCATTCCCCAAACATTATTGTCCCTCACCCCAAGGGGCACAAAATTCATAATTCTGTGGGACAATGCCGTCTAGCTGTGTCTAGCAATCTATCATCGTTTACGCCCAAAATTTCCCTTAAACTTTGGATATTCATCTCCTGATCCAGGCCTTTATGGGACTGGTGCAGAATGGAGGCCAGATGTGCCCCAGGAGAGAAGGCAACCTAAGCAAGAACAACACCAACTCTCCCATGCTTGTCCACTTCTGAGCAGCTGATTGAGGAGTGGCAGGAAAAGAGTTGGGGGAGTGAGGTAAGCAGCTTCCCCATACTGTAGGCTAGGTTATGGGGTGAGGAGTGGGGGAAGTAAAAAAGCGGAGAAACTATAGCTACCAAACCATAAGTACACTTTCTGAATTGGTCTCTTATGACTCTCAACTCTATACTGTTCCCTATTAATGGGAAACTCACTCCTCTAACTCTGCTATTGTTCCTCTTGGCATGGGGAAAGGAGTCATCCTTCTATCAACCATCCCTACATTTGAGGATACGCTTTTTCTTTACCCCACCCCCTGCCTTTGTTCCTACAATTTAGACCTCAACACTGTCAGAGCTAAGCAGCCCCATTACTTTTGTGTTCGAGTCAAATGTGTTAAATTATACATTTACTCCATTAAATCAGGGAGGAAAGCCAAACCAAAAAGAGGGTCCCAGTCTGTGGTGAGTTCCTGATCTCATCAAGGCTATAGATGTTCCAGTAGGCCTCAGTGTCCAGAGTAGGAAAGGCAATAAAACAGGGAGAATTCCTGCTCCCGGAAAGAACAGATGTATGGGCGCGTACATCATTCGATGATCTTCCGACAGTCAAATATCACTTCAACACTCACTGAGCTCACACTTTGTGGAATGGCTGGGGAGAAGAATCACAGAAAGGACTGAGATTCTAAAGGATACCTAGTACCAAAGTTACCAAAGCTTAGTGAGGGATTGGCATTTCCAAGAGAGGGGAGAAGAATTGGAAGGAAATAATATTATCTTGGCGTTTTGTACAAATTTTTAAAAATTAAAATAAGGATAAATCCAACCTCTTTTACTTAATATAAAATAACAATATTGTAACTGTCACTCAAATTAGTGCAATACCTTGCCATTGTTTACCGGTATACCTGGAGTCCTACCTCAGTGAGAAATACCAAAAGCCTTGGCTTGGACACAACTCAACCTTTGAAATCACTGGCTCACACACTTCTACTATTTAAAGACGAAAAAGCAATAGAGCGGAACCTTTTGATAGTAAAATCCTAATTGCCACAATAAACATTAGCATATTGAGAGTTCTGTCATATCAGGAGTTTGCAGTCTGACCATGTGATGAAATGGAGAATGCAGCCACTGCAACAGTGAACAGCTCTATCTGAATCTCTCATATTTTCAACACTCACTAATGTACAATTCAAGACTCACCAATCCTTTTATGTCTCTCTGTTTCATTGATCCCACACTGCCATCCATCCTTTCCTCCATCATTCACCCTAAGCATCAAATACATTGCCCTATACCTTAAAAATTACAGAGTAGAGCATCATAGAAGGAAGCCATAAAAACAAAAAAACTGCGGATGCTGGAAATCCAAAACAAAAACAGAATTACCTGGAAAAACTCAGCAGGTCTGGCAGCATCGGCGGAGAAGAAAAGAGTTGACGTTTCGAGTCCTCATGACCCTTCGACAGAACTTGAGTTCGAGTCCAGGAAAGAGCTGAAATATAAGCTGGTTTAAGGTGTGTGTGTGGGGGGCGGAGAGATAGAGAGACAGAGAGGTGGAGGGGGTTGGTGTGGTTGTAGCGACAAACAAGCAGTGATAGAAGCAGATCATCAAAAGATGTCAACAACAATAGTACAATAGAACACATAGGTGTTAAAGTTAAAGTTGGTGATATTATCTAAACGAATGTGCTAATTAAGAATGGATGGTAGGGCACTCAAGGTATAGCTCTAGTGGGTTTTTTTTTTATTTTATATAATGGAAATAGGTGGGAAAAGGAAAATCTTTATAATTTATTGGGAAAAAAAAGAAGGGGGAAACAGAAAGGGGGTGGGGATGGGGGAGGGGACTCACGACCTAAAGTTGTTGAATTCAATATTCAGTCCGGAAGGCTGTAAAGTCCCTAGTCGGAAGATGAGGTGTTGTTCCTCCAGTTTGAAGGAAGCCATTTGGCTCATTAAGTCTGCGCTGGTGTTTTCTGTTTCTACAATACCTCACCCTGCCGGCCACCTCTTCTGCCTCCTCTTTACATCATGTGCAGAAATTGAAACTCATTAGCCTGCCTTTCCTATTAATTCAATCTTTGTCAGATTCAAAAATTGTGGATATCCTCCCCTTCCTCAGTCTACCCCTCCTCAAGGTTTGTTAAAACCCAAGCTTGATGTCCCCTAAACATTTCCTGATCTACTGCTCAAAGCTTTCTGTTTCTACACTCACAGCTCCCTTTCATCACCACGAGGAACAGTTTTCCTCTTGAGCATCCATGAATTTCCTTGCCACGCCATTAGTGACTGTGCCTTCAGTTGCCTAGGCCCTAAGTTCTGGAATTTCCTCCCTGGACCTCTCCGTCACTCTTTCCTCTCTAAGATGCTCCTTAAAATCTACCTCATTTGTCAAACTTTAGGTCATCCTTCCTAATATCTCCTTATGCAGCTTGGTGTGAAATTTTATTTACTAACACTCTAGTGAAGAACCTTGGTACTTTTAATATGTTAAAGGTACTCTATAAATGCAAGTTATTATTGTCTTCTAACCATTAAAATGGTGGTCAGCACTGTAAGGGAAACCCCTCCCATCACTGTTTTCTCCTTCAGTCTTTGCTGGTGCCTTGTATCATTGACTCTGATTTCTCAAAGTATAAAATTAATAAAACACGCAAGAGGCCTCTACAGTAGCTAGGTATTTTGATCTCTAACAGGCTTTGCTACAGATGGTAAGATATGGCTTCACATCTAGTCGTTCTTCACATTGCGAGCTCCCCAGCTTATTCTCTGCGCAGATGTAAAAAAAGGGGACTTTTTTTTTGTAAAACAAAATACCCACGGGTATAAATGTCAGTATGGCAAAATTCTACAAGGGTGCTTGACAACAGCTTCCTTTTATAATATAGATCACTAGATAATCAAAGATAAGAATGGACATTCAGCTTATTCTAAATCTTTCTTCCAAAGATGTTAAAATCCCCCAATAATTTCTAAAATGATTCAAGGGCTTTTGCCTCCACACCTTTTATCTGGGAGTCCATTCCAAGTCTTGATTACTCTACGTGAAGAAGAACATCCTGACAATCAGTCTTAAAGTGACCTTTAAATGGTTTGATACTAAAGATAAGAGACATTTGAGCAGGGTGGGTTATGAACTGTCACTCAAAACGAGTGGTAAAAAATGATTTACTCCCAATGGTATCACTTCCTTCATGAATACTGGAAGTTCAGATTAACAATGAGTACTCGTTATAACATTAATTATATACAAACAAAAAATCAACCTGCTGTCTCCTAGTCAAACAGCAGCAAATTTTTTTTGCACAACAAAGAAATTATTGCATCCCTGTTTCAACTCCATTTATACTTTTAAACAAGAGACTCCCTAGATAGTACAGTAAACACCTTATTACTCTCTACTGAGAATAACTCACAATTCTGATTGTTGTGAAAAATACATTTTTCAGTTGGCCTGCGGAAACTCTCTTTCAGTAACATTGCACTTGTCCGCTGTGGAACATGGGCTAGATGATCTCAAGGGCTCAGCTCAAGGTGCAGAAGTATTTTTCTTGTTAAAAGAATTACAAATTAAATTCCTAAAGACATGTTTCAGCCTCCTGGGGAGCTGGACAGCAGTTGTTGCCAAAATAACCAGCAATCAAAGCTAAATGGCTCACTTGTCAACCTCTGAAATGCAGCTCTGTTTGAAGGAGCCAACCCATCAGTAACACACCCTCTAAAATATACTTTACTCAATCTTCCTCTTGCTGTGTTGCCTCTAGTCATTTTTACTCTCCCTGTTTAATGATTCACTACTTGTGCAATACAAATGAAGCTTTATCATATACATATGCTAAGCAGATACATGATAGAATATCTTTTTTATTCTTCATTTACCTTGGAATCACAGAATCTTACTGCACAGGAGAAGGCCATTCAACCCTTGTGCCTGTGTTGGTTCTTTGAAATAGTGTCCAATTAGTCACACTCCACTCTGTTCTTTCCACAGAGCTCTGCAATTTTCTCCCCTTCAAGTATTTATCTAATTCCCTTTTGAAAGTAATTCTTAAATCTGCTTCTGCTACCCTTCTTTGCTAATATTTTTGAACAATTTTTGTCCTCATTATAGTGAGGGCTCAGTGGTGGAGGATGGATACTTTACGTATCATAATGCCATCAAATACTGGAAGGGGAAGATTACTCAGTCAGGGTTGGATTCTGCTCAACGTCACACATCAAGTCACAATCCTGGAACCAGCCTTGATTCAATTCTAACTCCAATGGACAATGTTGTGCCCTTCATTTATGACTGCAGCAGGTAAAGATTTCCATCCCTATAGTTTAAGTTAAATCTGAACCCAATGCCATTGGCAAAAGGAAAGTGATTTAGACAGAATATCTAGTTTATTTCATTACTCTTAAATAGCTTTCCCGTTTCCTGAATGTGCTGGCTCGAGCTGGGCAGTTCCAGAGGAGACAGTCTGTCTGAGAGTACATTGTTCTTGTGTGAATAATGAGCATTCAACCACAAGGGGCATCACAATGGCTTCCAACCCAATCCTCAACAGAATCCACTGGAGATGCTCAAGAGGTCAGGTAGCATCTGTTGAGAGAACACTAGTTGGTTGATTTTTTGGATGTAGACCTTTCTTTAGAACTGCAAGATATTACAGATGTAACATATTTAAAAAAGAACAGATGCTGCCTGACCTGATGAGTATCTCCAGAGTTTTCCAATCTTTTTTTCAGATTTTCAGTTGCTACAGTATTTTGCTTCTTATTGAACTTGAGCTCTATTTCAGATGTTCAGAGGCTATTTCTCCTGACTGGAGAGTCTAGAACTAGGGGTCATAGTCTCAGGATAAAGGTTCCGCCATTTGGGACTGACAGAAGGAGAAATTCTTCAAGCAGAGGGTTGCGAATGTTTGGAATTCTCTACCCTAGAGGGCTGTAGATGCTATTGTCATTGAGTATATTCAAGACTAAAATTCATAGATTTTTGAACACTAAGAGAATCAAGAAATGTGGGGATAAGGCAGGAAAGTGGAACTGTAGATGATCAGCTTGATCTTATTGAATGACAGAGCAGACACAAGGGGCCAAATGGACTACTCCTGTTCCTATTCTTATGCTATCCACACACTTTGCCCCTTTCTCCAAGAGTCAGTGGATAACAGGAGTAAGATGTCAATCTCCCCAACCACCACCTCCCAAACCCCCACCCCGCCCCTTAGCCTAGGGGAGCTGGGATGTTTGTAATACTATGACTGTTGTCTTGGTTGAGATCAGCCAACCCCAGTAACAACTGGGAATCGAATATGGAATCCTCTGGCCTGTGTGACACCAGGAAATGCTGATAATTACAGACAGCTCATGTGTTCCAATTCAGTAAGAAGGGTTGAAAATCATAACCATACTAGTGCTTTGTAAGTGTAAATCCACATCAGAAGGGATTGGGATGGTTGTAATTTATAACACTGGGATTGATGTCAATGCATAAGTGCCACAATAGTGAGCAAACTATGCAGCTTTAAAATACACAGGATATTTATTGTGAACCCTCCAAGATTGTCCAGGAGTCTGCAGGAATTGAAGATTAATCTCCAAGACACTGCTGCAAACAACTCAAAGAGAAGAAAACTCACAGGGATATTGAACAAAAATATATTTTTTTCATTTACTTAGAACACTTTTAATTTACTAATTATAGCAATATTGGAGTTGGGGGTAAAAGGTTGTTTTGCTGACAGTTAAGAAACAACCAATCGGCTAACAAAAATGCCCATGCTCTCAGCAACTAAGAATCCCTCATGTCCCATAGAATATTTAGTCATTCTCTCTGCATTTAAATTTCCATTCTATTGCTACCCAGATATTTATCCATGGCATTTTAAAGCAGTTAATCAGCGGTATAAACTGCTTTGGCTGGCACTCTATTCCACAGATCCACTACTCTGCAAGAAAAGTAATTTCTTCTAATCTCCAGTCTTGCTTGAGGCATGTTAACTTTGTACTTGTGTCCTCTAGTGTTCCATGTTCACAGTTTAAGTTAAAAAGATCTACATTAGCTATTCCTCTCATCAATTCAAAGATCTAGATCATTGTTCTCTCAATCTTTATTTTTTCCAGTGCCAGCAGGTTCTGTTCTAAGAGTCTCTCTACGATTGATTCCATATGTCCTGAAATGGTCCTTAACATTCCTTGCAGAAACACTCTTTAATGCATCAATAATCGTTTGATGGTGCACTTGTCCGAAATGGCTCATGATATTCTGAGCATGGACCCACCAGTCACATGATATAAAATGTTAAAACCACTTTTGTCAGGTTATAATCAGTGCCTCGAAGACCAGATTATCTGATCATTTATCTCACTGCTGTTTGTGGGACTTTGCTGTACACAAAATGGTTCCTGTATTTGCCTAGAAAAAATACTAACTGCACTTAAAAATAACTCATTAGCTATGAGGCACTTTGTCTTGAGAATGTGAAAGTTACTATAAAAATGCAAGTTCTTCCTATCTTCCTTTGATGATGATAGATCCACACTGACTACATGCTTTCAATAAATGATCAGTAACGACTCTAAATCTTTCCTCTGCACATTCATTAATGATAACCCTATATCTTACTCACATTTCAAATGTTCTATTCCTATGGATATATTACGTACTTATCCAAATTAAAATCCATCCGCTATTCCTTAGCCCCTCCATGTAACTGTTCCAAATCCTATTCAATGCCATCCCGCATCTGGCCACGCAGCTTTGTGGCATCAGCTAACTTTACAAAATTACCAAAAGCATCTACACCTGGACCCTAATGCATAGTGTGAACACAGAGCCCTGTGAACTCCACGGGCCACTGCCCCTTGGACATTAATCTTGGTGCTGTTCATAAAGTTTGCAAAACAACTGCTGCTTTCCATATATAAAACATTATTAAAATAATTCATTGTATGACAAGTACTTTGAGATGCTTCAGAGAAACACGATCAAATTTGTTATACCTTCTGCTTCCTAGCAAGTTTTCAATCCATCCGGTTAAACTGTATTAATTACACGAGTTTTCTTTTCTGCAAAAGTCACACATGTGGAATTGCAAAAAAATGCTTTCTCAAAGTCAAAGTAAATTCTATCTACTGGATGACCCTCACCACAGATTTAATTAGCTCCTGAAAGGATTGCAAGAATTGTGGCCTCTTTTTATACAAATTCTTCTCGAAAGGACACTTTCTCTACTATTCATGGAATTTAAAATTCCTTGGATTATTCTCACTGCTTTGTACAAGTTCCCGTTCTAAGCATCTTGAATTTTTCATTCCGAAAAATATTTCTGTTTGGCCATTGCTTAATTTAGATCTTCTTACCCAACCACTCTGATCTTGTTCTTTCCATATCCTTCTTTATCTCAGACCAGGATCCTTTCTTTCAACATTCCTCCATCAGGACGCATAAGTCAAAACAGAAATAAAGTAGATAAAGTAATGAAAATATAAATTGTTTGAAAGGAGGTAGTAGTTGTGCGAGTGGCACAGTGGTTGGTCCCTAAACTGATGTTTAACTTCTGCATTACAAATTTGAGCCCAGTGAATTGGAATACATTCCTATTTCAGGAATATTGGGAGATCTTTAATCTGCTGAGCTTAATTTCATTAATTCCATGAGTCTCAGCAAAGTTGAGCAAAGATACTCTTCTAAAACAATGTGCCGTATACCACAAAATTGGGCAAGTTGTCCCATGGCAGCAGAATATCCCATTTTATATGTCCAGCTCAGCTCTCCTTGTTGCCTCTCTGAGTTAAATTTCTAGATTTGTGACAATGAAGAAGCAGCTTGGTGCTGTGAGGAACTACACCCTAGGAGCTGGGTTATTGCTGCCTTAAACTCATCTCAAGTAGGTCTGTTACAACCATCAGACACAGGATACTTTCATCCTATCACTCTGGCTTGTCTTGTCCCCAGATGTGGAAATACAGTGAACTACCTTACTCTATCACGCAGTCTCCAACTTTTTCTCTCCCCCTCCTTCATCCAGTAACTTTTTCCCAAACCTCATCTTATAAAGCTCTGAAGCTGAGTCTTGGGAATCCACAAGAGCAACTCAGGGAGTACTCCACATCTGACTGTACATCACACTCTGTGGGATATGGATTTCAATGCCTTTAAGAGTCAAGGGCACAAATCCAAACTGAGCTGCTCCAGGGTGCCCTGTTTTGACTGGTGATCCAAACTATCACATCACCCAAACATTCCCTCAGAAAAAGAATGACCTTTGGGTGACATCTCCCAATCTTTGCTGGCCTCCACGTTATGTCACTCCTAGCAGGATGAGAATTCCTTGTTCAGGTTTTGCAATGTCCTATTCAACTTTGTGGTACCACTTGGCCTTGCAACTGTTTACAATGTACAACACACATTCTCTGTTGATTCTGTTACTAAAGCCAGTATATAGCTGAATTCCTGGTCTGTTCTGAGTAAGCTGATTTCAGGCACAATGGATGTCAGCGGCCTAAGCCCCTGGACCATAGGATAGTTTTGCTCCTGATCATTATCCAGTGACTCCTGGACATTGTGGTGTGGATGTCAGCTGATGACAGGTTGCGCTCAGTCCAATGGACTGTTAACACTCAGTTTCGAGGTTTATCCACAAATTAGTTTCCATCCTATAACATCCCTCAGTTAACCTCCAGCCAGTAACTAACTCCAAGTTCCAATTATTCTGCATATAATTTACATACAGAATATACAATATTTAGAATGAATAGCTATCTTGATTTATTTCCAGCCTTTAACCCATCCTGAATTGCATTACTTCCAAAAAATTCACCTGAACCCCTCGAATAGATTCCAGCCCGTAACTCACTCCCAAGAATCCATTATTCTAAATATAAACATTCAAACATCTTGACTAGAAATCAGTCTGTAACTCTCTCCAAGATAAGTGTTATTCTACATATAAACCATGAAAACCGCTTGATTAGATTCCAACCTGTAACTCATTTCAAGGTATCCATTATTCTATATATAATCCCCTGGAACCCGTCAATTAGATTCCAGCCTGCAACTCTCCCAGGTATCCATTAATCTTGCTGTCATAAAATGATAAGAACCCAACTTATCAAAACATCTATTTCCAGGCAAACATAAACCTTCTCCGGCAATAATTCCGAGACCACTACTGCTGCAGTCAATAGGATGAGTCCATAACTCCCACCCACCCACTCACTTTGTCAATTAGATCTTCATACTGGAGTTGGACAGTGAGTTGAGGAGATTGCAAGAAGATGAATATGACAATAAAATAAAATAAAATTATGTTTTCTAATAAGATTTAAGAAAATCATTTCACAATGTAAAGCCAAACACGAAAAAACACTCACTAAGCAATTTCAAAATTAAATTTCCATCACTCATTACGAAGCCATTAACCAGTGCAGCAGCATAACTAACAGGATTCTCTATGTAAGCAAGGATCATTAAACAAGGACATGTACGTGGAGATAGTGCCTCCACCAAAGCAAGCATGCGGGTGGAGAAAGCCACAGACTGTCTAACCCCTCCACTTTTGATGCTATGAACTTTTCCCATAAAAATGTAAAAGCTTACCACACAGAAGGAGACCAGTCAACCCACTATAGGCCCTCCTACAGGGTAGTCTAAAACTAATTCCACTGACCTATTCACTCCCCTTAGCCATGTAGCAAAACGCTTTGGGGCTTTCTTGCAATGGATTTATGGACTTGTTACCATGCTGGATATTACATCTGGGGAATAAATACTTTCCCATTCCAGGGACGTGGTATTTGGAAATCACACAAGAACCCCAGTTTTGCCAGCTCTGTCCTGGAGCTACGGAAAATAGACAGTTGTAAAAGCTTCTGAGATAGCACATGAAATGTACTATGTTGCTTTTTAATCATCATCTCTGTCTAGTCTCTGAGTATACACAGAGGACAACCTTAGGAGGTGAGATTGGAAAAGTTAGGGCAGTTTTCCTTGGAGCAGATAAGGTAAAGAGGTAAACTAGTAGAAATTTTGAAGATGATGAGAGGTTTTGATAGAGTAGAGAAAAACTATTCCCTTTGGTGGGGGGTCAATAATGAGAGGTCATAGATTTCAAAACATTGGCAAAAGATATACAGGGAAGATGAGAAGAAATGTTTTCACTAAATTTTCAGCATCTGAAAAGCTCTACCTGAAAAGGTGGTGGAAGCTAATTCCATAAACAACTTTCAAAAGAAGTTGGATTGCTAAGGATAAGGAATTTACAGGGTTACAAACAAAAAGCAGGGTGTTAGACTAAGCACAGGCTACATCCACCAAATGACCTCCTTCTGTGCCATATGTTTCTATGAATCTATAGACACCAACATGTACTGGTTGGTCTGAGTGGCCTACATCCATTTTGTAATGCCAATATATGAGATGAAGGGGACATATTACTGACTATTGGTTAAGGTTAGAATTTGGAAACTGATGCAGCAAGTGAAGGATCTAGGAAGTTATTATAGAAATCCTAGAAATTAAAGTGACAAGAACTTCAGGGGGAAATTGTCTCATTTGGAAAGAGGGACAATAATTAATTAAGCTAAATCTACATTAATATTCAAGCTATAACATCAAATGTGGGGGAAGGGCAGGAGACAACTGCGATTAATTTCATGATAATTTTAATTTGAAAGAATCCCACATACAATTAAGACTCACTAACTTGAACAGGCACGAATGAGCAAAGAATGGGTGGACTGATTTAAGCTCTCCCTTTGAGGAGCTGCATGGACTATTGTTAAGTACCTGACTTCCACCACAGGGTGGCACAGCAACAGAATGAAGCTATCTTGTCAAAGCAGGATCAGCACCCTGGACAGTGCTTTGTCAGCAAATCTGGATATAGTGCTGAAATACTGACACAAAAGCAAAGAATGCTGGAGATACACAGCATCAATGGGGGGAACAAAGTCAATGTTTCAGCTGTGGACCCTTCTTCACTTTTGATGAGGGGTCTGCACCCGATACACTAACCTGTCTGCTCTCTCCATGGGTGGTGACTGATTTGCTGAAAGTTTCCTGATCCTGTAACTGAAAATGGAAAGCAAACCCTATCAGACAGCAGGTTCAAACTAACTTAGTGATACTTTTCTACTGCTGCAGTATTGCAAAGGTGAAAAATAAAAGAAACATAAAAAAGGAAACGTGTATTTATATTGTGTCTTTAATAACTGCAGTACATCCCGAAACCCAATAAAAATGCGGTTTAAGTGTAATCACTGCTGTAATGTAGGAAACTCGTAATGTAATGTTGTAATGTAGGCATCCAATTAGCACACAGCTAGGTCCCAAAACAACTGCAATAAGTGACCACATAATCTGTTTTTTATTGGTGTTGATTGAGGGGTAAATGTTGGCTAAAAATACCAGAGAGAACTCCCCTGCTCATAACTGAATAATGTCATGGGATCTTTTACACCCAGCTGAGATGGCAGACATCAGTTTAACATCTCAACTGAAAATGAGTCTAGAGTGAAACCCCCAATGATTAAGGTTTCAAATCCATTTACCAGTTCACAGGCAGCAGTATAGCTCTGGTCTATGGAGTTCAGGTGCACAGATAAATGACCAATACTTCAGCTCATTAAGCAAATTACCTTTGCTACACATTTTCATTTGCATTACTTGCTTTTGCTTTGATGTCTTCATTTCGGAGTGTAATGTGAGCACATCCTTTGGCTCAGTCACACATTGGAGGTCTGATTGGCAGTATCACTTTGGTCTGTGCATCCAATGATTCACTTAGAAAATAAATTGTTCTGTAAGAGGTGCTTTCAAAATGACTCCAAACTTTTGAAAGCTCTGCAGTAATTGTATCCTTGTCTATGGTGATTGAAGGAGAATTACATCCCAGTGTATTTAGCAATACTGTATGTAAAGAAAGGGTCAGAGGTGTTTTCTCAATATTATCCATTTAATTTGTACTCTAATCCATTGTAAATTGGAGAATTTTTTTTTGTCACATCAGAAATTTAGGCCATCCCCTGTTAGAATACTGCAGCTTTTTGGCATCATGAAAACTAAATCTAAAAGACAGCTATTTAATGTACTCAAAATCTAAAAGCGTCAATCAGTTTCTTTGGTATACTACTTTGCTATTCAGAATTTCAGAATTTTGTTAATTTTAGATATTTACTAAGCATCTTCAGAGTCTCTTGGTAATGCCAGCATATAAAAGTTAAATGTGCACATTGGGGATAAGAAAAGACATCAGGGAAATCTAGTCCATCTAACGCATGGAATAGCAGTGGGATAATGTTCTGAAGGAAGGCAACTGGAGCAGACAATATAACTGGGTTCAAGAGCAAATTATGGAAATAAAGCCCTGCAAGTTTTCACAAGGGGAGGAGATCTGTAACAAGTAAAAAAATAAGAAATAGGAGGAAGAGTAGGCCATACGACCCTCGAACATACTCTGCCATTTGATAAGATAATGGCTGATCTTTAGCTTAAACTCCACTTTCCTCCTTGAGCCTCCAATCCCTTGATGTTCTTAGTGTCCAAAAATTTATCTATCTCAGTCTTGAATATACTCAACATATGAGCATCCACAGGCCTCTGGGGTACAGTATTCCAAAGATTTGCAACACTCCAAGTGATGAAATTTTACCTCATCTCAATCATAAATGTCTGACCTCTTATCTTGAGACAATGACCTCTTGTTCTAGACTCTACAACCAGGGAAAACAGCCCCTCAGCAACAACCCTATCTAGCCCTCTAAGAATGTTAGGTGTTTCAATTAGATCACATCACTCTTCTAAACTCCAGAGTCAACCTTTCCTCAGAGCAACTTTTTCATTTCAGGAATTAATCTAGTACCTTTGTTACACCCCCTCAAAGGCAAGTATAACCTTCCTTTGGTAAGGAGATCAACACTGTACATAATACTCACTAAGGCCCTATATAATTGCAGAAAGACTTTCTTACTCCAACTGCCTTGCAATAAAAGCCAATCTACCATTTGCCTTCTGAAATGCTTGCTATATCTATATGTTAACTTTCTGTGATCCATGCACAAGAAATCCAAATCCCTTGCAAACCAGCATTTACTAGCCTTGCATCTTTTCAAAAATATACTGCTTTTTTATTCTTCCTAGCAAAGTGGATAATTTCACATCTCCCACTTTCTTGCCCATTCACTTGACTGATCTGTATCCCTGTACTTCTTCCATTTTAAACTCTGACCCCACATACTCATGCTGGCACGGCTAGAGGACAGAGCAGCAAGACAGAAAAGAATAACCACTGGTAACTCTACTTAGCTGACAACTAGTCACTACAGGAGAATATTAGGCTTTGTGATATCAACAGATGACCAAAGGTCTGACTGCACTGCTTAGTTCTGAGCCCAAAACCGTACCATCTTAGACAGGCAAAAACCAGGCACACATGCACAGGACTAACGTCACCCCTCCCTCCCCACACCTCCTTCCCACCGACATCACTTTCACTTCCTACAGGACGTTATGTGCCGCTGTGTGGTGTGGCCGGGGCAGTAACACCATCTCTGAGTTAAGGCAAGATCCAGGATCCATGAGGGGATCCCACAGGATCTACTCAGTTATGAAATTTCTCTTCATCTGGATCAACCACACTGTGCATCCCCAGCACAGTTTATCCAAACTCATTAAAAACAGTTCCAGTGGTGATGGCGCTAGGTCAAAGTTGAGACATGGGGTTGCCAGCAATCTATCAGGCTTTTCAGGGGCCCCCACAGTGTGATAGTATTTACAGGGGCTTCTGGAAGTGTGTCAATATTTACAGCGGTAGTCCTGAGATTGTGTCAGTATTCAGTGATGGGGCATGTCCTGGAAGTGAGTCAGTACTTACAGTGGACATGGTGGGGGGGGAGTGGGGGCGTTCTGAAAGTGTCAATTTTTATGAGGGGTTCTGAGAATATGTCAATATTTGCAAGGTTCTGCTCACAGAATCCTGAGACCTGCGAGGGGGCAGTGGATTGAGTCTCAGCCATTTACCTTCCCCTCTCTCCTCCCCTGTAAGAAGCACTCTGAATTCACTTGATTAATCCACCCTTTTCCTGAAGTTCAAATCACAATCCTGCCTTGAAAGGAGTGTTGGGCTCCTTTTCTTTTCTGAACTACTGGTGCAGTAACATCACCACATGCCCACAGGGAGCTGAGCAACACTCTCTATAAAGCTCAAAGGCAGAATCAATTCAACTTATGCAGCAGGTGAGAACAGAGGAGGGAGGAAAAAGCCCTGATGCTGTCTGTGCAAAGCAAAATTCAATGGAAACTCTAAAGTTGCTTTAACTATTTCAACTGGAGGCTGGTGATGAAGTGGAAAGGCTCGCACATTACTCTTTTACAGGAATCACCATTCACATTGGCTGCCAGGAACCCTCAGCTCCAAGGCTAAGTTACTCACAGAATTTAAGTGTTTACAGTAGAAGTTATCACGGACAGAATGTATGTGTTCTCTCATTGCCCATGATCAGTATATTTTGCATGAAGGAAGTGTGGGTTTTCTTACCCACTTTGGAGTGTATATTTCAATTAAAGAACTTCAGCAGCAAGATTTTTTGAGTTTTAGAATAAACAAGGTTATTTATTCACACACTTATCCCAAATTTAAACACAATATCTCACACACACAAAGATTAGATGCAGGTGAAGGTAATATAATTCTACACCTTATATTTATCTCAGTCTCTGATTTTATAGCTTCTGGTCTCCCTCATGGCATGCTTCTGATGGTCTTGTATAGCAAAGAAATCTCAGCAGGCTCTGAAGTTTCTTGTAGTTGAATTTCTAGGAGGTTGGTTCTCAGGTAAACTTGAAGTTGGAACATGTTGGGGGAATCCTTCTCTCTGTTGGGATCTCCCACTCTCAAAATATTGCTGATAATTACCTTGGCTGCTTGGTGATTTTGCAGCTAGTTCATGATCTGGCTTTCTGACCACTGAACTGGTGGTTCAATGGCCTTCTGGTGGAACTCTCTATAAACAGCTTTTCTGATATTTTTTTAACAAGCAGACAGGAAGCATGGCTGTCTCACCATGTGACTTTTGCAAGTTCAAAGTCCTTTCCCAATAAGAGTGGTGTTAGTGTTGATTCCACCATCCTGTGTTGTGGTTTAAGATTCACTCAATCTAGTTTGGATCGGGAGAACCATCATAATACAAAGGAAGGTCGATAGAGTCCATTCACTCTCATCTGCCACCAACTGAGTTTCAATTTCCCCTTTTAATCAGGATGAACCATGTAGATAGGCAAACTTAAGGTTCTATAATCCTTTTGTGTTGGTCCATCATTAAACAAAAAGATGGGTGAATTCCCTGGATGGCTATAACTACCCATACTTAATTAGGTATTTGCTTGAGACTGGGTACAGTCTGTAGTTCAAATGCCAAATGTCACATGATTTGCAGCAGCCATTTTAATAGCCTGTTTGTGTCCAGTTTCTAAAGGTATTGACTGAAAATTCATAATATACTTGGATATGACAAAGTGATGAATAACATATGTCCCCACTTCCAGATGAGTTTCAGACTCAATTTCTCAAATATTTTCCCTATTGCATGGGCCCACCAACTCTTTCCTGCATTCAGCAAGAGTCCCTCAGGAAGATTGTGATTCCACTGCCCCAAACCTATCCTTACTAAGGATTAAGGGCTGGATTTTCACAGTCAGGAAGACTCCGCGGACCTTTAAAAGTAGTGGGCATGGCCCAGATGCAGAAGACCCACCCCTATTTCTGACAGATCCAGTTTTTGCTGATAGGAGAAAGAGGGCAAGGTGTGATACACACAGGCAGGAAAAACAAACTCAGCAGGGCCATTTGAACTCAGTGCTGAGATCAAACATACCCCATTTTCACTGGTCCAAGGGCCTTAACCCACAGTGTGGGGGTTATGAATTGATGGAGAAGACAGAAACACTTTGAAAGCCAGATAAGGTCTGTATAACTGTTATGATTTAAAGTTTTTTAAAAGCCGTTCTTTAAAATTAAAATAAAACAGGCTGCAGCTGTAGTGAGAGTTAAGTAAAACCCTCTACTGGACTGCTTTGATTGATAGATGTAGGTTTAGAAAAAAAAAAGTAGCACCTGGCTGCGCAGTTTCAATAGAGCTCTTTGTTGACATTGCTCCAAGGGCTACCATTATGTCACTATGAATGCTTGGCTGAGTTTCAAAAGTTTTAATTATCTCAATGAGAGGTTATGCATTCACAGTTTGATTGACAGCCTAAAGAGGCTATTAAAGGATTAGCAGTATTTGATGTTGGGTCTGGATTGTTTTTATAAGAGATTATCCATTTGAGGAGTTTTAAAAGCATTGAATGAATTTTATGAATTTGAATTTTTTCATTATCAAGTCTGTAGGAGTGAGAGCCGTAATAGATTGTTAGAAGTTTATTTTTTCATCTGCACATGGCTCCTGAGGTCTTCCCATGGTGGATACTGGATAAGTGGTTATGGAGGTGACATGGAGGGTATGAGAGGCCATGGGGACATGGATGGTGTCATGAGTGGGAATTGAGTTGATATGGAGGAGATGAGGGGCCATGGTGGGGTGGGTGGTGGTAGTGAAGGACTGTGAGGGGTAAGGGCTAGAGGGGCTAACAACTAGAATGAAGTTCCAGAGAAGCAAGGCATCCTTTTAACCAGCCTACCTCATCACCCACCCGTCCCATGGCTGCCTATGCTCTGCTTCCAAGGTCTGCAGGCCTAACTCTATCCTGCACCTGCACTGCCCCCAGTGTGATCATTATGCATTTTGGTGTACTTTTACCAAGGTGGGTCAGTGAGTCAGGAAGTTTCCCAACTCGGTAGCTAAAATCCAGCCCTAGATCCTTCCTGAGTGGACTGGCCATGTGAGGCATCATGAGATTTCCCTGAGTGGCTCTGTAAATGTTTCCACAATGCTGGATTATTAGAAACTGTCCCATCACCCAATTTTGCTGTGACAATCCCCAAGAATTCCATACCTTTCTGAGGAAGCCAGCCCTTCCTTGTGTATTGGATGGCAGAGAATTCTACACTCTAACCAACCTCTATTTGAAGTTATTTTTCTCAAAAATCCCCTTTAATTCTTTGTGAAACTAACTTAAGTTTGTGGCCTCATGTCTCTGACTCACTGGCTGATCGAACACTCTACCCTATCATAACTTTAAAGACCCCTATCAAGCCTTTACCTTCCCAGCCCCAATAATAAAAAGCCCCAACCTCTCAGTCTCTCTTTGTAGCCTACAGTCTTGTTAATATCCCAGGGAATTACTGCACCTTTTATTATCAAAGTGATGGCAAACTTGACAGCACTCAAATGAGCTGAAGTGCTTCAGATAGAATGAATAACATTGAAGAGCAGGAGATTCTGGGTGCTGCAGATTACTCAGGACAGTGCAAATCTCATTTTAAAGATTGCCTACCATGGGTAAAGTTCTTATTTTCACACTTTCCCTATGGTCTCTTTGGTTGTAGTCAGTGGTTAGAGGAACAGTGAACCAGCTAATGCAGGTTCCTGAGCTCATTTCTCCCTTTCTCTCTTCCTCTCTTAGTTAAACATGGCAGCTATCTCATTTTGATTATCTTCCTGTCAAATCCCAGCCTTACCTCATGTTTTAGAGCTACCCATTTGCTTCAAATAGTTTACCAAACAGAGATGAGTGGCCTCATTCATGCCCCATTTCACATCAAGGCGTTAATTCTTATTTATTGCATCCACCGACCACCCCATCTCCCCACAAACCATACTCTGATTTAAACAATCTTCTGATGTATGTGCACTCATGGCACTTCTGCGGTGATAAAAGCCTTTGTTTCAAAAGCTTCCCTTATCAGCAGTTTTGAGAAGGGCCTTTGAGAACATGACAAGGAAAAAGGCTTTTTCAAGAACATGATTTAAACAAATCCTTTCCATATTTTAGTTCAGCCTCTACTGTAGCTAAAACAATGTATAAACATATCGATATTCTTACAGGTCTGACTGCTATCTTTAGGATTCTAAATAGGCTAAATATTTTAGACTATGACCAGTTATTTCGCCTTGTCCAGAGTCGTGGAAGCAGAGGACGCTGCTTGCGCCCCACAGGCGTAAATTCAAAACTAACCTGAGGAAACATTATTTCAATGAATGAGTGGTAAATCTATGAAACAGGCTCCATAGGGACGCAGTGAAAGCAGTTAGTACTAATTCATTCAAAGGCAAATCATTTCAGAAAATAATATTTTGGGATACAATGCGAGTAATTTGAAACATGACATGTGGTCAGCACAACAGGTGACTGCAAACCTATGATTGCCAAAGGTTTCCACCCATGGGGTCTTCTTTGCTTCATATTTGGGTTTGTTCTAGGTTAATTGATACATTGACTGTCATGATTAGTCAACTTCATATGATTGTATCATGTGACTGCCAGAATGGTAACCGTTGAGCTCAAGAAACCTTGCTCTTGCTTTCATCCTGCAATTTCTATATAAACAGAAGTTTTAAATGTTTTCATAACCAGGGAGGCAGTCAGGACTCAAATTAGCCTCAGCACCACTGGTTAGGGAGGGGAAGCATCAGTCAGAATCTTTAGTCCTGATTATTATCCAATGGCCCCTGCTGGGAATGGGACAAGGACAGATTCAGAACCGTTGTTAAAGAACCTATGACTCTCATTGTGGCTCACGCATGAACAGATGAGATACCAGAGGAGGGTTTGATGTCCATGGAACTGTAGCAGAGCAAACAATGAATGGAGGAGACAGGAGAAAAACATGACATTTCTTGGCAAAGTGCTTGTGCATTTATCAAGATCCCAACAGATTGTCAAAACTAAAAAAAAATTCTGTCAGTGTTTGAGTGAAATTAACACTTCCATCCGACCATAGAACCAAATGAGATGACAGCACAGCAATGGAAGTAAATGGAAATGGTTTACACCATTGGGATTATCTACAATTGGAATGAATTGGAAGGCATTTGGCCCATCTGGATTTTGCACAGCATCTGCTAATGTTTGATCCAGTGGATACTTGTGTCTGTCTACAAATTTCATTGCGTTGAAGTACATCTCCAAATAAATTAAGCAATGCTGCTTTCATCCCATTTGACCCCGGAGTCAGATGGAAGTGTTAATTTCACCCAAACTCTGACAAGATTTTTTTTAAATTTTGACAATCTGTTGGGATCTTGATAAATGCACAAATACCTTGCCAAGAAATGTTATGTTTGAACCAGGATTGGGTTCAGACCAGGATTTCTGTGAACTGTGGATAAAAATAGCTCGTTTGCAAATCCTCGGCTCACTTAATCATTCACTCACTCAGCCATTCAGAGAAAACAAAGACATTTATTTCATGTAGAAGTGATTACAATTCTGAAATGGACTGCAATCCCTTGTTAAATTCTGGCAGACGACTGACCTTGTTTAATACTCTGAGCATTAAACAAATGGATAACCAGGACAAATTTTATGCTTTAATCAGGATTTTGTTTCTAAGTGGGATGTTTGAGTCAGCAATTCTGTACAATGGGAGTAAATGGGGTGATGTTTGCTCCACTGGAATTCTATAGAATGGGAGCGAATAGAAAATAACTAGACTAATTCGAGTTCTATAGCATGGGAGTGAATAGAAAAAAGGGTTTGATCAACTGGCAGTCTATACAATGGGAATTAATTGAAAATGGCTAGGCTTATTGGGAACATGAACAATGAGATCGCAAAGAAATGGGTTGGGTCCATTATAATTCTATGCCATGGGAATGAATGGGAAGAGGTTCAAGTCCTTGGAATTTCATGTAAGAGAACTGAATGGAAAATGGCTTCATCAACTGAAACGCAATGCAGTGGGAGCAACTGGGAATGGTTTATTCCGTTGGGATGATGTACAATTGGAATGATTTGGAGGGCATTTGGCCCATCTGGGTTCTGCATAGAATGTGTTAATTGAAATAGTTTGGTCCATTGGATACTTGTATTTATCTAAAGCTGACTATCTACAAATTTCATCGCATTGAAGTACATCCCTACATAAATAAAACATCAGGCAGTGCATCATTTCTCCTCTATTTTATTTGCAACTGCCTAGATGTTATATTAAATACGTGAATTTCTTGCGCTCAATTTCCCCAAGCCAATCTGCAATAAAGGACAATTCACAGGAGTGCCATATTTTGGCAAACATTCTGTATAATATCAGTTACTACAAAGACAGTTCAAGGGGAATAAACCTGTATTTTCTGCTGTAATTTGGTAATTTTTTCAGTGAAATATGCTTATCCAGAATAATACCATCCACAGCTATTAAAATGGTTTGAATCCAACCAAGTGTGTCAGCTCATGCACACCTTAATGTGTTTCTGAAGCACCATTAAAATGGAAATGTCCTCTTAAAAAATGTTAAGTACCAGTTCACTTTTCCTGTAATGAACCTGCCTATAACCATCATTTTTGCAGTTATGTTGAACAGTCTTCTGTTGTGATTTTCCACCAAGCATTTTTCTGGGACTATTAAAAAATAAACAACCAAATTTACATTTCCCAAATGCTGTCTTCTCATGCTTCATCTCCAAAATGTCTGAGATGAGTCTGTACAGATTTTAAGCAAGTACCTTCTGTTCTTCCTTTATTTCCCCCCCAATTTCCCCCACCCAATGCCCCCCCCCCCCCACTCCGAAAACAATGGCTTACTTTAGGGTTTGGCACCATATAGGCAGGCTGCCTACTGCACCTCATACATGAGTCTAGGCAACAAGTATTGACAGCAAGCGGGGGCATCACAACCCCAAAGGAAAGATGCTGGGGGAACTGAAATTTCCCAGACTGAGATAGCTAGATTTTTGTCGGGTATCAAGTGATATGGAGCAAAGTCAAGTAAACCGAGTTAAAGTACAGATCAAGCCATGATCTGATCCAATGGTAGAACAGGCTCAAGGGACAGAATGGTTTGCTCCTGTTCCTATATACTTGCTGTTCATATCGTGCCATTTCTCAGAAATGACTCAAAGCACGATGCACACAATAGGAGCAATATAACCTGTCAGTGGAGAAACTGACAGGATTAGGAGCAATGCTGATTTTACTCTCCATTTAAGTCAAACCCAGTGTTTCATTTGATCGCATGGGTTTCTCGCCCAACAACTTAGATTAAAATTGCCCTAAATAAGTTACTTTGAAATGACTGTTGTCCTGTAGACATTTTGCATATTGCAAGATACCACAAACAGCAACTTTAATCTACTTTTTGGTGATTTTGTTTGAATGTCTGTTTAGGTATCAAGACACCTTCTCAACTGCAAATAATACTATGGGATCTCAACAGTTTGCTGGAGCCTTGGCTTAATGCCTTATTTAAAGTGTGGCAACTCGTTCACTACAGGGTCATCCTAGATTATATGATCAAGCCCTAGAGTGGGGTTTGATCCTACAACATTTTGACTCTGAGACAAGAGTACTAGCCACCAAGGAAAGCCAGTATCCTACATGGATGCACTTTTCAGGAGGAGTCTTTTGGATAGTGAGTAAGAGAGGCAACCTTGTCTGATTTTATTCACCTTGCTAACCCAGAAATCATAAATTGATACCGCACAGAAGGAGGCATTTAGCCCATTGTGCTTGTACCAGTTTTTTGGGTAGCACCACCCCATTAATCCCATTCCTTTACTCTTTGCCCATCACCCTATAAAACTTTCAAGTATTTATCCAAGTGGTGAAGGCTACTGTGATGTCCTAAAGCTGCTCAAATTGCAATCAGCTAACTCAGCAAAGACCTACAAAAAAGAAGCATAAATCAGAGCTAGAGTCAAACAGGCAATGAAATATGCCCATAGACCGTTTTAGAACTGGGAGGGTGAGAAGCCCAGCTTTTAGACTGTGAACTATATTTGGCACAGGAAAGTAAAGAAAAGAGAGAAATAGAAATGCTCTATTGCATTGTGATTAAACTATATCATTAAACATGTTATGTGGAAAGTGTGTCCATTGTGAGTGGGCTATGGTCTGTCACACTTCAAAGCATTACATATGCAATGTGTTGGTCACACAGAGCTGAATGCTAGGAAAAGCAAGTAATCACAAAGTATTAACTCAGAAGAAAACAACCAAGCAAGTTGCTGAAATGATTCCAAAGCTACCACTGAGGAACCATCAACTGCCATTCACCAAACCAATCAAAAAGCTCAAACTACTTCCTCCAATTTTTATTCCATGTCACATTTCTTCAGCTTTGTAAATGTGTAGATCAGAATAGACACAGAAAAACAATAGGATCAGGGCTGCAATGCTCCACATTGGGAGCTCCTGGTATCAGCTGGCAAACTTGGAGTAGGTCCTCAGCAAAGTTAAAGTCCTACTTCACATCACAGGAAGTAAATGATGTGCATCTGTGAATGAAGAGAAGTGGAATGGGTAAGAAATGGCTTGTTTCTTTCAAGTGGATCAGGGAGTAATAAACTTTTTTTTATGTCACTGGTACTCTACAGGTGGATTCAGGCCTGCGCTTAGTCAACTGGTTACAACTTACTGGGATATATGTCGCCATTCCTTCACCATTGTTGGGTCAAAATCCTGCAATCCCCTACCTCACAGGAACACCTTCGCCACACGGATTCCAGGTGGTAATTCACCAAAATCTTCTCAAGGGTAATTAGGAATGGGCAATAAGAGCAAGCCCCGCCAGTGGCGGCTACATTCCATGATGAGTAAATTATAAGAAAAACCAGGACTTGAGGGGGATCTACAATTGGCCTGCTTGGTTGCAAGGGCAATTAAAATGTCCACACTGGGTTCCCATTCCTGTTCCACCAGAAAGTCTAGATGTTGGGAAAGGACAGGGTCAAGCATGACTGTGATGCCCTACAGAGCTGAGTAGTCCAATGACATGCAACATCTGGGCTTAGACATGAGGGATTTCCCCTTGAAGTGAGGCACTGAAATGGGTTTATCCTTCAGGCAAGCAGCAGGAAAAATGGCAGTATGGTTGGAGTTAGAGAAAATGGGAGTGTGGCCACAGTGAGGGAGAGAGAAATAAACAGTACATTTAAAAATGGTATTCCTTTAATCAAAGCCTAATTTTTGAGCAACCAGCTGATATTTGATCTATGGGTTCTTAAGTACAGAGTGATTCTGCTGCCAAGTTCAATGAGGCTTTTCTTTATAGAAAGTGCAATATAACTTAGTAACTTAAATCAATCCCTGCTAATTGTTCAGTTAATAAATAAACCTATCTCACTGGTTGGTTTGTTATCACAATAGCAGTAGTCTTGTGTACAACAAGCTGTATGCGACAGGTTCAAGTGTTGGGTACACCTCAACTGTCCCCAGATTCCCAATTCTGAGATCACCAGCCAGGTACTTGATATTCTGTTGATTAGAATTTCTAATCGATTGCATTTGACTGGCTCAATGGGCTCAGTTCCTCCATTTCTATTTAAATTCTGTCTCAGTAACGCAGATGCACTGTGTCAACTGCAGCCTTCCCCTGTGAATGCGAATTACAGATTCCACGTGCGTTTGACTTTTCAGCTGAATTTTAATACATGAGCAGTGAGCACTGGCAATTTTGCATTAATTCCCTTCCAGATTTGGGCAGTATTTTTACATCGACAGCTTGAGACACATTTTATTTTCATGAAGTGAACATTATTTATACACTTGCCCCTTTTCTTTTTCAGAGGGGTTAGTGGCATATTTCATCCCCTATCTTGAGGCACTGTGACCAAGAGAGTGCAGGTAGGAAGGGAGGGGAAGGGGCGGGTGGGGGTGCAGAGTTGGGGTATGCTAAATGTCCCAGAGATTCATTTAATTAACAAGTAGAGGGGGAAGTCATGTGACACATATGCTTGCAGCCACATGGTTTTTTTCTCAGTGGATATAAATGAAAACTCTGACAAAAATGTAAAGCCATCATTAATATTGGTCCATGCTGAGACAGACCTGTCCACTGTTTGAATACAGGCTAGTCATGGCAGCCAATGCAGGACAGGTTTATAGAAGAGGTTATTTCCAAAGCTCGGGTCCCTTCTGCACACTCACTGCCTGGTTCCCTGTGGCTTTTTAAATCTGGTAACAAAATGTGAGGGAAAAGGTGGGGTTGTTCTCCTTTGAGCAGAGAAGGTTGAATCAAGATTTAATAGAGGTGTTCAAAATCATGAGGTTGTTTGATGGAATAAATAAGGAGAGACTCTTTCCACTGGCAGGAGGACATGGTAACCGGAGGATGCAGATTTAAGATGATTAGCAAAAGAACCAGAGGGAGGGTGAAGAGAATTTTTTTATGCAGCAAGATGATTGATTTAGAATGCACCGCCTGAAAGGAAGCAGATTTAATAATAACTTACAAAAGGGAAAAAGGAATTGGATAAATACTTGAAAAGGAAACCTTTGCTGGGCTATGGCGAAAGAGTGGGGGTATGGGACTAATTTGAATGGTTCTACTGAAGAGCCGGCACAGGCACAATGGGATGAATGGCCTCCTTCTGTACCATAAGATTTTATGAATTACACTCAGTACTAAGTCCAGTGCCGTGCTGATGTCATAGTGCAGCCTTCAATGGGTTGCCTAGGGAACACCGGTGATGAAGCACTGGTGCCAGCAAATATAAATGATGAGGCTGCAAGCAGGATGAGCTGTCAGCTCTCCCAGATACAACAACAATTCAGGTTTGTATTCCTGCTAAATGCAGATCTGCTCCACCATCGCTGAAAAAGGTGCACCAACAGAAAAACATTTTTTATTTGTTCTTGGGATGTGAATGTCACCATTGCCCATTACCAATTGCCCTTATGTAGATGGTGATGAGACACTGCAACTGAGGGCAATTAAGAGTAAACTATATTGCTGTGGGTCTGGAGTCACATGTTAGCCAGACCGAATAAAGATGGCAGATTTCCACCCCAAGGATATCAGTGAGCCGGATGGGTTTTTACAACAATCTGGTCTGCTCATGATCATTATTAATGAGACTAGCATTTTATTCTAGATTTATTAATTAATTGAATCTAAACTCCCCCAGCTGCTGTGGTGGGATTTGAAGATATGTCTCTGGAGCATTCATCCAGGATTCTGAATTACTAGTTCAGTAACATTACCACTTTGCTACCATCCCCAGACTTCAAATGTTCCACGCATAGTTATTTAAGTGGGGCTGCAAATCTGCATGTGATCTAAACAAGGTCAATTTAGGTCTTGAGGAGAACTCACCACACAAGTAAAGCATGAAAAAATGCACAACAGCAGGATTTTTAAAACAGCAACAGTGCCATGGAATCACCAGAATATCAAACATCTTTCAGATGAGACCTTAAACTGAGGCCCAATCTATCCTCTCAGTTGGACATAATGCAATGTTTTGAAGAAGAACAGAGGAGTTCTCCCCATTGCGCTGGACAGTTATTTATCCCTCAACCAACGCTACAGAAACAGATTATCTAGTCACTATCAGCTTGCTGTGTTTAGGATCTTGCAAATTGGTTGCCACGTTTTCTATATTACAACAGTGATTACACGTCGGAAAGTACTTACTTGAAAGTAAAGCGTTTTGGACATCCTGAGATCATGGAAAAAGCCATATATTACAAGTTCTTTCCTTTTTATTACTTTTGAGGATAATTAATATACGTTATGGAATATACATTAACCTGTTGAAACTATACCTTGAGCCTAGACCAGATCCAACCCATTTCTACTGACTCAATGCAAAAAGATATGGCATGTAATTCAATAGCACTTGGAAAATGTTTAGTCTCCAAGCACAAGTTATGATTAAGCAGTGTTCTGTGAGTCTTTCCCACTTAGTCTGATGGCAAAGTTTTTTCTCCAGTGCTTCAAAGGCTCCGTTACTGAACTGAAGAGCTACTTTTTAAAAAAAATTACTTTCATTTCATTTTATGCTGTTTGAGTCTTATGCTAAGTGGGCCGGGAAATCTAGGCTGCAGACCTCCTACTGACCACCTCTGGGCTTCCCCAATAAACACCTCACATGTACAGCACTTGTTTCTTTAGTCAGTACTGAGGGTTCATCAAGTCTCCCAGATCCCCTGGAGCTCAGTTAGTAACTGTTCTGTTGTAGACAGTACTCAGCCACATGAACACAGAAGATCCAAGCATAATTCGTGGTCTGTGCTAAATAACCTATTTCAACTGGCCAGCAATAAGTGGTGCAGCACATCTTGGTTAGGGAGGAGATAAAACAGCAAGGCCATCTGTTCCTGATCACAACCTGCTGGAAAGTGCTGTCATGCCCAATAAAGGCATGCCATTTATAAACTTTCAGACAATACTTCTACAAACTGGACAAAAACAAGCTTCTAAGTTGGCTGTGGCAAATCATGTGACTTTTGGCAGTTGGACTACAGAGTATCAAGTCTCTAGCGAATACCTAACTTACCAAGGCTCCTTAGACAGTGCCTTCCAAACCCATGACCACTGCCATCTAGAAGGACAAGGGCAGCAGACATATGGGAGCACTGCCACCTGGAAGTTCCCCTTCCAGGTCACTCACCATCCTGACTTGGAAATATAATGCCATTCCTTCACCATCGCTGGGTCAAAATACTGGAACTTCCCCCCTAACAGCACTGTGGGTGTACCTACACCACATGGACTGCAGCGGTTCAAGAAGGCAGCTTACTACCACCTTCTCAAGGGCAATTAGGGATGGGCAATAAATGCTGGTCTAGCCAGTGGCACCCACATCCCATGAATGAATTTTTAAAACTGGACATAGGTGAGGGTACCTTACAATCATTTGTGGAATTCACACATTGTTTAAGGATGTGCCAACGCCCAAAGACCATGGAGTTTCCAAGTTGCGATTTTTGGTCTCCCATGTGGCAGACCTGTGACTTATTGAATGGATTTGATGATTCAATGTTGAAATGAAGGTCTTGTAAAGCCCCTCACTTTACAAGAGGGCTTTGTACTTGTTTCATACCGGACAAAAGGGAAGATGGAAACTCAAAGTCCACTGTCAACTTCCCATTGTATGACGATGGCCTCCCCCATCAAAACTAGACTGAGTGGGCCTCAGAAGTGTTAACCCTGCAGTCATAAACCCTTATTACCTCAGGACCGGCAAGATCATCAAAACTATCAGTCGTCAGTCTGTCTGAGAACCAGATTCTGAAACTAGCTGCAAGTCATCAAGTAGCCAAAGTACTTAACCTGTTCCTAGATATTTAACTATAAGAAACCTCACAACCTGCTGTGAACCCTTTGCTTCACAAGACCCTCACTTCAACATTATATCATCAAATCCATTCAATAATACACAGGCCTGCCAGGTGGGAGACTGGAAATTGCAGATCAGAGACTGAATTAACTGTAATCTATAAAAGTGCACTACCTTTATTTATATCGTGTGTGTGTGTGTGTGTGTGTGTGTGTGTGTGTGTGTGTACTTGAGACTGAGTGTGTGACTTTGCATTAATTCAGGTAAGTGTGCGAGAATAAATAATATTCTTTATTTTAAATTCACAAAAGTTTGCTACTGAATTATTTATTTGGAATACACACTCCAAGGGTAAGAAAGGACACCCCTCTTTCCATAAAAAACATACTGATTGTGGGCAATAAGAGAACAGGTACATCTGTCCGTGACTGTGCACAGAATTGGGTGAAGACTGTGGTGTTCTTCATAGACAAATACTAACACTCACTGCCTAGCCTCACATATCAGGTGTCAGCTGTGACTCAGTGAGTAGCACTCTTGCCTTTGAGTCAAACTGTTGTGGGTTGAAGTCTCATTCCAAAGACTTGAGCACAACCGTCTTGGCTGGCAGTCCACTGCAGTACTGACAGGGTGCTGCACTGTCAAAGGTATCGTCTTTTTGATGCTATGTTAAACTAAAGCCCCTTCTAACCTCACATGTGGGCATGAAAGATCCCATGGCATTATTCTGAAGAAGAGCAGGGGAGTTCTCCTTAGTGCCCTGGCCAATATTTATCCCTCAATCAACATCACTAAATGAAATGATTTGGTCATTATCACATTGATACTTGAGTCATAGAGTCATAAAGGTCTGCAGCACAGAAAAAGGCCCTTCGGCCCATCGAGTCTGCGCCGGTCAAACGAGTACCTAACTATTCTAATCCCATCTTCCAGCACTAGACCCATAACCTTGTATGCCATGGCATTGCAAGTGCACATCCAAATACTTCTTAAATGTTATGAGGGTTTCTGCCTCTACCACCCTTTCAGGCAGTGAGTTCCAGATTCCCACCACCCTCTGGGTGAAAAAATTCTTCCTCACATCCCCTCTAAACCTCCTGCCCCTTACCTTAAATCTATGCCTCCACCAAGGGGAAAAGTTCCTTCCTGTCTACCCTATCTTTGCCCCTCATAATTTTATACACCTCAATCATGTCCCCCCTCAATCTCCTCTGCTCCAGGGAAAATAACCCCAGTCTATCCAATCTCTCCTCATAACTAAAACTCTCCAGCCCAGGCAACATCCTGGTAAATCTCCTCTGCACTCTCTCTAGTGCAATCACATCCTTCCTATAATGCGGATTCCAAAACTGCACGCAGTATTCTACCGTGGCCTAACCAGCATTTTATACAGTTCCAGCATAACCTCCCTGCTCTTATATTCTATGCCTCGGCTAATAAAGGTAAGTATCCCATATGCCTTCTAAACCACCTTATCTACCTGTCTCGCTACCTTAGGGGACCGGTGGACATACACACCAAGGTCCCTCTGATCCTCAGTACTTCTCAGGGTACAACCATTCATTGTGTATTCCCGTGCTTTGTTTGTCCTGCCCAAGTGCATCACCTCACACTTATCCGGATTAAATTCCATTTGCCACTGATCAGCCCATCTATATCCTCCTGTAAACTAAGGCTATCCTCCTCACTATTTACCACCCCACCAATTTTTGTGTCATCCGCGAACTTACTGATCAACCCTCCTACATTCAAGTCTAAGTCGTTTATATATACCACAAACAGCAAGAGGCCCAACACCGATCCCTGTGGAACCCCACTGGACACAGGCATCCAGTCACAAAAACACCCCTTGACCATCACCCTCTGCTTCCTGCCACTCAGCCAATTCTGGATCTAATTTTCCAAATTGCCTTGGATCCCATGGGCTCTTACCTTTGTTATCAGGGAGCTTGCTGTGTGTACAACCTGTTTTCTCTGTTTCCTACATTACAACAGTAGCTACTCAAAAGCACTTCACTGGCTGTAAAGCATATTGGGTTGTGAAAGGTGCAATATAAATGTAAAGCTTTATTTCTTTCACATTAAGAATGAGCACATGGGCTTGCAAGAGGTAGTAGCTGGTACCTAGTATCCATGGAACTGTAACCAGTAAGGAATCAGCACTGTTGTTGTTTGGGGTTTGGGGGGTACAGGGACGAGAATTAAAATCAAATAAAAACCTTGCCCACTGAGGCAAGTTTCAAAAGATCAGAGATTCTGACTCACAAGTCAAGTGATACAAAGGACAAGCTTCTGCTGGGCATTTAACAGATGTTAGGATTACTTCCCAATGCTTTCAGTGATACATTCAGAAAGTTTAATGTTGCTTTTCCTGCATGTTCTCATTCCTTCAATAATCCTCATGGAAGAGGCTAGGTGGGGAATGCTAATTGCAGGATTTCTGCTTGACTGATTACAAGAAGGTCAGATGGATGGACCTGTTGTCTAGTTGATATGCACATCCGCTTAATGCAATGTACATGCACAGACCGGATCAAAGCTCCAGCCTGTATAAACAAAGAACATGCTGAGTAAAACATCCTCCCATCCTACTAAATAATTTTAAATCAAAATTTTTCCCAAGCAAATTGCTAGGTCCCACATTTACTATCAAAATAATCAGTAAACATGAGATGTGTTAATAATATGGGATTTCCCAGAATTCAGCCCCCATTATCTATTTGTGAGCTTTCAGATGAAGATTGGAACTTACATTTCATTGCACAATAGCAGTGTGTGATGCACTGCAAAGCTCAACCACAAGTTGGCACCACCAATCTCTGCCAGACAATCTTGGGAAGACATCATGCAATAGTCAGGATTGTCCATTTGTTGCAGTATGTTGGTTATGAGATACAGCAACACATTAGCTTTATTACTGGACTCAAATTCAGACACCTAGACTAATGATTTAGCAGCACATAAATTCAAACCTCCCCATGGCAATTTGAGAATTTGAATTCAATTACAAAAATTCCGCAGATAAAAAGCTAGTATTAATGGGGGGAAAAATGTGGCAGTGCACATTGTCATGGCACAGTGTTTAACTGCATTTAACTGAGAAACACTGAAAGATCAAGGTCCAACAGCCAGCACAGTGCAAAATTGAAAAGAGTACAGGATAAATCAAGAATTAGTTGACCCACCCCACCCTATGCTCGGATTTTAAAAGCCTATAAAAGAAGGTAAGTTCTACATTTTGAAGTTCTGGGAAAGCATGAGTTACTGTGTGGGACACTGTGACAAGTTTTCATTTCAGTGTCCGAGGAAGCCATTCAGCCTACCTTGCCAGTGCTGGTTCTTTGGTAGAGCTGTCCAATTCATCTCACTCCCTCAGCTCTGTTGCAAAAGCTGTGAAAAATGTTTTCCCTTCAAATATTTATCCAATTCCCTTTTGAAAGTCATTATTGAATCTGCTTCCACTGCCCTTTCAGCCAGCACATTTCAGATTGTGACAACTTAGTGAAAATGCAGCAAGGTTCAAGAGTGTGTAGAACACAAGATTGGGAGCTTAGGAGGGACGAGAGAGAGGAAAGTACAAAGTAGCAATCACTATAATACTGATAGATGGATTTGGAAAGTTCATTGGAAGAGAGAGGCTGGAAGCCAGAGATGAAAGAGGGGCCGATAACAAGCAAGCTTCACCAAATGGCTGGTGGCTATCCCTGAAGACTAATTCTGGGAGTTAGAGCAGTGTTAAGGTGCACTGATATACCTATCTCCTGAGTCAGTAACTGCTACTGGTAGCTATGCACGTCATAGATTCATTAATTATCCTATCAAATTACAACAGCTACAAACAACAAATTGCATTTATATAGCAGCTTTAAAGTAGCTTTTAATGAGATGTTTCATAACATCCCAAGGTGCTACTTAGGAGTGATTATCAAACAAAATTTGACACCAAGCCACATCAGGAGATATAGGACAGAAGCGGAGAAAGAGAGAGCTGGAAAGGCAGGGTGACAATTAGGGAGGGAATTCAAGGCCAGAATTTCACATTCAGCATGCAGACACGCGCCCAACATGCCCGAGTGTAATATCGACATCAACGCACGCTCGCACAATATTTCGTTAGGTGGACGCGTGGCAGAGTCGGCTGCATGCCCAACAATAACTGAAAGGCCCATTAAGACCATTAACAAGCTCATTAAAATCAAATTTTCGTTGCAAGTCCAACCTTACGGTTGGAGGGCAGGCGAAAAGTTCAAGCAGCCTTTACATTTTTTAAGAAACCTCATCCACGAGCGGGATGAGGTTTCCTAAAGCAAATAAACATTAAAAGAAAACTTTATTTTTGAATTAAATACATGTCCCAGCTCATGTGACAGAATCACACGAGGGGACATGTTTTCTTAAATTTTTACTGTCTTCATTGTTTTTTTTTAAATAGCGGCTTCAATCTTCGAGGCAGCTCCGTGCCTCAGGGAGATTGAAGCACTCCTCCGCGTGCACGCACGAACTGCACGCCAGGCCCGCTCTCCCTCCTCCTCCCCGCCCGCACAGGTAGTGCTCAGCGCTGCTGCTCATGATCCACGCAGGGCGAGCCTTGATTGGCCTGCCCATGTGAAATCATGGAGCGGAGCCAATTGCGGACGGCAGTCGGCTTCCCGACTAGCCCCCGCCCCCTCCTGCCGAGCCTGCCCAATGAGGGAAAAATTCTGGCCCGAGAGTTAAGTCCCTGGGCAGTTGTAGGCTGCACTGCCAATGGTAGAGTGATTAAAATCAGAAATGTTCAAGCAGCCAGAATTGGAGAAGCACAAATATCTCATGGGCTGTGCAGATCTGGAGGAGATAAAATAGATAGGGAGGGGCAAGGCCATGGATTAGAATTTAAAAATTTAAAATTTAGGATGAAGTACACCCATCTCAGACAGTGCTTAAATTCTGTAGAGAAGGCTGGTGATATGTCAGGCCAGCAATGAAGAAGTGATTTTAGAAAATTCTCTTGTTTGACACTCAAAGACAATGGTTTTGATATTTCTTTGAAAAATGGACATTTTCTTCGATGCTGCAACTTAGATGTGCTTAATCCTATTCCAATGTCACAAGCCGTTCCTACTACCAGCTACATAACCAGGCCCCGATCAAAATGCTGCCAAGCTGTTTGTCCAAGTGCTGTCAGTAATATAGATATTGAGGTTGTCACTGGAGCTCATCTTCAGAAAAGCACAGTTTGTGTACTCGAGCCACTGACCTCTGCTGTTCTCTCTTGGGTTCCCGCCAGTAACACAGAATAGAGGAGGTCAGCAAACCCCAAGCTCTAAAATTCAATTTGAATACACGATATCAGAATAGAGGGAGCAGGGAATATTGGTTTTGCAATCAAATTCTTCCCCTCTTCCTCAAGGTGATGACTGTTCCATTAGCAGCCCTCGAGACCCTTCCTCAGGCGTGAGCCGAGTAAAATGAATATAATTAGGGAACTTGACTACAGGTGTACTTTCCAGCAGGGGACACTGGATAGAAATAAGCAGAGGAAAGCTGGGCTGACTTTCCTCTCCCTGGTCCAGTCAACTGAGGCTAGCTACAGACTGGGTATCAAACCTGGGCCTCTGCTCTATATGAGTAATGTGCTTATAAACTGCACCAGTGAAAAGAGGCCCTGTCAGCCACAAACCTCTAATAAGATGGATCCTCTTACTCCTCGTTTAAAATATACATTAACTTTTCAGCCACTATGAGATACAGCAGTTTTGAATTGACCAGTTTAACATCTAATAGTTTAAAGGCATGTGACATGTTAAATATGTTACACAGCAGCACATTAACTTTTCAAAGGCCTCTTTCTCATTGCTTACTTAGTATTTTGTAAGTGTTGTAGCAACACAGAACATTGTAGTTCTAACCTGTTAGAGAGAAATGGTTCACATTGGATTGTCTAACGGGTGTGTTACTGATTAGCACTCCCCCATGATGGTACTGTTACAATTGCAGAACTTGCACCTCTCTGTACAAACAAGGGTATTGTCCTACTCCTGTACATAACCAGCAATGGCAAAAGTCTCACTTGCCAATCCCCTCAAGGAGGGATAAGACTAAGGACATTTTAGGGATCAGAATTGTGTTTTGATAAATTAACCTCACTAGCTGCTCTCTCACAATATGCCTAATTCTCTTCCCTCTCCAGGGAGAAAAACTGCCTCTTTAACCTAGTCATATGTCGGCTAAAATAGCCTTTTGTTGATTCTGGTTGACTATATTTCCAGACTTTCTTTAATATTGTATATTATGTTGATGCTAGGGAATAGAACTTTCCATCATATGTAACAGAGCCATCATCGAACACTCCCATGGCACGTACAGCACGGGTTAAATACAAAGTAAAGTCCCCTTCTACACTGTCCCATCAAACACTCCCAGATCAGGTACAGCACGGGTTAAATACAGAGTAAGGTTCCCTCTGCACTGTTCCATCAAACACTCCCAGGGCAGGTACAGCTCCCACTACACTGTGCTTTAGCCAAAGAGCAGTCCTTTCTACACCAATGTGACTTTTGTTGATGTTTCTCACCTCTTTTCAGTGCATTCCCCGACTGAGATTGAGATTAGCACTGAATTTGGACAATTTTGGATTGCGTCTACCCAAACTGATTCCAGATGGGCCCCTTATAGCCGACAGACAGATAACACTGACATCCCATCAATTCAAGCTGGATTTACACGCATAACTCAGAGTGAAAGGCCAGCATCTAAAGCACTGTGCCATCCAGTTCCTATTCCCTACTTTTTAACTTGTATCCCTAGTTACTTGAGCTCAGGTATTAGAAGGAAGGAGGCAAGAAAATATTATAAAATTTAAGGGAAAATAATGCTGGAAGTTGCAATTCAAAGCTGATCTTAAACCATCCTAGCTGTCAGAAACCTGAAAGAATGATTACAATATGAACCAGTGACCCAATAAGAAAGAAAAACTCCTATTTATATAATACCTTTCCCAATCTCAGGACATCCTAAAGTGTTTTATAGCCAATTAAATACTTTTGAAGTGTAGTCACTGCTGTAATGTAGGAAACACAACAGCCAATTTGCACACAGCAAGCCCCACAAATGGCAATGTTATACTGACCAGATCATCTGTTTTAGTGATGTTGATTAATTGTTAAAAATTGGCCATGACATCAGAGACAATGCCTCTCCTCTTCTTCTGAATAAAGTTATTAGATCTTTTATGTCCATCTGAGAGGATACACATGGCCTTAGTTTAATGAAACATCTGAAAGATGGCACCCCTTCAAGGACTGACTCAGTACAAACGTAAGCCTAGATTTTTGTGCTCAAGCCTCTAGAGTGAGCTTGAACCCACAATCCTTTTGTCTCAGAGGCAAGAGTGCTACCAGCTGAGCCATGGTTGAAGTCATTTGAACCTGCTATGAAAAGACTGCAAACTCCTTGCTATTATCAGGGGTCAAATGCATTGCGCCAGTGTGTCAGCACAATTGTTGATCTCTCAGCACCAGGATGGTTCAGGGATAGCTGCCATCTGTCTGTTTGAAGTGTTGGCTGCTCTTCCCTTCTCATATGGCACGCAGCACTGACAGGTCAGAGTAACTAGGGAAACAGAGTCTTCTAATACTTATTGGTTCAGTGATTTGTTCTGTTTTGTCAGTGCTGATCCAGGATTCTGACTGCCACATCCAATTTCCAGGAGCCCTCTTATCGGAGCCAAGAAGTTAATGCGGACAAGATGGTACAGTAACCATGCTCTGCCCCAAGGCACATCCCATCAATAAGACTGGATAAAGTATTCATAAATGCATTAGTGATATCTAGTACCTGAGCATCTGTACTATACCCCACCTTGATCTATACAGCAACAGGCTGCACAGTGGATGGATTGGAATCCTTCTATCCTTGCCAATTAAAATACCAACTGTTCATTGGACAGGTGGTTCTTTCTGTCACTGCCAGACAGGTTTAACTTTATGCTAATACAATGAAGTCGTTCCAAGAGGTTTTCAGTGGAATAAATATTCCAGATACAACTTGTCTTGTGTCATTAAACAAATGTTAATGCTTCTCCTTGCACACTGGAGAATTCCTATCTCTATCCAGTGGTCTGAAGTGACATCACTAACTGGGGCTGCAGAGGTATTTCATCAAGGGTGAAGATTTCATTACAGGGGGGGAACTTCATTTAAAAGAAAATAAAAAACTTTAAATTGCACCTTTCATAACCTCAGGATGTCCCGAAGTGCTTTACTATCAATGAAGTACTTTTGAGCTGTCGTCAAATGTAATGTAGGAAATGCAGCAGCCAATTTGTGCACAGCAAGCTCCCATACACGGCAATGTGATAATGACCAGATCATTTGTTTCAGTGATTTTAGTTGAGGGATAAATATTGGCCAGGATACCAAGATGAAATCCTGTTTCTCTGCAAACACTGCCATGGTATCTTTTATATCCACCTAAGAGGGCAGATAGGGCCTTGGTTTAAAGCCTTATCAGAGAGACGGTACTTCTAACAGTGCAGCCCTTCGTCAGTGCTGCATTGGGCATGTCAGTTTAGATTTTATGCTCAAACTTCTGGAGTGGGACTCAAGCTCACAACCTTCTGACACAGACACGAGAGTTTTACCCACTGAGCCATGGCTGACACCTTTTGGCAGTTTAATAGTCATACCATTATAAGAAACATATCACTGAAAGTTCCCAATAGTATTCCAAACTTAATTACTGCAAAGATATTCCCAGCTCAAAGTTGTAAACTGGGCGCTGACTCCCAGTTTATTGCCCAGTTCAATGATAGGCAACAGACAAATTGCAAAGAGCAGGAAGCCAATGATGGGAAAAGTTCAGCTCTTCAGTGACCACAATGTAAATAGTCTTCAGGGGAACAGTACACGTATATGATATACCATAGGAGATAGAATTTACACATATAAAAGGTAGCACAGAGAAACAAAGGGAAGCAAACAGAGAAACAGGGGTAAAATAACAAGAGGGAAGAGAAAGGGCAAATTGGAGAAACAGAAAAGAGTAGGAAAACAAAAACCAGAGCTGGAACTCCTCACAAGACGTAACAAGGCAAGTGATAGCGTAACCAAGGGAATAAAAAAAACTTGTTATTAACTCCCAGTTTTGTTAAACCATCTACATCTCTCTGGGGTTTATCAATTGGTAATCTTTCAGGATTGTAGCCTGACCTAGTAAACCAGCCAGTTTCCTGCAATTCCTTCTCCTCCAGGTCCTTGGCTCATTATGTATGAGATGAATGTCTCCTCTGTTTAATGGACATTTGAGGGTCCAAAGCAATACGTGTGGGCAGCAACACATTCGAGCTCCCAGTCGGCAGTATCAACAAGCACAAAACTGGCCTTGTGATACAAGCAATTGGCATTAATTCTGCAGTAGTTCTCAAAGAGTGAACAGGATCACAGGGATGGGTATTGAAGGGGTCAGGCTGGTGTGGAGACTATGATCTGGGAAATGTTTGAACAATAGACAGTCAAACTCAAGGTGCATTCTAAGTTGCATGATTTTTAGCAGATAATAAAAGTAAAATAAGGAGCTCCGGCTAGAATGCCAAAACATTTATAAATTTAAATCCAATTATTTTTTAAAATAAAGAAAAGTAAATTGATTTACTGAAAGGGAACCGAAAGCAATTGTTGTCATCTATTTTCAGGTCTCCTCACACCACAGCCTCTCCTGAGCACCTCCCCATGAGACCACCACATTGAATACCACAAGTGACTTGAGACAGCTCTTTCAAATGTATTTTCACAGCTTGACTGAGGTGATCTCTGACATTTTCCAGCAATTTTCACCCCGTGCAGCTTTTAAATATTCACCCCATTAACTGTCTATCTGAACCAGTGCTTCCGAAGAGGAGGGGAGGTGGAAATGCATTTAGATGGAACTCCTTCTCCCACTTTTTTAATAATATTGCAGTAACAAAATTGTTACAATTATTGCACACCCTGATTTTTACATTAAATTCACAGCACAGAACCAGGTCATTTGGCCTAACTGGTATATGCCAATGTTTATACTTTACACAAGCTTTTTCTCACCACTTTTCATCTCACCCTATTAACTCATCCTTCCAGATGGTAAAGATGAAAATAGACCTATCCCATTTAAAATCTCTGTGTAAACAGTCTTTCTGCCAATGACTGATTGGACATCTTCTGCTGTTGATTTGTGATCACTAGGAAATGGACACTATAAGAGTTTGTGGATTTGAATCCATTGTGCCAACTTGAACTTCCCAGATTATATTCCAGAAGCGATTAAGAAAGTGACGCACTTCAAATGATCAGTAATGTGGCTTTTCTAAATTTAAAAAACGTCTCACATTAGCAATATATATTAGACAGACTGCAGTTGCTTTTAAATAACTTTCAATCGGAATCTTTAAGGAATGCAACATTTTAACCACTTGATTGTGTAAAAAAACTTCAACCACCACCACCCTCCCACAACGTTCTGACTCAGAGGTAATATGATCACCACATGATCCAAACTCACTGACTGCCAAAGGATCTCGATCTGAAATGTCAATATGCATTTTCTGTTTTTCCATAATGGCACTCCCACTGTGTATTTCCAATTTTATTTCAATGTTAAGAGAAAGGTTTATATGATCAAAATAATGAGACAGATCTTAAAACACTCGAATCTGTGAGATGGGTTAAATCTTGAAACCCAAATGTGTGAGTCTCACAAAATTAGTTGACAAGTCTGTTCCCGGGACCTTCCAGATTGAGATGCTTCAGAGGGCTGTGTTCTGTGTAATGTGTGACCCTATCAAAATAAAGTCGGTGTCACCTCGGATTAGAAGCATACATGTAAATAATTTAAATGGTGCAGCTGCCTCCCTCTTGCTAATTTGAGTGACAGAACCCATCAGGGCCCCTGACCTGTTAAATGTGATTGAAGAGCCCCAGTTATAATCAGTCACTGCCAATTTTGAATAGACTTTGTCACCACAAATTTTTATCAGAATGAACTTTTCCAATTTTATTTAATGTTCTATTCCTGACATGGATGTGACAGGCAGAAAGGCACTGATGTTCGCAATCCCTCTCCTAAGGAAATGTAACCTTTTTAAATCAAAACAGCAACCCCATTTCCCAGAACATAGCAGTGATGTGGCTGTTTTGGACAAACATTTGCCCACATTCCACTTAAGCAAATCTGCACACGTTGCCAAGCAGAAGCGATTGTTTGGAAACTGGGTCACGCACATTGCTGAGTAGAAACTGCAGCCCCAGGTGGAACAAGTTTCAGACACAAGCCTCGCTGTTCAGCCTGGTGGCCACTCATGAGTTTGTTGGTTGCTTACAGCAGCTGTCCAAAATCTTGCAACTTTGCCTCCATTTGTCAACTAACCTAGCTAACAAATTGTGTCATTTTGTGGGATGGTTTCAACAATATTGACTTCAAGAGGAAACGTGTTCCCTCCTTAACTTTCAAATTTTACAACCAGTAAACAATTCAGCTCTGTTCTAGTCCATTCTAGCAGCATAGATTGATGAGACACAGAATGAGTTCACAGCTACCATCCTTCACACTCCTGAATGTTCAGACTGGAAGAGGATTGTTGATTAGAAAAGGTTGGAACTGCTTTTGGCAAAGGTTATTGTTGGTAATTGAAGAAGACTGGGGCTCATAATTGGATGAGGTTGAAGATAGTGTTTGGAGGTGGCCAAGATTGGAGAAGCTGGTAAGTGGTGTGGGTTGAGGCTGGTGATTGCAGGAGGTTGGGCTGTTGATTGAAGGAGGTTAAGTCTGGTGACTGGAAGAGTTTGGGTCAAGTGATTGGAAGAACAAATTGCTCATAAGAATTGATGGGGGCTGGATTCATGATTAGTTCCTCTTATGTACAGATAGAAATCTTCAGGGGTGTTAATAGTTGAATCTATAATCATCACTTACACACTGACCAATTAAAAATTAAGTAAAAGGGTCAACTGTATTGACTACCATTTTAAATGTGGTAAGCCATAGCAGTTTTCAATGTTTGTTTCAGCAATGATGGGAAGGTAATTGGAATGAACACATAAAAATAAAATTATTCAAAGGGGTAAAAAGTAAAACTAAATAATTTCTCATGAAATGATTTGTGCTCTTTTAAATTAATTTTTCTATTGTCTCTTACCATTCCACCCTCCCCACTCTATGTCATTAACCATTATCGAAACTGAGATGCTGGGAAAATAACCTGTTTTTAAACTTTGGTGTTTCTAAGCAAAGCAGCAGGAGATGTACAAGGGCAGATCCAGTTTATTCCCTTCTCTCAGTCACAGTTCTGCACCCCATACCCATCTTTGATAAAATTAGGATGTGGAGAAAATGACAGGAGCAAACTTGCATCTTACCACAACAAAGCTGCATGCTGCAGCACTGTTGGCAGCAGTACAACTTTTAAGGGGAACCCTTCAAAGTGTTTGGTAAACACATGACACAAAGATGAAAATTTTATCAGCATGGATCACCAGTTTCCCCAATAGCTTTGTGATGTAGAACTGTGGTGCTCCCTGCAGTCAAATAGCCTGCTGGCACTCACCATTTCAGCTCATATACGAAGAGTGGGCATTCGGATGAGATACCACTGCCTGTAGAACAGTATCCAGCAAGAATCAATCCTATCATGATAAGGAGAAAACAACAATCACAATACTTGCAGATTGACATAACTGTGGCCAGAATAATGAATGGCTCTTCTCTCGCACAAAGCAGGAGACCGTCACCAAATACTTGTTCATGAAGAAAGTATCTCTAAAATCTGAATGACTGGGCGTATTAGGATGTTCAATGATATCATCACAGTGGGATTGGTTTTTGGGTTTTTCCACAGTTTTGAAATGCAGGGGCTTCACCATCAAAATTGAAATACAACGGAGTTAAGTCAAACATATAAACGTGTCTGGCCCCAACATACTGCACAATTCCTCTGGAGGCAGCCCGGGGACTGGCTGCCTATTTAAGCTGCAATGACTGCAATGGTTGATTCCAATCAGAGTCAGTCACTGTACAATGCTGGAGCATAATAGAATTCAATTACAAACACAAAATCGGAGGGCTGCTCTTCCAATCACCATGAAGGACGAGAAAAATTAAAATCTGTCACAGGAGACCTGAATGACGCACTGCCTTCAGCACAATGTCTTTTTACCAATTATAGAAGAAATAAAAGGAGCAGCAATCTCGGAGCTCTGACTTCTGTTTGTTGTTCCTGAATAACTCCCTCTTTCCCACCTGAAGTTGGGTTTTTTTGTTAATCTATAATCCACCGCTCTGGTTTGGAGGAAGGAAATAGAGAAGCTATTGAGGATACCGCCTATTACAGTCTTCTCTTGCATCAGCTGATCATGAGAGTTCAAGAGGAATCTGCCTCTGTCCTGTTAGATAGCACTGTGACATTACTCACTGTCAGTATCTTCCTGCTGCCTTATTCATCAATAGAATATTCAAGACTACAAATATGGCATCATGGCAGCTATTCTGAATGTGTGCGTGAGTGAGGGAATGAGAGAGAGTGTGAGTGTGAGAGAGAGAGAGCGTGAGTGTGTGAGAGAGAGAGGGAGAAGGCTAAGGCAGGAGCAGCAGCATTGTAATGCATTGCTAAATACTCTTATTCCAAAGCAGGTTATTTCTACGTACCAGAATTCCTTTTGTTTCCTCCTACTATTGATAGAAAGCAACCATGTATCATTAATTCCTAGTATCTCCTGCATTACTTTCCCTGCATATTTTAGTAGCTGAAGGGTGCAATCATGGGTTAGGTGTGTAACTAAAGCCTGACAGGTACTGAACAACCCACTTTTTTACGGGCTATCAAACCTGCAATACGAAACCTACAAATTATAGTTTTATGTGCCTAACAAAGGCAGTATATGAGATGTCCTGCTGGTATTGCTTCTTCCAGCTATCATTTTGAGCATAATTTTTACCATTCAGAGTGTCAACATATTGAAACATGTTATAGTTTGGAAAAACAAAAGCAATTTGTACTCATCACAGTGAGGGCTATCACTGCCAGGAATGGAATTGTGTTTCAATTGGGGCCCCAACTGAGTATTAGGCACTCACAGGGATAGGAAGACTAGCAGACTGTCTTCTAATCTTCCCCAACAACGTGCCTCAGAAGAGCACCCCCTATTGCACCAATATGACATTGTTCTATTTCCCACAGAGGTCATTCCATGACCCCTTAGTGATTGCCAGTTTAATTAAATTGCGAAGTTGTTTTACACTCCAAGCCTATACAGCTATAACAACAAGGTTGAACCTGCCCCCAAGTCATTTCAGAACAACCCTTTGCATCCAACTGGTGGTGGAAACTTTTATCTGATCAGTCCATGGGTTGATTCAACTCACAACCCAGCAGTCAAGGATTAGTAGGTTAGCCCAATGCATTACCTTTTCTCCAAAACACATGAATCAGATCACGTACCTCACAGCAAGCAGCCCCCATCTTCACACTATAACTGCCCAAATTAAACCTCTTTTAGCTGGATTTGGGATTGAGGATCTCGGGGAGTCTTAGGAACAAAATAGAAACTCTCATCATTTTCTTTAATTCAAAAAGAGAAGGCTCCAGTTCAGCAGATACCCAGATACACCCACTCCAACAGACAATCATTTTTTAAAGGGCATGGTTCCTTTTGTGAATTGACTTGTGTGAATTATTGAGTTAGTACATAGAAGAGGCACATTGACACAATCAGTGAGGCTGTGAAATATCAACAACCTGGAAATCACATTGTAAAAGATGGATCACTTGCTGCAGTGCAATCTTCTACCAATGCCAAACACAACCCCATCACTGTAAAATAGGAACTGAGGCTCATCAAAAGCTCTTCTTGGAGGTGATAAAATATTATCCAATGAACACCTTGCAATTAGGAGCCTTTAATGTAGTAAAGCCAAGGTATTTCACAGGAGAAACAGCCAAACAAAATTTGACTCTGAATCACGTAAGGAAACATTAGGCCAGGCAACCAAACATTTGGCAGAAGAGGTACAGCTTATGAGGTATCCTAAAGGAGGAAAGAGACAGGCAGGTGGTGAGGTTTAGGGAGGGAATTCTAGAGCTTAGGGCCCTGGCAACTGAAGGCATGACGTCCACTGTTGGAACGATGAAAATGGAGACGTGCAAGAGGCCAAAATTGGAAAAATGAAGAGATCTTGGAGGTTGTAGGACTAGAGAAGGTTACAGATATAGAGTGGGGAGAAGCCTGGAGGGATTTGAAGACAAGGATGAGAATTTTAAAATTGGGGTGTTGCTGGTTGGGGAGCCAATATAAGTTAGTGGGAACAGGGCTTTTCAGTTGGAGTTGGAACCAGGGATGGGGGCTAGTTCTGCGTCCCAACCCCGCATGGCGTGCTTTAGGCATACCCACTGGAATTTTCAAGTCTTCAGCAAATTAAAAACCAAGGGTATACTCACTATCTAATCTTGGACAACAGGTGGGCTCCCAATGTTGGAAGGCCAATGAGAGGCTCTTCAGTACTCACTGATCGGTTGCCTCATTAGCCAATGTGAGTGCTGCAAAAGTGAACAGGCAGACAGCAAGGGACAAGCAAAGGCAAGGTTATTCTTATGTTTCAAAAAGCCACAACTGCCTGACCATGATCCTGATCCATGATGCTGTGGGCTGCCCGCATTGCCGATTGGAAACTCCAGTTGACACTCGAACAGAGCCTTAATTGAAAATAATTGGTCTCACTTGGCCAGCCCCCTCAAATCCAGACCCCGACCCTTTTAAAAATCTAGCCCATTATTTGTCACAAATTGCTGTAAAGCAGACACATGGAGTGGGCAGCATGATGGTGGTGACTCTAAAGGATCATTGTTACATCAGTCTGTCTCCATAGTTTTCGATACACCTCGGAACAATGTTCAATCTCTGTCACCAAAATACTCACAGCTTCATCCTTCACAAAACCAATCCCTTTCCCAAAGTGTTGACAACCACACACATTATCTTTTATTTTTCACATTCAATGACAATCCAATTTCCACCAAAATGCATCCATTCCCTCAGCAGTCCAATGCATTTTGTATTCCCCCAAATCAGTACATTCCAATTCACAGCATCTTAACTCTATCAGTTTCCTGGAGCTTTATTTGTTGTTGGTCTAAGTACATCATCCATAAAATTCAACTGTTCTAATATTCTAAGACTCTAATCTCCTACCCTCTCCTCAATTCAAATAACTACCCAGTGAATGTAAAAGATTATTCTGTGATACCTCTATTGGTGTAAAGTTCATGTTATGGATACACACGCTGATTATCAAGGCATTATAGTATCAGCTGCAGTCATTACTGACTGTAAATTGAACTCCTGGACAGATATTCACACAGTCTCACACTGATTGTAACCTTTTGTTGCACTGCTTACAAGTTTGCACCCTCTCTGCTGCTAAAATAGATCATGTCAAGCAGACTTGTTGACACAGCACAGACACATGAGCACTGACCCCAAGACAACAACAGAGAACGGCAAAACAATCAATGAGTTTTAATCACTGGCCAAGTTCTGAACGTCAGACTGGCCAGAAGTAACTGAAGAGAATGGAGACAAGTAAGGGCAAAGATGGTCAAGTTTCCATAGAGCACTCTGCTTGCACTTCTGTTGACAGTGGAAATGTCATCGATGAAATGCAACTAGCCATAATATTGAGATTCTGAAGCGTTCATTCCATTATGTTCAGGAAAGAAAAAAACCTTTCATTTATATAGCTTGTTGCATGTTCTCAGGGCTGTACAACCAATAAATTACTTTTAAAGTGTTGTCATTGCTGTAATGTAGAGAATCGAGGCAACCAATTTGCGCCCAGCAAGATCCCACCACCTGATATTCAACACAGGAGCCAGGGTAAGAGTCTTCCTCTGGAACCACCCTCAAGCGATCTGACAAACTACTGGGTGACTCCACTCTGTTGGAAGAATCGGACTAGTTGGACCAATTAGTTTTTCCTGGCCCCATACGCTCCTACACTCCTCTCTAGAGTTTCAGCAACATGAAAGTCTCATGGTGATCAAGAATTTGAATATTTGTGCACAACTTTGTGGAATTAAAAAAAAAATCAAAAGAAGCTCTGCGGATTTTTTAATGCCTTCGCATTCCTCCTGATGGTACATTTTAATTTAAATAGCTTTTCTACACAATGATTTAAATTCCAGAATAATTAGGGAATTGATTCCCCAATGCATGGGTTCGTGCCTTCCTTTCTAATCAGCTTGGTTGACAATTGCAACAGTGAGTTTTCTCACATCTCTGACTATCCCACACACTGTCTCAGAAACAGGAATCAGGAGGGATTGTGAGAAGAAAACCTTTTCAGTCACGATGCTGGCTCTGATAAAAGTGTGACACCTCATGGAAATAATCTGAGGAAAAATGTTTTTTTTTTAATTCAAGGTTTCAAATTGGTGATCACTAGTTAGTGATGGAAGGGTCACAATGTTTAAAGTTCTACTAATGCCAATCAAGGCACTCTGCCCCTTTAAATCATTGACAATTGATCAAAGATTGCCCTTAATAAAAAATGATCAATTTTTTTAATCAAGCTGACAGTATTGAAGTTTCATGAATGATTACTATAATGGCCTTCAAAAGGCAGGTCTAAACAGATGAAGACCTTATAAATAAGGGCAATAAGAATTAATTTGTTGTTTAACAGGATTTGCTGCCTGGAAATAATGAGGAATGGTTTGTCAGAAACAAAGCTGGGAGACAGATAATTGTTTTGAATTTATTTGGTGTAACAAGGGTAATATACAGGGTCTAAACAGCAGACAGGCAGTGGAGTCAAGAAGGGTCAAACCCATTTGCGTCCTAATGCAAGTCTTTCCAGAATAGGCATTGTTCAACCCTGGCTGGCACTGTTGTTAAACTGTCAGATCAGGGATGTATTAAGAGTGACATATCTGATGAGCAATATTGACATGCACTACAATGCCATTTTAACAGATGGAGTTGTGTTTATTTTTAAAAGTGGCAGACAGGGAATCTTTGAAGGCATGCTGAGAAAATAATCAATACTATTAAAAAAGAAACAGAAATGGAGATGGGAATAAGTTATCACCTTGGCTCAGTTGATAGTGTTCTTATCCTTGGATCAGGGTTTGAGCTGCACACAAGAATATGAGTTTATCATCTATAAGTTGCTGTTCCACAGATTCAGGCAATTGGTAAAGATCTCATGGCACCTTTTAAAGGAGAACAGGGAGCTCTTTCGATATCCTGGCAAACATTCCTTTCCCAACCAAAGCCTTCAAAAACAGGTTAACTGTTCATTCGATTGATCATTGTTTAGGGGGATCATGCTGCATGCAGTATTGCCAACACAACAACAGTCACTACACTTTATCGCAACGGGACACTTACAAAGGTATCCAAAAATCACAATAAAAAGCTTTATAAATACAATTCTTTATTTCTTGACTTAGCTCGTCTTTTCTCCTACTCTCCTCACCCTTCCAAATGTCCTTTGCTTATAGGCATTGGTCCTTCACCAAATTAGTTCAAAATATAATACAGACACAGAATAAGTCAATTTCTGAGGTTTTCCCTGTATATTTTCAGACAGCCTGAGTCCAGCTCTTATTACTTACTCCTGTCATTATTTTAGTGCAAAGTTATTCAGTTTTACAATGCCAAAACTAACTGCCTCTGCATGAATTAAAATAGGTTCCACTTCTCTCATGAGGAACGCAAACCCTCGCCCTGACATATAATTTAATACTGTTTAAAAAGTCTGAACGTGATATATTTTAACCCATGATCATTTCATCATAATCAAATGAACAGTAACCCACTGGGAAACCAATTAAATGCTGACATTGTCAAATATTATTAGTGAACAGCTCTAGTCTGAGTATATTGAGACCTCTGAGCTGTAAAAAGTGCTACTATCAAATACTTTCTTTAATATATAGATGTACACTCCCACGCATTAATCCACATTGAGGTCCCCATCTCAGAGAATTAACCTTTAGAACTGAACAATGACACAGCATGCTGGGGCTCTATTATACGTTGATCTGAGTGAGGGAGGAATAAACAATGGAACAGACCCAGGAGTTCAAACTATGTAATAGACCAAGGGTGTTTAAACTTAGAAACCCCTGCAATACACAAATAGTAAAGGGAGACAGTGATTTCCATTTTGGACGTTTGTCTACTGATCTCCCTTTAGTTGGGGCAGTGAGTCCAGGTTCCTTACATGATGTGTGCTGGCTGAGCTGATCATAGCTAGGGTCTTACATGTGTACTTGCTACTCTTGGGCTACAAAGGTCAAAGCAATAGTCAGAGCTCTGTTGACTGCTGTCTTGTGACTACCAATGGAAATAGCAGGTTTGTGTACTTTGGATGAGGGCAAGGTCAAGCTTCATTATGATAGTTCATGGTGCAGTAGCTTGCTAACACTCACTGTCGGAGCTGACAAAGGGTAGTGGCTCCTTAGATAAAGTACTAGCAAGCAGATGTGAAGTCATTCGCCAGTGTGAGTCAGCACTTTCAGGTGTGCAGGGGAGAAATTAGCAAAAGAAAAACTATATTCATTAAACGCAGTTGGATTTTCCCACAAGATGTTGGCTATAAATAAAGATCTTGCATTTATGTAGTGTCTTACGTTACACCCCATGTGCTTTACACAGATGGATTACCGCTGAAGTTGTTCTGTAGGCAAACATAACTACCAATGTTTGCACAGCAAGATCCCACAGACATCAAATGAACAAATTTGTTTTAGTGGTGTGTTGCCCAAGACACCTGAACAACTCCCTGCTCTGCAAACATTGCATTGGCATTGTTCATCTGAGGTGATAATTCGGGCTTTGGTCTAACATATCTGAAAAACAATATGACTGGCAATGCAGAAATCTTTCAGCATTACATAAAGAAAAAGAAAATAATGTCCATGGATAATGAAAGTGATCTGGGGGTCCTGACAATAAATTGAAGCTGTCACAGCAATGCTCTGTGGCGGGGGTAAAGCATATCAGACCACGGGGATGCACTAAAAGGTCAACATTGAGTCAAAATAGTGAGGTACTATTATCTTGCCACTTTGGAAATCATTGGTGTAACTGCACTTGGAAAACTGGGTATAGTTCTGGTTGCTGCAGTACAGAAAGGATTTTGCAGCTATTGAAAGGATACAAAAAGGAACAACCAGGTTTGTTGAGAAGATGGAGCAATTGGATTATGAGAAGCAATTATGTAAATTGGGCATGCACTCGCCAGAATAGAGAGTGTTGATAGGTGGTATGATTGTTGTTTTTAGGGCTTTACAAGACTACATAAGATAGACCACTAGCTGTTTCACCTTGTCCAGAACAGTAGAAGTGGAGAACATAGACTGCACTTGAAGAAGGGTAAATTGAAAACTAATCTGCGGAAACGTTATTTCAGTCAGTAAATGGTAAATCCATGGAAGAGGCTCCGTGGGGAGATGGTGGAAGCAGTTAGTATTGATTTATTCAAATGCAAATTAGATAGATTTCTTTCAGAAAATAATATTTTTGGGTATGTGACTAATTTGTGATTTAACATGTAAGAAGCGTATCATGCTTGGGAAGAACAGGTAACTTTGACCACTAGATCCTAAAGCTCTCCACTACTGGTGGATATGTAATGTTTGGATCTGTTGTAGGCTAATTGATGGCAATTGATTGCTACGATTACTCAACAACTCCTTTATCATTGTAACATGCAACTACCAGAAGGTGAACCAAATGAACCTTGGTCGTTTTTCATCCAGCAGTTCCTGTATTCCTACTGCTCTGAATTGTCAGGTTAGATTACATGCTTAAGTCCACAGTGGAGCTCACGTGTATAAACTTCTAACTCAGGGCCAGAAGTGTTCCTAAGTCAAGCAGGCACACGTAGTTTCAGAGGGTCTTGCATTGCTTCCTACAACTAAACATCTGTCTGCAAACTCCCTTAAAGGATGGTAAACAACCAGATCAACTGTACTCTGTGGAATATCCTGCATTGAGTTAGTTCTTGGTATCACTGCTGACCGGATTTATACTCTACATCTGCTTCAGTATCTAAAGCCCAATCTCCATTTTTATCCAAGAGGCAGCAACAAGACAGATAATACCAGTGCTCTTCATTGCAAAAGACATAAATAAGTCCAATTTTTTAGTTTGGAAGTTCCCAATTTTCCTTCCTAAATTTAGTTGATAAAATGCTACAGTGATTATGTTGGAGGTTTGGAATATCAGATACAATAACAACTCGCATTTGTACAGCACCTTGAACATAGTAAAATGCTCCGTTGCACTTCACAGGAGCTTTATCAAAGGAAATTTGAACCAAGCCACATACAAAGTTATTCGGAGAGGTGACTAAAATCTTGGTCAAAAAGGTAGATTTTAAGTACTGTCTTAAACAAGGTAAGTAAGGTAGAGAGAGGTGGTTTAGGAAGGCACTTTCAAGACTTGGGGTTCAGGCAACTAATGACACAGCCGCCAATGGTGAAGGGATTAAAATTGAAGATGTACAGGCAGCCAGAATTGGAAGAGTGCAGAAATCCTGCAAGGTTGTAGGGCTGGAGGAGGTTACAGAGATAGAGAATGGTGAGGTCATGGTGCTCCCACTTCCATTTGTGAATTTATCTATAAGTCAATTTCACATGGCATTGTACATATGTGTTCAGAACATGTTTAATTCATATGAAGTAGGGCAAGGGAGGGGAAAAGTCACCATCTTCTGATCTTCATAGAATGACCTCTGCTGGAAAGTACATGCCCAACGACATTAGACAAGAACAGGTTGGAACTCAGTTCTGATGCCTTCAGAAGTTGAATATCTACCAGTGCTTTAGTTTTAAACTGGCAGAATAAAGATGGTCACTTAGTCAAAGTACCAGTTGGTGACTGGTTCCTTGGAACCATAGCCAGGAAGAAATGGTTGAGGGAAGGGCAGAGGTAGGAAGGATTCAACAGGACTGATTTTTCTCACAAAATGAGAGACTTACATTGTCTTGGTCATTGGATTTATTGTTCCAATGAACTAAATTTAAAAATTGATCATTTATTGGCTAGAATGATCTTTTTTGTGTGATTGTGAGACTCCTCAGTTGCAAGGACTGATAGGGGGGTGGGCACAAATTCAATAGTCTTCAAAAAGGAATCGGACAAATACTTGAAGGAGAAAAAATTGCAGGGATATAGGGAAAGAGTTGAGGACTAACTGGATTGCTTTACAAAAGAACCACGCAGACTCAATGGGCTGAAAGGCTTCTTTCGGTGTTGTACTATTCCATGAATCTAGAGCAGTTACTATAGCAATAACTCATACCATCAGTTGCTTTGGAGTTCACATTTTATCCACTCCATTTCACATGCAAGAAAGTGTAATGATAATTGTTCCTCATTACAGCTATACTTTCAGCCGAGAAAACATCACCCTCAGTATCTGAGGCAGTTAGGCTTCAATTCACTCCCAACGGACTTTCCTCCTCATCTTTTGATGGTTTCTCCACAATGGGCCTTAGCCCTTCACCTAATGCTTTAATTAAGTAAAAACCAGCCCTTTTTTCATTCAATCATTGACAGTCAGATAGAGAGGTAGAAACTATTTATAACTGCGGGGGGATAGGGCGGGGGAAATTAAAAGGTCTGCAATAACAGCAATCAATGCTGAGCGTGCAATATTAATCTTCTTGTAACCTAGATAGTGTGACCTCAACTACTATTTAACTTTCAATTTATGCTTCACATAGCTGTGAAATTTTCCAATTGTTTTGACCCTATATGCCCTCACTCTGTGCTGTGAGCTGAGGTATGATTCCACATTTGGGAATTTTCTAATCTCAGCTGTGTCTAACACAACCTTTCTCATTTTCATTTTAATGGTATCTCTATTGCTCCATCCTCTTCCTTCCTTATTGTTTTGAAAATAAGACTCCTAAATCATTCTTTCCTAGCAATTTACAGCTCCTTAATCTCAGTCAGTCGTTCCTTCTTTCTCCAATCTATAATCAACATAGCTTTTAAATCCTAAATTTGATAGCATGGGGTAGGTGTGTATGGGTTAGGGTTTGGAAAGCTCTAACTGAGATAAAAGACCCTGCATTTATCTTGTGCCTTCCATGACCTCACAATGTCCCAAGGTTCTTTACAATCAATTAAATACTTTTTGAAGCGTAGTTACTTTTGTAATGTATGAAACGCTGCAGCCAATTTGCAAATAGCAAATCTTCCCTTTCTCTCTCTGCAATGTTGCTCCTTTGCCGTCTGAAGGACAGAGTAACTGGCGATAAAAGCAAAAAACTGCGGATGCTGGAAATCCAAAACAAAAACAAAAATACCTGGAAAAACTCAGGAAGTCTGGCAGCATCTGCAGAGAGGAACACAGTTAATGTTTCGAGTCCGAATGACCCTTCAACAGAACTAAGTAAAAATAAAAGAGAGGTGAAATATAAGCTGGTTTAAGGGGTGGGGGGGGGGAACAAGTAGAGCCAGTGATAGGTAGAGATAATCAAAAGATGTCACAGACAAAAGGACAAAGAGGTGTTGAAGGTGGTGATATTATCTAAGGAATGTAAATAATGTCACCACCTTCAACACCTCTTTGTCCTTTTGTCTGTGACATCTTTTGGTTATCTCCACCTATCACTGGCTCTACTTGTTCCACCCCCCCCCCCACCTCTAAACTAGCTTATATTTCACCTCTCTTCTATTTTTACTTAGTTCTGTTGAAGGGTCATTCGGACTCGAAACGTTAACTGTGTTCCTCTCTGCAGATGCTGCCAGACTTGCTGAGTTTTTCCTGGTATTTTTGTTTTTGTTTCACAGTAACTGGTAACTGGAGTTAGGTCACAGGTTTGTTCATGATCTCATTGTGTGGCAGAACATGCTTGAGGGTAAAAATGGCTTACTCTTGTTCCCATGTTCCTACCCTGCACAAGTATCTGACAGCAGATCGCTGGGTGGAGTCAGGGCAGGGGGGCAAAAATGCAGCACAGTCGGATCCTGTTGTTTCCCCCAAAGTGCACATATGCCCCCTTTCCAGGAGAGGTCGCTGGATGGTGATCAGGAACAGAAACTCTGCATGCACTTAACCCAAAGGTGCTGAGGCCAACGGCCGACGGCGCCACCTACAGGTGCTCTGACTACAATGGTCCAACTTCACACAGAACAGGGATTGAAAGTGCAAACTTTCTGCTAAGTATAACTGAGCCACACACTGGACAGATAACTCACCAATACACAAGAGCTAAAACCTGTGCTGTTAGACACACATTCCTCCTTCGTGTACTGTGGCGTCACCGCCAGCTGCCTGCCTGTTAGCCTGTTCCACACACTCCTGGCGGGTGACTGATTCTTTTGAAGCAAAACCTTGAGGGATCTGCTATTGTATAAATCACAGAAGACAGGGCACACTGTGACACCCGTACTGACAATAAAAATGCAAATATTCCAAGTTTCATTTCTCCCCAAGCTGCAGCTCGGGATCAAAGGAAGAACCCGGGAGCAAACGACGAAAATGTTACAACTTTTGTTTTACAACAAAGAAAGGCTGCACGTCCTTTTCGCACTCAGAAATATATCCCAAGTTAAAACTAAACGTTTAACAGCAATCTATAGAAGGGACCACGATAGACCTGCTATGTATTTCCAACATTGTTAGGAGAAATGTTTTTACGCAGTGAGTTGTTGTGATCTGGAATGCACCACCTGAAAGGGTGGTCAAAGTAGCTTCATAGCAACGTGCAAAATGGAATTGTATATATGCTTGAAAAGGGCAATTTACAGAGCTACGGCGAAAGATCGGGGAAATTGGGACTAATTTGAGAGCTCTTTCAAACAGGAGAAGGTACAATGGGATGAATGGCTTCCTCTGTGTTTAAAGATTCTATGATCTCCTACTTTGATTTCAGGCTTTCACTTTTTCATGTTTCCTCCACCACTGAAGTGTAATCACTCCCTTGTATATCTGTGACTTGTTTCAGAAACAACTGATTTACAGTAATTTAAAGCCTGCCTACATTGGCTCATAACCAAGAGCAGGCTCTCGATCTATAGCAATCAGCAGTCTCGGCCTCATTAAAACAACTACAGAATGATGGGGCAACCTCACCTTTAATGGGTCACCTGTTGCTGAAGTACAACTTACTTTAAAAAAAAGCTTTTCCTGTAACAGAATAATGTAACATTTTTATGATTGCATAAATATGCATAATATATTAACCCAGGTGAAGTAAAATTAAAATAAAATCAGCAAGTTCTGGAAAATGCTCAGTCAGGCAACGTGCAGCCAGAAACAGTGTTAATGTTTGACTTATTTTTTATACAGTCAATTATGATGATCTGGAATACAATGCCTCAAAGGGTGGTGGAAGCAAATTCACTATTATCTTTTAAAAGGGAATTGTACTTGAAGGGAACACAATTACAGGAATTTGGGGAAAGAGTAAAGAAGTATGATTAATTGAGCAGATCTCTACCAAAGAGCTGGAGCTGGCACAATGGGCCAAATGCCCTCCTTCCATACTGAATCATTTTATGATTGTATGGTCTAGCAGCTCTAGTAATTCCCCCACAAATAAAACTAATGACTATGGTCGGGTCAGATGGTATCAATGGAATCCAGTGCATATGTGAACCAGCAGGATCCAGGTTCAAAAACCAGCCTGTGCCAAGTCAACTGGTCTCAACTGGGTGAGTTACAATTGGGATCAGTGCTGGGGTTGCCAACCCTCCAGGACTGGCCTAGTTTCTCCAGGAATTGAAGATCAATCTTCAGGACAGTGTTGTGTGCGATCCTGCAGAAAAATCATAGGGACATTAAAAAGATAATTTTTAAAAAAATCTTTGAAAATTTCTCTTTACAATCTATAAAAATATTGAAAATGGAGTGGGAGAAAGGTTGTTTGGCTGACAGTTAAGCATCATCTAACTGGGGAATGAGTCTTTTTGCTTTCCAATTGGCGTGGGAAAGCAGTGCATCACAAGGATGGATGTATTTGTTGGCTGATGAATAACTGGAGCATGGGGGAAAGTCATGTGATGAAACCTCCAGGAATACATTTAATCACAAAATGCCCCCCCCACCCATCCCCCAACTTAGTGAGGCAGGTGGGGGGCGGGGGGAACTACCAGTGCTGCTGTAGCTAGTCACTTAGTAGTTGGTGGTCCAAATGTATTAACAAGTCATGGTAACTGTCCTTACTTTTAAATAGAGGGAGCAAAAAATCATCATAGAATGGAGAAGGCACCAATAAGTTGAATTTTCTTTTGTGAGACTCAAAACAAATCCATTTGAAAAGGATAACATACTTCAAAGACTAATGTTAGATATTGACAGTCAGTATTAGTGCTGAAGATTTATTTATATCATTTCAAGTCGTTAGGAGATCCCCAATGGCTCTCATGGTTAACACAGCTAGTAGTTGGGCCAGAGACCAAAAGGTCTCAGGTTCAATTTCCATTCTGTGCTGAGTTAGTTGATCTCAGCCAGGGTAGCAGTGGGACTAGTACTAGAATGTGTTTCAACATTCCTGGATTAGGAAAGGAGTGGGATGGAAAGAAAATCCTGCTCCTGTTCATATTCCTGAAAAATACTGTGAGACAAGAAAAGGATTAAGAATATCTGTGATCTCCAAAACGGTACCTGCTCTAAGTGAGCTCAAACATCAAGAATGGCCATTTGGATGAGGAACTGGCATCCCAGTTGTAAATCACAGGTTGGAATCCAATTGAGTGATTCTGGGATTTATATATAGAATAACAGATAAATGGGATTGAGTGACAGGCTGGAATTTAAATTGATGGATTTGTGGGAGTTTATACATAGAGTAACAGATGCCCGACAGTGAGTTCAAGGGATTTAATTGAAGATCATGGAGTTTTTGAAAATAGGATGTTAATACAAGCGTATAGTTGAACCAAACAGACCAGAAAATACCAGGCTTGATCCATCATAGGGAGCACCAGTGGAGTGCTGGTTATCTCGCTGACCCAGGCTAGGGAGAATTAGGTCAAGCAGCATTCTCCCTAGCCAGTCTCTCCTGCCTGAAAGTGAGCCTTTCTGAATAATGGGTGGGTGACGAGAACAGATCACCTGTGATACTCTTGGTAGTGAATAGCCTGAAGATACTCATTCTCCAGGCTAATCCATGAAGAATGGCCACTTGGCTGTGGGACTAGATAGTGTCATCTCCAGCCATGGAACTATATCCAAGTGAGAGTCAATGTTTTTAGGAGAGATTGGGAAGGAAGTGAGAATAGACAGAAATCATTTTAAAAACAGAAAGCTAGTAAGGCAGCAGGTGAAGAGTGGCAGCTTTTCATGTGTCTTCAAGTCAGGTACAGGGCATGACATCGTCCCGCTCTCGTGCGATATTTCAGTCGGCCGGCGCTGCAAAAGTCGGAGGCACGCCCGCTGACAATTAAGAGGCCAATTAGTGTAATTAAATTTGCAATTGTCTCCAATTTTTTGTGGTCCATCCAACCTTACAGTTGGCGGACGAGCGAATCGGCCAGGCAGACTTTGCATTTTTCATGAAACCTCATCCAAGGGCAGGATGAGTTTCTGTTATTAAATTTTTGAAAACCTATGGACAGCATTTTATCATGTATATGTTCAGGTGGCTGATTGCGATGCGTGGACATTTTTTTCCTGATTTTGAAAATTTTATTTATTGGTTTTAAAGTCTTCAGCTCCCTGACGTAGCTCTCTGCCTTCAGGGAACTTCCATTCAGTGGTAGATGCGCCCGTGCTTAAGTTAACGCCCGCCCTCCTCCCCCCCCCCCGCAGCACTGAGCATTTCAGCACACGATTCACGCTGGATGGTTGTTAATTGGACAGCGTGAAATCGCACTTGGGGACTGATCGCAGTCAGTGTCCGTTTCCTGGCCAATCCCGGGCCCGCTGATCGCGCCCACACGTCAACCTAAAAATCCTGTCCAGTTTCTTTTGGTGTGTGCAGGTTTGATAAACATTCCATTGAGAATGTTGAAGATGGGGAATGCTTGCTGTTTGAGCAGCATCCAACAAAATGCTCACAGCAATTGCAAAGCATTCAACTGCTCCAGATAGGAGGCTAGGTAGCTTTTCCTGGACAGAAGAAGAATAAGAGATGGACAGATAGAGACAGAAAGCAAGAGGGAACAAATGAGTATGAGAATGTGTGAGAAAGTAACAGAGCAAGACAGATGTACAGACCAAAAGAGATGTAGGGATAGTCAATGGACTGAGTGAAGCAGCTAGAAAAAATGACAGAATATGAGACTGAGGCACAGGCACAGACAGCTGAATTTTTGATGGGATGCAGAGGCAGGAGAGCTTGCAATTTCCTGCTACTGGCTGGTCTGCCACCATGGTCCCACTTCCAGATAATTTTCATTGAGGCTGCACTGCGTGGGATGAGGGGTTGGGGGGAATCTACTCACCAGCAGCGGGAAGCCAATTGGCCAATTAAATTGCCCACTGGGAGTACTTCTCAAAAACTGTCTGGAATCTTTCAAATAGTAGGTAGGCCCTCCGCTGAGGCCAAATCTGGAGGATGAATTAAGCAGCAAAACCAGGTGCCATCAATGCCTTATGAATTTAACCCTCAGTCCATGGCCACAATTTCCAGAGGGACCCACAGCTCCAGCCACTCATTGTCTTATGGAAGGGTTCCCTCTCCACAATAACATCTGGCAGCTGCACCCATTTTTAAAATTTCACACTTTGAAAAATTCTCCATCTTGATGTGCTCTCTTCTTTTCCTAGCTACATTGGCAGCTCCCTCCTCTAAATGTGGGTCTACCAATTGTTCAATCCTTCCTATTAGCTCTCCTGTCTCAGGAGTTCACCGTCCCCCCAATCTCACCCGCGACTCCATCCCAATGTCATTTATCTTTCTCCAGGGATCCCACGATGAATCCTGGAGAAGACCCAAGTGGCAGGGTTCCCACTGCCAATTGGGGGCTTAATTCCCTCGGGGCTCCAGCAGATCGCCCCCCCCCCCCCTCCCCCACTGCCCTCATTAAATCGGACAGTACTCACAAAAGTGGTTATTTAATTGGCCACCTTCCTGAAAATTGCCCTCTTAGTCTGCATCTTGGGTTCCCGACGTGCCGGGCATCTCTTCCTGACGGTGGGATCGGGACCCGGGGACAAAAGTTCAGCTCATAGATTGTGTGTGCTGTGAGAGCAGAGGCAAACACGGGTGTGCAGAATGTAATGCGCAGACCCACCATCCACCCGCCTGCCAGGGTCGACGGGGGTTGAAGGCAGCTTTGATGATGACGTCTGGCCTCCTGTTGCTCTCATTAAATTGTGTGTGTGTGTGAGACACAGGTGCACATGTGTTGTGCGAGGGAGAAACATTGCTCGTGTGCATATGCTGTGAGAGATCGACACAGTTTGTATGTGTTGTGTGAAGGATATTCAGATAAGCATAAAGAGTGCGAGAGAGTGAGACAGACACACAGCAAGTGTGTGAGACAGCGTGTGTAAATAACTTGTGTGTATCTATGTATGTATTTCTCTGTGTGTATTTGTACAATGAGAACATCGAAGGTATTTTTGCACCACCGTCCGAGGACGTATCATTGTGCTCTGATGTGTCATTGCCAAGTTCTGAAAGGACAGCAGACAGCAAAGTGAGTTCATATTTAGCAGGGACCCGAACATTTGCAGAATGCAATTCCACATGCACAATTTGTGCAGCTGAGTGAATCCACAACCCTTCAAGGCCTACTGTTGAATTCATACGCAGCTTGGCTAGCAATGGAAAGGGTAATTTGGTCCATTTTCCAGCTCAGAAATTCCAGAAATGGTGTATTTTATCCAACTTGCATCGCACTCAGATTTTTAAAATAAAAATTATGGTCATTATTCCTCTAAGCTTTCTAGTTTTGTCCCATTGAAACTGCAAATATCCCACCCTACACATTCTTATCCTCACTGTGTTTAAATCAAGACTCACTCTCCTCAAACACATTCTTTCCCAGGGTTCCACAACAGTGGAGCTCCCCAACTCCCCCTGTACCCCTTCCCCACAATTTTAAAAAAACACAAATTTGGAGTCATCTGATTACCACTTCCTGATCTACCTCACCTTCTCTCTTCCTCTTTACGGCCTTGCTACCAATCTACAATAAGAAACTCAGCCTCTCGCGTTTCTCAACAGAAGTTCTCCTACAGTTGTGATTTTAATAATTTGTCATGTACAGTAGATTCAATGATGTGAGTATTAAATTCTGAGAGCTGCACAATGCACTAACTGCTTTAGATATATTTTCAGTCAACCGTGGCTGACAAAGGAAGTTAAGGATTGTATAAGATTAAAAGAAAAGGCTTATAAAGTTGCCAGAAGTAATAGTAAACCTGAGAATTGGGAGGTTTTTAGGATACAGCAAAGGAAGACCAAGAAACTGGTAAAGAAAGGGAGAATAGAATATGAATGCAATCTAGCAAAAAACATAAAAATGTAAAAGCTTCTATAGGTATGCAAAAAAGAAGCACTTGGCTAAGACAAATGTGGGTCCATTACAGGCAGAGTCAGGAGAATTCATAACAGGGAATAGAGAAATGGCAGTGAAGCTAAATGATTACTTCGTGTCTGTTTTCACTGAGGAAAATACAGGAAATCTCCCAGATTTAGAGATCCTAGGGTGAATGAGGAGTTGAAGAAAATTAGTATAAGTAAGAAGGTTTTATTGGAGACTTTTTTAAATTCATTCATTGGATGTGGGCTTCGCTGGCTAGGCCAACATATTATTGCCCATCCCTAGTTGCCCTTGAGAAGGTGGTGGCGAGCTGCCTTCTTTAACCGCTGCAGTCCATGTGGTATAGGTGCACCCACAGTGCTGTTAGGAAGGGAGTTCCAGGATTTTGACCCAGCAACAGTAAAGGAACAGTGACATATTTCTAAGTCAGGTTGGCAAGTGACTTGGAGGGGAACTTCCAGGTGGTGATGTTCCCATCCATCTGCTGCCCTTGTCCTTCTAAATGTTAGTGGTCGTGGGTTTGGAAGGAGCTGTCGAAGGAGCCTTGGTGAATTCCTGCACTGCATCTTGTAGGTGGCACACACTGCTGCTACTGTGTGTCGGAGGTGGAAGGAGTGAATGTTTGTGGATGTGGTGCCAATCAAGCGGGCTGCTTTGTCCTGGATGGTGTCAAGCTTCTTGAGTGTTGTGGGAGCTGCACTCATCCAGGCAAGTGGGGAATATTCTATCACACACCTGACCTGTGCTTTGTAGATGGTGGACAGGCTTTGGGGAGTCAGGAGGTGAGTTACTTGTTGCATGATTCCTAGCCTCTGACCTGTTCTTGTAGCCACAGTATTTATATGGTTAGTCCAGTTCAGTTTCTGGTCAATGGTGACCCTGAGGATGTTGATAGTGGGGGATTCAGTGATGGTAATACCATTGAACATCAAAGGGCATTGGTTGGATTCTCTTTTTTTGGAGATGGTCATTGCATGACACTTGTGTGCGTGAATGTTATTTGCCACTTGTCAGCCCAAACCTGGATATTGTCCAGGTCTTGCTGCATTTGGACATGGACTGCTTCAGTATCTGAGGAGTCGCGAATGGTGCTGAACATTATGCAATCATCAGTGAACATCCCCACTTCTGACCTTATTATGGAAGGAAGGTCATTGAAGAAGCAGCTGAAGATGGTTGGGCTGAGGACACTATCCAGAGGAAGTCCTACATGATGTTCTGGAACTGAGATGATTGACCTCTAACAACCACAACCATCTTCCTTTCTGATAGGTATGACTCCAACCAGCGGAGAGTTTTTCTCCCTCATTCCCTTTGACTCCAGTTTTGCTAGGGTTCCTTAATGCCACACTCGGCCAAGTATGGCCTTGATGTCAAGGGCAGTCACTCTCACCTCACCTTGGGAATTCAACTCTTTTGTCCATGTTTGAATCAAGGCTGTGATGAGGTCAGGAGCTGAGTGGCCCTGGTGGAACCCAAACTGGGTGTCAGTGAGCAGGTTATTGCTAAGCAAGTGCCACTTGATAGCACTGTTGATGACCCCTTCCATTACTTTACTGATGATTGAGAGTAAACTGATGGGGCGGTAATTGGCTCAGTTGCATTTGTCTTGCTTTCTGTGTACAGAACACACCTGGACAATTTTACTTATAGCTGGGTAGATATCAGTATTGTAGCTGTACTGGAACAGCTTGGCTAGGGGCGCAGCAAGTTCTGGAGCATAAGTCTTCAGTACTATTGCCAGAATATTGTCAGGACCCATAGTCTTTGGAGTATCCAGTGCCTTCAGCCGTTTCTTGATATCACGTGGAGCGAATTGAATTGGCTGAAGAATGGCATCTGTGGTGCTGGGAACCTCCAGAGGAGGCTGAGATGAATCATCCACTCGACACTTTGGGCTGAAGATTGTAGCAAATGTTTCAGCCTTATCTTTTGCACTGATCTGCTGGGCTTCTGCATCATTGAGAGTGGGGATATTTGTGGAGCCTCCTCCTCAAGTGAGTTGTTTAATTGTCCATCACCGTTCACGACTGGATGTGGCAGGACTGCAGAGCTTAGATCTGATCTGTTGGTTGTGGGATCACTTAGCTCTGTCACTTGCTGCTTATGCTGTTTGGCATGCAAGTGGTCCTGTGTTATATCTTCACCAGGTTGACACCTCATTTTTAGGTATGCCTGGTGCTGCTCCTGGCATGCCCTCCTGCACTCTTCTTTGAACCACGGTTGATACCCTGGCTTGCTGGTAATGGTGGATTGGGGGATATGCTGGGCCATGAGGTTACAGATTGTGTTTGAGTACATTTCTGCTGCTGCTGATGGCCACAGCACCTCATGGATGCCAGTCTTGAGTTGCTAGATCTGTTTAGCCACACAACACGATGGAGGGTATCCTCAATGTGAAGGCGGGACTTTGTCTCCACAACAACTATGCAGTGGTCATGCCTACTGATACTGTCCTGGGCAGATGCATCTGCAGCTGGCCGGCTGGTGAGGATGAGGTCATGTATGTTTTTCCCTCTTTTTGGTTCTCTCACCACGTCTAGCAGCTATGTCTTGGCCAGCTCAGTCAGTAGCTACAGAGCCACCCAGAGTACATTCTGCATCCTTTGCCTCTGTGCTTCCTCCAAGAGTTGTTCAATATGGAGGAGCACTGATTCATCAACTGAGGAAGGGCAGTAAGTGGTAATCATCAGGAGGTTCCCTAGCCCATATTTGACCTGATGTCATGAGACTTCATAGAGTCCGGGGTTATACTGAGGACTCCCTGGGCAACTCTCTCCCAACTGTATATCACTGTGCCACCACCTCTGCTGGGTCTGTCCAGCCGGTGGGTCAAAACATACTCAGGGATGGTGATGATGGTCTCTGGGACATTATCTGTAAGATATGATTCCGTGAAGATGACTATGTCAGGCCATTGTTTGATTAGTCTGTGAGACAGCTCTCCCAATTTTGGCACTAATCCTCAGATGTTAGTGAAGAGAGTTTTGCAGGGTCAACAGGGCTGAGATTGACGTTGTCGCTTACGGTGCCTAGGTCGATGCCAGGTGGTCTGTCCGGTTTCATTCCTTTTTTGTAGCGGTTTGATACAACTCAGTGGCTCGCTAGGCCATTTCAGAGGGCATTTAAGAGTCAACCACATTGCTGTGGGCCTGGAGCCACATGTAAGCCAGGCCAGGTAAGGACGACAGATTTCCTTCCCTAAAGAACATTAGTGAACCAGATGGGTTTTTACAACAATTGACAATGGTTTCATAGTCACCATTAGACTTTTAATTCCAGATTTTTATTGGATTCAAATTCCACCATCTGCTGTGGTGGGATTCAAACCTGGAGCATTACCCTGGGTCTCTGGATTACAAGTCCAGTGACAATATCACTATGCCATCACCTCCCCTTTCATGAGGAGGCAATAGCGTAGTGGTATTAATGGGACTCAAAGTTGATAAGTCCCCAGGACATGATATTCTGCATCCCATAGTATTGAAAGAGGTTGCTATGGAGATAGTGGTGATCATTTTCCAAAATTCTATAGATGCTGGAATGGTTCCGGAAGACTGGAAGGTAGCAAATGTCACCCCATTATTTAAGAAGGAAGGGAGAGAGAAAACACGGAACCACAGATCTGTTAGCCTTACATATCAGTGGTCGGGAAAATGCTGGAATCTATTATAAAGGATGTGATAAATGGATACTTGAATACTCAAGATCTGATTGGGCATAGTCAGCATGGATTTGTGAATGGGAAATCATGTTTGTCGAACTTGTTGGCGGTTTTGTGGAAGTTACTAACAAAATTGAGAAAGGAGAGTTGATGGACGTAGTATACTTGGATTTTCAGAAGGTTTTTGATAAAGTCCCCCACAGGAGGTTGATTAGCAAAATAAAAGCACATGGGGTAGGAGGCAATATACTGGATTAAGGATTAGCTAACAGGCAGAAAACAGAGAGTAGGAATAAACGGGTCATTCTCACGTTGGCAAGCTGTGACTAGTGGGGTACCACAAGCTTCGGTACTTAGGCCCCAGCTGTTCACAATATATATCAATGATTTGGATATGAGGACCAAATGTAATATTTCCAAGTTCATGGAATACACAAAGCTAGGCAGGAATGTGTGCTGTGAGGAAGATGTAAAGCGGCTACAAGAGGATTTAGACAGATAGTGAGTGGACAAGAACATGGCAGATGGAATATATTGTGGAATAATGTGAGATTATCCACATTGGTAGAAGGAACAGATGTGCATACTATTTCCTAAATAGTAAGAGATTAGAAAGTGTAGATGTACAAAGGGACCTAGGTGTCCTTGTCTGTAAATCACTGAAAGCTAACAGGCAGATGCAGCAGGCAATTAGGAAGGCTCATGGAATATTAGCCTTTATTGCAAGAGGATTTGAGTACAGGAGTAGTGAAGTCTTGCTTCAGTTGTATAGAAGCTTAATGAGACCACACCTGGGGCACTGTGTACAGTTTTGGTCCCCTTACCTCAGAAAGGAAATTATTGCCATAGAGGGAGTGCAAGAAAGGTTTACCAGACTTGCTCCAGGGATGGCAGGACTGTCTTATGAAGAGATTGGGGAATCTGGGCCTGTATTCTCTAGAGTTTTAAAGAATGAAAGGTGATCTCACTGAAACCTACAAAATACTTAATGAAATAGAAAGCGTAAATGCAGGTAAGATGTTTTCCCTGGTTGGGGAGACTAGAACCAGGGGACACAATTTCAAAATAAGGGGGAAGCCACGTAGGACCAAGATGAGGAGAAATTTCTTTATTCAGGGGGTTGTCAATCTTTGGAATTCTCTACTCCAGAGGGCTGTGGAAGCTCAGTCATTGATTATATTTAAGATAGAGATGGGTAGATTTCTGATTAACAATAACATAAAGGGTTATGCAGATAGTGTGGGTAAAAGGCAATGAAGTGTTCGATCAGCCATGATTGTATTGAATGGTGGAGCAGGCTCAATGGGCTGAATGGCCTTCTCCTGTTCCTATGTTCCTATATATTCACCCCTTCTGTCTTTCCAGCTCTCCACACACAGCACCACACCCGCAAATAGGTTGGCAGCCTATTGCTTCCGAGGGCACCGGCTTCCTTTCTTATCTAACTGTTTTTATTCATTCATTCTTGGGATGTGGGCATTTCAGGCAAGGCCAGCACTTGTTGCCCTTAAGAAGGTGGTGGTGAGTCAGCTCCTTGAGCCTGCAGTCTACTCACACAATGCTGTTTGGGAGGGAGTTCCAGGAGTTTGACTCAGTGATGATAAAGGAATGGTTGATGGATTTCTCATTCACAATAGTATGCAAGTTGGAGAGGAACTTCGAGGTAGTGGTGTTGCTATGTGCCTGCTGCCTTTGTTCTTCTAGGTGGTGAGGTCGCAGGTTTGAAAGGTGCTGTCAAAGAAGGTTTGGTGAGTTGCTGCTGTACATCTTGTGGATGGCACGCAATGCAGGCACAGTGCACTGCTAGTTGGAGGGGGTGGATATTTAAGGTGGCGGATGGAGTATGACTCAAGTGGGCTGCTTAGTCCTGGAAGCTGTCAAACTTCTGGACTGTTGTGTGTCGTTGGTATGATAAGTGAGCAGAAAAAACCACCTGTCTGATTTTACTTTTTGCCTTTGTGTGCTCCTAAAGGGATGAGAAAAAGCCACGGCCCCTCAAGGCTGCAACACAGGATGCTGGAGCTCCAACACATCTTGCTTGCTGTTGTTTAATATGAAGCACAGAGCGACATTTCCATTAAGTTCATACTTTTCCTAGACTAATACAAAATGAAGTTTTCAAAATTGTGAAAGGAATTTCCAAAACTGATCAATGCAAACTATTCACCATTGTGAAGAGCGCAAATCCCATGCGATTTAAATATTGGGAAGGCGGAAGTGAGGTGGAACCTTTCCCTCACACTTCACACACTTTGCTGGGTCAGGCTATAGCTTGTAAGTGGCACTGGATCAGACAGGCTGCAACCCTGTTGTCCAAAGGCTGATGAGGTTGTGGAATAAATGGCAGTTTTTCTATCAAAAATGTTTGACAATTTATGGCGGCCAAATTTACCACCCAGGGTGAGGAGAAGGAACCTTACAGACAATAAAGATCTTGGATTTTTGCTGAGCTGGCTGAACTTGGCCAGGGCAGTGACCCTCCCATATTTGATGAGGCTCCTTCAGCTCACATTCCTGCACAGGATACAAGAAACAGCTGCGTCTCGTATGAGATCCATTTGTAACCTCTCAGCTCCAATTTCTCTCGTGTCATTTCCCTGCTTCTTATCTGCACAACTACGGTGAGTGTAAGCTTCAGTTTGGATCACCAAATAATGATCAAGAGCCAAGACTCTGCCTCACTTTGTATTTTCCTTAGTCCATGGACAGTATGGCCAATTGCAACCAAATGAGATCAAAGCCAGGACCATGAGCAGCACAGTCAAGTATTAGCACTTTTCTTTGGCAGATCTTGCTGTTCAGTAGCAGAGGTGGGTTAATCAAGTTATTCATGTTTAAGACAAGAAAATATTGCCCCAAAATTTCAACTCACCTGAACATTAGAAAAATAATTGAAAGGACTTGCATTTACAAAGCACCTTTCACAACCTCAGGATGTCCTAAACACTTTACAGCTAATTACCTTTTGCTGTCATGTTGGAAAAACCAGCAAATTTGCACACAAACAGCAGTGTGGTTTTGACCAGATTAAAATGGCAGTGTGATTATGAACAGATTATTTGTTTTTGTGATGCTGATTGAGAGATCTTGGTCAGGATACCAGTAGAATTTACCTGCTCTTCTTCAAAATAGTGCACAGGGATCTTTTAAAATCACCTGAAGGGGCAGACAGGCCTCAGTTTAATGACTAGAACAAAGAATAAAGAACAAATCAAAGTACAGCACAGGAACAGGCCCTTCAGCCCTCCAAGCCTGCGCCGATCATATTGCTCGTCAACTAAAACATTTTGCGCTTTCAGGGTCCATATCCCTCTATTCCCATCCTATTCATGTACTTGTCAAGCTGCCTCTTAAACACCACTATCATACCTGCTTCCACCACCTCCTCTGGCAGTGAATTCCAGACACTCACTACCCTCTACATAAAAAACTTGCCCCGCACATCTCCTCTATAGTTTTCTCCTCTCACCTTAAGTATATGTCCCCTAGTAATTGACTCTTCCACCCTGGGAAAAAGCTTCTGACTATCTACTCTGTCCATGCCACTCATAATTTTGTAAACTTCTATCAAGTCACCCCTCAATCTCCGTTGCTCTAGTGAGAACAATCCGAGTTTCTCCAACCTCTCCTCATAGCTAATAACCTCCAGATCAGGCAGCATCCTGGTAAACCTCCTCTGCACCCTCTCCAATGCCTCCATATCCTTCTGATAATGTGGTAACCAGAACTGCACGCAATATTTCAAGTGTGACCTAACCAAGGTTCTATACAGCTGCAGCATGACTTCCCAGCTTTTATACTCAATACCCCTGCCAATGAAGGCAAGCATGCCATATGCCTTCCAAAGGATGATGTTTGTGTGTTTAAATCTTTCAAATATCTTATGCAAAAAGGATAAAATTTTTAGTTGCACACTTTTACAGCCACTTGGTGTCAGTGAAACAGAGAATCATACAGCACAGAGGAAGCCATTTGGCCGATCATTCTTGCATCAGCTCTTTGAAAATGCTATCTAATTAGTCCCACTCCCCTTGCTCTTTTTCCATGACCATGCAATTTTTCCCCTTCAAGTAACTATCCAATTCCCTTTCGAAAGTTGCTATCGAACCTGCTTCCACCACTCTTTCAGGTAGTGCATTCCAGATCACAACTGGCTGTGTAAAAAAGAAAAATTCTCATCATTTCCCCTGTGACTCTTTTGCCAATTACCTTAATTCTATGTTTTCTGGTTACCAACCCTCTTGCCATCTTTGTGATACAGTAACCTATACATTACAAAGTCAAATAGTGACATCTGAGGCCTGATACTGCAATTTGATTGCTTTTACTCCTGATAAGTAGGAGTGCAGCCAGGAATTTGTCTTCAACAAAAGGAATTGACAACAACCAGGAGAGAGGATTTTGGATCTCACCATTAGACCGAGAAATCTTTGCTATCTTGCTTTTGGATTTATTTTTGCAAGATACCATTGATCCAGGCAGCAAATCTTGAAGCTTTACTTGGGTTTCTTTAGCTTAAAGCAATAAAGTATCATGTTTAATAAAATCTATCCTTGAACATTACCCAAAAAGAAATGAAAAAAAAAGATATAGCAAGAATCTAATGTAGCGTATTACTACAAGAAGCTGGAAGAGTTCATTTCCCAGGAGATGGGATTGCCTGGGCTCAGTTGGAGATGGGAAAAAAGAAGTTCAGTCAGGTTTCCGCAGGGTTAAGGTATAATGGCTGTGGCAAAAAAAAGTTTGCTCTCTAGTTTTCAATTAGACTGAAATAGCAGTTTTAAACTACACGCTCACAATGGAGGGCATGCTGTCATTAAAAGTTTGCTCAAACACAAGATGCTCACTTCACTATGATACTTCCTCTTCAAGAGAACTAAGTATCTGGGCATAGAGTCATAGAGGTCTACAGCTCAGAAAAAGGCCCTTTGGCCCATCGAGTCTGCGCCGGTCAAACAAGTACCTAACTATTCTAATGCCATTGTCCAGCTCTAGGCCCATAGCCTTGTATGCCATGGCATCGCAAGTGCACATCCAAATACTTCTTAAATGTTATGAGGGTTTCTGCCTCTACCACCCTTTCAGGCAGTGAGTTCCAGATTCCCACCACCTTCTGGGTGAAAAAATTCTTCCTCACATCCCCTCTAAACCTCCTGCCCCTTACCTTAAATCTATGCCCCCTGGCTATTGATCCCTCCACCAAGGGGAAAAGTTCCTTCCTGTCTACCCTATCCATGCCCCTCATAATTTTATACACCTCAATCATACCCTCCCTCAATCTCCTCTGCTCCAGGGAAAATAACCCCAGTCTATCCAATCTCTCCTCATAACTAAAACCCTCCAGCCCAGGCAACATCCTGGTAAATCTCCTCTGCACTCTCTCTCGTGCAATCACATCCTTCCTATAACGCGGATTCCAGAACTGCATGCGATACTCTAGCTGTGGCCTAACCAGCGTTTTATACAGTTCCAGTATAACCTCCCTGCTCTTATATTCTATGCCTCGGCTAATAAAGACAAGTATCCCATATGCCTTCTTAACCACCGCATGCTGGTGTCTTGATTGCAAAGTTGAGAATTGCAAGTGCAACGTTCCTATTAACTATCAGTCAGACCCTTCCATCAATTTAATTTGCCAGATTGTGTATCATTACCTTGTTGAATTGCTTTAAAAATAATACACTTGCCCTGTAATGTCCTCAGGACAGTCTGAAGTAAACTGCTTTCAGATTAGAGTGGAAACTCGCCTAGAAATATTTCACCGTCACTTATGATTCAGTTCAGTTTATGGTGCCCTGGTGCATGGAATGGATTAAACTCCAGAATAATTTCCGTACAAAGACCGTATTCTGTTATTACTGAGCAACGAGACCTTTTATGGTTTTCCTGATCTCAAGTACTGTAAGGAGGATTTAAAAGATCTTATTCAATTAACCCTTTGTGAACAATTTCCAAACTTTTGGTGCTGTATTGGATTGTCCAATATTTCTTCTAAACTGCCAACTTCTGTAAATAATCCTCTGTGGAAATAAACTTTTTGATAGGTTAGCCTGTTATGAAAAGTGGCTGGTGTGGGTTGTATTATCCATCACCTAAAGTGATAGGAGACACAATCCTACACACTATGCGGCAGCAGATTTAAAATGAATGTAAGGATTAGTTGCCTAGTGGCAGGCTATATTAAATGAATAATGTTAAATTTGAAATTATGGGGAATGCAGGCTCACGTACTAAAGGTGCCTTTTGCAGACAGAACAAGTGCTGAAGGATTGGAACGATGCCTGAATTGTAACAATAGCATAAAGTTTTGCTCCTTTTTGTGAATTTTCTACTCTTCAGAGTTACTGCTGAGAATGGAAGTCCCTCCATTTTCATGACCCGGTCTCAGCTCAAGTACAGCCAAGTTAAATATAGAGTAGAGCTCCTTCACCTTGCTCTCACAATGCAGTTTAGCTGAAACCTCAGAGAAACATCCCTCTATCACACCAATGTGGTATTGCTCCATCTCCTGCACCTGTCCACCTGTGGCTACCCTGAGCAAGGCTGACAATTTCATGCTTTTTCAGCCAGTTTTATGCTGTGTGTGAATGAGTGTTGAGACTGCATGAACTCTGGAGGCTGTGTATGTGTGAGCATCGGAGGAGTACAGCATTCAAATCATCTAGGCTTTCTGTCAAGTCACGCATAACATCAAGGCTCAAAGGTGTATTCTAGGGTGGGGCAGTAGGTGAACAGAGCTTGCTCAACTGATCACAGCAAAGAGTCAACACCTTCAGGACATGGGGTGAAGGAAACATTAGACAAAAATTCTGATCAGGAAAACACAAAGCAGTATTGAATGTAAATCTTCCTTTGCAGTTTTGGAGAGATAAGATGCACCTATTAACCTTCTGTGTTATTTTAAACTTGATTATTTGAGCTGACAAGACAAGTGAATGGTGGCTGTGATTTTGGCAGGGTGAATGTAAATCATTTTCTCAAAAGGAAATTACTTCCTTAGGCTGAATGTTATTAATCTAAATCGCTGTTAGTCAGACTAGTGCTCAGAATAAATAAGGAGCATGCCTTAATGCTGAGGGAATGCTGGCACTCTGTTGGCAAATGTCTTCTGCCCTAGTCTAAAAAAAACTCACTTCATTTCATTAAGGCTTATAAAAAGGTTCTAGTGCAGGTTGAGGTGCATTGACATGTTTAATGGATCCTCTCACCCCTTCCTTCCACTCCACCCCACCCTCCACATCTACAAACAAACAGTGGGTTGGGGGGGGGGGGGGGAAGAAGATTTGCAATCATGTTGTGAAGGTGAATTTATTTGCTAAATTAATGGATGTGAAAGGTAGAATTAACCTGGATTAACACAACATCTTTCTATGTCCTTGGACATCCTGAAGCATTTCACAGCTGATGGATTACTTTTTGAAGTGTAGGTACTGTTGTTCTGCATGAGAAAAGAGCAGACAGCCCATACAGAGCAAGGTCTTCCAAACAGTTAAAGAATGGCCAGATTTTTTTTTTGTTTGGTGATCCTGGTTGAGGAAAGAATGTTGGCCAGGACACTGCCATTCTTCACAAGTGCCATGGGAGCTCTTACATTCAATGGAAGACCTCCTCAAGTGCCTACCTGGAATAGGGTTTAAATAGACCATCACAGGTATGATGGGCCGAATGGCTGTGTCCTGTTCTGTAGTTTCTGGAACTCAAGATCCTCTGATTTTGAAGTTCAGTGCTACTAATTGGACCAAGTTGGCACTTGATAAACCTGATTGATTTCCCCTGGTGGTTTAGTGGGGTGTGGACGGTTGGAATCCTGTGCCCTGTCCTGACACTCCATGGTGCTGTATCTTGGTATCCTAGGCTGCCTTTCACAGAATCACAGTGCAGAAGAGGCCCTTCCGTCCATTGAGTCTACACCGACATGTGAGAAGCACCTGACCTACCTACCTAATCCCATTTACCAGCACTTGGCCTTTGTTTTGAGAATTCTGATTACATAAAACAGGTCAACTGAATACTGGTTACAGTGGCTGAGATTTTTGCCCAATTTAATAAATGAATTGAAAGTATCTAAACAGAACCAATACATCCAATCCAGCACACTGCATATCCTATAGAAATAAATCCTATAGATCTGCAGACTTCAGTACTTTAAGCTGTATGAACCTAGTGAGAATAAGGCTGCACAATATCCATAATGGTTTTTTATTTTGGAAATGCTATGTAGTGTTTCAGGATAGAAGCCAGATTGCGGACTTCAGTACTCAAGCATAATAATGTCCTCCAAATGATTTACCCGAAGTCCCAAAACACTATACGATGTAGTTACATTTTTATGACTTTTTTTATATCAAATATGTTCTGTATACATAAATAAATAAATAACAAGACGTGTCTAGAAAAGATAAACAACAATTGGATCTGTTGGGGTAGCCAGACACAAGGGAAGTTGTACACAATAACTTTGAAGGAGGCGTGTCAAAACTTTGCATCTTTGTGGGCCACATAAGTGAGTACCAAGTAACATTTAAATCCGGATTCCCATTAACTCACATATATCTCAAGTTGCTGGCAATAACAGATCCTGGTGCTCTGATTTACGAGTTAGATACCAATGTGGTAACAACACTAAGAACAGCCCTTTTCAAACCTACAGTCCCACAAAATTTAGTGAATAAGCAATATGTGCAAGCATGAATTAGTTGTCAGATTTCAAAGGTGGGTTGCCAGGGCTCTGGAGGTTAAAATTTGGACACCTCCACATAATCTTGGCTGATATTTCAGTGCATTACTGAGGGACTGCTTCATTATCAGAGGTGTGCTTTGAATGAGACCCCTGTGCCCCCTTGGGTGGATGTACAGGATCCCATTGATTATTTTCAAAGAGTAGGGGTGTTGTTCATGTATCCTAGCTAACATTCATTCTTGAAACAACATTAAAACCAATTGACTGCCCATTCATCTTATTACTGTGCACAAATTGTCAGCAGTATTTGCCTGCAAGTGAGAGTTTTGGGACTTCCGCAGGATGTGTAAGAAGCTACATAAAGGGGGAAAAGAAGAAAATCTTGCAGTTATATAATGTCTTTCACAACTTCAGGACATCCCAAAACACTTTACAGTTAATGAAGTATTCCTGAAGTGTAGTCACTATTGCAATGTATATAAATGCAAACTTTTTTCTTATCTGTCTTCACTCTGGGACCTCACTTATGAATGGAGGTGTTCTTCGCTTAATGGCACCAAGAAATACGTAAAACGGGTCGACTTTCTCTTCCTTTCTCTTACCCAAATTATTTCTAATGAAAACCAGTGTCCTACGAGAAAAGGGGATTTTCCTCCAAGGAATGTTATTGAGTCATATTTTTGTTTAGAAGAATTTCACCTTTCTATTAACCAGATTTAATTCCAACTCTAGTACAGAGGAAATTGGTCAAGAGAAAATGGATATTAAATGAGAATTCCTCAAAGAAGTAATTTTTAAGGAAACCAGGAGGTGCAACAGGTTAGAAGCTGTGCTTTCATCTCTGGAATTTTGGCTTGATGCCAGGCCAGACTAATTGTTCTCCACTCGCTGGAAGGGCAGGAGCTCACAGCACCAGTGTATAATATCTGACATGGTCCAGCAGTGTCCCTCAAAGGTGCTGCAGATAAGGGAAGTGGAATAATGGCATAAAGGTGTACAACAGGAGTGATCTTCTGATGTACAGCATGAGGCCTAATTTCTGGCTAGTGCATGGTGCTTTATGTGACATTGTCTTTCCTGCCAAATTTCTCTCACTGCCCCCGATCCCCAAGGTGCTGATTGCTTGCTGGGGTCAAGTTCCAACATCTCTGGCATCTCAAGCAAGTGCGTGTGATACTTCCCGTGCAAGCCTTGACATGAGTATCGCATTGGGATGGACATCACCACCACCACTTGGAAGTTCCTCTCCAAGCCACTCAACATCCTGACTTGGAAATATATTGCTGTTCCTTCACTGTCACTGGGTCAAAACTTTGAAACTCCCTTCCTAACAGCACTGTGGGTGTACCTTCAAATGGCCTACAGTGCTTCAAGAAGGTGGCTCACCACCACTTTCTCAAGGGCAACTAGGGATGGGCAATAAATGGTGGCCCAGCCAGCAATGCACACATCCAGTGAATGAATATTATAAAAAAACAGCCAATCCCAATCCTATTCTAACCCTACACCTGCATTTCCAGGAGGGGCCACAGGTTAATAATCCGGATCAGACTCGGGCTGAAATTCCCCATTCCCGACCCAAGGGTACTGAGCCCAAAAATAGATAACTCAAAATAGATTGGAGATTGAATCTGCAACCATCTAGATCAGTTAGTTTCTCTTTCAACTCACTTGCACCAATGGAAGAAATCTGTAGATGGAGCTTCAATCTCCATCCCTTCTTCTTAGGCAATCCCTCAAGATTGAGGATGACTTTCTTCCACTCCGGTTCAATGGGTTCTGAGATGGCTCATGGGTTCTGAGGTAGCCAACAAGTCCAATGCACAATCTGCAGATTCTGCCACATGCGAGGCAAGTGGTGTGTGAAGGGTTGGATAGATGGGTTGTTTGGAGGCTTGTGTGCTCATACGTCTTGAATTTATACCTGCACGTTGTCAATGAAGTTTCTCATTGTGTTTAGTGCCTTTCCAAATTACCCTTCTCCATTTTGGTTGGTCACAAGCCAGGATCTCCCATGAGTCAGTAGATATGTTTGACCTTTTCAGGGATGCTTTGAGAATATCCCTAAATGTTTCTGCTGTTCTCCTGGGAGTTTGGGAGTCTGGTGTCAGACATATAATTGACATGCCCCATGTCCCAACAGGGCTAGTTTTGAACGATTAGCACCTCGATGCTGGGCAAGTTAGCTTGGGAGTGGACACTGCTGTTGAACCACCTTTCTTGCCACCAGATTTGGAGGATCTTGAAAAGGCATGGCTGGTGGTACTTCTCCAGTCTGTACCTAAGCCATACAGCATATAACTGGGAGTGTGTGCAACAGACAGTGGCTGTCAGGAATAGAAAAGCCTCTCATTCCACCAACACAAAAATTAACAAAACAAGTTAAAAAGAGAAGTAAACTAGTTTCTATTTTAAGTCCCACCATGCTGTGGTCTCACTCTGCAACTGTCAGAAATTAAATTCTCTCAGTGTAGCTTTCTACAAAAAGAACAGAGTAGTGTCTCTACAAGCTGCCATTGCTCCAAAATGCTGCATTGCAAACTGTAGGTTATTGATTCTGCCAAAAAAAAATGCAAGCAATAATCCACAGGTCAATGCACAAACAACAAAAACTCCTAATTATGGAGCACCTTTAATGTAATAAAACGTCCCAAGACCCCTCACAGTAGTCTTATAAAACAAAATATGACACTGAGCCACATAAGGATGAGCCACATAGGTCAGATGACCAAAAGCCTGGTCAAAGAGGTATGTTTTGAGGAACATATTAAAGGAAGAAAGAGAGTGGGAGAAGCAGAGAGGTGTAGAGAGGGAATTTGAGAGTGTGCAACTGAAGGCACAATGATCAATGGTGTTATGATTAAAATCGAGGATGCTCATGAAACCAGAATTAGAGGAGCAAAGTATATTGGAGAGTTGTGGGCCTGGAGAAGATTACAGAGATAGGGAAGCCTCTCATTCCATGGTGAGGCCATGGTGCGTTTTGAAACAAAGATGAGAATTTTAAAATTGAGACATTGCTTAACTAGGAGCCAATGGAGGTTGGCGAGCAGAGGAGCGATGGGTGAACAGGATTTTGTACAATCAGTCAGGACACAGCAACAGGGTTTTGGATGACCTCATGTTTATGGAGGGTAGAACCTTGGAGGTTAGCCAGGAATGCATTCAAATTGTTGAATCTATAAGTAAAAAAACCACAAACACAGGTTTCAACGGCTGATGAGCTGGAGATGGAGCCAGGCAATGTTGCGAAGGTGGAAATAGGTGATCTTAATGACATATGTGGTTGGAAACCCACCTCAGGGTCAAATGTAACACCAAGGTTGTGGACAGTTCAGTTCAGCCTCAAATAGTTGCAAGGGAGAGGGATGCAGTCAGTGGCTAAGGAATGGGATTTGTGGTCAGGATCGAACACAATAGCTTCAGTCTTCCCAATATTTAGTTGAAGGAAATTTCTGTTCATCCAGCATTGGACAATTTAGAAACTACAGTGTTCAAAGGAGTTGGTGGTGATGTAAATCGGGATGTCATTAGCATACATATTTTCCGATTAACATTCAATGCTATTAATTCCTGTTGGTAACCCAACAATGGGTCACAAGTGCCTACATGTATTTTATTTTTCCATTGTCATTTCTCTTTTCAATTTTCTCACTTCTTCCTCTAAAGGCATTTGCTCTTGACAGGATATGGACCCTACAAAAGTCAGTTTTCCAGTTCCTCGTCCAGATCTGACCCTAAACAGTAAGTGTTAACTTACAACCCCAGAGAGAAGCATCACAGTAAAACCTCATCCAAAATGCATCTCACATGCCTCAGAGCAGAGAGGCCTGTACAGCAATCAGGAAGAGGAACACTGGCTCAGTTTCCATTCGCCATCCCAGCTGCTGATTTGGTTCAGATCAACTTACTCAGCAGACAGGGGTTAGAATCATATCAGCACCTGGAACATTTCCAGCTTGTGTGGCTTAGTCTCCATTGACTTAAGGGACTTTTTGCCACAGATAAGAAAAATAAGAATTTATGCACAGTATTTTATACTTACCTGGGTTCCATTGACTGTGTTGGCTAGGCTGCATCTTATTTGGGTAGAATGGTCTCTGGCTGGTTTAACCACCTCTCACCTTTCCTCACCCTGTCTCCCAGCACCACCCCCACCCCACCCCAACATACACACACCCAAATTGACACTGTTGATCCACATTTGTTATTCTAAGTGCGCTTCTTTCTTACATCTGGGTTCCTGGGAAAGATCTAGGAAGAAGTCATAGGTTGCCTGGTATTTACCTGGTGTCATGTGTAGCTGCAATACTGATACAAGCTGTATATAATCAAATTTATCCTGCAATGTCTAAAATACTTATACTCTTATTATTCCTTTGTTTCTGAGAAACATTTATTAAGTTGTTATTTGCTTTGGAGTTCCCAGAACCAAATGCAGCGTCATAATATAGAACGTGTAAACTGCTAAAGGCAGCAGAATAATGCATTTAAAGTAACAATGGGTCATTCCCTGTGTACATGGGAAATCCACTTCCAATAGCATTATATTTCGTGTAAAATATTTGAGGTCAATCCATGATCAGATTGGAGGGAAAGGGTGGAGTCAGAGCAGCAAAAATCAGGATGCCATAAAGAGGTGGGATTGAGCAATGGGCAACTAGATCTCAATGGTGAGGGGCTATAAAATCTTTGATCTGTATCATTAAATATTTAAATCCAGTGATGGAGAGAGAAGATAAAGATGGGAAGAGCAGAAAGAAAAAGTCAAAGAGGGGGTAGAGTTACAAAGAAAGAGTGAGAGGGAGAAGGGAGTAAGGGAAAAGCCAAGAGAGGGGGAATCTAGAGCATTAGGAGAGATATGCGAGGCAAAAATGAGAGGATAAGTATTCCAATTGTGTGCAGCATGGAAACAGGCCATTCATCCCAATGGATCTATACTGGTGTTTATGTTCCTCCCACCTTCCTTCATCTAACCTCAATAGAGGAAGGAGTGTAGATAAAAGGAAGAATGGTACCGAGATAAAAAGGGAATAGAGAAGGAGGAGGAGAGATGGGTGGTGGTGGTGCGAAGTAGCAAAGACACAAGACAGAATAGGGATACAAAATTCTTCTTTATTAAAATAATTAGCCAGTCATGATCATGTCCATTTTCTGATTATGGTCAATGTGCAGAGAAAGATTCCAAGGATCAGCAATGTCAAGACGACAGAAACCAACACATAATTCAGATTTGATTTTACGGATGAGAGTCAGTAAAAAGGCCCAGCTCCAATGTGTGAACCCATCTCTACCATGATGCAACTAGACAGACAAAGAGGTGAGTCTTTATTGTCACACAGGATGTAAGAGTCAAAAACACCACCCCTCCCTGAAGCAAACAGAAAGAGGAAATTGTATTGATTGAGGCAAATTTGGAAAAGCTGCTAAAACTGATTGAAAAATGGAAAGAAGGGAATACAAATGTTCCAAATTGAGAAAAAAACTTATTGGTTCAATGCCGACTATTGAAGCTTTTTTTTATTACTTTTATGTTTTTATTTCTTTGACTTTTCAAGTTATCCTTTCATAGCACAAGCTAGAAACAACTTTACAGCCTTGTTGACAAGATGTGGCCAAGAAAATTTATTACTATACAAATAAAACAATAAAATGCAGTAAACTCAAGTGAAGCAGAGTCACTAATGCTTGTCTAAGTAGCTGCCCAGCAGAGAGACAGTGACACATCCATCTTCCACTTAGGCAATCCCTTGAGTTTGAGAATGACTTGTTTCCACTCCAGTTCTATCTGTCCTGAGACAGCTGGTAAGTCCAATGTGTGATCTGCAGACTCTGCCACCTGTGGATAGATGGTGCTTGAAAGATCGGGTGGATGAGGTGGTTTGGAGGTTTGTGTGCTCTCTCTGGTGCCTCAACTTTGCCTCTGCGTGTTCATGACAAAGTCTCTCAATGTGTTCGGTGCCTTCCCAAATGAACCTTCTCCATTTCGCTCGGTCACGAACCAGGGACTCCCATGAGTCGGCGGGGATGTTTGACCTATTCAGGGGTGCTTTGAGGATATCCCTTAAGCTTTTCTACTGTCCTCCTGAGAATCTCCTGTCCCGACCATGTTCCAAGTAAAACAGTTGCTTCGGCAGTCTGGTGTCAGGCATACAAATGACATTTCCCAGCCAGCGGAGCTGCTTTTGAATGGTTAGTGCCTCGGTGTTGGCTTGGGAGAAGATGCTGCTGTTGGCCCACCTTTCTTGCCATTAGGTTTTGAGAATCTTTTGAAGGCACCGTAGTGGTAGTACTTCTCCAGTGTTCTGGGGTGCCTGCTGTAGGTTGCCCAAGTCACCAAAGCATGTAGGAGCACAGGGATCACTAATGCCCAGTAAACCATGACCTTAGTCTCGGGTTTGAGATCCTGGTCCTCAAACATTCTTTTTGTCATTCAGCCAAAGGCTGAGCTGGCACACTGGAGATGATGAAGAATTTAGCATCTATATCTGCCTCTGTCAAGAGAAGGCTCCCAAGATATGAAAAATGGTCCACATTATCCTTGTAACATTGGTTTTAATTGACTGGTGGAAATATGGTACTGTGGGAGCTGGTTGGAAGAGGACTTTAGTTTGGCAGGTGTTTAGCGAAAGACCCATTTTCTCATATGCTTTGGAGGAGTCAACAATAACCTGGAGCTGGAGCTCAGTTTCTGAGTAAACACTCACAAAAGAGCTCTATGACTGAGGTTGGGATGATTTTGGTTTTGGATTGAAGTTGGTGTAGGTTGAACATGTTCTGTAGATTGTCTCCATGCTGGTCTGTAATTTTCTGGAGGTGAGGTACAGTATTGCTGCAAGAAAAATAGAGAAGCGGGTTGGTTCGAAGACACAACCTCATTTGACCCCTTCTTCTCTATGATAGTGTCTGTGGTGGTTCCGTTGGTGAGGATCGTGGTTTGTGATGGTTTTATAAGTCTCACATCTGAATTACTATCTCCTGTCCCTTGTGTATAATGAATGGACTGTGCGAATAATCCCTATGAAGATGTGTTTGTTCCAACATTCATAGTAATAATGAAAGCCACCAATTAAAATTATGCTGTTTGCACTGTAGGATGCTGAATGGAACTTCCTTCCCTTGCAATCTTTCACCCTCCAGCTAAGGAATGCAAGAAGAAAAAACTTGCAAGTCTCATAGCCAAATAGGCTGTGAATGACAGAAAGTGCAATAAAGCGAGGGAAAAAAATGGAGAGAATAATATATTAATTTACCTCGCTCTCATGATTTGGCCACAGCTTATGGCCCATGACTGAAAATCTCTCACCTGGAATGTGTCAGATGTCAGCAATTCTGGGACACAGACATCACCTCCACCTTTAAAGGACACCAACCATATGCTGAGTTTAGCTGTGCTCTTTGAAGTCACAACAGTAAGGAGGAAAACAGATTGATTTGTCCATAAAGAGGACAAAAGAAGCAGGTGCATGGGAAAACCATCACCTCTAAGTTCCCCTTCAAATCACACATCCCTTTCTTGGACATATATTATCGTTTCTTCATTGTCCTTTGGATAAAATCCTTGAACTTGCTAACAAACAGCACTGTGAGTGCCTCTGCACCACATGGACTGCAGCAGTTCAAGAAGGCAGCCCACCACTACCTTTTCAAGGGCAACTCTGGATGGGCAATAAATGTTGGTCTTGCTAGTGACACCCAAATCCCCAGAATGAATTTTTTAAAATGCAATTTATAAACCTACAACACCATCAAGCATGGTCAAATCTGGAATGCTTCAGCTTTTGAATCTTAGAATTCAATTCGATGCTGAGGATTAATTTATTGATGAGAAGGAGAAAGATCTGGCCATAAATGTGAATGCAGGTACCTAAACTCCCACTCAGGTACCCAAACTTCCTCCCAATCATGTTTATACAGTCTCAACCTTTTGTCCATTTCCTGAGTGGCATGAAGTTTCTAGACTGCAGGCGAGTAGAAGACTGAGTGTGGGGAGGGGTTCCACAATTTTAATTAGGGTTGCCAACTATGATTAAATGTATTCCTGGAGGTTTCATCACATGACTTGCCCCCACGCTCCAGCCATTCATCAGCCAACACATTCATCAGCCAACACATCCATCCTTGTGACATAGTGTCTTCCTACACCACTTGGAAAGCAGCAAGAATCATTACCAAATTGGATGATGCTTGACTGTCAGCCAAACAGCCTCTTTTTCATACTTTCAATATTTTAAAATCTGGTAAAAAGAACTGTTTGAAGAAAATGACAACAAAAAGCAATCTTTTTTAATGTCTAGATGATATTTCTCCAGGATTGCACACAGCAGTGTCCTGGAGATTGATCTTCAATTCCTGGAGACTCCAGGCCAATCCTAGAGTGCTGACAACCCTAGTTTTAAGATGTGCACAATAATAAATTAGAATAGGAGATTGTGCAGCTGCCTCAATGTGTGTTGGATGAAGAGCATGTGAGATAATGTATAAAAACTTTGGGAGGAACAAGGGGGGATGTTCAGAGGAGAAATGACTGTAACAGTAATGATAGATTCAAGAAAAATGATGGTCAATATGGTTTGAAGGAGAGAAATACTAGGCTGGAACTGAACAAAGGATTTCCCGTCAGATAAGAAGCTTCCAGAAGAAAACAAGTTACATTTGATTTACAGTTTCAGTACCACAGTATTCCATTTTACTTCTCCTAGCTCAGAACAAAAACACCTCAACATCTACCTCAACATGAATATCCACTGGACCAATCAAAGACCAAAATAAGTTTTTGCTTGCTGAGGATTTTACTCCTGTATTGATTATTTTCTGCTTCAAAACAGAAGCTCGATGAGCTCTGACGTTGCTCATTGAACAAGGGCTGCAGGCTGTCAAGTTTCTCATCAATAGGTATTAAAAAATAATTTTTTTCTCAGACAGCTGGAATGTTGTAAAAACAGTTTTTAGTAGCCAATAAACAATAAACAAGACACTACATTACTGCTTAAAAGGTATTGTTGCAGACCTTTTTCAGAGAATTAAGAAATTATTTAAGAAAAATAGTAATTTTGCAGTCTGAAACTTGGGGAAATCAAGTTGGTGATTGGATTTTAAAATCTCACCTGAGCCTATAGATGCCACATTGTAGCAAATTTACAACAGTCTATTCCCTTAACAAATGTATATCAAACTCAGGGACATTCGATTGTAAAACAAAAATCCTTCAACAACCTTGCTGTCCACTCTCATTCCTCCCCTGTAACCCAACTCCCAATCTGCAGGCTGTATTTTCGTTCTTTTCGGCAGTTACTTGAAATTGGTTCCAATGGCTGTAAAGTCTCATATTGTTATTTTTTTAACCTCTTCAAACTTTTCTCTAATTTTCCAACTTCCCAAAGCCCAATCCAGCCCATGTCCTGCAGTTGGGAGGAAGATGGCCAATTTCCCAACCTGCCCCAGCTTCCCACTACCAGCTCTATCAATATCTCCATATCTCTTAGAAGGTGGCCACACAGCAGCTCAATCCAATCTAGCCTGACACATTGACTTCCTGACAACCAGCCTAATACAGCGGAAATCCAATAATCATTTTGTAGTTGTGGGTGTGCAGTTGGCTTTATCAACATTTCAGTGCACCCTTCAGATGAGATATTATACCAAGATTCTGTTGGTCAGTGTTAAAGGCAGGGACAACAGGTTCTACTCTTCATGGCTGGGCGAACAGTTCTTCTCCAACTAATAGCATCAAAAACAGATGAACTGATGGTTTTTCTCATTGCTGCTTGTGGGATCTCAGTGCACGAATTGGCTTTTTATGTAATCATCTAGTACAAGAGGCCACTTTAGCCTATTGTGTTTGTACCAGTTCTTTGAAAGACCCATCCAAACTCCCCCTGGGTCTTTCACCAATAGGCCTGCAAATTTTTTTCTTTGAGTATTTAACCCATTCCCTTTTGAAAGTTATTACTGAATCTGGTTCCACCAGCCTTGCTCCAAATCATAACTTGCTGCATAAAAAAAATACTCATCTCCAATTTGGTTCTTTTGCCAATTAGCTTAAATCTGTATCCTCTGGGTACCGACACTTCTGCCTTTACAAACAGTTCCTCATTACTTACTCTTTCAAAACGCCTTATGATTTTGAACATCTCTATTAAATTTATTCTTAATTCTGAAAAGAATACCTCAGCTTCTCCAATCTCTCCACATAAATGAAGTCCCTCATTAATCTAATAAATCTCCTCTGCACTCTCTCCAAGGCCTTGACATCCTTCCGCGTGTGGTGTCCAGAATTGGACACAATACTCCAGTTTAGGCTTAACCAATAATTTTGCCTACATTACAATTGTTAATACACTTCAAAGTATCATATTATGTGTGAAGCATCTGAGACATTTCTGAGTGTTGTGATGAAGCGCTATATAAAAGCAGGTCTTTCTGTTGCATCGATACTATCAAAGGTTGTCTTCAATCCAGAATAATTGCACTCCACTGTAAACTGAAAGCCACATCCAATTATCCAAATTTAACTTAAGAGCAAAATGGGCAGAGATGTGTGAGCATTGCAGGGTGCAGAAGAGATTTATTAGATTGATGAGGGACTCCGTTTATGTGGAGAGATTGGAGAAGCTGAGGTATTCTTTTTAGAGTTAAGAGTAAATTTAATAGAGATGTTCAAAATCATGAAGGGTTTTGAAAGAGTAAATAATGAGGAACTATTTGCAAAGGCATAAGGGTCAGAACCCAGAGGACACAGATATTAATGAATGGCTACCCTACTTGGTGATGGATGGAAGAGGGCCAAGAAATCTTTAAAAATATTTTATTGCCAGTAATTTGGAAAAATATCTATTTTAATATATGTTCATGATTCAATGGAAGTAGGTATCCAATCTTCAGATGAAATGCCAGATTAGACACTTTTTACCAGTAATTAAACCCTCACACATCCACCTCACGTATTATAGCAAAACTCACAACTTAGTTTAAAAAGCAAAAACCGAAGCAGACTCATCAGAATCTCTTTGGAAACCAGAATAGTTCTGGAACTGCTGAAATTGACACGATCGATTACCCTGGTGAACTGAACAGTTTAGCTGTAATTCAGTTACTGTTACAAGCTAAAAGTATATCCACCTGTCTGATATACATACATGTCTGATGCACTGAGAGCAACACATGATTACTGCAATAAGCCATACAGACCAGAAGGTCCCAGGTGTGACTACTCCGGTCCATTCTGGTAATCTGATCTCTGGTAGAGAAAGGGGTGGTTATAAGCAGCCTTACAACACTAATCTAATAAAGGGTAGGTGGGGGGGGGGGAATGTGGGAGGAGAGAGAAATCTCCGGTTTTGATGGCTATCGAGCAACTCCTGCTGTAGAGTACGTGTGTGTGCATGTTGGATGGGCTTGTCTGCGATACCTCATACGCCTCCCCCGATGCCGCTCAAAGTCTCGGCTCGTCATAAAAATATGGCCACATGGGTAAGGTACGGGAGGGCAGCCAACTGTCAGAAGAGGTACTCCAAAATCAATAAATAAATAGATGCATAGACAGACAAACAAACCAAATCATCAGGGGGCGAGGTTAGATCAAAATCAGCAGACTCCCCCAGCCTAGGGTACGTTTTCCATTCTCTCCTTCCTTCACTCTCTCGACGTGCAGGAATAAGTGGGTGGAACAGTAATAACCAGACACAAAACTGGGGAGTGGACATGAAATCACTGGAGAAAATTAAATTGTTAAAGGATACATAAATAACCGTGGCACGACTAAGAATATAATGTAATTATAATTAAATACAAATTGTCGTTCACAAATGTAAACAAGGCATCTGTGATGGTCTGAAAATGGCAGTCGGTTCCCAGAAGACCAATTAACATTGACCTCTTTCCCCTTCTAATATACTGGGCCGGGGTTTGGAGCATCTGACAGATGTAGCTGTGATGTCTCAGAGGACGGCTTGGTATTTTCAGTTATTCCTCGGGCTGATTGAGAGCTTGACATCTCCGGAATCAAAACGCGACAGCAAATGCCGGTCTTCAGTCCCTGCATAAGGATGAAGGAGATGTGTGCGATCATCCGGTCTCATCTACTTACCATAATTACCTTTTTTATGCAGCCAGCCAGCCACCAAACCCCTGTCCTTGAGTCCGTAAAGACCTGCATAATATGATTAAGATACACGGCAAGTCACAGCCCATGATTATATCGGGATGTGCTTGTGATGAGCTCTAATTCCATTCGTATAGGGCATGTATGTGAAAAAACTGTGTTGCTGAACAGGATCAGAGACAGAGCTTTAAGATATATGTTTATGTTTTGATTTTTTCCCTCCCCTTTGAGTACTCTTTTACCATGCTCCCACTCTCAACACTCTCATTTTGTTCGTAGGCACCAACTCTCCACTCAAAATTCACTAGCCTAGAGATTGCTTCTCCCCAGCAGTTTGATCCAGCCAGTTTATGAAGAATTGCCTCCAAGTGGAGCTGGCTGTCGCTGGCGGACAGTTCCACTAGCAAAGCCACTGCTCCAATATCTCGGCCGGGTGTTCTTCCTCGAAGTGAGTCCAGACAATGAGCGTCAACAGTGTCGGCAGCACAGTCAAACTTTCGCCTTTCGTCACCGGGAAATGTTCACCTTGGCTGAGATTTCCATTTTCTTGCCCTTGGGTTAGGGAGACACAGGCATGATGGCCAGATGCCCCGTTTCTGTGCTGTATCACTCTCTGATTCTATAATTGTAGCATCCCTGAGAAAGGCAAACGCAGCGCAGACTGGGGAACAAAGATGCAACCTTGGGCGGAATTTTACGGTCCCGCCGAAGTCAATGGACTTTTGAACCGCTCGTCGCATTTTACGGCCCTGTTCCCGTGAAGGGGCCGTAGTGGCACAGTCCAGCCATAGAAAAGTATTTATTAAATAGCCTTCGAAAAGAAACACATCCACTTTTTAATAAGCATAGCGTCCTTCATTTCAGAACTGGTCCACAGCAAAGCTGTCATGAGACCAAAGAGCAGTGCCAAAATCACATTTACTAATCATTTTAACCAGGCCCTTAACACAGCACCACAATGCCCATATCGTGTACGAGCTTTGAGGTTCCTCCAAATGGAGGCTGCTAAGCCTAGTCCTCCTTCCGAAATGTATCTCTGGTTGTGTCAGTGACTTTGGCCTTTGCCTGCTTTTAATGCTTTTCTTGATGATGCCAGAAGTGTATAAAACTTTAGGCTTCCCGGACATGTCATCCGACAGTTTTTGACATTTCCAATATTGTAGACACAGAAGGTAACTTGAAAAGTAATGTAATTACCAGTCTCCTTTTTCCTTCAGATCACTGGGCATTTCTGAACCTGAGCCGTGTCCTTTTTATTTAAGAAACTTCAAAGGGATATTGAAAAATAATAAAAGTATATAGCAGGTTTAGAGTTGAAATCGGGTGAAGCAGGTGATGTAGCTTCGTTTCGGTTTTCTACCTCAGCAGTCATCCTTGTGCAATGACTGACCGGGGGTTCTGCGGTTTGTAGTTACTGCCTGAGATGCAATCAACAGCTATAACTCAAACTTGTACTTGGTGGCAGGTCGCCCATCTTTACCAACATCAAAAAGCTTCTGTTCCGTCTCTCCTGATTTACTGACAGTAAGGAATTCCCTAAGGGCTCAGAATTGCGTGCAGTGCTGGTCAATGAGAAGGGGGAATAGGGAGGACAACTAACCTTTTATTCAGTGTTTCTGTGAACTGTCAGTGTAAAAGTTAAATTATGTGCACCATGCAAGGACAATTAAGAGCATTTGCACTTTTAAAGGTGATGTAGAAGAAAGCACCCGCCACCCCCCTCGATTCCGCTAGCATAAAAGAAGCAAGAAAAAATGCTTTTTGGTAGATATTCGGTCTCCCAAAGGTGATAACTGAAGCTGGAACAGTTCCAGGGGCACTGACCTTCTGCTGACTTGCCCAAGAAGTAACAGCTGTGGCTCAGTGATAGCACTTTCACCTCTTAGTCAGAAGAATCCGTGTCCAGAGATTTGACCAAAAACCTAGATTGACACTCTAGGGTAGTACTGAGGGAGTTCTGCCATATTAGAGGTGCGGTCTTTCAGATGACACATTAAACCGACCCGATATCTGTTCTCTCACGTGGATGGAAAATATCCACAGTGCTAGTTTGAAAAAGAGCAGATGAATTCTCCCAAATATCCTCATCTTAGCCAACATCACAAGGTAAATTATCTGGCCATTATCATATTGCTATTTGTGGAAGCTGGTTGTGTGCGATTTGCAATAATGTAACACTGCAGCCTGTGACTAGACTTCAAAAGTGCTTAGCTGACGGTGGTGTATGTTAGGGACATTCTAAGATCATGAAAGGTGCTATATGAATGCAAGGTTTTTTTCCCCTTTCAAGTGACCTTCCACTTTTGGTGGGCTTAGACAGGCCATCAGCAGTCTAGACAACTGTGGTCCACCTCACAGCCAAGTCTGATCCTGCCTCCACTGAGCATCTATGAATGTACCCTTTCCAGTATAAACTGCCTGGATAGCATTGAGGAAGGGCAAGTGCAGTTGACTATCCCCTCAGAGGCAGTGAGGTCAGTTCAACTGGTCCTACTACAGTGGATACATTTGGGCTTTTAAGTTTTTATTTTAATTTGAGTGTAGTTTCTTGGGGGTAGCATTCTCACCACTGAGTCAAAAGGTTGTGGATTCAAGCCCCAGTCCAACCACTCGAGCACTATCCAGGCTGAGACTCCCAGTGTAGTACCAACAGAATGGCACACGTTGGAGGTGCTGTTTTTGGATGATTTGTTAACGTCCATTATGTAGAGCTCAGTTGAGGATCCCACAGTACTACTTGAACAAGAGAAGAGATTTCTTGGTGTCCTTGACAACATTCATTTCTCAACCAACATCAATAAAACAGTAATTCATTGTTCCATCTTCTTTCTGTTTGTGGGATTGTGTGCACACAAATTGGCTGTTTCTTTCGTCTACATAACAGTGACTGCACTTCAAAAGTAAATTGTGTGAAGTACGTTCAGATATTTCCCAGAGAGGAAAGGTGCTGTGTAAAGAGTCTTTCTTTCTTTACCAGTCTCCATGGCAGAGGGAAAATTGATGTGTTGCATTTGGGACTAGTACAAATTGCTAGACTGAGAGGTACTGGGTATGAATGGGTCTGAGCTCACAGATGAAGTGTAGCCATTTGAGTAAGGTACTGAAGGACTGCCAGTGCCCTGGAAATGGCATTCTAACAACAGGAGAAGGAAAAAAAATGAGAAATCAAATACCATTTTGGACTTTTAACACATTCCTGTTCATTATTGTTTGTATTTTACATAATTTACACAACAAAGTAAATCAGCTAAGTGGTAAGCTTACCAGATATGTGCCCACATACACATGAAACACATGAGTCAGACTGGTAAGGCAGCATCATGTGGTTCAAACAATAATGGCACAATTTTTTTTAAAATCACTTCTTTCCCTTAAGAATCGACTCTTACTGAGGTTCATTTCCACAGGGTCAGGCAGCCCGTCAGTGCCTCACCAAAGTTGTCTATTATTCCCATGAGAGCTATTCTACATAGGAAATAGGAAGAGTAGCTCATTCAGCCCTTTGAGCCTGTTCCGCTATTCAACATGATCAAGACTGATCCTCTACTTCAATGCTGTGCTCCTGAGCTCTCTCCATACCCCTTGACACCTTTAGAGTCCAAAAATTTACTTCCTGCCTAAATAGATTCAGTGACTTACCCTCCACAGCCCTCTGTGGTAGAGAATTCCATAGGTTCACCACCATTTGCCTTCTTAACTGCTTGTTGCACCTGCATGCTTGCTCTCAGTGATTGGTATACAAGGACACCCAGGTCCCTTTGTATATTAATATTTCCCAATCTATCACTATTTAAATAGTACTCTGCCATTCAGTTTTTCCTACCAAAGTGCATAACTTCACACTTATCCACATTATACTGCATCTGCCATGTAGTTGCCCCCTCACTCAATTTGTCCAAATCACCCTAAAGCCTCTTAAAACCTTTCTCGTTGCTCATATTCCCCAACAAGTTTCATGTCATCAGCAAACTTGGAAATATTACATTTGGTTTCCTCATCCAAATCATTGAAAAATATTGTGAATAGCTGGGGCCCAAGCACTGATCCCTGCAGTAACCCACTAGTCACTGCCTGCCACTTCAAAAAAGACCCATTTATTCCTACTCTGTTTCACATTTGCTAACCAATTCTCAATCCATGCCAATGTATTCCCGCGAATCCCATGTGCTTTAATTTTACACACTAACCTCTTATGCGGGAACTTATCAAAAGCTTTCTGAAAATCCAAATATACCACATCCGCTGGTTCTCCCTTATCTATTCTGCTAGCTACATCCTCAAAGAACTCCAGTATATTTGTCAAACATGATTTCCCGTTCATAAATCCATGTTGACTTTACTAATCCAGATGATATTTTCTAAGTGTCCTGTTATCACATCCTTTCTAATAGATTCTAGCATTTTTCCTACTACTGATGTTAGGCTAACCGGTTTGTAAGTTGCTTTTTTCTCCCAGCCTTTTTTTTTAAATAGTGGGGTTACATTTGCCACCCTCCAATCTGCCAGGACTGTTCCAGGTATACAGAATTTTGGAAGATGACAACCAATACATCCACTATTTCCATGACCATCTCCTTCAGTACCCTGGGATGTAGATTATCAGGCCCTGGGGATTTATTGGCTTTCAGTCCCATTAATTTCTCCAGCACCATTGTTTTAGTAACACTAATTTCCTTCAATTCCTCCTTCTCACTAGACCCGTGGTTCTCTAGTATTTCTGAGAAATTATTTGTGTATTCCTCCATGAAGAGAACTAAAGTAGTTGTTTAATTGCTCTGCCATTTCCTCATTTTCTAGTATAAATTCTCCAGTTTCAGACTGTAAGGGACCCACACTTGTCTTCACTAATCTTTTTCTTTTCACATACTTATAGAAGCTTTTACAGTCTGCTTTTATGTTGCTTGCAAGTTTACTCTCATACTCTATTTTTCCCATCTTAATCAATCTCTTGATAGTCCTTTGCTGAATTCTAAACTGCTTCTAATCCTCAGGCTTACTAGTTTCTCCAGCAACTTTATACGACTCCTCTTTGGATCTAATATTATCCTTAATTTCTTTTGTAAGCTATGGTTGGGCCGCTTTTCCCATTGTGATTTTGCACCAGAAAGGAATGGATAACTGTTGCAATGCATACATTCATTCCTTAAATATTAGCCATTGTCTATCCACCATCATACCTTTTAATGGAGATCCCCAATCTATCTTAGCCAACTCATGCCTCATATTTTCATAGCTTCCTTTGTTAAGACTTAGCACCCTAGTTTCAGATCAGACTATTTCACTTTCCATCCTAGTGAAGAACTCTACCATGTTATGGTCACTGTTCCCTAAAGAACCCTGCACAACAAGACTATTAATTAAACCCTTCTCATTGCACAATACCAAATCTAGGATAGCCTGTTCCCTAGTCGGTTCCTTGACATACTGGTCTAAAAAACCACTCCAGGAATTCATTCGCAACAGTATGATTGCTAATTTGGTTTGCCCAGTCTATATGTAGATTAAGGGCACCCTTAATTACTATAGCATCCCTGTTACATGCATCTCTAATTTCCTGTTTAATGCCATCCCCTAACTTATCACTACTGTTTAGAGGCCTATTTCATCCTTAACTAACAACACCACCTCTTTTTCCTTTTTGTCTGTCCATCCTAAATAGAGTTCCTTGGATATTCAGTTTCCAGCCTTGGTCACCCTAGATAGGTAGATAGATAAGGGAGAACGTGCGGATGTGGCGTATTTGGATTTTCAGAAAGCTTTTGATTAAGTCCCACATAAGAGGTTAGTGTGTAAAATTAAAGCAAATGGGATTCAGGGTGATATACTGGCATGGATAGAGAATTGGTTAGCAGACAGGAAACAGAGAGTAGGAATAAATGGGTCTTTTTTGGAATGGCACGCAATGACCAGTGGCGTACTGCAGGGATCGGTGCTTGGGCCCCAGCTATTCACAATATATATCAATGATTTGGATAAGGGAACCAAATGCAATATTTCCAAGTTTGCTGACGACACAAAACTAGGTGGGAATGTAAGTGGTGAGGAGGATGTTAAGGGGCTTCAAGGAAATTTGGACAAGTTGAGTGAGTGGGCAAATACATGGCAGATGCTGTATAAGGTAGGTAAGTGTGAAGTTATCAATTTTGGAAGGATAAACAGAATAGCAAAGTATTATTTAAATGTTGATAGATTTGGAAATGTTAATGTACAAAGGGGCCTAGGTGTCCTTGTATGCCAAGCACTGAAAGCAAGCAGTTAAGGCAACAAATGGTAAAAGCAAAATACTGCGGATGCTGGAAATCCAAAACAAAAACAAAAATGGCTGGAAAGACTCAGCAGGTCTGACAGCATCTGTGGAGAGAAAGACAGAGTTAACATTTCGAGTCCTTATGACGCTTCTTCAGAACTAAAAGCACATGGGATAAGGGAGAATTAGCCTTCATTGCGAGAGAGCTTGAGTTCAGGAGCAAGGATGTCTTACCGCAGCCTTACAAGGTCTGGAATAGTGTGTGCAGTTTTGGTCTCCTTACCTAAGGAAGGATATACTTGCCATAGAGGAAGTGTAGTGAAGGTTCATCAGGCTGATTCCTGAGCTGGCAGGATTGTCGTATGAGGAGAGATTGGGACGACTAGGCCTGTATTCACTGGAATTTATAAGAATATACATTGAAATGTATAAAATTCTGACAGGGTTGGACAGACTGGATGCAGGGATGATATTTCCTCTGGCTGGTTGGGTGTGGGGTGTGGGGTTGGGGGGGCGGGGTCTAGAGCAAGGGGTCACAATCTCAGGTAGGCCGTCTAGGACTGAGAGGGTGGTGAACCTGTGGTTTCTATCACAGAAGGCTGTGGAGGCCAAGTCACTGAATATATTTAAGAGGAAATAGATGGATTTCTAGACTTTAAAGGCATTAAGAGGTATGGGAAGGGAGCAGGAGTATGGCGTTGAGATAGAGGGTCAGCCATGATCATATTGAATGCTGGAGCAGGCTCAAAGGGCCGAATGACCTACTCCTGCTATTTTTCCATGTTTCTACCCTGCAGCCATGTTTCCATAATCGTAATCATATCGTCCCATTTACATCTATTTGCGCTGTTTATTCATCTACCTTATTGTGAATGCTCTGTGCTTTCAAATACAGTGCCTTTGGACTTCTCTTTTTAACATTTTTACATATTTTTTGTACTATGGCCCTATTTTCTGCTAGCACTTGTTTCCTCCACCATCCACTTTTGCTTTCTACTTTTCTGTCTTTCATTCCTATCTTTGTTTCCCTCTATTGTGTCTCCCACTCAGGTTCCCAACACCTGCCAATCTAGGAAGATATCAGACTTGAGCCTGATCACATCCTCACCTTGCAACTGCACACTACCAGACGTCACCAGAGAGAGCTTGAGACTGCATTATAGAAAACTTAGAAAATGCAGAATAGCTTCAATTCAACAATCATACAGCACTGAGGCCATTACATCATGCACTTCAAAAATACCCAATTAGTCCTACTTTCCTATTTTTCCCCCAATAGCACAGCAAAATATTCCCTTCATGTAGTTATCCAATTCCCTTTTGAAAATTATTATTGAAACTGCTTCTACTCCTTCGATATCACAACAATTTGCTTCGTTAAAAAAAAATGTTCATCCCCCCTCTGGTTCTTTTGCAAATTATTTTAAATACGTGCTCTGATTACTGACTCTCCTGCCACTACAAACAGTTGCTCCTACCTAGTCTATCCGCTAGAATGTCACCAGAAATGAGAGAATATAGTGACAAAGAGACTGGCAAAATTAGGAATAAAAATAGAAAATGCTGGGAAAACTCAGCAGGTCTGGCAGCATCTGTGGAGAGAAAAACAGAGTTAATGTTTCGAGTCTGCATGACTCTTTTTCAGAGCTGATGCAAAATTAGGTGTTTTTTTTAAAACATTCAGGAGGTTAAGAGGTGACCTGATCACAGTTGTCCAATTAATGAAGGATTAAAATAAAATCTGTGTTTCTACTAGTAGGCAAAGCCAAAACGAGGGGACCCAATTTTAAACTAAGCACAAGACAAATTAAAAGAGAGGCTGAGAAAAGAATTCATTGCACAGGGGGTGGTTAAACTGCTGAATTTTCTGCCTTTGTTGCAGGAGAATCCATAAACTCTTTAGCTATTTGCATGAAAAAGAATACTAAATGATATAGGGAGCAAGCAGGGAGATTGGAATTACATTTAGTGGCTCATATGGAGTAACTCACCACTGCCTTCTCAAGGGCAATTAGGGATGGGCAATAAATGCTGGTCTGCCAGCAATACTCACATTCCCTGAACGAAGAAAACAAATGCAGAGATTTGATGGATCAGTGGGCCTGTTTGTCTGGTACCATTCCACGATTCAAGTTTTACAATCTTAGCCCTAACAATCCAGAGAAATCAAACCCCTAGGATAAATGAATCACTTTAACATTTTGTACCAAGTGAATGGGGTGAGTGAATGAGTACATGAGAGCAAGTAAGTGTGTCAGTGAGATCAGGTGAATGTGAGACCCACTTCCAAAAGTTGCCCTCACCACAGCAATGAATTCAGCAGTCCCAGCTCCGCAGTTTGGAACACAGGGACCAGAGGACATAAATGTCACCTGGAAGCACTCAGGTGAGACTGGAATTTGCAGCAAGTCACATTGGCAGGGTAATAGAAACAGACTGTAACAGTGCTAAAACCTGCACTGAGCCAGACCAGATATAAATAATTTTTTTAAAAATCCATTCTTCAGCATTCTTGTCCCTCAGCTTAATAAGCACAGCAAAACACAAAACAGGTACCTCATCAAACTGAGCAAACATCTCTTAATGTGGTCTGTGACAAGACAGGAGGTGATATTAAATATAGATTACTATTCAGAGTGTGGGGCACGATGAAGGTTATCTGTAATCGAATGAGAACTGAGCCTTTGAAGGATGATTGGTCTCAGCTATAGCAAGTAAGCGAACAGGAAGTTGGCTTCAGACTTGTTATCCCAATGAGGTATCCCGCTTCAATAGAGAAATTACACTTCATATAATAAAGATGCGTTGGGAAGACAGGACTAGGTGCGCGACAGTTCTGTTACATATTACACAATGAAAGGTCACAGCTCATGGATTCCAAATGTAAATGGCTACAAAATGGATTTCATTCCCAGCTGGCACTCCAGACGGACAGTGCAGAGAGGAAAACGACGCAGGCAGGCATTAGAAAAAAATCTAGTGAAAGGGTGCTGTTTTAGTCACTCAGAGACAAGGTCAGGGGAAACAACCTGTCGGTAACCACTATTCAGCCATTTTGTCACTCAGCATCCTTCATCACAGAAACCATTAGTGCCCATCACCAATCTACAAACACAAAAGGGTTTTCTTTAACTCAACAATACTGATGGAGACCAGGAGGCTGGAAATTCCCTTCTGCCCTGTTCAGGGCTTTACACAGACTGAATTAGGAGTTATTTCACTTGCCTCCAATTAAAGTCATCCTGAACTCAACACTTGTATGTAAACTGAATTTTTAAAAAAATCTTATACTAAGTTACATAAAGTGGGAAGGTTCAAAGGCTCTCTTCTCTCCTGTGCTGTTAAGGCTTCCCTCTAGAGAGAAGTAAAAGAGAACTTTTTGGGTGCTTGAGGTCAGGAAAGGTCAAAAAAATAAATCACACAGATTTCCCCACTCCTGATCACTATTGAGAGGCTGGATATTTTCACATATGCATGTAGTGAGAGGACAGGACAGAATGTGGCCGTGATGTCCCCCAAGATTGAATAGCCTACTGGCACTTAAGATCTAGATTCATAGGTATTAAAGAGTCACTTGGGAGACTCCAGCAAAGAATCAACACCTTCAGGTGAGAAAACAGGTGAAACAAAACACTGACCAAGTCACAATCCCACCCCCCACCCCAGTCCGTCGTGTTGTGTCCTGTTGGTTTTGGACTTGGGAGAACCCGAGTAATCAAAGTGAACAGGAACAATTTGACTGGACAGCAGTGTATCATTTATTGAGTATCTTCTTTATCATTTTTTTTTAAAAAATTGCCCAAATGAGTCACTACAGCTTTCAAAATTCCTAGTTTGCCATAATTTTAGAATCTTCACTTAGAAAAGGGCAGAAAAAAAAGAGAATTTTAGTTTCGTCTTATGTAAGATCTTTCTTGAAATGAAAAATTACTGAAAACATTAGCCAAATACTCAGAGACATTAGCCAGAATTCCTTTTAGGATTAATCACATGTTGAACATTCTGCATTGCAGGCTCTCACTCCCTGTGCAACCAACCTAAAGATTGTTCAGAACATACATTTCAGACAATACAAACTGTCAAGTGGGAGGTGAAGCAACAAAATGCCAAAAAAATTCACATACAGGTTATCTTCTTCAAAACAGTTCTGAAGTTGACATCAAATGTGTGTTCCGTACTCAGGGTATGCAGTATGTTTCAGAGCCTGGCTTGCTGACAAGATATGATTCAATTCTTCAGCTTTCTGCATCTTCTCATCCTTCACTTTCCCACCTCCACATTGTAGATGTGCTGAGAAAGCAGAATGTAGACTCCTCCGTCACTGTGCTAATAATGCCACTATTCCATCTCCAGCCTACTTGAGCCATACTGCATGGGATGCGTCATTTCCCAACAACAACCCCAGCCCCTGGAGCACTCTGATGTTTAAATAAGTCACCCTACTGCTTAGTAATTATGTGAACGTTGGATGAGGGCAGAATTGGACTCAGTTGCGATGCCCTTCATGGGCAAGTTGTTTAGTCGCTCTTTGGTTGATTGCACGCAAGAGTTAACCATTAAGGGATGGTATTGGAAGGTGACCCTACAAGAGACAATATGTTTAGGAAAGGAAAGGGAGATGAGTGGAACTAAAAAGGAGTTAATTTAAGGCACTTTGCTACACGGTAATTTGGAACTGGTCTTGATTGCTCACCTGACTGGGTTAGGCACATGAAGGAGGCAAAAAAGATTACTTTGGGAGAAAAGAAATTGGGGCAGAACAAGGATAAGAAAAATCACTTGATATATTCTTCTATAATGGTTTTGGTAAATTTGATTCATCGTGCCAATTATGACTAAAATATTCTATTATAAAAATAATCAGATGCCACTGATTATAAGTCCTTCTGAGGCTTAGATCAAATTAATCACTAGCATCTGACCTTTCTTAGGCTAGGTTTAGCCATTAAGTTACTTGCCTACTGCAGGCTCATGTCTGAGTCACATGGAACAAAATGACAACATTTAGAGTCACTTATGCGTTTTCTTATAGTCGGTTCAGCTAAGCCTGCATCATGTCATAATGTTTCAAATGCATCAAAATTCAACAAGTTCAGACTTTGACATCTATTTGGCATGGAAGCAAAGTAAGTTGCACTACCTGAATTACTTTTACATTCTATTCCACTTCTTTGTCCTAGTTAGTTATATTTTTAAAAAGAAAGATATGGTGCTCATCCTCACTCAGAGTACATACCTTTTTTTAATAATACGTTTTGTTGTAATTTATTCAATCAGGGACGCGGGCACTGCTAGCAAGGTGAACACTTTATTGCCCATCCCTAACTTCCTTGAGAAAATGGCAGCCAGCTGCCTCCTTGAACTGCTGCAGTCAGGTGTGAAGGTGCTAACACACTGCTGTTAGGTAGAAAATTTCAAAATTTTGACCCAGTGATGATGAAGTAATGGTGAGACGTCCACGACAAGATGGCATGCAACTTGGAGTTGATCATTTTCCAATGCGTTTGCTATCCTTGTCCTTCTATGTGGTTGAGATCATAGATTTGAAAGATGCTGTTGAAGAAATCTTGGTATGCTATTGCAGTGCATCTTGTAGATTGCCACACTGCAGGCATTTGTGGCAGAGGAAGTGAAGGTTTAAGGTGGTGGGTGGGATGCTGATCAAGTGGGCTGCTTTGTTCTGGATGGCTTTGAGGTTCTTGATTGTTGTTGTATAACACAAAAATAATAACGAGGGAAGCTTTATGTGAGGTGGAAGTGGGGTGCGGCAAACATCACACCAAGGGTTGGACAGATTCTGCAATGAAAAGCAGGTCCACCCATTCATCGATATCTGTAGGTAAATACCTGTTTTCTTAAAAGCATTAAAGCACTAGCCATATGCATCATTTTCATATTATGAGTTTTACATAATAAAATTTAGATGGGGGGTGGGGTCTGTGATTACGAATCCATTTGAAAAACTGTTCATCAATCAAAAGAAAGTTTGGTTACAATTGGGTTATAGAATACACATTGGCTGGTGTAATTCTGGTAATAGAAACTGCCAGTGTGAAAGTTGGTAGTGGGAACGTATCCTCTAATAAGGACTCAAGGTTCTATAGGCTGTTCCCAGGGACGGACTCAGAGACAAAGATAAATTGCTGCTGGGGGACCATTAACATCATGAAAGACGCTCTTTGGTCTGGCTGAAACTTGCTGGTCTTCCAGTGCAACGAGTTGTCCATGACTGAGTACTGCAAATTGGCACATTCCAAGATCCAGGACTACACGTTGAGGGATATACTAATGCCCAGGACAGTCACTGCAAAGCTCAATGGGGAAGGGCCACATCTAAGGTTCACCTGCCATAGTATACCGAAGGGCTGAAAACTGTAAAACCCCTTGGTTAGTATCTTTGCCATGGATTGTATATTGTAAATATCACGTAATTGCAATTGTATTGCAGCACCTCAGAGTGACACATGCTGACACAAATTGTATTGCACTTTCGGTAATGTCCAATTTGAACTTTTAGGAGATCTAATTTTACATTATTTTTATGAATAAAATATATATTTTGGGAACAAAAGCATCCTCTAATCAGGATATACACACCAATCCAAAATACAGCATAATTCTGTGGCTAAGGTGTCAGATTATGTCCTTTTAAGGCCATAAGATATAATTGCTCCACATTCTTGAAATCAATACTCATGTCAAAGATCAAAGTGACTTATTCTTTTCAGTGGCATTAATAAGATCAGTCAGTGGATACAATCATTCCAACTGTTATCAGTTGACAATTTCCTTTGATGAGTTGCTCAGCTTGTAAATGATTTTTTAAAAAATACTTAAATATGACACAGTAGGGCATTGTTTTCAGAACTTCATGTCAGGAATTTCCGTTGCCAATTCAGCAGAAAATTAGTGTAAGTTCTGTTTGCACTTTGAACCAGCGTTTTTGCCGAAATGATGTCCTTAATACATATGAGTAATTGTTGATCATTTGGTCTAATGCATATTTACAATCTCCTGCATACAGCAGTAATACACACGATGGTCCTGGCCAACAGACAAACATTTTTGAGCAGAATAATCCTCAATGTGAGCTGACTTTGCGCAATATGCCTAGTTAACAGGAACTGTGTGCAGCTGTAAGATTTTTATTAAAATTTACAGCGGGGGTTCTGCCTTCCAAAATAAAGGAAATAATTAACAGAATTAATAAAGTATATTCTAGGCTATGTTGTGAGGGTTCAGTTACCATGGGTCACAACCCAAAATTTAGGAGCAGTAAAGAGAAGTCAGGGGTATTTTTCACCCTAAGAGTAATGGAATTATAGAATAAATTAGCACAGAAGTAAACAGTATAAACTGTCTAGAGGCAATTGCAAGAGTTATTCAAGAGAGATATGGTGAAAAGGTAGGTGGAATTCAGGTCTGGCAAGAAGGAATAGTTTTTTGACCTCTTCCTGTTCCCAAAAATACTTATAATCAAAACTTGATGCTCTATTATATAACCCTCTTCTTGACTATGGAGTGCAGGGTCCCTTTAACCGAGGACAGCAACAGTTGCACCTGGATTGCTAGTGCAAAGCTGAGACATTACATACAAATCCACAGCGCTCCCTGTGGAAGGATCAGTGACCTGAATCACTAAACAAGATCCGTCTCAAAAACTATCTGCAACAATAGAATTAATGAGATGCATTCTTTACCTGGTTTGCCTCGAGTATAGAATCAAGATGCCGAGGGGTTGTGATTATTCAACTTCAGATCATAAAACCACCAGTGCTGTGACAAAGCCTGGTAGGGCCATGACTCAAATAGCAATTGTGAAATAATCTCTGCCTGCTGAATCACTGGACTTCAATCTCAGCACCATACCATAGGACTTCATTTTGATAAATGTGTTCAAGAAAAAAACTGTTTTAAAATTTGTTTCTACTGCTGCCTGTCCTCGTGTAAAAGGAAAGTCTAGCACTTTTAAATAACACCACAGTGCCTTTATTTGATTTTGCATTACACATATATAGATTCTACAATAAGCCATAACTCTTTATAAAACCCAATTCCAGCCAAGGCTTGATTACTGTCTCAGTATCTATTTGGCTCTTCAAACACTTCTATCTGATGCTTTTGAACAGGATGTAGAAACATTTGCTATCTGATTGATGGGTGAAGATTAGAGTGGCTTCTGAGGAGTTCCCTAGCTACCAATGCCATTCCCCTCCCCTGGCAACAGTCTGAGCCAAAGCCAGTCCATTCACAATCATGTCGTCACATTTAATGCCAAGATTAATTCCAATCTCATGTTCATGTCAACACTAAGACTGCCTATTTCCACTTCCATAACATTGCTCGACTTTGCCCTGGTCTCAGCTCATCTGCTGCTGAAAACCTCATTCACGTCTTCATTATCTCTAGTCTCAGCTATACCAATGCACTCCTGGCTGGTCTCCCACATTCTGCCCTCCATATCAGGTGAATGAGGTCATTCAAAATTGTGTCTTAACTTGCAACAAGTTCCTCTATCACACCTGTACTCACTGACTTTCAATGAGTGCTAGTCAAGCAATGCTGTGATTTTAAAATTCTCATTCTTGTTTTCAAATCCCACCATGGCTTCTCAGCTCCCCATCTCTGTAATCTCTTCTGGCCCCACAACCACGAGATATCTACGCTGCTTTAGTTCTGGCCTCTTGTGCATCCCCAATTTTAATTGCTCCACTATTGGCTGCCAAGCCTTCAGTTGTTGAGGTCCCAAGCTCTGGACTGCCCTCTCTACATCTCTTTACCTCGATTTCCTCTTTTAAGACAATCTTTAAAATATAACTCTTTGACCAAGCCCTTGGTCATCTGACCTAATATCTCCTCCTGATGTGGCTCAGTAGCATACTTTGTTTTATAATGCTCCTGTGAAGCGCCTTGGGACATTTCATCATCTCATTGTTGAGCATAACATTAATTTAGCAAAATGATACTTGGATTCCAAGGGTTAAATTATGAGGAGAGATTACATTAACGAAGGACAAATTCCCTGGAATTCAGAAGATTGATTTGTTCAAGTTTTCAAGCTATTTCAAGATTGGAATACAAGAATAAAGATGTCTTGCTTCAGGTGTACAGGGCTTTGGTGAGACCACACCTAAAATACTATGTGCAATTTTGGTCTCCATATCTCAGGAGGATATACTTGCATTAGAAGCAATAAACAAAGGTTCACCAGGAACTAATGGTGAGAAGCTGAGTAAATTAGTTCTCTGGAGTGTAGAAGAATGAGAGGTAATCTCATTGAAATGTTCAAGATTATGAAGGGGCTTCACAGGGTAGAGGTTATTTCCCCTGACTGGTAATCTAGAACAAGGGGGCACATTTTCAGGATGGCAGACCTATCATTTAAGACTGAGATGAGGAGAAACTTCTTCATTCAAAGGGTTTTGATTCTTTGAAATTCTCTACCCTAGATGCGCCATCACTGAATATGTTTCAAGCTGAGATAGACAGATTTTTGGTGTCTCAGGGAATCAAGGGATATGGGAAGCAGGTGGAAAAGTGGAGCTGAGACAGAAGATTGAATGACAAAGCAGGCTTTATGGGCCATATGGTCTTCTCCTGTTCCTATTTCTTGGGCAGACTTTTTTGCTGAGCGGGCAGGCGCGCGCCCGACCCACTCAAGTATAAAATAGCATGCGATGACGATAGGTGAGCGTCTCAATGTAATTGCACACTCCTGCAATATTTCAGTCGGCGGGAACAAGCAGGAGTTGGAGCCATGCCAGTCATTAATTAAGAGGCCAGTTAAGGTCATTAAATAGGCAACTGACACCAATTTTACATTGCCCGTGCAATTTCGCACTCATTGCACAAGCAAAACGGGCAGGCTGCCAGCCGACAATTTGCAAAACCTCATCCACAGGCAGGGTCAAAAGGGTCAGCAGCATTGCCAGTGAGAGTAGTGAGGAGTTTGGTAAATAGTTTGCTGTTGGTGACTTACTGGTACTTGGTAGCTTCATCTCTGTTTGGGGTTTCATTCTAAGAATTTCCACGCTTCATTTCAGGTCTCCAAGGACCCTGGAGGATTCATATCATGTGGACCCTTCCGGGTATCAGACAGCCTTCTGTAACCCTGGTAATGGGGATTGTGGTCTCTGCTGGAAGCTCCTCCTCTGAGGAGGAAGGGAGAGGCAGAAGGGAGAGAAGGCCAGGTGTCCCAGTGCAGCTTGCATGGGAGCAACCCGTGGGAGGAGAGGCACAGACACAAGGGGCACAGGGCCAGCAGGAAGTCCCAGGCGTTAGGGGCCACAGAAGATGCCACTATCCTGCTGCCAGGGTGTACAGGAGGCAATGTAGCTACCTCAATATGTCAGAGGTGCAATGCCGAAGGAGACTCTGCCTCTCAAGGGAGACAGTGACTTCCATCTGTTAGATGATAGTGCCTGAGATCACCTCCAACTGTGTGGGTGGACACCCCATGCCATTGGCTCTAAATGTCACAGTGGCCCTCAACTTCTATGCACCTGGCTCTTTCCAGTGGTCAGTGGGGGATCTGAGTAGAGTCTCCCAATCAGCTGTGCATAGTTGCATCAAGCTGGTGACAGAAGCTCAGTTCAGGTGGGTATTGACTCATTCATTTCCAGCTGATAAGGCCAGCCAGGCTGAGCGAGCCAGAGGCTTTGCGGCAATTGCCAGGTTCCCACGCATCCAGGGTGCACATGTGGCCATCAAGGCGCCAGCAGATCAGCCAGGTGCCTTTGTTAACAGGAAGGGCTTCCACTCCATAAACGTGCAGATAGTGTGTGACCATAGGATGCATATTCTGCCAGTCTGTGCAAGGTTCACTGGTAGCTCCCATGATGCGTACATCCTGAGACACTCCCAGATGCAAAGGCTCTTCAGTGCTCCAGCTCGGATGGATGGATGGCTGCTGGATGACAAGAGCTATCCTTTGAAAAGGTGGCTTATGAGGCCTCTTTGCCACCTAAGAACAGAGGCAGAACAGCGGTATAACAGGAGCCATGCCTCCACAAGGGCAGTGATATGTCTTCTGAAGATTCGCTGCCAATACCTGGATCATTCAAGGGGAGCACAACAATACCCACCAGAGCGAGTGTCACTGATTGTGAAGAGTGCTGCATGCGACTGCGATCTGGCACTGGCAGGGGGGGAAACCACTGGAGGAAGAGGATCTTGATGCAGCTCTGGATGATGAATCCAGTAGTGAGTCCGAAGAGGAGCACAGTGAGGAGAACGCTGAAGGCGTGGAGGCAGACCTCTGTAACCACCAGGAAGGCAGGGACACCAGGGATGACTTGATCCAACGCTCCTTCAGCTAGGCTGTCAAATAAGCACTACCATCTCATGCCAGGGCAGCCGCCTCCATCCCAGATGTCTGAAATGACCCTTTCCTTTGACCCCAAAGTCCACTCAGTGCCTGTGCAATAAAGTTTAGAGTCACCCACGTCCAGCATTACATGCTAGCGTACCCTGCATCACATAAAAACAAAAGGCGATGTATACTCAGGCTATTATGACAAAAGAAAATTTATCTAATTTTGAAAGTCCAAACAAATTAACAGAACCTTCTCTGGTCATCAACCGCAAACCATTACACAAACAAAACATTGCACAACAGAAGATCACCTGTGACCATCTTGTGCTCATGATGCCTTAAACTTACATTTGTGAGTGCTATGTCTTGGTGCCCCTCCCTCGCTGGCACCAGCAGTGGAAACAGCCTGCTGACTCTGCTGTCCTGTTGGACTTGATAACCTTGGCGGTCGCCTCTGGCCAATGGAGTCTGTGTTGGCCCCACCTGGAGGGAGCAGTTAGTGTCATGGTTGGAATCTACCCAGTCGCCGCAGCCTCATCAGATGCCATGGCCACTGGCAGAGGGGCGGTGGAGCTGCTGAGAGGAGCCCGCAGAGACGACAGGCAGTTCACATGCCAACGTGAGGTCGCTCTGGATCTCCCTGCACACCATTGATAGGCGGGCACCTAGCTGGGATACTGGATGCCTCATCCATCTCCCACATTGACACTGGTCACTTGAGGTCAGTGCCTGTGTGAGGGCTTGCAGGTCCGAGCACAACCCCAGGAACCCCTGATTCTGTTCCTGCAGCTGCCTCTCCATGAGAGTCGCCACACTGTCAGTGGAGGAGGCAGTGCGCTTGGCCATAAGGGTCAATGCAGTGCTGATACTCCACATGGACTCCTCCATAACAGAGACCATGACATGCATTCCCTCATGGATCTCCACCAGATCCTCCTGCACATCTTCTGGACATCCAATATCTGCCGCCTAATGGATGACTTCAGAGGCTCATCATCTGCCTTCAACTCAGCATTGTCTTGGTCTTCAGCAGTTCTCCGACTGCAGGTGCCCCGGGGAATCTTTGCCTCTGCCTGCACCTCAAGCGAGTGTGAAGTGCCCTCACTGTTGTGCACCGACATTCTAGCTGCCAACCTAATGCCTACCAAGGTGCCGGTATCTGCACTGGTGCTTGGTTCAGAGAGTGCGTATGACGCAGGTGCATCAGGAGCCTAGTGGTCCTCAGGCATCAGGGGTGGATCTTCGGGATCTTGCAATTGGGTGCATGGTGGCAAATCCAAGGGAGAACAATGACATGTCATTAGTTTAAGTCATCACACTACCACTGTGCATGCCAGGCACCCTGGTGAGACCATGGAGATCTGCATCATAGTGCCATCATCTTTCAATGATCAATGAGGAATCCAGTTTAAAGGCTCCCATCAATGATGAGGCTACACAAGAATGTTTGCACCATCTGAAACTCTCACCTCTGTGCACTGCACTATTACCTTCATCTGACACCCCAGCCTCTCTGCAACCGGTTGACCAAGGTGCGTGCTGGCTCTCCATCTCCAAGGCACCTGCTCGTACCTCATGAAAGATGGTGGTTTTCGGGGCTTCCACCGGTCCGCGACCTTTCAATATTGTTATGGGCTTTCTTCTCCTGAAAGGGCAGAAGAGCATTGATTAGTCCACTCTCTACCTGCGGCACCACTGCAGCCTGGTCAGCCCCACCTGAGGAGCACCTTGCAGGGCAGATCTGAGTCGTAGCCCTCGAGCTGCAAGGTGCTCAATGCAAGCAGCCAGGGCTCACCCCCTTGGCCAGCTCCAGTGTCATTAATGGTTGGCACGCAGACTCTGACACCCCTGAGCTCCACGGGGTTTGGGGGGGGGGGGGAGGAGGGAGGAATGGCCAGATTTTAACACTTGAACACACTGATCCATGCCAACACTGTACTCACCCTTCTTGAGTGCAGCAGGTCATTAAACTTCTTGTGGCACTGGACCCAAATGCGCAGCACAATATCACGGCTGCTGACCTGCACTGCCACCTCCTCCCAAGCTCTTTTTGTAAGGTACAGTGGCCTCCTCCTTCCATCCCTGGGATAAGGGTGTCTTTCCCGGCAGTCTCCTCCTTCAGGAGGAACACAAGGTTCTCATCAGAAAACTGGGGACCAAGTGTCCGTCTGACATGGCCTTCCACCTGGCATCTGCAGCTGCAATGTTAGCCATAATTTCCTGTTGACAACACTGAAAGTGTCTTCTTCACTGCAGCCTTTCAGGGGCTGCCTGGGCCGTTTTTAAACCGGCCGTTGGGTTGCCATTGAACTCGACAGCCAACAGGCCCCTGCTCAGCTCTTCCCGACCAGTGAGGCCTTAATTGGCCCGCCAGTGTGAAGTCGTAGTCGGGGGCCAATCGCAGTTGGCAATCCATTTCCTGTCCGCTCTTGGGCCTGCCGACTGCGCCCACCTGCTGAACTCAAAATTCTGCCCCTTATGTTCTTACTGGGGGAAACTGACAAGATAGGTCAAGAAAAGTTATTTCCATTGGTTTGAGAGTCTAGGGGACAGAGACTAAAAATTATAGCCAGGTCTTTCAGAAGTGAAATTAGGAAACATTTCTAAATGCAAAGGAATTAGAGGAAGCTCGGAAATCTCTTGTGCAAATGGCAGTTGACCTGCTAGATCAATTGCAAATTTTGAATTAGAGACTGATAGAATTTTGTTTACCTATGCTATTAAGGGATTATGTAACAAAGGCAAAAAAAATGGAATTAGGTCACAGATCAGTCATTATCTCACCGATAGGCAAAACAGGTTTGAGGGGTTAAATAGCCTATTTCTGTTCCTATATTATTCCTCTCCTCAGTTCCAGCCTCCAACTCACTTGCTCCCTCACAAAGTTTCTTGCCTATTTTACTAGTAGCACTGTAGTCATTGCTCTTCTCAACTTTCCTCTCTCATTCCTTCTAAGTTAGAAACATCCCATCCTCAACGCTCTTCCTTCTCCACCGATCCTGACTGGTAAAATCAAGATTCATTGCCTCCTCTCCTAATTTAATAGATTCCCATGCTTTTAAAACTGTGGAATGGGTTTTTGTTAGATTCCACACTTGGACACAATTGCTGCTCAATTCAACTGATCATGTCTCTTCGACTGTGCGGCTGCCCTACTGTATGGGTCTTAGGCCATCATCAAAATTTATCAATTTTCTTTAAAATTGGTTTTTGTTTATTTTTAAAAGATATTTTATTATGATTCCCCTGCTTTGTTTGTGCTTCACACAACATCCATGCCAAGGAATACAGAAAAACTTCCTGGAGTTTTTGGTCACGGAGCTCCAAAAGTTCCACAGAATGGGCAAGGGCAATTCTCTCATTACACGCACCTCTAAGTCAGAAACTCATGGAAGTAAGATTCCCCCTCTTCAGAGATTTGAGATTTCAACAGTGCAGCACTCCTGCAACATAATCAACCTAGACAGAGGTGTCATCTTTTGGAGGAGGTGTTAAACCACCCTAGAAGTAAAAGATCTCACAGCACTATTCAAGCAAGAACAGGAGAGCTTTCTCTGTCCTGACCAACACTTGGCCCTCAATCAACATCACTAAAAAAAAAGTTATTTGGTCATTTATCACATAACTGTTTGCAGGGTGTTGCTATGTGAAGATTAGCTGCTGCATTTCCTACATTATAACAGTGACTACAATTCAGTAATTCATTGGCTGTGAAATGTTTTGGGATGTTCTAAGGTTGTGAAAGGCACTATATAGATGCAGGCTCTTTTTTCTACCTTGCCTGTGGGCAACACCTAACATCAATGCATAAATCCAAAGCATAAAATTTCCAGCATGATGGCATAGTAGTAAGTGGCTATGTTTTCGCTTTTTCCCTCCTCCTAATTAGTGCCTCTTCAGAAAATACTGGCCCTTGCTGGGGCACAATTCCACAGGTAGGCCCAGAGTGCTTCACTAAATTTACTCTTCACATGTTCTTTATTAAAAGGCTAGGCTTTGTGGTGGTGGAGGATTAAACAACAGCAGAGGCAGATAGTCTTCACCTGATCACCACATGCACTTTTCAATGGGAACGCGGCAGAAATTAACAGGAGCACTAGCTAACTTTTACCCATTAAACTAGGGACACTGAGATCAACTGTAACATCTCAATTGCTGCCCTAGTGGAAATCAGTTAACTCAACAGACCGTAGAACATGAAATCATCCAGTCAATATATGACAAACAATACACTGCATTTACCCACAGATCAATTTGGGGAATTTTCTAACCTATTATGAAAGAAATCTATTTAGGATTAAATGAAACAATGAGCAGGCATCCACTGTAGAAAGCCAAAGCGAGGGGAGAGTATTCCCACTACTTCACATAAATGTTACACCACTTCTAATCTGTAGGTTACCCATAATAATAGCATCTTTCTCCAAGGTAGAAGGTTCACGAAAGCAGCATTTAAAATAAAGGAAGGTGAAACACATTTCTGGCATTCTGACAGCTGATTCCCTCAGTAAAGCCCAGCTTCCACCAAGTGCTTCAGAAATATTTTCACGTAGAGCTCTGAAAGCTGTTAATTGAAGACACCCACGCATGCCTGTGCTCTATTATTGTGGGTTAGAAGCTTCACAAGTGAAAGGCAGAAGCCTGTTTTGTATGTACAGCCTCTATTCAAGAGGCATTCTCTGAACACTTTCAATGAGTCATAATAATTTTAAAAACTTAACAAGAAAAACCCTTGCAGTACTCTTTGTGCTTATGCATTGAATCATTCCTTTCATAGAACCCAAGAGGCATCTATACCTGCCTCTGCAATTTACCCAATCCCACCTAATATGGGCAGGGAGCACTAAAATTACATTTACCTTGCTAAACTCCAGCCACAATGTAAAACCCTACACATGACTATGCAAGATGATTGAAAAGCAAAAGCACTCAGCAAGCCAATCTGGAGTGATTGCTGTAAAGGAGTTCACTATAAGCTTTATTTAAATCAATGCATACTGTCAGATTAAGGATGATGTCATTGTTGTGCGGTAGTTAAGATTGCAAGGAAACACCATAATCAGTGCCAACAAGAAACCAGGAAGAGTTTCAGCACACAAAGACACATTTTCCTTCTCTTGCCCAGTCCCAAGGAAAATTGCAGCAGTATTGCCTATTGTTCAGAAATAGGCACATTTAGATGTTCTTTACTTATGTAGTTTATTGATTCCATTTCTAACTGATGGGAATACAGATTCCTCCAAGCCAGGAGACCATGCACAATAAATACACTTAACCAGGTTTTAGAACTGCATGGTTTTATTTACCTTACATGAATATCAATATTTGGATACAAACTTTTTTTTCCTTTATTCTTTCATGGGATGTGGGTGTGGCTGGCAAGGCCAACATTCATTGCCCATCCCTAATTGCCCTTGAACTGAGTGGTTTGCTAGCCATTTCAGAGGGCAGTTAAGAGTCAATCACATTGCAATGGGTCTGGAGTCACATGTAGGCTAGACTGGGTAAAAATGGCAGACTTCCTTCCCTAAAGGGTATTAGTGAACCAGTTGGGTTTTTATAATAATTGATGCTAGTTGCCATGGTCACCATTGCTGAGACTTACTCTATATTCCAGATTTATTAATTTAAATTTCTCCAGCTGCTACGGTGGGATTTGAAACATTAGTCTGGGCTTCTGGATTACCAGTCCAGCGACATTACCAATACACCAACATCTTCCCCAATATATATTTTTAATATTCACTACTTTAATATCTGGCCTTCTTGCTGCATATAAAGGAGGTGTATGCTGGCAACATGCCAATGCAGCAAATAAGCATAGCTGTTTAAATTCTAACTCTGCTCAAGTTAGTTACAAGGTGATATGTGACAGTAACTCTGGATGAATTACCCTATGATTTTAGCTCTCAGGTGAACACCATTACCCACTGCTCCTATGAATACCATTGCTTGTTTGTTATTTTAGATAGCCCAGGGCTTTCAGTAGTAACCAAGGTATCTTAAAATAAATTAAAATTTGACAGATAAAGGTCTAGTTTTCGATTGCTCAAGATGTGTAAAGAGGTTTTACACATCGTTGAAAGGTCTGATGTGCACACGGTGACGGGGTCTTGTTTTGCAAGTGCTCACAGCCTTATTTTAAGAATGTCCCACCCCCCCATCTGGTTTAATATTGGAGAAAAAGTGACCGTCTCAATGTGCCCAACACCACATCATCAATGTATATTGATTGCTCGTAATGGGCAATGCACTTCCCAGAGCATTAGACAGAGATCATGGGTGTAGGAGTTTCAGGTGGGAGCCATTACCTGAGACATCGCTACAAACATAAACATGGCTAAAATACTGAGTAGCTCACCTGGGTCACATTAATCTAGTGGTATTGTGTAAAGTTATTTTCCTGCAATTTTCTTTGCTTTCTATCTTTCCCTGCCCTGTGTTTCACTTAATCATTACTCAGCTCACCTGCCTGTGGGATTTGTCAATGTTTCTCCTTGCAGTCGTGACTGAGGAAGTTATCCCAGGGTCCACAACAGTAATTAAAAACGTTCTATTACTCTGCAAAGCCTATTCTTTCAGTAAAGAACTTTCACTGCAATGATGAAAGCTGAGAATGGTTTGCCTCCATGGCCTTCCATTATTTTCTCCTGCTTTCGAGGTATAGAGAGTAAGCTACATGCCTGTAAGTTCTTACACAGCCCCTACATGTATTCTGGTATGCATGTCTCCTGCTGAATGTGAGAAGTTTGTAGCCTTGGCCACTCTATATGATGGCATTATTACTAATATTGTTTTTTTCCAACCAAAAATAAAGACAGAATATGTATGAACCACAGCAGGAGAAATTATTCTGGGGTGTAAACACTGGTCTTGAAGAAATATTTATGAATTACTAGTTGATATTTTGTGACAATGCTCACACTAAGGCAGGAGAAAGGGCAGGTTGTGATGATGCACTACCAAGGTGAAACTCTATTTAACTTAGCCTGTCATTGATTAGCTATTGTGGAACTTTTCCAATTGACACATCATTAGGATAATTGTTCTAGCTCGTGAAAATTTCTCTACATTGAGCAACCACTTTGTTCATCTTTTGGGGAAAGGTTAGGTTATCATAAAGTCAAACTAAATAGGAAACAATAGTTTTTTTAAATATATTTTTGAATATTGTTTGGTTGGCATCCATTGTCCATAAAGACAAACACAAATTACCAGTGTTATTGCCCAATACAAGTCTACTTTATTCACAAGATAATACCAGAGTTGAGAAGAGAGTCTCAGAAACTTGCTCCACAGAGCCATCTAATAGCCACACCCTGCAATTAAAATGAGACGGGTGGCACAACAAAATTGAATGGGAAATGTTGATACAGTAATTTACAGCAGGATTTGAGACAAATGCATGACCAAAAGTCTTGACAACAGGAAATAAGGTTCATGAATAGAGAGTACATGGTCTATGCAACATTTCTATCTATGCGTATATCCCAATTGTTAGAACACACAGATAGGTAGATAGATGAGTAACACTTTCATAAAAGCACAATACTGCACAAGGTTAAAGAACATCCCAAGGGCAATTGCTGGCCTAGCCAGTGATGCTTACGTCCTGTGAAAGAATTTTTTTTAAATGAGAAAGAAACCATGCTAGTAGCTGAAAACTGAGCAGTACTGTGTTACACGTTAATTAGTACTCTTTGCAAACTGTACTGTTGCTATTATTAAAATATGGAAATTACAATGGTTCTTAGCAACTAAATAAAAGGACAGTAAATTTTTGTAAACATGATTTCCAATTTACCAAGGAATAGGCTGCTTGCTGATATTAGGAGCCCATGTTCACATAGTTAATAACTGATCCTTGAATTAATATTGAGAGATAAAATGCTTCTAAACCACATGCTTTTAAGAGAAGTATTACTGTCAGTTGGTACTTACATATAATGTGCTTTCCACAGTATGTGTTACATGAGTTTGGACTTCATAATCACACTTTAATAAAGTAATAGATCAGCATGGGTTTTTATAGAGACAAGTGCAACAAGCCTTTCAATAGGATATACCAGAACAAGATGGCTCTGGTTTGATTCCATCATTGTGGGTAAATATTGCACGTGCATAGATTTTTCTGGCGCTCATGTTGCCTTTTAAATGACCCTTTCCTACTCCCTCAGTTTTCGTCTCTCTTCACCTGAAGATCCCAACTCTTGTTGGGGTAAAATTATATTGGTCCCCAGAATCTTGCCAAGTAGCCATTCTTTACATACTAGCATAAAGAGTGCATGACAATAAGCTACATAACCACACAAAGCATCACTACTTCCAACATTCTTCATACATCATTTTTCCTGGGGATGGGTGAGAGTGGGCACAGTGGGAGTGGCTGACATTATTTTCCTTAGCCGAGACGTACTAAGGAGAATTGTAGCATTGCTACTCCTACCTGGCTGCTGTCATCTAACTCAACACAGACCTGGGATCACATTTGGGACTTTGCTGGTCTGTGCATGTAGTACCATCAGGCATTTTTTCTTATTTGTTCATGGGCAACCCTGACAGGGCTGTATTTATCGCTAATTGCTCTTCAGGGAGCATTTAAAAGTCAACCAAATTTTGTGGGACTGGAGTCATGACTAGGTCAGAAAGGGTAGAAGTGGCAGGTTCATTTCCGTGAAGGACATTAGTGAACCCATTGTTTTTAATTATACAATCTGGCAGTTTCATGATCATTTTTTCTAGTGCCAGTCCACAAATGACCATATTTATTGAATTCAATCTGACAACTTGCTACAGTGGGGTTTGAAAGCATAGCCTCTGAGTCACTAATCTAGAACTGTAACCACTACACCGCCATACCCTAAGATAAAAGCAAAATACTGCGGATGCTGGAAATCTGAAACAAAAACAGAAAATGCTAGAAAAACTCAGGTCTAATAGCATCTGTGGTGAGAGAAACAGAGTTAACATTTTATGTCCGTATGACTTCTTCAGAGCTAAAGAGAAGTGGAAATGTGATGAAATTTATACTGTTTAAGGGGGAGGTGGAGCAGGTGACACTGGATAGAAGGCCAGCAATAGTTGGGGGCTAAGGAGAGATTGACAAAGATGTCAGGAACAAAAGGATAAAGGGAGCATTAATGGTAGTGGTAAGGGCTAAAGGAGGTACTGATAGTGGCATAATGTGATAATAGCAAAACATAGGTAAGCGCTCTGAAAAGAACAACATGAACAAGTAACAGATGGCCCTTGTAGAGGTGGGGTGGGGGGGAGGGGGTGGTAGCGGGGGAAAAGGATCGAAAATAAAAAGGGGATAAGACAATGAATGAATAAAAATGAAAATACATAAAAATAAAAATAAGTGGATAAAAATAGAAATGAATTTTGAAAAAAGGGATCAAAAAGGGGTGAAGATGGAGGAAAGTGTGCATGGTCTGAAGTTGCTGAACTCAATGTTAAGTCTGGAAGGCTGTAAAGTGCCTAGTTGGAAGATGAGGTGCTGTTCCTCCAGTTTTCGTTGAGCTTCGCTGGAATATTGTAGCAGGCCAAGGACGGACATGTGGGCATGAGAGCAGGGTGGTGTGTTGAAATGGCAAGCGCCAGGGAGATCTGGGTCATGCTTTCAGACAGACCAAAGGTGTTCTGCAAAGTGGTCACCCAGTCTGTGTTTCATCTCTCCAATGTAGAGGGGACCCCATTGGGAGCAGCGAATGCAGCAGACCAAATTGAAGGGGCTGCAAGTGAAGCGCTGCTTCACCTGAATGGAGTGTTTGGGCCCTTGGATGGTGAGGATGGAGGAGGTAAAGAGGCAGATGTTGCACCTTCTGCGGTTGCATGGGAAAGTGCCGTGGGAAGGGGATGAGGTGCTGGGGGGTGATGGAGAAATGGACCAGGGTGTCCCGGAACAAATATCCCTACGGAATGCTGACAGGGATGGTGAGGGGAAGATGTCTTTGGTGGTGGCATCATGCTGGAATTGGCAGAAATGGTGGAGGATGATCTTTTGAATGTGGAGACTGGTGGGGTAAAAAGTGAGGACAAGAAGGACCCTATCATGGCCCTGGGAGGGCGAGGAAGCTGTGAGGGCAGAGACGTGGGAGATGGGTCAGGCAAGACTAAGGGCCCTAGTTTTTTGCATTTGTTCTAAGGATGTGGGTGGCACAGACAGGGTTGGATTTGCTGCACTTCCGCAGTTACTCTGAGATGATGGTGGTGGGCCTCCACCTTGGAATGCTGCAGTTCCACCATCTGAGCTACTGAGGATGCCAAGTTGAGTTTCCAAAAACAAATAAGCTTGCACAACTCCCTCAGATATCTGCAAACTCAAGATATTTGCTTCCAAGGGAAATTTAGCTCAATAAACATGAACAGGAAAATGAACCTTGACCGCTCTAAATGGAATCATCAGGCATGAGCATCAGTTTATCAGTACTAATAATACAGCTATACAGTTCCTGGTGTAAAGTGACATGCACATTGACAACATCCACCACCAACTCAACTGCCAACTCCAGTGCTACCAAATTGCTAGGCTGCTTGCCTGATATTCAGTACTGGGTGAGTAGAAATTTCCTCCAAATAAATATTGGGAAGACTGAAGCCATTGCCTTTTGTCCCTGCTACAAACTCTATTCCCTAGACACAAACTCATCTCCCTCCATGCCAATTGTCTTAGGTTGAACCAGATTGTTTGCAAACGTGGTATTATAACAAACTGAAATGAGCTTTGTTGTAAGGTGTGTGTAGCTCAATAGGTCTCATGAAGCGGTTCAGAGTCTTATATAGTTTAACAGTAAGTGTTTATTAACTACCTGTAACTATATACATATATACAGTATAAGATCTAAGCTAGGCGCTGTCTCCAAGCTTGCCTCTACACACCCCTCTGTCCAGTACAAGACTGCCCTCTGGACTCAGGTCATGTGTTCCTTTACATCACACCAAGGACAGTACTGTATCCAGGCCCTTCTGTGCCAGATCCTTATACTACAAGCTTCTGACTACATCTGCATTGTCACCAAGATCACCTACTTCCAACTCCATAACATTGCCCAACTTTTCTCCTGCCTCAGCTTTTCTGCTGCTGAAACCTTCATCCATGCCTGTTACATCTGGATTGACTATCCCAAAGCACTGCTGGCTGGCCTCCTACATTGTATCATCTGTAAATTTGAGGTCATCCAAAACTTTGTTGCCTGTGTCCTCACCTGCACCAAGACCCATTCACTCATCACCCCTGTGCTTTCTGACCAATACTGGCTCCAGGTTAAGCAATATCTCAATTTTAAAATTCTCATATTTGTTTTCAAATTCCTCCATGGCCTTGCCCCTCCTCATCTCTGAAACGCCTTCCAGCCCACAATCCCAAAGAGCGCTGCGCTCATCTAATTCTAGCCTCTTGAATATCCCCAATTTTAATCACTCCACCGTTGGTGACTTTGTCTTCAGCTGCCTAGACCCTCTGGTATTCTCTCCCTAAATCTCTCCAGCTCTCTTGCCTCCTTTAAGCTGCTACTTAAAACCTCTCTCGAAGCAATCTTTCAGCCCTCTACCCTAATATCGCCTTACATGGTTCAGTGTCAAATTTTGCTTCATAACAGTCCTGTTTTATGGGATGTTGGGATGTTTTATGGCACTGAAGGCACCATAATAAATAAATAAAAACAAAAAAACTGCGGATGCTGGAAATCCAAAACAAAAACAGAATTACCTGGAAAAACTCAGCAGGTCTGGCAGCATCGGTGGAGAAGAAAAGAGTTGACGTTTCGAGTCCTCATGACCCTTTGACAGAACTTGAGTGAATCCAAGAAAGGGGTGAAATATAAGCTGGTTTATGGTGTGTGTGTGTGTGTGTGTGTGTGTGTGTGTGAGGGGGGGGGGCGGTTTGGGTGAGGGGAGAGAAGTGGAGGGGGTTGGTGTGGTTGTAGGGACAAACAAGCAGTGATAGAAGCAGATCATCAAAAGATGTCACAGACAACAGAACAAAAGAACACATAGGTGTTAATGTTGGTGATATTATCTAAACGAATGTGCTAATTAAGAATGGATGGTAGGGCACTCAAGGTATAGCTCTAGTGGGGGTGGGGGGAGCACAAAAGATTTAAAAATATTTAAAAATAATGGAAATAAAAGTTGTTGTAGTTGTAAGCACATCATTGCTGTCTGTACAATTCATTTGCAAGGAAACAAGAGGAATGGCAGAACAGTTCTCATGTGCAAACCTAATGTCTCATTCAGGGGATGTGGTTGTTTGGAGCAGAGAAGAGGAAAATAGAAAAAAGATGGAGACCTTAAAAATATATTTGCACAAAGACCAATTGGGAGGCTTTTCAAAGATGGGAGAGAGTTGGCATCTTGAAGGAGATACTAGTCAAAGATATGATTGTCAACAGTGGAATGAAGGGAGTGAGGAACAAGGATCAATCTAATGTCCGTGAAGCAGAGTTATGCACAAGGCATGTGGCTGGAGTAGCTTGATGTTTACCAATACACAATTACTGAACAATGTTTCTTGAAAGTAAAATTAGAAGAGAAATGGAGGCAGGGTGAGAAAGTGGAGTTGAAGCAGGAGATCAGCCAGGCTCATATTGAATAATGGCTCAAGTGGCAGTATGGTCTATTCCTGCTCCTATTTCTTATCTATTTTCAGTCATCCATGGCAGTGGTACTCTGGGCTAATTACACCCTTGCGACTACAGCAGCCCACTCATGGCATCTCTGGGCTTCTATGGGCAGGATCTTCTGTTTGGCGAGCGGGGGGCAGGGCCCGCTCACCGACACATAAAATGACGGGGGGGAACGTCAGGCATGCGTCCCGACATCACCCCGTGTCATTTAGATTTTCAGTTCAATGGGCGCACAACCGATTCGACTGTGAACAGTCAAACGCCTATTAAGGCCATTAAAAAAGTAATTAACATGATTAATGGACCTTAATGTTGGCGGGCAGGCCAGGAGCCCAGGCGGGCTTCTGAAAAAAACATGAAACCTCATCCACGAATGGGATGAGGCTTCATGAGGGTATTAAAATTTTTATAAAATGTTTAAATAAAAGAAATTGACATGTCCCAGCTCATGTGATAGTGGCGCATGAGTGGACGAGTCTGTAACTTTTTATCCCCCTTCTTTATTGAAATTTTCAAACCTGAGCCAATCTCCCTGAGGCAGCACTTTGACCCAGGGAGATCTATGCATGAAAGTGCACCCTCCCAGCTCAGGGAAACATCCTCACCCCCCACCCACACAGGGAGCAGATAACACTTCCTGGCAGATGTCACGATGGGCGGGCCTTAATTGGCTCGCCCATGTAAAATGGAAGTGTGCCCCCAATTGGGGGCGCTGATCGGGAACCTGCCTGCTTGCGCCCACTCCCGCACACACACACCCCCCAGCCCCCGGACAGGGGGGGTGGGGAGATCCTGCTCTACACGTAATTCACTTGCAATGAGATGTCGCTGGAACTGGTATTCAGTTCGGTTCCTGATTCCTTCCTTACTCTCTACGGTTACATGGCCAACTTGTCTAAACATTTTTTTTCCACAAGGATGTAACAGCTTGCTAACGCAAATGCAAGATTTACCTTTTTGCATGCACAACCTTTTTCCTTTCCAATCCATAACTGAAAATTAGTCCTGTGTTCAACAGCCACGATTATTGAGCAGCCAATCAAAAACCAAAATGGATGGTCACATTGCTTCTGCAACAGAAAGCTGGAGTGTGCTGTGGGGCAATTTCAGCACTACAGCACAAATGATATGTCTGCGGAGTATATCTGCAACATGGAGCAATTGACACAAAAAGCCTGTTTTGAGGCAAATTGTCTTGCAAACTTGTGCCTTCACGCTATGATATATCATCTGATACAATTCCCAACTTTCTACTATATCTAAAACCAAACCAGGGCAGAGAAAAAAAGAACTTGCCTTTATATAGCACCTTTCACAATATAAAGCATTTTAAGGCTGGATTGACAACCCAATGATGACTTAACATTCATTCCCTCCACCACTAAGACAATGTGGCTACAATGCGTACCACCTACAAGATGCACTGCAGCAACTTGCCAAGGTTTCTTTGACAGCAGTTCCCAAACACACGGCCTCCACCACCAAGGGCAAGGTTATCAGGCGCAGTGGAGCACCATCACCTCTAGGTTCCCCTCCAAATAACACACCATCTTAACTTGGAAATATATCGGCCATTCCTACATTGTCACCAGATCAAAATCCTGGAACAGCTTGCCTTACAGTATTGTGGAGGCACTTACGCCACACTGTCTGCAGCAGTTCAAGAAGGCAGCTCATCACCACCTTCTCAAGGGCAAACAGCGATGAGCAATAAATGCTGGCCTTAATAAGGATGTCCATATCTCACAAATTAGTTATAAAAAAGTCAAATGAGTACTTTTGAAATATAGTCACTGCTTTAATGTAGGAAACAAGCGACCAGTTTGTGCACAGCAACTCCCACAAATACAATGCGTTAATGACCAGATAATCTGTTCTAATGATGTTAGATGAAAGATTAATATTGACCTTTTCAAAGATCAACTAGAAGCAAACCCAATTACAGAGTGGTCCTCAAGCAAGACACTGCTGACCGTCATAGCCTTCCTCAAAAAATTAACTGGCACTGGTCTGTAGTTTCAGACCAGTCATATCTTGGATCTGCACTGTCAAAAGGATAGTTGCCAAGAAAATAGTGAAAAATCACACATAAATGCAAGTGAGATATCATTCTGTCAGATCCTGTTGAACCTCAGATTAAATACTTAAATTACTTTTAACTTATGACATGGGGCAGCAATGATTTTTTTTAATATAATCATTTTTACAGGCAATATGAAAGAATCTTTTTATCTTGCTAAGTGAATGACCCCATAATAAGCAGTTTATTAAATGCTGAGTTAACTCATCTGTCCACAGTGCTTGGATAAATGTTGTAAGCCACATTTCACCTCTGGCGACGAGCAATATGAATAGTCTTGGCAATAACACTGAACAGTTCTGACAAATCTGCTGTGGTGTCTTATAACAACTGTGCTATACGAACAGCAACACTGACTTTCAGCCAGTCATTGCTGAAAGTCTGGAGGTCCTCAGCCCTATTTAGACCCCAGAAAAACCAATAGAATTGCTGTATAAATTACATGCTTCCATATTTTAATTGTACCTAATAAATTACATACATCGAGTTCCTACATAAGGAACTGTCTGAAACAATTCTTTTGTTGATAGATTGTTCAGAGATACATTTCATCATCTTACTGCCTTGGGAAGAAGAAACTTGGAAGAATTCCTATACAGGCATACAGCAGACAAGGTAGAACAAGAAAATGTGCAAAAAGCAAAGGCACAGCGCTTGAAGGCATTGCCTAGCATGTTACTAAGCCCAACAGACCAGAAAGTCCCTGGCTACAGTGTTAGCTGATCTGAACAAAAGTACTACAATCATCTTCAAAGCTCGAGCTGGAATGGTTGTGGGTGTGAGTGGTGGTGAGGGGGGCCGGGCAGTTGTGAGGAGGAAATATCAGCCAGTGCTCAGTCTCTATGCAGTGGCTCCTGCTGGAAAGCGGGGTATATAGATGTGGGGATGAGGATGGGATTTTACTCAGATGTGAAACCCCACATGACTGAATAATCAACAAACTTTCCATCTGAGCTTGCATGTGAATAATGTTCAACTGGGAATTGCACAACCATGAGAATCAGAACGTTTAGAAGAAGGGAAGATAACTGGAGTTCATTTTTTTTTTAAAAAGGCCAATTGCGACTTCAAATTTTTGCCACTTTTGTCCCCCAACAGTGCAGCACATTTGTCAAATTATTAAAAAGGTTTCAGGTTTCAAGCTCTCAAAATCATTTTGCTCCAAATAATATTATACCATGAAAGCCACACAAAATATCTGCTGCAAGGTCGCCCAGAAGAGGATTATAAATCTAGTCACTCCCCTTACCAAAACAAAAAGCCACATACATGGGCCTCAACACCCAGTGCTGCAGCTTGCTATTACACTAATACCTTAGACATTTCAATCAATACTTCCTTCCAAATCTTTGTCACAGACACTTTGCTTCTCCTCCTTCTAAATTCTAATCTGTCTCTGGTTGCTTACATTGGCACATTGGGCCAATGGTCTGTCTTTTGATTTTTCCACTGTCTGGGCAAGATTTCAATTTCTCTGAAACCTGAACAAAAACAGTTTGCTGAAAAGGAGCGGATTAAAAACAATGAAAGCAGCTTCCAATATATTTGTGTTTGGCCCACCTAATTACCAGGAGATATGTTGCATTTGTGCTGGCTTCCCGGTTAAAAGAAAAATAAATAGCACTCAAGCAGGATTCATTTCCACTAAGTGAGCTTCACGTCTTTGTAATTGTTCAGTGTTAAACAGACCAGGGGAAAAACAGGATAAGATGGGAGAGGGAGACATTTTAAAATTTAGCCCCTTGTAATGAACACAACCTACTTTCTGTCTTTTTGCACTTTTTCTTTGAGTAAGGCAAATACATCGGGTATGTGGCTTGCCATTAAGAACTTCACACCTCTAAGTGCTATCTGAGGCTGATACTGTGGACATTGCCAAAGAAAATCTGATAAATGTTATGGCCAACCAAGAAGCAACTTGACCTGACCCACCCTTTATATGTTGTTGCACTGAATCACTTTGCATTCAGTCTATTTGAAATACTTCAACCATGTGTAGCACTTAGAAAATGGGGATCCCGGTGCAAAACGTCACCCAATTAACTATTCTTCATGCTCAGCACGAATCAACTCACTGCCAGATGTCACAACAACGTATTTTCTAAGAGCTTTCTGGTTCTTGTTCTGATTGTACTGATCAGTGGTTGCTGTGGAACAACAATTTATAAATGTCCTATTTCTAACTGCAGGTTTCAGAAATGTAGGTCCAAACACAACCATTTCTGGCATAAACATTTATGAGGATCTGGCAGTACTGGAGAATGTCCTGGAAACAATTCCCATTTGTAGCAGATATTTCTCAAGTTTTCATCCACTAACAGCACTTCATATGTTCACTTCATATGTTCATAGGTCCTCTGAACCTGCTCCCCTAGTTTATCAAACTCCAAGCACACTATGGGTTACACCTCTTCCTTGCACCTTCATTGTGTTGAAATCCAGGTGTTGAACATTTCCACCTGATCTCCAACTGTGAGATGCCTCAAGGAGTTAAAGATGCTATCCAACTCTTGCAACATCTTACCTCCCACATTCTTCCTGACATTCTACAGGTTAAGGCGCAACTTAGCATCACCCATTCACTGCAATGTATTTTTGTTTTTTCATTATGATGCTGGCAAGGCTGCATTTATTGCTCCTATTTTCTTTGAGAAGGTTGTGGATGTGGGCAGTGGATGCTCAGTAGTTGAGTACTAAATTTTTGAATACTAAAGGAATCAAGGGGAGTGGAGATAGGGCAGAGAACTATTGAGGTCTAAGATCAGCCATAATCATATTCAATAAAGGAGCAGGCTCAAGGGGGTCAAAGATATACTCCTGCTCCTATATCTTGTGTTCTTACGTAATGTGGTAGTGGGCCATCTTTAACCACTACAGGTCACATGATGATGCTGCCCCTCTGATGATGTTAAGTAGGTAATATCAGTATTTTCCTCAAAGGAGCAGTATATATGTCCCCATCAGGCTGTAATTTAGAGGGGAACATGGAGGTGATACTATCCCCATGATCTTGCCACTCTTGCCCTTCTTGATTGGAAGTGTCCAGCTGGGAGGTTCTACTTGACCTTGTCTTCTCGCCCACTTTCTTCAACTTTGGTCATGCTCTGTTCTATAGGCTAGGCCCTTCACCAAGACTTCAAAACACCTGTAGCCAGGGTTTTATGTTTAGTTCAACAATAAGGGTCAATGATGCCTCCACTCCTACCAGATTTACTGCAAATGGTTCATGGTAAATATGTTTCCACAGCCAACTACCAATAAGAATAGAATTGATATTATGGGGGCTGTTTTATCCTCTTTCTGTAAAGGAGAAGCACTCATTCTTTCTGTCTGTGCTGAACTCAAACTAAGGTCCCAGTGGTAAAAGGGCACTGAACTAATTAATTACAATCAATTATCCCTTATCAACAGGTTAAGCAAGTGGGTAAGATGGCAAGTGAGAGTAAAATGTGGGTAAGTATGAAATTATCAACTTTGAAAGGAAGAACAGAAAGGCAGATTTTTTTTTTAAATGTGAGAGACTAGTAAATGTTGGTATGCAGGGGGTTTGGGTGTCCTTATACATTAATCACAAAAAGTTGACATGCAGGTACAGCAACAATTAGGAAGGCAAATGGTATGTCAACTTTTATGGCAAAGGGGCTGGACAGTATAGAACTGGGGGTTATATGTCTCAGGATAAGGACTCAGTCTGTCAGTCAGTCATTCAACACAGATGAGATCTTAATTCACTCAGAGTCTGTGAATCTTTGGACAGTAAGATAATCACAAGGACATAAGAAATAGGACAGGAGCAGACCATATGGCCTAGCAAGCCAGTTCACCAGTCAATGTGATCATGGCCGATCTGGAGCTTCAACTCCAGTTTCCTGCCCGTTCCACATATTCCTTGATTCCCTGAGACACCAAAAATCTGTCTATCCCAGCCTTGAATGTATTCAATGCTGGAACATCCATAGCCCTCTGGGTTGTTAAATTCCAAAGATTCGCCAGCCTTTTAGCCTGAGACTGTGCCCCCATGTTTTATATTCCCTGATCAGCAGTAACAATCTCAGTGCCTGCCCCATCATGCTCCTTCAGAATTTTGAAAGTTTCAATAAGATCATCTCTCATTTTTCTAAATTCCACAGAATATAAGCCCAATTTACTCAGCCTTGTATCATAGGGGAACCCTCTCTTCCCAGGGATCAATTTAATGAATCTTTGCTATACCAACAAGGGTATGCAGATAAGGCCAGAAATTGGAGTTGAGGTAGAGGATCAGCCATAATCTTAATGAATGACAATAGCAGGTCTGCTGCTTCTCCAAGTTATGTTCTTATCATGCTCAACTTCTTATTTTATAAGGTATTAAATCCTTCATTTTCTCCTCAATCTTTGAGATGACAGTGGTCAAGTTAGCACCCTGTTCCTAGGGCTCTACCAATGACACTTCTATGTCTTAACACATTATGCCTTCTGTTAGGAATGCAAGGATCCCAGGGGCAATGTTTTCATATATTTCCTTTGGGAATCACATGGCAGTTCCAGAGTCCCCTTGCAGCAAAATGGCTGACCTGAAAAGTCTGCTTTGCACAGCAACAGAAACATAACCCCCAGTGTCAGGTTCCAAAAAAACCTTGACCTCGGTTTTAAAAAAGTTTAAAACAGAACCAAATCAGGATGATGAAGCACCATCACACAGCAACATGAAGCATCATCACACAGCAACACAGTTTCATTTAAATACTTCACAACCAATTTGCTTTAAATGGGTTTTTGATGTAGAAATATGAAGTAAAGACATTGAGACATTTCAGGAATATGCCAGTGTATTCCTCTGAGGGCCACAGAACCAAGAAATTAAGAGAAATCATTCAGGTAGCCTTATACAGCATTAGCTTTGCAAAATCTTGTGACCATTATGTGTATTTTTGAGATCCAAGGGTTATTTTAAATGGGACTTTTATTGTTGAACACTGATGACTCGATAAATTTAGGAAATTCTGTGTTTAGCAAATTACTTGCTGTTGAATTTGCGTGGAAAGGTACAGTCCATTGCTTCAATTGTCATTTAAAGTTTAGAAGGCAATGCTGACTGTTTCTTCCTGCCCATGGCAGATGGCTTAGTTCTGCAAAGTGTTGAATTCAGTAAAAAAGAGACAGTTTTTAGGATAAAAGGATTTACAGGTCACTATAGAAAACCTTTTGCACATCAGACATTTCAATCTGCTGTAAGTGACCTCTGCAGACCCAGAGCCACAAGAAAAAGAACATTGCTCTGAGCATGTATAAACATATCAAACAACAATAGGAACCCGTATACATTTTGTGAGAACATAAATATTATTTAGGAAGAGGTAAAGATTATTCAGGCCTAATGGCCCATCCTTTTCTCAGATAAATCCCACCAACACACTCCTTACTATATCCATCAAGTCCTTCTACAGGAAAGAATGCAAATGTCTTTTGAACTCATTTGCATTGTATGCTTCAATGGCCTTTCCACAGTAACTTAATGCAAGCTCCATGTTCCCATGGGGTGAAGACATTCCAGTTGACCTCCCTCCACACTCCTTATTATTGCTGAAAAAAGACATGCTGTCTTGTGAATCTGTCCTGTTGAGTACACAATGAAAAGCTTCGAGAGCAATACTGCTCTCGAATAAATATTTTTTCAGCAATACTGAAGTTCTGTACCACCAAACGATGACTCCTTTTCTACTTTTAAACTCTTGCCCTTGGAATTTGAGTTTCCATTGTTAGAACTTTGGAGCAAATACTAGAAGGATATACAGTCCCTCAGAAGTTACCCAGTGTCTTAAGATGCCATTCAAAAGGGCCAGAAATACACAGAAGTTAAATGATAAAAACAAAAAACTGCGGATGCTGGAAATCCAAAACAAAAACAGAATTACCTGGAAAAACTCAGCAGGTCTGGCAGCATCGGCGGAGAAGAAAAAAATTGATGTTTTGAGTCCTCGTGACCCTTCAACAGAACTGAGTAAAATTAGGAGAGGGGTGAAATATAAGCTGGTTTAAGGTGGGGGGGGAGAGAAGTTGGGGGGGGGGGGTGGTTGTAGGGACAAGCAAGCAGTGATAGGAGCAGATAATCAAAAGATGTCACAGACAAAAGAACAAAGAGGTGTTGAAGGTGGTGATATTATCTAAACGAATGTGCTAATTAAGAATGGATGGCAGGACACACAAGGTACAGCTCTAGTGGGGGTGGGGTGGAATAAGACTAACAGGGTATAAAAGGTATAGATTTAAAAATAATGGAACTAGGTGGGAAAAGAAAAATCTATATAAATTATTGGAAAAAACAAAAGGGAGGGGGAAGAAATGGAAGGGGGGATGGGGATGGAGTTCAAGGTCTAAAGTTGTTGAATTCAATATTCAGTCCGGAAGGCTGTAAAGTGCCTAGTCAGAAGATGAGGTGCTGTTCCTCCAGTTAAATGATGCCAGCTACAATTGATTACATTCTATCACTTTTAACAATCAATGGGAACTGCATATTATACTGAATGCAGCATGTTTTATTGATTTCACATACTTGACTAACCCAGCAGCCTTGGTGGCACTATGTCAGTGCACCAACGTACCATACTGTGAGGTACTGGACAGAGACAATTGGTCTGTGCGATTACCCTATTTGCTTTACCCTATCTGCTTAAGATTGGCAGATGCAGAATAAAATGTAAAAACAGCAACGTCTGTTCTGCACTGCCAATTGCATCACATCATGAACCTGGGCACTTACACACATGCACAAAACTCCTGAGCACTTATACACATGTCCAGAGTTGTGTTTCTAGCAAGGGAATTTTGAAAGCCAGGGCAGTGCTATATATAATAATCTAACCTCCCCCCTCCTTTAATGTAGTAAAACAGCCTAAGGCACTTCACAAAATCATCATAATGCAAAATTTGACAACAAGCCACATAAGGAGATATCAGCGCAATCAAAAGCTTGTTCAAAAACATCAGTTTTAGGAATGGTTTAAGGAGGAAAGAAGTAGAGAAGCGACGAGGTTTAAAGAAGGAACTTCAAGGCTTAAGAATGAAAACAAAGTGTTGGAATACTCAGGATATCTGGCAGCATCTTTGGAGAGAGAAACAGTGTTAATGTTTCAAGTCAAATATGACTCTTCTTCACAAGAGTATTCAGAGTGTCTCCAGAATTTGTTTTTATTTCAGATTTCCAGCTTCTGCAGATTTTGCTTTTATCCAAACCTTAGGAGCTTTGCACTGAAGGCATGGCCACCAATGACCAGTTCAAAGGCTACTACTCGTAATTCCATCTCAAAGGCAGCACAGAAAGCCTTTAATTAAACTCTCTACCCCTGGGGCCCAATCCTTGATCAACATCAAGTGGGGTGAGACCATTCCCCGCTCACCAGTCTCCATGGCCTTACCACAATCTTTGTAATCTCCTCCAACCTCACAGCTCCCAAAGATATCTACATTCCTCTGGTTCTGCCTCTTGAGGATCCTTGATTTTATTTGCTTCATCATTGGTGGCTGTACCTTCAGCTGCCAAGGTCCTAAACTTTGGAGTTCCCTCTCTAAACCTCTCTCCTCTTTCAGGACACTCCTAAGACCTACCTTTTTGACTAAGCTTTAGGTCATCTGCCTTAATGTGTCTCATTATCAAAGTTTGCTTTATAACACCTGTGAAGTGTCTTGGGACACTTTATTAAAGGCGCTGTATAAATAGGAATTGTCCTTGTTGTCATCCAGAAACAAAATCAGTAAGGGTTGCATCTCATAAATTGATTGGCATCTTTCCATCTGTGTGAGGTGACGGGGATTCTGCCTCAGAATCTTGACGAGATCAGATCTTTCATAAATAAGTTATGTAAAACAGCCATTCATCAGTTATGAATGCACAGCCAGTCTTTTACAATGGCTAAGATGTCTGGTTTCAAGTAATGGTCTCAGATTGAATGGCTAATTAACACTTCAGACAACTATTGCATGGCCTTAACAACTTGTGCCTTTCGAGGCACTGTTTTTGTTTTGAGCAGTCTTCGATGTTAACCAGAACAACAATAATTTACACTTATATAGATGTGTCTCAAGGTGTTTCACAGCAGCATTAAGAAACACCAAGCCACATATAGAGATATTAGGTCAGAAAAGAAGATATTAGGTCAGATGACCAAAAGCTTGATCCAAGAGGTATGTTTTAAGGCGTATTTTAAAGGAGAAAAGTGTAAAGGTGTAGCAAGGGAACTCTAGAGCTTATACCCTGGACAGCTGAAGGCCAATGGAGGAGAAATTAAAATCAAGGATGAAAGATTAAGAGGTCAAAATTAGAGGAGCACAGCTATCTTAGAAGGTTATGGAGCACATTAGGAGAGTTGGGAGTGAGGCCATGAAGGAATTTGAAAACAAGGATGCAAATTTTAAAATTAAGAGGTTGCTTCTTGAGTTAGGAAGTTTGGAGCGGGGACCGAGGATAATGGCTTCAGTCTTCCTAATAGTGAATTGGGAACTCCTCAGATACAGAAGCAGTCCATGTCCAAATGCAGAAAGACCTGGACAATATCCAGGCTTGGGCTGAGAAGTGGCAAGTAACATTTGCGCCACTCAAGTGCCAGGCAATGTCCATCACGCCTAGACAGTCAATGGCATTACCATCACTGAATCCCCTATCAACATCCTGGGGGTTACCATTGACCAGAAACTGAACTGGACTAGCCATATGAATACTGTGGCTACAAGAGCAGGTTAGAGGCTAGGAATCCTGCAGTGAGTAACTCAGCTCCTGACTCCCAAAGCCTGTCCGCCATCTACAGAGCACAAGTCAGGAGTGTGATGGAATACTCTCCACTTGCCTGGATGAATGCAGCTCCAACAACACTTAAGAAGTTCAACACCATCCAGGACAAAGCAGCCTGCTTGATTGGCACCCCATTCATAAACATCCCTCCATCACCGATGCACAGTGGCAGCAGTGTGTACCATCTACACGATGCACTGCAGGAACTAACCAAGGCTCCTTAGACAGCACCTTCCAAGCCCAAGACCACTACCATCTAGAAGGGCAAGGGCAGTAGATACATGGGAACACCACTACCTGGAAGTTCCCCTCCAAGCCAACACTATCCTGACTTGGAAATATATCACTGTTCCATCACAGCTGCTGGGTCAAAATCCTGGAACTCCCTCCCCAACAGCACTGTAGGTGTACCAACACCACATGGACTGCAGCAGTTCAAGAAGGCAGCTCACAATCACCTTCTCAAGGACAGTTAGGGATGGGCAATAAATGGAGGAAATTTCTGCTTATCCTGTACTGAATGTTGGATAAGCAGTCTGATAATTTAGCAAAAGCGGAGCTGTCAAGAGAACTAGTGAGGTAGAGCTGTGCTTTTAGAAATTGTTGCCAGGGAGCAGCCTGTAACTGAGAAAAGGAGGACGACAAGGTTGGATCATTTGGGGGACATTTGAGGTAGAAGGTGCAGGAGCAAAAAGAAAAGTCGTAACAAGTGATACTTTGGATACAATTAGATAAATAAGAATGGAACCAGGTGAGAGTAGTCCTGCCCAGTTGGATAATGGAAAGGTATTGGAAGAAGGTGATGTGGTCAGCCGTGTCAAAGGCTGCAGACAGGTCAAGAAGGATGATGGAAAGTTTACTCTTATCACAGTCACACAATGTCACTCATGACTTTGCTAAGAGCTGTTTCAACACTGTGACAGCATAGGAAACCTGACTGAATAGATTCAAACACAAAGTTGCGGGAAAGATGGGAATGCATTTGGCAACAATGTTTTCAAGGACTTGAGAGGAAAAGGAGGTTACAGATGGGGCAGTAGGTTGCAAGGATGGTCGGGTCAAGGATTAGATTTTTGAGGAGAGGGCTGATGGCAACAGATTTAAAGGAAAGAGGGACAACATCTGGAGAGAGCAATTAACAATATCAGCTAACATGGGGACCAGGAGGGAAAGTTTAGTGGAAAGAGTGTTTAGGGAACAGAGGGAGGGTCTTATGGACAAGATCAGCTCAGAGAGGGCATCAGGGGAAATGAAAGTGAAAAAGTAAGCTGTGAGTTCAGGGCTAGGGCAGGGGAGAGCTGTAAAGGAAGTTTGGCCTGGTGGGCTAGCTGGGAGGGGTGCAGCAGAGGCAGCTGATGGATGATCTTGATCTTAGTCACAAAAAAGTCCATGAACTCCTTGCACTTATTGCTGGAGGTAAGGGTGGAGGAGACAGGAGAGAGGAGTTTAAGAAGTCAGTTTTCAATAGGAAAAAGAAGTAGGGGGCTATTTCTACATTCCAGGATGACCCTCAAATAATGAGCAGTTTTAGCAGGACCTGTCAGTGTTTTTTGTGGTCCAGCCAGATTTGGCAGTGGGTGGCTAAGTCAGTTGTCCACCATATCCTTTCAAGTCTGCTTAAGGGAGCAGAGATGAGAGCCATACCAGGAAAAACACCCAGAGTGAGAGAGAGAAAATGGATTTATTTGGGACAAGGGTATTCAAGGCGGAATTGAGCGTGCAATTGAGCAAATCTGTAACTGCAGAAACGCTTCGGCAAGCAGAGGGCCAAAGGCTACACAGTGGGATTTTGAAAGTGCAGCTGTAAGTGAATTAGAGGATAGATTTTTCCAGGGGCAGATGCAGAAGGGATTATGATTGGGGAGGTGGATGTGAGCAGAGAGTGATACAAGGAAGTGATCAGAGATGGTCTGCAAAACAGCACGCAAGGAAAAAAAAAATCGAAGCAGGCAATAGTAATTTTTACCTGAGAGAGCAATTACGTTTTAAGCTGCCCAGTCCTTGCTGCCTGATCTTCAGTCACAATGATAACTTGTTATCTCTAGCTATGGAAGACTGACATTTTTAAAGTTTCTGCATGTTTTGAAACAGAAAAAATATTAGAAAAATTATATATTCCTTACACAATTATACTGGGTGGACAAAGTAACCCTACATGATTCAGCAAATACTACAGCTGGTAAATGTGCTTTGTACTGAGATACTGAGCTATAAGCATCATGGAAGGCCCCAGCTTCAATCTCTTTTTTTCACTCAAGTAGCTGTTCTCAGCCTGGGTAGTTGTAAGAGTGCTACGGCTTAGGGATCCATTACCTTAAAGTAATGTAAAGGTCCCTCTTAAAAGTTCTTCTCTCTCCACTATCTGGAATATCGATAATACCCAAATTGCATTTATATTGTGTTAGCAGCATCCTCGTCTCCGAGTCACAAATTCTAGGCTCATGTCCCACTACAGGGCTTGATCACAAAAATCAAGGCTGACTCTCTGATGGAGTATTGAGGGAGTTGGAGCTGCTGTCTTTCAGATGAGAAGTTAAACCAAGATCCCGCCTGTCCTCTTAAGTGGAAGAAAAAGATCTCATGGCACCATTTCAAAGAGTATGGGGAGCTATCTCCAGTGCTCTGAGGCCAATATTTATTCCTCAACCAACATTAATAAAAACAGATTATCTGATCATTAGCACATTGCTGTCTGTGGGACCTTGCTGTGCTCAAATTGCCAACCATGTTTCCTAGATTACAACGGAGTCCGCCCTTCAAAAAGTACTACAATGGCCAAAAAGTTCTTTGAAATGTCGGATAGTTGTGAAATGCATTGTATAATTCTTTCTTAATATAAAAGATGTTCCAAGTTGCTTCACAGGAGCATTATCAAACAAAATTTGACACTGAGCCACATAAGGAAATACTAGGTCAGGAGACCAAAAATTTGGTCAAAGAAATGTTTTTAAGAAGCATTTAACAGGTGAAAGAGCCAGAAACAGAAAGATTTAGGAAAGGAATTCCAGAGCTTAGGGCCATGGCAGCTGAAGGTACAGCCCTCAATGGTGAAGCAATTAAAATCAGGGATGATCAAGAGGCCAGAATTTGAGGATGTAGCTGTCTTGGAGGTTGCAGAACTGGAGGAGGATACAGGGCGGGGGGGGGGGGCAGGGAAAGAGAGAGAGAGACATACATTGTGATGGGGCAGGGGGGAATGGTGCTTGGTTGGTAAACCACTGGGGGAAGTTCAAACAAAGAAAATACTTTTACAATTCAGAAACACTTTGTCTAGGAAGAATTTTCCTTTATCAGGTACAGATTTGTGATTCTTGGTACAGGAAAAGCATCAGATGTTGTGTGACCATTGTCTGTGCCATTACCCCCATGAGAAAGATGATGTGTGAGAATGTTGGGTGAAGAACAGAATCAAGCTCAGCTGTTGAGCCTCTCAAATGATCAAATACTCTGGATGGGACTCAATATTTAAGCTCAGGCATGAGGTCACTTGGGAAAGGCACCCACCCCAAGTCTTAATTTTCAGGAGAAAGGAAGTGAAACTAATAGGAATAGTAGTGGCAGTAGAATGAAGGAATAGGGAAGAGAAGTCTGAACTTTAGAACAATGCTGTCAACAGGGAGACCATAAACAATACTGCACTAAAGTTGCAAAGAACCAAATAACCAGATGGAGTGCTTTCTGTGTTTGTATTAATTATGCTGAACAAATACACAGAGATTAAGAACAGGATACATGGAATGTATAGTGTCTGAACAGCATCACTGTTAGCTTCAACCTGTATGTATTTAACTTCAGTATAAAAGCCATTGAGGAACTAAAGATGTAAATTAGACTCCAGAACTGCTGTGCTGAGGGGAGGCCTGGATATTCAATTGTTTTGTTAATTCAGTGAAGTAGTGACTGTTACTGTCGGAATGGTTAACCTGCAGTTAAACTTCAGACAGGTAGAGAACAGTTGTATCACCATTCATTGGGTTATTTTCATAGTTTGCAAGTAGTACTACCAATACAATATTTGATTTTTCTCCTCCAATTTTCTCATTTCAGAATGACGCTGATTCATGCTGCGCACAATCCAGGGTCACCAGACTTTGGTCCTTTATCTTGTGCTTCAAGCTAATTTTCTCTCAACCAGGGAGTGCTGAGGCCAAATGTAATATCCAGAGTTCTACTCCAGATGAGGTCAGCTAAATCAGATTGTTTTGCAATGTATGACTAATTGTTCACTTACCATACATTTAAAAAGATTTTCCTTAAACAAATTTCTGGCGCTCGTGGTGGAAGTTGTCAAGGAAAGAATGATCCAGTGTTCCACTAAGTGCAGAGACTGTTCATTTTGGGAGGAAGTTTTTTTTAAAGCAAGCTGAAATGGAAGGATGGTAGTTTGAAAGAAAGACTTGTACTCGATGTTATAACATCTCATCATGCTTTCGGGACGGACATCCCAAAGCATCAACCATATTATTTTTGAAATTCAGTTATTGAGTCGATAAGCAAAGTAGCCAATTTTGCATGCAGGGACATCCTATAAACAGGAAACATGCTGGTAACCAGACAATCTATTTTTGGTGATGGTGGTTAAGGGGGTAATGTTGACCAGGACAAAGGCAAGACTGTCTGCTTTTCACTGATTAGTGCTATGAAATTAACTACCTCCACCAGAACAAACAGAGGTTCAGTTTAATACCTCATGCAAAGGACAACACCTCAATTAATGCACCTATACACAGGTTTCTATGCTCAACTGTTGGCGTGGGCTCTAACATGCATCCTTCTGACTCAAAGGTAAGAATAATGTTATGACCAAGTCCAGTAAGGCGAATTAATTCCTTTATTCCATTCCCGAGGTTGGTTATAACAGAGTTTGAATTTTTAAAAAAATATGATTTTTCAATTCAGTATGTACTTGACCGCATGTAAAACTATATGAATAAATAAGTCAGCCAGACCTCTTGCAATAGCAAGGAGCTAGTTTTTATTGTTAAAACTTACTCAGATAAAAGTATAAGACTTATCAAAAAGGTAAAACACATCCTGAATCCGGTGACATACACACAAGCACACTAGCACGCAAAACAGAACAAGTTACATGGTAGAGGAGGTGAATTGATAAGAGTTAAAATATATAAGAAAAAAAATTATGTTCTGATGCTCCTTTGGTGGTCTTGAAATTCCAGGGGTGCTGCTGCAGATGCAAGCTGCTTGCTTTTCTGGAGACAGTCTCTTTTTAAACTGCAATCCATCTTCTACCAAAGTGGATACTATGATATTTGAAGTTCCTTTCAATTGAAATTCTCTATTTCTGTGATGTATTCTAAAATGTACCAGAGATCAGGTTCGATCTTGAGAATAGCAGGGAGAGAGAGATGATGTTACATTCTGCAGTCTTCTCAGTATGTTACTGGTTCCTTCTGCAGATTCTTCTTTTGCTGCAACAAACAGACAAGCTTATAATCATGGCTTTTCACAAGTGGCGTTCTGATTATATGGCAGCTGCCAATGGCACACAAATGGAAGACAGTCCATATTAACGAAGGAGCTCTGATCTCCCATTGTCAAAACCAACAAGATGCCATCGAAACAGGTCATTAGCACTCTCCCTACATAATGAGATTCATTAGTCCTTCCTTATTCCTGGCATTCCTGGAGGCAGGAAGTCTGGTGGCCTATTGTCCTTATTTTTTTGCAGAGATTTCTGACAATGGCAGGTATGAAGTCCATCAGGGAACTGCCTAGACATATGCCCCTGGTAATCCACATTTAGAGGCTTCTAGAAACTCTACCAATTTGTAGGTCAGAAGACTTCTGCAGCCATCTTAAAACTGCCTTTGCAGATCTAGATGTTCTTTTCCTTTTTAAAACAATCCAAGACATTATGCCAGTCGATGAAACCAACAATTAATATTCTACACTGCACACGACACATCGTTGTGACACCAGCAACATTAGTTCATTAGAGGACAGGGAGTGGAAGAGGCTATCGAGTCTGTCCATCCAACCAGCTATTTAAGGCTATGAGATCTGAACCAAACACTAGCCAGATCCCAGGCTCAATTCCCAGGCTGTACTGAGCTAACTGATCTCAGCCAGGTGTTAGTAGAGGGCTGCACCAATACTCACCACCTCTGCTGTGGAGGAGAAAAACAGCTGGGATTCCTGATTGCTATACAATGATCCCTGCTGGAATGTGTGGATCCAGGCAAGGGGTGAGAACAGGGTCTGGCTCATGTGTAATGCTCTCCACTGTCTAATGCCCACCAATACTAAGTGAACACCAAGAATGAGATTGAGGTACTGCACTCCAGCAAAGATTTTAGGAAAAGTGGAGGGAATAGAGGAAAACTGACAGGATAGGAGAAGGAAATAAAGGAAAAGGTATTGAATCTATACACCAAAATTATCTTAAGTAATAATTTACCAAAAACAGCAGTTTGCATTTCCTTGTCATATTTTGACAATGTTACTGAAAAGGTTGTCATATTTTGTCTGCGACAGACAACAGTCTTTACAGGTGAGGGATAGAGTTTGGCTTCATTTACATACTAGCCATCAGGAAATTCCAAAACTCGTTGAAATCTCTCAAACAATGCTCAAATGACAGGTCATCTCAGAGAGAGTAGACTGGAATAACAGCTCACCCTGTTTGAGCAGCATTGAGCTAACAAGAGACCAAGACACCTAGCTTCATGTACTTACAGCAAATGCATATAGAAACATCGCTTTCGTTAAACACTGGTCCTTCCTCTATCACTGCCCAAGATAGTAGAAGACTACACATTTGAACAAAGCTCTATGTTGAAGGCACTTCAGGAGTAGCTATCTGGAACCAACAATACAACTTTGGGAACCCCTTATATCAAATGACTGATGTCCTAATCACATGGCTACATCTGGGTGATGGCATGATAGGCACACCGTGTGGGATATTTAAGCCACCTCTACATTATATCCTTTGTCTTTGGTTCTTAAACTGATCGATAATCTGAAAGGAGAACCTAAAGTTGCCCAACTCACGGCAGCCTCCCAGACCTATTGCAGTGAGGCAAGTCTGTTCCTTTGGCAAGTGAAATCTACGTGATGAGGATGATGATATTTCATTAAAAGGCTCCGACTTCTGAGGGTTTCATTGTGAACCCCTCTGGCTATATAAATTATGCTTATCCAAGATATAATTTTTTTAAAGGTCAGTCTCAAAGGCAGCATCAATCAGTCTCACATGTCATCAGTGAAAGGAAGACTTTTTGATATCAATAAGAAATAGCAACGATAGAAGTGCCTGAATCAATGAATCATGGATATTCAAGACTTAAAAATAATTTATGTTGTTTCAAATTTAAATTTTTGGTCGTGTTCTTTTCCCCTCAGTCCCCATAGCAATAAAGAATCAATTTTTAACTATAACCTACAAAGGAAGTCCATTTCACGCTTTATTAGACACAGAGCACTTTAACACTCAAGTTTAAAGGCTTTTTAAATTACCTATTGGAAACTACAAACAGCAGGCACGTGTAAAAATAAATGCAGGTACGATTTGAACTTCCAAAATCCATTAACACTTAAAAGACAAATCTGATCATTTTCACAGTGTGCATTTTGTGCTTTTTTTTTTAAACAAAGAGCACAAAATTCTGACAAAAATCAAAAAAATTGTTGCTTCTGCTGGCAATCCCTAGCTTCTACACATACTTTAACCGCAGTTGCAAATTATTTTATCATGGTATCATTATCATATAAACAAACTCTAAGGAATAAATGAAAAAAAAACCCGCAGCCACAAATAATCCCCTGGAACACACCAAAACCCCAACAGGTGCAACGGGTTTAAAACTGAACACCCGGAACAGAGCCATCTCATATACAGGTCACTGAATTACTTTTACCTATGTATATGGCTGGAAAGCAACGAGTGAGGAAACAAGAACTATCCAAGGAAACATGTCTCTTGAAAATTAAGCGCTCATTTGGAATTAATGCAAAGAAATAGACCAGTAAAGCAAATTAGAAGACTCCTGTCCACGTTACTGTTACTTCACAGAGAAAAAAAACAATCTGGCATTCCTCTTAACAACAACTGGCATTTCTTACATACTAAAATTTCCCAAAGTGCTTCACAGTAGCGTTATTAAGCAAATTGTGACACAGGGCCATAGAGGAATATCAGGACCAGTGACTAAAACACTAGTCAAAAAGGTAGATTTTACGGAACACCTTAAATGGAGGAGAGACAGATAGTGAGGCCAAGAGCTTAAGGTAGGTAATTCCAGAGCTGAGGGCCTAGGCAGCTGAAGCTATGGTGACCAATGGGGGAGTGATGAAACTCTGGGGGTTGGGTGTGCAAGAGGCCAGAATTGGAGTACGGTGATCTCAGAAGATTGTAAAGCTAGAGGAAGTTACCATTACACATAGGGAAGTGAAATGCCATGGAGGGGTTTGAACACAAAATATGCATAACTCTTTCAGAGCTTTATGGCCAAGCATGAGACAATCCTTTTTCTTTCATTGTTATAATGCCGTACCTTCATGCCCAAGGACACATGCACAAAGAAACAGAAAACAGAAATTCTACTAAAATAAATACAAGTCCTTTTTTTCTTTACTGAACTATAGAATGATAGAAGTTCACAGCACAGGCGGCCATGTGATCCTTCAAATCTCAACTGTCTCTTTCCTAGGTCAATCAAAAACTAATTCCACTGCCCACACCTCCTCTCCCACAAACCTGCACCTTCCTTTGTTTCAAATATTTATCCAAATTTCCCTTAAAAGAGGTATTTGTCTTTTAGCATGTCTCTGATCTCTACTGATATATCTATGCTCAATAAAGACAACAACTCGGGCATGACAGTTCACCTGAAACATCTGGATCAGCTGGGAAAGAAAAATCAGTCAGAATTTATACTCCAGATCACTGGTTAATGACTCCTGCTGGAGTGAGTGAATGAGTGTAGGTACTGGGTGAGTGCCGAATTGTGCTCAACTGTGAGGCCTGTGACAGTAAAGCAGCCTGCTGATGGTCACTTCCTAGGCTCACATATTAAGAATAGCCACTTTGATGAAGTACCAAAGGATAGATGAGTTCTGTAGATCTGAACCTCAGCAAAAGGCAGCATTTTTGGAAGAGACTGATAGTAGGGTAAAAAAAATCACAGCTGCACCAGTGATATATTTTCACGTTTCCTCATTGTGTCGCTTTGAAGGCAGTGTAATTATCTATTATCACTGTTATATTGCAATAAATTCAGCAGCAGTTACACAATCAAAAGTGACCTGCTTGCGATGGATGGGTGGTTTTCTCAATCTTCAAAAATGTACATTTTATCCCTCTTCAACAATGACTTGAGAATTAATTTGATTTTGTCAAAGCTCAGAAGTAATGCCAATAAAAATCCCCAAACCTCATATTCTGCACAAAACCTTTGCGTGATTTCAGCAGCACATGTCAACAATTACCCTAGTTATGGGGCTGGATAAAATATCTATTTGTTTATCTTTATCCCTTTAGAGATGTAAATGTAAACAAGGAGCAGAATGTTACATTTACAAGCTGCAAACCTTTCACGATGCTCCAGAATAGCTTCTCTGAGCCCTCACCAAAAGATAATGGCCAAAAGGTGAAACCTCTGCTCTAGAAATAGCCATGAGGTTTACAAAGTATCAGGGCCTTTTTTTATGAATCTGTCTTTGATAGTCCAATACCAAACCACTGGATCTCATTAGCTCACTAAAAGGACTGCCTCACTTTTGCCATTTCAACGGTGACAGATTTAATTTACGTCAATTCATCCACCAATTTTACAGTTGTTCACAGGCTTTGATTTTATATCAAGTGATACCAACTGCTGCCCAAGAGCAAAAACAATCATAATGGCAATCTCCATCAGCTCTTAAAATGCTACCTCTCTGTCCCTCATGAGGATCTGAGGGATTACTCTGTGCATGGTCACTCTTGAGAAATTGTGACAGTGGACACCAGGTTCAATTGCTAGTCTGTACTGATTTAACCGGATCAGGAGTAAGGGCTACAAATGGCCTCACCGGCTCATGGGCTAGGAATGTGTGGTTGGGGAAGAGGGGTGGGAATAACCAGCCAGTGTTCATGTTCCAGATCTCTTTCCAGTAACTCCTCCTTGAAAGAGTATATGTGTGGTCAGGGCTAACTAGAAATTCCTACATGTTATAAATTACCAGGAGAAAGCCCTGTACCCATTACCCACGTACATAATTGTAGTGGACAGTTTTTGAGGATGTGGAACTTACAGGGTTACAAAACAAAGCCTGAGGGGGAGGGGTAGGACAAAGCAAAGCTGCATTTTCAAAGAGCCTGCACAGTGACCACTGGCCAAATGAGCTCCTTCTGTGCTGTTAAGATTCTTATGATTATGTTTGGCTGTGGGTAAATACAAGGCAAGAAGAAATTTCTAGCCAGCAATGAGCATATGAACAGACTTGGCTATGATTCTCCACCCACAACAGTCAAATAATTTGCCAACATTCTCTACCGAGGCTCAGACTTCAATAGTCATGGGTGAGGAATGGTAGAGCTACCCTACAATAGTACTATATTACAAGTCAGCATGTTCTTAAGAGGTGAAGGAATAGGGGAAGAATTTGTGGGGTGGCAGGAGGCAGAATACACTTTTGAGACTTGATTTCTGCTCTCAGTGTTTTAGAAAAAATAAACTGTACTGGGATCATGTCACAAGCAAAACTGATAAATGGAGCAGAATAATCAACAGTATTCCAGTTTGCCAACAATTATAGGATATTTCAGTTCTTTTAGAGTCCATTTCCACACAATTATACAGGTCCTGCATACATCCAGGAGCAAATTATCAAGCACCACGCAGCCATTTTATCAACAACAACTTGCATTTCTATAGAGCCTTAACAGCAGTAAATGTCCCAAGGTGCTTCACAGTAGCATTATTAAACAAAATTTGACTGCAAACCACATAACCATCCTGACTTGGAACTGTTCCTTCACCATCACCGGGTCTAAATCTTGAAACTCCCTCCCTAACAGCACTGTGGATGAACTTCCCCAGGGCAATTCAGGATGGGCAGTAACTGCTGGCCTTGCAATGACGCTCACATCCCATGAAAAAAATTTTAAAAAAGAGATGTTGGGGCTGATGTACAAAAGCCTGGCGTCTTAAAGGGGACAAAAGTGTTAGAAAGGTACAGAAATTTAGGGAGGAAATTCCAGACCTTTGGGCCTTGGCAGCTGAAGGCATGGCCCCCAGTGGTAGGGGTATTAAAATCAGGGTGCTTAAGATATCAGAATTAGATGAGTGCAGGTATCTCAGATGATTTTAGGGATAGAGGTTACAGAGTTAGGGAGGAGTAAAACCATGGATGGATTTGAAAACAAAGACGAAAATTTTACAATGGAGGCAGTATTTAACTGGGAACCAACATAGGTCAGCCAACAGAGGTGATGAATGAACGGGACTTGGTGACAGATAGGCCTCGAGCAGCAGAGTTTTGGATGACCTCAAGTTTATGGAGGGCAGAAAGTGGGAGGCCAGCCAGGAGTGCATTGGAATAGCCAAGCTTAGAGGTAACAAATGATGAGAGTTTCAGCAGCAGATGAGCTGAGGCAGGGGCAAAGTCGGCTGATGCTACAGAGGTGTCATTGGCAGTCTTGGTGATGGTGTGGATATGTGATGGACCATTCATCTGGTTCAGACTCAAACATTAGCCAGGAAATGGGATGGAATTAGTGGTTAAGAAATGCATTTTGTGACAAGAACCAAAGACAAAGCTTCAGTTTTGCCGATATTTAGCTGGTGAAATCTGGGAATCACCACATGTAAGTTCCCCTCTAAGCCACACACTATTCTGATTTACAATTATATCATCTTTCCTTCACTGTCAAAAAGCAAAGTCCCTTCCAACAGCACTGTGGGTGCACCTACACCAGATGGACTGCTGCAGCTCAAGGCAGCTCACCACCACCTTCTCAAGGCAAATTATGTAACAAATGCTGGCCTTGTCATCAATGCTCAGAACCCATGAAAAAATATCTGTCATCCAATACTAGGTGTTGGACAAGCAGTCTGACAATTGAGAGACTGTAGAGGGACCGAGAAAGGTGGCTCTACTGAATAGGCAAACTTGCTGAGCTATTGAGAAATCCTACCCATTTCATATTTTAAAGAGAAAAAATGCTGCAAGGCTGCTTGCAAAAAACAGCCCAAAAATGAAGCCATTGTTATTAGGTTTTAAATATTTTGATTTGAAACCCATTTGGCATGAATTGTATTGCTGTTGCATCCTTCAGCAGGTTTCCAAACACATCACGCAGGATATCCTGACATACCTCACAGTTTAAACCTTTGGTGTTGTGTCAACATACACATCATCAATCTGGTTGCTGGGGATGCTCCATGGAACAGAGAGAAAAATAGCAATTACTGCTTTTTAAAAAAGTAAATAAAATACTAAACACATCTACATCCTTACAACAGTTCCACTACTCAACCAGCAATCCTTCTATAATATGCACAATTTTAAAATCCAACTTTTGCAAATCCTAAGCATTATTTGGCTTAGCTAGTCTTGGTCTTGTCCAGCATTGTACCTTTTGGTTCTTCACCTCAGAATTTCAATCTATAAAATAGTGATAACCTTACGTCTGCACCCATTTCCTGTCAACAAACCTAATTTCTGTTGTCAAGTTTTTGGTACACTCCTCTCAACTTTTCCCTTTATAATGGAAACTGCTGATGTAAAGTTGTCAAGGTATAATACAGCTTCCCACCAGTGGTGGCAGTGTGGCACTCTTCCAGTTCTTCAGCCTCCAAGTCTACGAAACATTGAAACATATTAAGATTTAAGGCAAATAAGGTGGCCATTCAGCCCATCAGATAGAATTCAATGCCCTTCCCCATGGCTAGTTTGGTGGTGAATGGAGCATTTAATCAGACGAGAGGGCAACAGGTGGCAATCCTGCCACCTTCCAGCCTCTGCCCTGATCAGTCTGTGGTTGGAAGGCTTTCTTTTTATTCATTCATGAGATATGGGCTTCGCTAGCTAGGCCAGCATTTATTGCCCATCCCTAGTTACCCTTGAGAAGGTGGTGGTGAGCTGCCCTCTTGAACCGCTGCAACCCATGTGGTGTATGTCCACCCACAGTCCTATTAAGAAGGGATTTCCAGGATTTTGACCCAGCGACAGTGAAAGAACGGCAATATATTTCCAAGTCAGGATGGTGAGTGACTTGGAGGGGAACTTCCAGGTGGTGGTGTGCCCATCTATCTGCTGCCCTTGTCCTTCTAGATGGTAGGGGTCATGTGTTTGAAGGTGCTGTTGAAGAAGCCTTGGTGAATTCTTGCAGTGCATCTTGTAGATGGTGCACACTGCTACCACTGTGCACCAGTGGTGGAGGGAGTGAATGTTTGTGGATGGGGTGTCAATCAAGCAGGCTGCTTTGTCCTAGACGGTGTCAAACTGCTTGAGTGTTGTGGGGGCTGCACCCATCCAGGCAAGTGGAGAGTATTCCATCGTACTCCTGACCTGTGCCTTGTGGATGGTGGGCAGGCTTTGGGCAGTCAGGAGGTGAGTTACTCGTCACACAATTCCTTGTCTCTGATCTGCTCTTGTAGCCACAGTATTTATATGGCTAGTCCAGTTCAGTTTCTGATCAATGGTAACCCCCAGGATGTTGATAATGGGGGATTCAGTGATAGTAATGTCACTGAACATCAAGGGGCGATAGTTAGATTCTCTCTTGTTGAAGATGGTCGTTGCCTGACATTTGTGTGGCATAAATGCTGCTTGCCACTTGTCAGTCCAAGCCTGCATATTGTCCAGGTCTTGCTGCATTTGGACATGGACTGCTTCAGGTTCTGAGGAGTCATGAATGGTGCTGAACACTGTGCAATCATCAGCGAACATCCGCACTTCTGACCTAATGATGGAAGGAAGTTCATTGGTGAAGCAGCTGAAGATGGTTGGGCCAAGGACACTACCCTGGGGATCTCCCGCAGTGATGTCCTGGAGCTAAGATGACTGGCCTCCAACAACCACAGCCATCTTCCTTTGTGCTAGGTGTGACATCAACCAGTGGAGAGTTTTCCCCCTGATTCCAGTTTTGCTAGGGTTCCTTGATATCACACTTGGTCAAATGCGGCCTTGATGTCAAGGGCAGTCACTCTCACCTCACCTCAGGAGTTCAGCTCTTTTGTCCATGTTTGAACCAAGGCTGTAACGAGGTCAGGAACTGAGTGGCCCTGGCAGAATCCAAACTGGGCATCAGTGAGCAGGTTATTGCTAAGCAAGTGCCGCTTGATAGTGCTTGTGGACAGTCTCCCAATTGAGGTCCCTAAGCGGGAAATTAATACTCACTTAAGGGTTTCATGCCGCTACCATTCACCATGCGGGAAGCCCGAGAAGCAAACCCTACTGAGTTTGTTGAAAGGCATTCAGTACCTGATTGAGGGACCCAGCATCACGAAGGAAGCGGCCCGTAAAGAGCACCACTCCCCTGCCTTGCTGCGGACAACCCCCCACCACCCCTGATCCCCCTCTTCCCATACTCACCTGCTGCCTGGGTTCCTGGGCGATCTTGGGCCTCAGGTGGGTGCATTACCAGCAGCAACAACCTCCCCAGTGGTGCTTCTGAGCAATAAACAGCTGTCGGCCTCTGATTGGCCGGCAGCTTTCAGCAGGTAGGACTTCCGCCCCTGGGGTTCTTGATACTGGGAGGGGGCCACTACTGCCCAGTTGAGTGCCTGATTGCAACTTAATGTGGTGGACCTTCCCGAAACTGTATAAAACCCGCTGGTAGGACCACAGCTAGAGAATTGCATGCAGTTCTGGAATCCGCATTATAGGAAAGATGTGATTGCAAGAGAGAGAGTGCAGAGGAGATTTACCAGGATGTTGCCCGTGCTGGAGCATTTTAGTTATGAGGAGAGATTGGATAGACTGGGGTTATTTTCCCTGGAGCAGAGGAGATTGAGGTGTATAAAATTATGAGGGGCATAGATAGGGTAGACAGGAAGGAACTTTTCCCCTTGGTGGAGAGATCAATAACCAGGGGGCACAGCTTTAAGGTAAGGGGCAAGAGGTTTAGAAGGATTGTGAGGAAGAATTTTTTCACCCAGAGGGTGAGGGGAATCTGTAACTCACTGCTTGAAAGGGTGGTAGAGGCAGAAACCCTCATAACATTTAAGAAGCATTTGGATGTGCACTTGTGATGCCATGGCATACAAGGCTATGGGCCTAATGCTGGGGAATGGGATTAGAATAGTTAGGTACTTGTTTGACCAGCGCAGACTCAATGGGCCAAAGGGCCTTTTTCTGTGCTATGGACCTATATGACTCCATGAAAAGGTGACACAGGGCTGTCACCTGTTCTCTAGCCAGTAGGTGAGATGCCCATCACCCACATTAAAAAGCACCCACTGTGTCCATGCTCCAACTCCCTCAACTTCTCACTAGAAGTAATAATGCAAAATACAAGTACAAACTAACAATAAGGACAAAACACTTGCCCTTAAAATTGGGATTGAATTACATCAGCACACCCTGTTCCAATTATCCTTACCCTTTAACACTGCTTCACCTGAATGCTAAACTTGGGTCTTGGTTCCTCACAGGAAACTTAGAAGTACAAAATAAAATATGAATGGTTATCAGATTTTCATGGTTGTAAAGCAAATGGTTGATTGCAAACTTCAGCACTTAACAAAAACTAAGAAAGGTAATGGGCAACATTTCCCCCCACCGTCGGGGAGGAAGTGTGGAAGCGGGCAGGCGGCCTTCTGATCAGTGCCCCCGGTCGGGGGGGGCCCCCGATTTTATGTGGGCAGGCCTCCAGTGTGACGTCTGCCAGGAAGCGCTGTGCACTCCCTGTGCAGGCGGGGTGGGGAGATTCCCTCAGCAGGGAGTGCGCTTTTTCGAAAGAGCGCACAGACCTCCCTGAGGCAAAGTGCTGCCTCAGGGAGATCGGCTCTGATTGAAAACTTCAAATAAAAAGGTGATAAAAAAATTTCTCTGCCATGTCCTCTCATATGAGTTGGGACATGTCCATAACTTTTACTGAAACGTTTCAAAAATTTAAATACCCTCACGAAACCTCATCCCACACGTGGGTGAGGTTTCATGTTTTTTATGAAGCCCGCCTGGGCTCCCAGCCTGCCCACCAACCTTAAGGTTGGACAGGCAGGTCTATTAATCATCTTAATTAATTTACTGATGGCCTTAATAGGCCAATGACAGTTTGGCTGCGCGCCCGCCAAACTGCAAATCTAAATCGCGCAGGGTGACATCAGGACGCACGCCCGACGTATCCCCATGTCATTTTATGCAGTCAGCAGGCCCCGTCCCCGCTCAGGAGATGCTGCCCAATGGGTAATGGTGTACAGGTCCAGCCTTCCCAGCGGCGTCAATGGTGGTTCAAATACATATCTGGAAGCTAGAGGCAGTCTTAAAATCCACAGCCTCCATGGAAGCCCAGCTTGTTGTTTATAAGCTTGTTAATTGGTTTTCTGTTATGTATAGCAGCCCTACTAATCAAGCCCCAAAAATTATTTTCAGCCTGGATTAATAAAACATAATTAACTCAGCTAGCTGCGGGGCTGAATGCAAATTATTTTGCCCGCAAAGACAAAATAGATGTGCTCTAATCTTTCAAAAACCTGTGCTAGCTGCAAACACATGAATTGTGAGTACAGATCAACAAGATGTCCATTAAACATGCACCCACCAGCAGATTGCAGGTCACTAGCCCTGCCACGTCCACTCATATACATTATAAGACTTTGACTCCAGGTGTGATGTCTGGTAGAGGTAAAGGTCATGGTAATGGGGGTGCTAAACGGCACTGGGTGGTCCTCTGAGATAATATCCAGGGAATCACTAACCCCGCCATTCGCCGCCTTGTTTGATGTGGAGGCATTAAACGCATCTCCAACCTCATTTACGAGGAAACTCATGGGATTCTCAAGGTCTTTTTGGAAAATATCATCCAGGACTCGGTCACCTACATGGAACATGTTAAACGCAAGATGGTTACCGCCACAGATGTGGTCTATGCCCTGAAACGCCAAGGGCGAAATCTGTATGGGTTTGGTGGTTGAGGACTGTTAACAAAACATAGGTTTTTGATCCATCTAGCCTACCCATCCAAATCTCCAGCTGAGATTCTGGAACTAATATCCCTCTATCTCCTTTCCAAACACTCCCACTGCCAATCCGTTTCATGATTCTTTCACTGTCTCACTAAAAAATATTGCCCAAGTTTCTCCTCTGACTTTATTTTAAACTTGATCCCCTCATGGGCTCAGGAGGGGAAAAGAAATCAGTCCCAAGTTCCCAGTTTTGATCATGATCCAATGACTTCTGCTGGAATTGAGCATACACGAAAATCAGATGAGAACAAAATTACAATCAGTGAAGTTGACTTTCATGGTCAAATATGCTGCATACGTTCACTGTATCATCTCACACATGACGAATATCCAGTTGAATTATGGTCTAGTACTTCGAGGCAGGGACAGGATGGGAAGGAGAAAAATTACTGGCAAAAGGACAAAAGCGCAAAGATAAACTTAGGTCTTCTGACGGAGGTCAATAACTTAAATTACTCACTCACAAAGGCAACAAAATGAAACCTTGAATGTTTCGATTGAGATCATTAAATATATGCAAGAGTTTCACACTATCCTGACACAAGGAGACAACTCCAGAATTGGGATAATCACGATTGGCCAATATCATAACTTGCAATTAATTAAGTCCTTGTAATTGGTGACAACCCTATTTATTCTAAGGCAGGCCAGGTCCTGTCTAATTACCCAAGAAACCCTTGGGTTCTGAGAAATGGTGGCTGTTTGAGACAGGGAGAACAATTACTGCAGGGGAAAGAAAGTGCTTGTAACCTGAAGAATTCTTTCACCCCTCTGATCTGAGGGGGGGAATTCTTCACAATTAATTTTTTAAAAATTCATTTACGAGATGTGGGCGTGCCTGGCTAGGCCAACATTTATTGTCCATCCCTAATTGCCCTTGAGAAGGTGGTGGTGAACTACCTTCTTGAACTGCTTAAGTCCGACTGGCATAAGTACACTGACAATGCTGTTAGGGAGAGGGCAGCCTGAGAGAGGACCCAGTCTCAGAGCAAACAGAGTCTCTGCTGGTGGATGAGGCAGTCAGTGGGTGGGTCTCATTACATTGAGCAACGACTGTCAATTCTTCCCATTGCTGATTGCTAATCTTGGCTACTTGCCATGATTAAAAAATTCAAACGTACTGTGAGACTACAGTAATTAGGATTGACTACTTCAGTGGCATACCATAAACCTCAACCATACACTCTCAAGTAAAATTATCTTTCATATAAATGGATCAGTTGTTGCTGAAGCACAGGCAGGAAAGTCCCAGATATGAGGTAGATGACTTCAGCCAAAGTAAAAAGTTGGGGATCCTACAAGTGGTCTCAATACTTATGGATGACAAAGGAGCAAGGGGAAGAACCAGCATTCCTGCTTCATCAATAATCAGTAATTCCTTTTGGAAAGCATACAAGTATAGACATTAAGTTGATTACAACAGCATTTATGGTATCAGCTGGGGCTCAGTTGGTAGGAGTCTCAAACTCTCAACATTTGGACATAGGGACAAGTCCCGTGTGTGATAAATATCTGGTGCATGCTCATACTTTAGAGGTAGTGCTTAATTCTGGAAAGATGGAAGTTTAACTGTAGAAAATGAGATAATTGCAACTAAAGCAGTTTGGCGTCCATTGCACTTAAAATATTGGGGCCATGTTGACTTCAGGAGTTAACAGCTAGAAAGGTAAGCTCCTACAACATCAGGTAGGCTTTCTTAGCTGGAGAACTGGAGACATTATGCCCACACTGTTTGCAAAAGAGCAGTCCAGGGGGATGTTATGTTTTGGGAGCTAGAGCTAAATTAATTTAAAAGCAATCCGTGAACTCAAAGGCTAGACTGTCATGGAGATGGCTGAAGCTTAAGAAGGTTCTCTGGTTTCAATTGATCCGAGTGTTCTGCAACAGGGGAAGAGGCTGGATACCAAAAGGGTGCTGCTGTCAGTAGGCTCCAGGCAATTATATTTTGTTATTCATTCATCGGATGTGGGCTTCGCTGGCTAGGCCAGCATTTATTGCCTTTCCCTAATTCCCCTTGGGAAGGTGATTGTGAGCTGCTTTCTTGAACCACTGCAGTCCCGGTGGTGTAGGTACATCCACAGTGCTGTCAGGGAGGGAGATCTAGGATTTTGACCAAGCAACAGTGAAGGATTAGCAATATATTTCCAAGTCAGGATAGTGAGTGGCTTGGAGGGGAACTTCCAAGTGTTGGTGTTCCCATGTACCTGCTGCCCTTGTCCTTCTAGATGGTAGTAATTGAGGGTTTGGAAGGTGCTGTCTAAGGAGCTTTGGTGAGTTTCTGCAATGCATCTTGTAAATGGTACACACTGCTGCCACTGTTTGTTGCTGGTGGAGGGAATGAATGTTTGTGGAAGGGGTGCCAATCAAGTGGGCTGCTTTGTCCTGGATGGTGTCAAGCTTCTTGATTGTTGTTGGATCTGCACTCATCCAGACAAGTGGAGAGTATTCCATCACACTCCTGACTTGCCTTGTAGATGGTGGACAAGCTTTGGGGAGGGGACAGTATAATTAGGGGGATAGATACTGTTCTCTGCAGCCATGAGCATGACTCCCAAAGGCTGTGTTGCCTGCCCGGTGTCAGGGTTAAGGACATCTCCTCAGGGCTGAAAAGGAACGTGGAGTGGGAGGGGGGGATCCAATTGTTGTCGTCCACGTTGGTACCAACAACATTGATAGGGCTAGAAAGGAGGTTCTGCTGAAAGAATTTGAACAGTTAGGAGCTTAATTAAAAAGCAGAACCTCCAAGATAATAATCTCAGGAATACTACCTGAGCCATAGGGTAAATAAAGTCAAGGAGTTAAATGCGTGGCTCAAAAATTGGTATAGGAGGAATGGGTTTCAGTTCACGGGGCACTGGCACCAGTACTGGGGTAGAAGGGAGCTGTTCCGGTGGGATGGCCTTCACTTGTACCATGCTAGAACCAGTGTCCTTGTGAATCAAATAACTAGGGCTGTAGAGAGAGCTTTAACCTAAATAGGGGGAAGGGGTGGGGTAGGGATCTGGAGAGGGGCTACGTAGGCTAACAAAGCAAAAGGATGTGGCAGCATTGCAGGGCAGCTATTGAGGTAATGATGCCCAGAGTGTGACAGGGAGGGACAGAGTGTGCAAACATAAATAACAGCAGTAAATAGAGTCAAAGGGGAAAAAAAAGGTAAACAGGCAAAATTAATGGCTCTTTGCTTAAATGCATGAAGTATTCAGAACAAAATAAATGAATTAATGGCACAATTAGAGGCTGATGGGTATGATCTTATAGCCATTACTAAGTTATAAGGAGATCAAAGCTGGGAACTAAATATTTAGGGGTATGTGACTTTTGAAAGGGCAGGCAGGAAGGAAAGAGTGGTGGGGTAACTTTGTTAGTACAAGATAGAATAAGTACGATAGCAAGAAATGATCTTGGATCGGAAGATGCAGAATCCATATGGGTGGAGGTAAGTAATAACAAGGGGAAGACAACACAGGTGGGAGTAGTCTATACAGCCCCTAACATAGCTGTACTGTAGGACAGAGAATAAATCAGGAGATAACGAGGGCATGTAAAAAATGCAGTACATTAATCATGGGTGACTTTAATCTTCATGTAGTTTGGGAAAATCAAATTGGCAGAGGTAGCCACGAAAAGAATTTATGGAGTGTATTTGGGATAATTTCCTAGAACATTATGTTGTGGATCCAACCAGGGATCAGGCTATTTTGAATCTGGTAATGTGTAATGAGGCAGGTTTAATAAATGATCTCAGGGTAAAAGGTCTCCTAGGAAACAGTGACCATAACATGGTAGAATTTAGCATTCAGTTTGAGAGTGAGAAACTTGGGTTAGAAACAACTGTGCTAAACTTAAATAAGGGTAATTACAAAGGAACGAGAGCAGGGTTGACTGGAGTGGACTGGGAAAAAAGTTTAGCAGAAAATATGGTTGATGAACAATGGCAGACTTTTAAGAAAATAGTTCAAGGCTCACAACAAATTATATCCCAGTGAGAAAGAAGGATCCTAGGAATAGGATGAAGGGGGTTAACCACAGAAGTTAAGGATAGTATCAAATTGAAAATAAAACATACAATGTGACAAAGATTAGTGGTAACCCAGAGGATTGGGAAAGTTTTAAAAAACCAACAAAAGATGATCAAAAAATAAGAGGAAGAAAATAAGCAAAAGAAAATAGCAAGTAATGTAAAAATGAACAGTAAGAGCTTCCTTAAATATATAAAAATGAAGAGAGAGGCCAAAGTGAACATAGGCCCCTTAGAGAATGAGGCGGGGGGAATAATAATGGGGAACCAGGAAATGGCAGAGGAGTTGAATAAATACTTTGCATCAGTCTTCACAGTAGAAGGCACTAACAGCGTTCCAAAAGTACTAAATAATCAAGGGAAAAAGGGGTGGAGGAAATAAATGCAATAACTATCACAAGAGAAAAAATAACTAGGGAAACGAATGGGACTAAAAGCAGATAAGTCCCCTGGACCTGATGGGTTTCATCCTAGGATATTAAAGAAAGTAACTACACAAATAGTGTCTGCACTGGTAGTAATCTTCCAAGAATCCTTAGATTCTGGGAAAGTCCCAGAAGATTGGAAAACTGCTAATGTAATGCCCTTATTCAAAAAGGGAGAGAGACAAAAAAAAACAGGTAACTATAGGCCAGTTAGCTTAACATCAGTCATTGGGAAAATATTAGAGTCTATTATAAAGGATGTAATAGCAAAGCATTTAGAAATGCATAGTATAATCAAGCAGAGTCAGCATGGCTTCATGGAGGGGAAATCTTGCCTGACAAATTTATTAGAATTCTTTGAGGAGGTAACAAGCAGGATAAAAAAAGGGGGAACTAGTCGATGTAAGGCACTTGATAAGGTACTGCACATAAGGTAACTTAATAAGGTAAGAGCCTATGGTGTTGGGGGTGGTATATTCGCGTGGATAGAGGATTGGCTAGCTAATAGAAGAGATTCCGTATCGGCATTCCGTGGGGATCGCTCCCTCCGGGACACCCTGGTCCACTCCTCCATCATCCCCTACTCCTCAACCCCCTCCTATGGCACCACCCCATGCCCACGCAAAAGATGCAACACCTGCCCCTTCACTTCCTCTCTCCTCACCGTCCAAGGGCCCAAACACTCCTTTCAAGTGAAGCAGCATTTCACTTGCATTTCCCCCAACTTAGTCTACTGCATTCGTTGCTCCCAATGTGGTCTCCTCTACATTGGAGAGACCAAACGTAAACTGGGCGACCGCTTTGCAGAACACCTGCGGTCTGTCCGCAAGAATGACCCAAACCTCCATGTCGCTTGCCATTTTAACACTCCACCCTGCTCTCTTGCCCACATGTCTGTCCTTGGCTTGCTGCATTGTTCCAGTGAAGCCCAACGCAAACTGGAGGAACAACACCTCATCTTCCGACTAGGCACTTTACAGCCTTCCGGACTGAATATTGAATTCAACAACTTTAGGTCGTGAGCTCCCTCCTTCATCCCCACCCCCTTCCTGTTTCCCCCTTCCTTTTTTTCCAATAATTTATATAGATTTTTCTTTTCCCACCTATTTCCATTATTTTTAAACATTTTTAAATCTTTTATGCTCTCCCCACCCCAACTAGAGCTATACCTTGAGTGCCCTACCATCCATTCTTAATTAGCACATTCGTTTAGATAATATCACCAACTTTAACACCTATGTGTTCTTTTGTTCTATTGTTGTTGACATCTTTTGATGATCTGCTTCTATCACTGCTTGTTTGTCCCTACAACCACACCCCCCCTCCACTTCTCTCTCTCTCTCTCTCCTCCCCCCCCCCACACACCTTAAATCAGCTTATATTTCAACTCTTTCTTGGACTCGAACTCAAGTTCTGTCGAAGGGTCATGAGGACTCGAAACGTCAACTCTTTTCTTCTCCGCCGATGCTGCCAGACCTGCTGAGTTTTTGCAGGTAATTCTGTTTTTGTAATAGAAGACAGAGTTGGGATAAGGGGACATTTTCATGATCGCAACCTGTAATTACTGGAGTGCCACAGGAATCAGTGCTGGGGCCACAATTACTTACAATATATGTTAATGACTTCATACATTCACTTCCCTCATCTATCGCCAAGTTTGAGGATGCCACAAAAATAGGTGGGAAGGCAAGTGGTAAGTTTGACACAAAGAATAAACAGAAGGATATAGACAGTTTAAGTGAGTGGGCAAAAACTTGGCAAATGAAATATAATGTGGGAAAATGTGAGGTTATGCATTTTGGCAGGAAGGATAGAGGAGCTGAATATTATTTAAATGGAGAAAGACTGCAGAAAGCTACAGCACAGAGGGATTTGGGAGTTCTCGTGCATGGATCACAAAAAGCAAGCATACAAGTTCAGCAGGTAATAGGGAAGGCAAATGGAATGTTGGCCTTCATTTCAAATGGCATGGGGTATAAAAATAGGGAAGTTTTCCAAAACTATACAAGGTACTAATTAGAGCACACGTAGAATACTGTGAACAGTTTTGGTCCCCTTATCTAAGGAAAGATATTGGAGGCAGTCCAGAAAAGGTTCACCAGGTTGATCCCAGGTATGGAGGGATTTTCTTATGCGAAGAGGTTGAGTAGGTTGGGCCTGCACTCTTGGAGTTTAGAAGAATGAGAGACAACCTTTTTGAAACATAAGATTCTTAGGGGGGGCTTGACAGGGTAGGTGCTGAGAGATCTGTCCCACAAGGGAAACATCTCGGACCAGAGGGCATAATCTCAGAGTAAGGGGTCACCCATTTAAGACAGAGATGAGGAGGAATTTCTTCTCTAAGAGGGTAATGAATCTGTGGAATTCTTTACCGCAAAGTGCGGTAGAGGATTATCAGATCAGCCATGATCTCATTGAATGGCACAGCAGACTCAATGGGCCAAATGGCCTACTTCTGCTCCTATGTCTTACAGCTTCTGACCTGCTCTTGTAGCCAGAGCATTTATATGCCTAATCCAGTTCAGTTTCTGATCAATGGTAACACCCCCCCACCACCCGCAGGGTGTTGGTTGGGGGGGGGGAGGGGAGATTCAGCAATGGTAATGCCCTTCCATGTCACAGGGCAATGGTTAGATTCCCTTTTATTGGAGATAGTCATTGCCTGGCACCTATCTGGTACGAATGTTACTTGCCATTGTCAGCCTAAGCCTGGATATTGCCCAAGTCTTGCTGCATTTGGACATGGACTGCTTCAGTATCTGAGGAGTTGTATATGGTGCTGAATATTGTGCAATCATCAGCAAATATCCCCACTTCTGGCCTAATGATGGAAGGAAAGTTATTGATGAAGCAGCTGAAGATGGTTGGGCTGAGGACATTGCTCTGAGGAACTCCTGCTGTGATGTCCTGGAACCCAGATTATTGGCTCTCAACAACTACAACCCATCTTCCTTCATGCTAGGACTCCAACCAGTGGAGAGTTCTCCCCCTTCATTCCCATTGACTCCAGCTTTGCTGCTGCTCCTTGGTGCCACACTTGGTCAAATGCTGCCTTGATGTCAAGAGCAGTCTCTCCTCACCTCTGGAGTTCATCTCTTTTGTCCGTCTTTGAACCAAGGCAAAAATGAGGTCAGAAGCTGAGTGGCCCTGGCGGAACCCAAACTAAGCGTCAGTGTGCAGGTTATTGCAAAGCAAGTGCCACTTGATAGCACTGTTGATGACCTCTTCCATCACTTTACTGATGATTGAGAATAGACGGATGGGGCAGTCATTGGCTGGGTTTGGATTGATGAAGCAGCTGAAGATGGTTGGGCTGAGGACATTGCTCTGAGGAACTCCTGCTGTGATGTCCTGGAACCCAGATTATTGGCTCTCAACAACCACAACCCATCTTCCTTCATGCTAGGACTCCAACCAGTGGAGAGTTCTCCCCCTTCATTCCCATTGACTCCAGCTAACAGGGCATACCTTAGCAATTTTCCACATTTCCGGGTATATGCCAGTGTTGTAGCTGTAATGCAACAACTTGGCTAGGTGCGCGGATAGTTTTGGAGTAATGTCAGGGCCCATAGCCTTTGCCGTGTCCAGTGCTTTCAGCCATTTCTTGATATTATGTGGAGTGAATTGAACTGGCTGAAGATGGTCATCTGTGGTGCTGGGGACCTTGGCAGGAGTTAGGACTCAGAGGTCCTGGCAGCTGTTCGGTATAGCTGTTGGTTGCAGTTTGGACTTTGTGTGGTTTGCAGGTCACGGAGAAACCCTGGGAGCTGTTAGCAGGCTCCAGGAAGTTTGGGCGCAGGGAGGTCCTGGGGAGCTGAGTGGTGGAAGGTCACTTTATTTTCATTCTTTCATGGGATGTGGGCATTGCTCACCATGTCAGCATTTATTACCCATCCCTAATTGCCCTCGAGAAGGTGGTGGTGTGATGCCTTCTTGAACCACTGCAGTCCATGTGGTGTAGGTACTCCCACAGTGCTGTTAGGGAGGGAGTTCCAGGATTTTGACCCAGCGACAGTGAAGGAACGGCAATATATTTCCAAGCAAGGATGGTGAGTGGCCTGGAAGGGAATGTCTAGGTGGTGGTGTTCCCAAGTGTCTGATGCTCTTGTGCTTCTAGATGGTAATGGTCATGGGTTTAGAAGGTGCTTTCCAAGGAGCTTTGGTGAGTTGCTGCAACGCATCTTGTAAGTGGTACACACTGCTCCCACTGTACATTGGTGGAGGAGGGAATGAAAATTTGCAGATGGTGTGCCAATCAAGCAGGCTGCTTTGTCCTGGATAGTGTCAAGCTACTTGAGTGTTAATGAAGCTGCACTCATCCAGGCAAGTGCAGAGTATTCCATTACACTCCTGACTTGTGTCTTGTAGATGAGCACTGGTTCCATGCCAGGCAGTTAAGGCTCAGAGAAGCCTTGGGAACCATTTATAGCTCAGCGAAGCTGGAAGACTGGAGTTTGGAGAAACCCAGGGGCAGTGATAGCTTAGCGAAGCTAGTGGTTTGTGGAAGAGTTGGAAGTATGCCGATAAATAAAGACAGAATGTACCTTTGTGAATCCCATGGAACACAGTCTTGGGAGAAGAGATTGAAGTGAGTAGTTGTTAGGCATTCTGAGTTCTAGTGGCTTTCGATGGAATTCAAAGGTCAGATCTTCGAAAGTGAAGAGATGAAATCCCTCCTAAGGGAGGCAGAATTTTAATGTGATTTTGGTGATTCTGTGGTCAATGACATCTGGATAGGTTGCTGCTAAATTCTAGGGTCTTGATCACATCTGCTAATTAACGTGCAGTGTGGTGTGTTCGCCCACAGTTTGCCGGTTAATTCATATTAACCTCATGTTAATTCTGAACGTTACAGAATAAGATTGATATTGCAGATTGTTTTACTTTCCTGACTTAGTATAGTAAAGTTTATTTTGTATGGTTAAAATTGTGAAATCTTGTGGCTTTATTCTCCTAGCGGGTAACTGGGATTTCAAACTTAGTCTACTTTAACTAAAAAGTTACTGGCCCCTAACTGGATGGTAACACACTCTAGAACTCATGCCTAAATATCCAGGCTGACGCTCCCTAGTGTAGTTCAGAGGTTCTATAGTTCAGATGAAATGTTAAACCAAGGCACTCTCAGTTAAGATCCTGTGGCATTACTTCGAAGAAGAGAAGGGCAGTTATCCCAGTGTTCTAGTCAATATATATCCCTTAATCAACACTGCAAAAACAGATTTGCTGTGTGCAAATTGGCTGTAGTGTTTCACATTACAACAGTGACCACACTTCAAAAGAACTTCATTGGCTGTAAAGCACTTTAGCACATCCCAGTGTCAATAGCTATTTTTTTCTTTAATAAATGTGCGTAATGTTTCATATTTTTATATAATGTGTGTGTTTCAGGAAGAATAGAAACAGTTGATTTATGGCTCCACTGAATTGCTGCTTTGCAACTGATTGTAAGCTGCTCATTGCTCTTTATGCAGCACTGCCAATTTGGGAAAAATCAGCTGTAGTGTTAAAGGTCTTGCACCAGAAGACAAGTGTTTCTTTTAGTTCTATGTCATTGTCTTGGTATCCATTGTCCTCCAGTGCAGCAAGCGCCCACTTGCACACTGTCTCCTCCCCCATCTATATCCCCCCCAGGGACTGGGAGAAGTTTGAAGCACATAAAGAGGTCATTCACCATCATATCAGTGCCAACCCTTTGCTAATCAACTCAAAATTAATCCATTGCCTTCTTTGCTTCCGATAAGCCTGCAATTCCTTCTGCTTCAAACATTTAGCTAATTTTATCAACAATTCTATGTGAAGAAATTTCTCCTAATCTCTTCTCCTCTCTGATCATTTTAAACTGACAACCAATCACCACAAGCTCCCCCAGCATAAGTAGTTTCTCCCGCTCACGCTATCAAAACTCTTCAGGATTTAAAAAATTTTGATTACATTTCCATTTAGCCTTCTCTATTCCAGTGAAAATCATCTGTGTCTTAAACCCCTCTTCATACAAACAAGGAGGCCATTCAGCTCCTCAAGCCAGTTCCACCATTCAGTTAGATCACGGATGATCTGTATTCTTAACTCCATCTACCTTGCCTTGGTTCCATAGCCACTGATACCCTTGCCTAACTAAAAAAAATCATAATAAAAACAGAAAATGCTGGAAAAACTCAGCAGGTCTGGCAACATCTATGGGGAGAGAAACAGAGTTAACGTTTTGAGTCCATATGACTTCTTCAGAGCAGTTCAGAGAGTCATACGGATTAGAAATGTTAACTCTCTTTCTCTCCACAGATGCTGCCAGACCTGCTGAGTTTGTCCAGCGTTTTGTTTTTATTTCAGATTTCCAGCATCTGCAGTATTTTGCTTTTACATTTAAAAAAATTCAAACTGTGTTTTGTTCTGGACAGGAAGGGGTTAAATTTAAACAACCCTGATTTCTCCTCTGATCACCCATCTGTGAACAAAAAGGTGCTTCTGATCTTTAATTTCCCCCTTTGTAATTGGCAGCATATTTTCCAACCCCTTTGATGTGATACAAATCTATTAATAACCCCACAGCAAACTTGAGATAGGGTCAACCAAAAGGGTTAGTTTATTTTACACACACTCAAAAATGCGGGGGGGTGTGGCTGCATAGCCCCTCCATACATAGCCCCTCAATAAAAGAGGGATTAATGAAAGAAAGAGGTACAGGGCAAAGACCACAGAGAAGATAAGAATTATCGTTTCATAAGAGTCCAGAATCAAAGCCCAATTGTGCATTCTTTCACAGAGTCAGTAGGCTGAAATCAGATGCACCAGCTATCCAGTACAGATGACTTCCACGATGAGGTGGGCCCGTAGGGATGAATTAGTCTTGTAGGCACTCAGAGAAGTTCTAGCAGAAACAGTGTAGATGAGGGACAAGCAATTTAAACCTGGTCAGAGCTCTGATTCTGCTGCTATTTGGTTGATGGAAGATGGCAGACTGTCTTTTTTCAGTTCCACAAGGGAATATTACAGGTTCTAGTAGCTTGTGGATGGCAGCATGTGACATGACTCTCACTTCTCCATCTAGGTTGGACAAAGGACGTATAGTCCTTGGCTGGATTCTTGAGCTGGTTAATGTTTCATCCATTAATAATTTCAAAAAAAAGGTTTCAGGGCCCTTTGCCCGCGCAGACAGATCATCTCAGTTGACCAGGTCCTGGCCTTAGAAATGTAAATGATATTTGTACAACTCTTGGGGATTTGGTCTCTGCAGTCAGAGACATTAGCATCTCTTCAGAAATGACTGAGGCACTGGCCATAACCTTTCCATCTTCCCTAGACTCAGGGGAGATGCCAGAGGACTGGAGAATTGCAAACATTACACCCTTGTCAAAAAAGGTTGTAAGGATAAGCCCAGCAATTACAGGCCATTCAGTTTAACTTCAGTGGTGGGGAAGCTTCTAGAAACAATTATTTGGGATAGAATTAATAGTAATATGGAAAAATGTGCATTGATTAGGAAGAGCCAGCACGGATTTCTTAAGGGAAAATCATGTTTAATTAACTTGCTAGAGTTTTTTTTTGAAGAGGCAACAGAGAGTTTTGATAAACGCAATGCTGTTTATGTGGCGTACATGGACTCCCAAAAGGCACTTGAATCAGTGCCACACAACAGGCTTGAGAAAGGTGATAGCTCATGGATTAAAAGGGACAGTAGCAATATGGATACAAAATTGGCAGAGTAATAAGAAACAGCGAGTAATGGTAAATGGACATTTTTCAGGCTGGAGGAAGGTTTATAGTGGAGTTCCCCAGGTCCCTTTAGGGCCCTTGCTTTTTCTGATATACATTAATGATCTAGATCTTGGTGTGTAGGGGGACAATTTCAAAGCTTGCGGATGATACAAAACTTGGAAGCATTGTAAACTATGAGGATTACAGTGTAGAACTTCAAAAGCACATAGACAAGTTGGTGGGCTGGGCAGATAGGTGGAGATGAAGTTCAATGCAGAGAAGTATGAAGTGATTCATTTTGGTACGAAGAACAGAGACACAATACAAAATGAGGGATACAACTCTAAAGGGTGGGCAGGAGCAGGGGACCTTGGGTGTATATGTGCATAAGTCATTAAAGGTGGCTAATAAAGCATACAGTATCCTAGGCTTTATTAATAGGGACATAGAGTACAAGAGCAAGGAGGTTATGCTGAACTTGCATAGGACACTAGTCAGGCCTCAGCTGGAGTATTGTGTACAGTTCTGGGTACCAAATTATAAGAAGGATGTGAACGCATTGGAGAGACTGCAGAAGAGGTTTACAAAAATGGTTCCAAGGATGAGAAACTTCGGCTTTGAAGACAGATTGGAGAAGTTGGAGAGAAGGAGGGAGGCTAAGAGGAGATTTGATAGAGCTGTTCAAAATCATGAGGAGGCTGGACAAAGTAGATAGGGAAAAACTGTTCCTGCTCGTAAAAGGATCAAGAATAAGAGGGCACAGACTGAAAGTGATTTGCAAAGGAAGCAAATAAAATGGGAGAAAAAAAAAAGCTTTTCACAGTGTGTGGTTCAGGTCTGGAATGCAAAGTCTAGAAGTGTGGTGGAGACAGGTTCATTCGAGGCATTCAAGAGGGCATTAGGTGGTTATTTAAATAGAAACAACATGTGGGGTTACAGGGAAAAGGCAGGAGAATGGCACAGAGTCATAACGCTCATTCAGAGAGCTGTTGCAGACACGATAGGCCAAATGGCCTCCGTCTGCACCGTAACAATTCTGTGATAACGAGGTTGCTGCTGTTCTGAAGGCCAAAAATTCCTTTTATGTGAGTCATAATCAGTTGTGGCTTCAGTCAGTTTAAAGCCTTTGTCCAGTTTTAAGAAAGATAATTTTTATTTAGTAAAACAGTACTTGAGTATTGCTATCAGTCACCATTACTGGTACATTCTCCATGGAAATGTCTCTACCAGAGTCCACTTGCCAACCAATCAGAGTCCACTTGCCAACCAATCAGCACTCCCTTCTCATACAGTATAAAGTTTTTGCTTTGCTTGACATTGGTATTCTTGATTGTCCTGATGAGTGCAAGACAAAAAGCTTCAACAAAATGTCTTTTTTTTTTTACAGTAATACTCAAAAATAATTTTATAGATTAGCAAGGATGATACATATATATATTATAAAAATGTAGCACGAGGTCCTGTACTGTAACCAGTTAATGATTGTGTGTGTGGTCATGAGCTGGACCTCATTGCCGGAGGGTGGAAGCAGAGACTATTATCTCAAAGAAATTGGATGGGCATTTGAGGGAAATAAACTGGTATCATGACAGGCATAGAGTGGGGGGAAATGGGACAGACTGGATTGCTCTACAGAGAGCCAGCATGGACTTGATGGGCCGAATAGCCTCCTTCTATGCTGTATCATTCTGTGATGCCATTCTATCTTAGCCTCTGACAGTTTTTACATTTTCAATCGAACTCCAGCCCCAAAAGCTTTTTTAAGAGTTGCCGATTTCCACTATTCTTTGAGTGAAGAAGTACATTTTGATATCACCACTGAATGACCTAGCTCTAATTTTATACCTGCTTGTTCTGAACTCCCCCATCAGAGGAAATAGGTTTTTCTCTATTGATACCATTAATCATCTCAAATACCTCAATGAGATCCCACTGCAATCCTCTCTACTCAAAATAATACAAACCTAGTCGATGCAACCTGCCCTCATAACTTAACTGCCTCCAACACAAATATCCTTCCTGAGATGTGGTGCCCAGAACTAACCACAATACCCCAGATGCAGTTTAACCAGAGCTATGAACAATTCTAACATAACTTCCACCCCTTTATATTCCAGACCTCTTTGAGATGAAGTATAAACACGGTTTCGCTGTCCCTGACATTATTGCAGTGAATATGTCATTTTTTCTCTATAGCTTTCTAGAACTACATATAGTCCTCACAATTGGGGGCCATGAAATACCTTGTAAAAGTTCATCATTGCCTTCTTGTTTTGTAGTCTATGCCACTAGATTGTGCTGCTGACAATGTCTGTGGGTAGTCATCAAAGGCCCACCAGCTCTGGCAGGTTGTTAGAATTGAGCTACAAAAGGAACGATGGATAAATACCAGGATTGTGGTTTCTGAGTAACTACACTGTATCTTGCAGGAACACATCCCTCTCAAACTGTCCCTGTCAGGAGCAGCTGTAACACTCCCAATGTAGCATCATAAAAATAAATATGAAGCAACATTATTAGATTTCCAACTAGAGATATGAATTTCTACAGAAAAGCTCAACTACCTGAACAGTGGATGTTTAAAGAAGCTGGTATTGGAAAAGTGAGCACTTGGACCAACATTTGAAAAGTCTAATTACTGGAAAAATACATGCATTATTATAAATAATAAAGCCATGGTTCAGAGCATGCTCAAGGTTACTCTCAAATACATTGCTTGTGGATTCTTAAAGAATGTATGATTAACCTGCAAAGCTTTCCTGATCCTTGGAAGGACTATTTTTGAGAAAAGCATACCATACGAAACACTGGAATCAGATAACAGTAGCAGATATGAATGGGCATTAAATATAAATGTATGCTGTACAATTCCCAATTCAGCAGGCGGTGGTTTTCCCCAGCACCCCAGGGCTTGAGCACATGATCTAGGCTGATACAGTTCTGAGGAAGTACTGTTTTGTCGGAGGTGCCAGTTTTCAGATGAGCCTGTCACGACTCAAGGCTGTTTGGCCATTTTCCCAAAGAAAGGACACGGGGAAGTTAATATTAGACATTGTGTGTTAAAGCTCACTGCATTCACACCAATGTTTAAAAAAGGAACTGAGGCAATAGGTGGTTAAAGTTAGTGAATCGTTGATACTGTTTGATCACAGATTGTAAACAATAAACAATTCATTAGTCTGTACCAGTAATCAATAAGCATCTCACATTGTGTTAGGAAGTCCTTGATCCCTTTTGGCTGTGAGCAGAAGGAAGTAAAGAAATCAGAAACTAAGATGGAAACTAAGTCAGGTCCGTTGTAAAGGGGCTGGGTGGGGGAAGCATCTAAGAGAATACTGAACTTGAAACAGAGATTAAATAAAGGCCATACATCTGCCTGTTCAGATGAACGTAAAAGATCCTACAGCATTCTTTGAAAAACAAAAAGTTCTCCCTCATCCAAAACCTCATTGGCTGAGAGATCTTGTTTAGCGCAAATTGGCTGCTGCATTTTCCAATGTAATAACAGTGTTATATTCTCGCCTGCTGACAATCAAAGTTCCAATTAAGCCAATTAAAGCCCCAATCAACTAGAATTTTGTGGCCCCTGCATTTTTCTGCTTGGCACGAGCCAATCAACCAGGTGGCCTCCACGTTTTTGCACAATTTTCGATCTAGGGTGGGATAAAACGCTCAGATGTTTGAAGGTTGAGGAGTTAGGAGTACTGCTGTCAGTTATTTGCAGTTGCATTAGAGATAGTTTGTGACATTTTTTGTGAGTAAATATCCTTTGAACAATACTGTAATTCTCTGAGGCAGCTCCACAGCAGTTGTCAGCCTTCAGGGAGCTCCTTGTAAAGTGTCCATCCACACCCCTACTTGTCTCAGTCCTCACCCTCTTCCCTACCCCAGCAGTGCTGAGCCTCTCTCAATGCACATTTCACGCTGGCTGGCAGTTAATTGGCCAGCCTATGTGAAATCACGTGCCAGTTACGATCGTGACTGGAAGTGCATATCGTGTCCACTTCCAGGCCTACTGATCACATGCACATGACAAATGCAAAATTCGGCCAACATTTCCTACTCAAAATCACAATATTGAAAAAATTTTTTATAATACTTTGAGCCAAACGTTCAAACCATATAAAAGGGTGATGAACCTCGTACTTACTGCTGGTTATTACCCTGTTTTATTTGGTAAAAATTGTGTTTTTAAGCACGGGAAATTACTTAATAGATGGTGTGTGCGTGCGTGCATGTGCTCGTGTGGGCGTGTGTGTACCCACACCTGTACACATATGCAGGGAAGGTGGCATCTATCAATGAGAAAGAGTTTGCTGTTCTTATCCTCTTCTGTGGAAATGGATTTTTGCTGGGGTCCAAGCTCTTGGATATCAGGTGCTTTCCAGCACCTGACCCAAGGAGTAATTATTCATATGATAGTTTGTTATTCCATTATGATGGCATCACACCCAAGCCAGCAGGGATCAGAAATGGGAACCTGGAAAATTTTTCCTGTGCCTAATAGAGAAGCCAAGCCCAATTTTTATGCCACTGTTGCTGTCCGAATATAGCTCAACCAACTGAACACAGAATAGGCATTAACCTCAAAATTCTGCATAGCTCAGCTACATGGCAATCACACAACCCGAAAGTTGCAAAACATCAGTCTATGAAGCAATCTATAATACCAACACTAGTACAGAGCAAAGAGAAACAAAATGCTTTGACAAGATCTACAATAAAATTCTGTGTCACGTTACTTTAGAAAGGTTACATCTAAAAGTCATCATATAATTTTTTAATGATACAATACATCCCACCTAATTACATAATAACTAGCTGTAAGAGGCTCTAATTGGGCTCATTATTTTTCATGTATACCCCAACCAGTTTAAAAAGGCACATATTTCTAAATGTGGAGACATTGCTGCATACTGTTTGGTATCTCCCAAGTCTCTTTCCTTGTTTCTGTGTTTTAGGCTTCCATACTGCTTTTGCAAGACATGTGAAATTTCACATTTTGTGCAGAATCCTTTTTCCTGGGACTACGAGAAGCGCTGGTCCTGAATAATGAGGTGGGTCTATACAAAATATCTTCTATCAAACAAGCGATCTCAAAACTTGTACCAAAGTCATTACGTGTCATGTACAAGGGCACTATTTAAGACTTTAAGAAACAGAATAAAAACTTTATCATTTGTTAATTTGGAACCTTTCTTACTTTCTGCTTTAACAGAGTTTTATTCTAGGGGGGGTTAGGGATGTGATAAAAACAGATGCCAAGTTAGTTGCATGATAAATACAACAATTAAGCAGGAGGTTTCACAGAAATATCACTCTCAAACTGTATTTCTGCACTTTCGCAACATTATCATACTTCACTCCTTCCACAACCAAATCCCTAATTCATACCTCAAAATCCTACAATGCTTTGCACATCAGCCTCTCCTTCATCTGTCACAAAATTCAATTAAATTAAAATGTTGCAGCTGTGTCACCTCTCACACAAGTCCCACATATTTTCTCCCTGCTAAGTTCCATTGGCATCCAGACCCCAAATTCTTCATCTTCAATTTCTTCAGCTTTACGTTGCAAAGAAAATTAATTTGGAAAGCAGGTTGCAGAGTCAGGAAATCTGAGTTAACAGACCTTAAAGAGACTGCAGAAAATTTATCTTGCTCCATCTCACCTAAACAATCTTCTCCAGCCACATCCAGCTCCCCCAACACTGGCTTACTACTCTTCCCCTAATTCATCCCACCCCGCCCCCACCAACGGTGATTGATTGCTTAGTTCGGAGGACAGTAGCACAGTGGTAATGCTACTGGACTAGTAATCCAGAGGCCCACACAAATGCTCCAGAAGCATGAATTAAGTCCCACCATGACAGCTGGGTGGATTTAAATTCAGTTAACTAATGAATCTAGAATAAAATGCAAGTCTCATTAATAATGATCAGGAAACTACCAGATTATACAAAACCCATCTGGTTCACTAATGACCTTCCGGGGAGGAAATCTGCCATCCTTACTTGGTCTGGCCTATACAACTCCAGATCAACAACATAATGATTGACTTTTAACTGCTCTCTAAAATGACGTGCATAAAACCACTATAGGTAAGCCTTGTGGGTGTACCTGCACCACATGGACTGCAGCAGCAAATTTGGAATTAGAAAAAAAATGCTGGTTTACCAGCTCACACCGCAAGAATGAATTAAGGAACTGTGCTCTTTGGAATTCTTTCCCAAAACGTCTTCACCACATGAACATGAACAGTTCATGTTCAACATGCTCCTGAAAATCTGTTTATCTGATTATGCCTTTAGATCTTGTACCCCAAATTTCTTCCCTTTAAAAGTGCACCACAGGGGCAATCTTTCAATGCAAATTGCTGCTATTACTTAACAGTTTTACAATTGTCATTTTAATACGAATGTAAATTTGTAAGCCAACACTTGCAACTGCCCACCCCCTCTCCCCCCACATACCACCCTCCAAACTGATCAACTCACTGCATATGAAGCACTTTGATGTATTTGAGAGATACGATAAAACACCATTTGAATGTATATCATAAGGAGTAGTATGGGGAAAACATTTCATTTGGATTGTACAAGCTACAGTCTGTGTTTCATGTCAGCAGTGGGCAACACTTAGCAACAATTCTCACTGACATCACTCTACAGACATGTCCATTGATGTCAATGTCCAAGGACTAGATCGGCCAATTATAAACAGCAAAATAAAAGGCTATGTTGCCTAAATAACAAGAGATCATACACAGCAAAGCGCTGGAACATTCCCAATCATAGCCACTTATCACTGGCAACATATAAAACAGCGATCCTATTAAAATACAACCTTTCATTTGAAATAATCTGTTCACAGTGCTGGATATGAAGCCCACTGTAAAACACTCTGAACAAGAGTTAATAAAATAAAATTAAAAAATCAGCATTCGTTAGTGTTTTGCAGGATTGAACCATTTTGTTGGATGCGAGTTAATTTATTTCAGGACAATGCTCTCTTCTCTCTCTCTCCCTCTCTCCTTCCTGATAAGCAAATTGTCTTAAAATGAAGTGTGCTTTTGACAGTCCTAGCAGCAAGGCTGGGGAAAGAGATTGGGTGCAAGGACGTGATGTGGCATGAAAATTAAATGACTTTCATTGCTTCTCAGCTGTTGCAGGTGCTGAATGAATAAATATCTGTGCGCTTGTTTCATCAGCTGGAAGAATGTAAATTTCACAGCATAAAAAAATTCTCTTCATAAGGGATAAATGAGACCCATATGCATATTTTCCAGCTTTGATATTTTGAAGCTAGTGGGGATTTTCTGTGTGTTTCCGGTGGGAGAATTCTCCTGCTGGACAGTAGCAATTTGATAAACGGAGAAACAGCCCCCTTTGCCTTCCTCTGGACATCCTATCCCTTTCCTCATTTTCTTTCCTCCCCCACTCCCCAGCTGATAGATAACTACATGCTTTCTTCTCATTAAGTAGATACATAACATCATTTGTGTTATTCCAGTTTTGTGACCTTTCCCCATGGTCTGAATTTCTTGATGGGATGCGGTTTCCTTGGTACCTCTCCCAAATAGCCATTCTTCAAGCTTGAGCCTAGACATGGAAGAGGAGAGTTTCTAATCTTCTGAAAAAGTATGCAAAGACCACATTGCATCAAGCATGGTGGTAGCAAGGACACAGATTTCATTCAATACCGCAAGGTCAGCCCAGTATAATCAAATCAATTTACCATGCTTTCTGAGCAGCTTCAACTTTGTCACTGGATTACTATTTCAGAGAACCAGGGTTCAAACCCACCATGGCAGATGGTGAAATTAAATTCAACTTTCTGTTGGGAAGGCAACCAGTTGGAAGGCTGGTAGCAGGGTCAGGAAATCTACTGAGTTAACAGACCTTAAACAAATGCAGCAAATTTAGATCAATCTGACCACTTAAGGTAAGTGGTAAAGGCTCAAAAGGTATTTTTTGAAATTGCCAGTCTCAATAAAGACTATAGAGGAAGGGGAAGTAGTAACAAGCACAAATGAAGAAGTGGAAAACTCAATGTGGAGGCAAAAATGGAGTTATGGGCATGTGGTGAATCACTCCATTTGTTGGCTAGTGAAAAGAACATATAGCTTCAAGAGATGGGCATGAAATGTCTCCATGTTTGGCACTCCAGGAAACTTTCTCCAGGGATGGGAGATAGTAGCCAGATTCAGTGACATCTCCACTACTTGCAAGACTTCTGAACAGATGCACGAGAGGATGGCACAATTTAAAGGAATCTAATAGAATAAAAATACATAACATTGCTAGTCATCTATGAGTCCTATAACTCAAATATCCGTGCCATAAAGTGGTTTCCTGCTAACCAGTTTCAATATACTGCCCAGCTACACCAAGTCCATATCCCAGCAAACACTCAGGTCAAGTTACACTATACAATTAAAAGCGTCATCACAGTCACAGCTTCTAAGGTTCACACACAGCAAATCAATGCAATACAAACACATGTGTAAAATAAGCACCTAAAGGTTTAATAAAACAGGTAGCATGCACAGTCATTCCAGACTGGAAGTATGCCCACCTCCACATTTATTTTGGCTGCTCAGTGAGCATCCAGGTTAAATATCTGAAACCGCCAGGAGGCTCAAAGTCTATGTAAACCTGAGGCGTAATGTAATGTCGGTTTTAGGTCCCTTGGATTGTGAGTAACCATAATACACACCCCACGTTCAGTTTCTACAGACATTCAGCAGCCAAACCATTATCCTTAAAAGGGATTGCTGAACGCTACCACCCAATCAGGTTCAAAGCTGTTTTCTAAAATTTAGCTTATTGTGGAACAGGAATGCTCCACATTAAAACTCTGGGCCTCTGCTGGCCAATGTTCGCAATAACCCCTCCTACACCAATGTCTTTTGTCCATGTGAGCTCCATGGAGGACCTCAGTTGGTTGATTTTCTGCTCCCCCACCTGGGACTATGAATGGTACCTGCAGTCTGCCAGTAATCTTTCAATGACATGATGGTCCAATTTGCCGTGGCCCTGTCACAACCTCATTAGGTGGGTACACTAGCAACATGCCTCAATTTGGTCTCAATTTAATTTCTAAACCAGGGTCATTTACAAACACCCATGATGGGCCAAGCTCAAGTTCATGGCTGCTAAGTGCTCACACATGCTTTGGAAAATGCCCCAATGTGTTGAATTCAGACAGTCATATCATGCTGTTGTGTGGGAAAGGAGATGAAAACGCCATCGGTGTAAGTGTCATCAATTTGGTATATCAACGGGCAGCACATTAGTTGATAATGCACTGATAGCAAGAATAAGGTAGACACAAAACAGTTGAGAGCAGTTACCACCCTGTCAGCTACTAGCAGTGCAGCCCATATGCTGCAAGTTGGTTAATGGTGTTTTTTCTTTCGGTGGTCTAGTTCTACAACTGTCTCTTTGCTGTCCAGATGCAGAAGTGATTCACTAAAATGATCCCCAAGATTAGGCTTAAGTTATAAACAGAGAATGGAGAAACTTAGACCTTTTTCATTCAATTGAAAGCTTTGAATGAAGAGGTCAATTTCCACAGACAGAGTTGGTAACTAGAGGGGTTCAGATTGGCTCTAAAAGGACCAAGGGCAATGCTAGGAGAATTTTGTTTCCATAGCAGATTTTTGGGACATGGAATGCCCCACAAACAACACAATGTCAGCAGAATTCATAACAGATTTTAAAAAAGGGGAAATTTTGATTGCTGTGGGGAAAGGACAGAGAATGGGACTCTTTCACAATGGGCCAAATGGACTCCGCTTGTGTTGTAAACCTTCTATGATTCTATCATGTGCTACATCTACCATGAGATACTTCATTATTCAAAAATATATTAAAAAATATATTTATCAAGAATTAGCAAACAAAATTGAAATGTCTGTTTTAGGTTCCTTGGATTATGAATAACCATAATACATGCAGTTTCTACAAACATTCAGCAGCCAAACCAATTATCCTTAAAATGGATTGCTGAAGGATACCACCCAATCAGGTTCAAAGTTGTTTTCTAAAACTTAGCTTATTGAGGAACAGGAATGCTCCACACTAAAACTATGGGCCTCTGCTGGCCAATGCTCGCAACAACCCCTCCCTCACCAATGTCTTTTGCCATGTGAGCTCCCATCCATGGCGGATCTCAGCCAGTTCATTTTCTGCTTCCCCACCAGCGAATCTCAAAACACAATCACAATACTAAAAAGGACAAATCTATTGCAAGGGCTAAAATATCGTTTTGGAGTTCATCACATATTTACCATCAATTTTGGGGCCTTAGAGACCCAGTATCAAATGGGCACAAGGACTTCAATTCTGCAAACTATATATTCAGAGCTGAACACCAGCCCTGGCCTCCCTATTTTGTATTTCCTCTGCACGCATTGCACACCCACACCATCTTACCTGGCGCACAACATCACAAAATTGACCCTGATTGCTTGTAGGGTCTTGAACCCAGAACAGCCTTGACCTTTGAGCTGAGAGTTATCAATTAAGCCTAAACAGGAGGTAGTGTGGTGTGGTGAGTCAGCATACTACGCTGCAGAATGGTAGGATGTTAATTCAGGGATTCAGTTACTGACCCAATCAAAAAAAAATCCCAATAACTGATGAACAATCTAAGGGAGATCCTAACTGGAGGCAAGCAGCTTATGGAGCACAAAATCAGAGTTTGGATAGTGGGAGAAGAGGGCTTCAACAAAGCAACCAATTACAGAGAATCTGGGGTCCAGAATCAGGCTGTCACTTTGGGAATATCTGTACTGTAGGGAATAGGAGACCTAAGGAAAGGGTTAAAAATGGTATGGTGTCTTCAGTAGGGAGAGGTGAAAAATCAAATTAACAGTATGCAAAGACAACCGAGAGCATTTTATTTGAATTTTTTTAAAGCAATTTTCTGTTGAAGATGATGTTTTCCTTCAGTGATCCATATCGTGACCTAATGTATTGCAAACATAGAACACTGATAACTCGCACAGCTCTGCACGATTTTATAACGAACCAGACGTTCAAATTACCTAAAAATAAATGCAGTTCTTACTCTAGCTGTTTCAAGCTAATTTCTCCTTTATCTGCATAGATGTACTTCAATCTTTCCATTGTTTGCTACATGAAATATTTTAAGCACTGATGTTTCAGCTGAAAGCAGAATATTTTCCTTCAAATAGGACTTAAAAAGCAAGTTAGAAAGGTTACTGGAATTTAAATCCAAAGGTTAGACAAAAAATTAAAGCACAATCTTAAAATCTTGCAATGATTGCTAAACAGAGTAGTTTCATGAGCCACAAAAAATACTCCCCTAAATTCAGCTGACAAAAGTATAGACCTTACCCATTTAAAAAGACCTAGATTATGAATGTAAAATTCTAGCCCCAAATCTTAACCTTAAATCTAGATGTGTCTGTGTGGGTTAGTTAGGGGCACCCTTGACTCGAAGCCTGTAGGTTGTGGGTTCAAGCTCTATTCCCAAAGCACATAATCTAGGTTGATCCTGTGCACCATATTATATTGCAGGAAGAGGTGCTGCATTGTTGGAAGTGCCATCCTTCAAATTAAACATTAAACAGAGTCCAGTCTACTCAAGTGGGCATTCAAGACATCACGGCACTATTACAAGAGCAGAGTTCTCCCAGTGTTATATTTATTATTAATGAAACATAGAACAGATAATGTCAAATAATACCAATAAAAAAGCGTAATTATCAACGAAATAAGAGATACAATAAACGTCACACAGATCAGGAGATACAGCTACAAACGCCTCTGTTAAAAAGAATGCCCACTGAATTTTAAATGACTTCCAGTAATGCTGCCTTCTGAGCATATTAACTGACAAAATGTATTATTTATACCACACATATGGTGTAGGGAACTGTGGAAATATTTCTATTTCACTTCAGTTCTCATGAGTTTACAAATGTGCTACACGCACAATAGGATAAAGAGTAATGTACTGAGAGGCCCATGATTAACACCTCCTAAACTAGTTACACCTTGAAAGGCCTAATACCTCAGATTCATGACAATCCTTAGAAGCACCTCTAGAAACAATTGTGCTCATTTTGGCTGTAATCCATTACAAATATTGTAATGGGCACTAAATATCATCTAACTTGTACCATCGCCCTAGCTTATCAATTTATCGGCATTTATTGTGATGCATTTCCTTCCTTTAACTTTCTAATCGGTTTCATATTTTCCCCTCTTAGTTTCCCCTCTTCTTTGACTAGGAATTTTCACTCTGGTACTAGCAAAAGGGAGCTGAAACAAAGATAACACAGCACACTGCAATCTCACATATTTCACTGTTACCAAAGTCTTACAATCCAATATGGAATTTTAAGAAATGGGTTCTGTACATTTTCCAATTGGAAAACATTAGTAAAAGCTTGTGCAGCAAGTGAAGAATTTCAATTAGTCTATGTTTCTTAGACTGACACTACGCTTCTTAACCGGTCATAAAGTTTACTTGGCACCTCATGAATTATGGGTGCGCAATTTAAGAGCCTGTGCAATGCAATTTCAAAACACTCAATTGTTTTCAAAAGAGACTGCATGCAAAATTGTAACAGGCTGCAAGACAATATAGCTTCTTCAATACAACAGTAAGATGCTGAAGTGAAGCACACTCAATTTTTCTTCATTCACAAGGTTACAGCAAAGGCAAGGCTCCAAGTCTTCTTTCCACTGCGTTTTTCCAATAAAAGAGCCCTGGAAATGTTTAAAAATATCTTAGGCTTGAATTGCTTGTGTAATTCCCCAACCATAATATTACATATAAAAAGATGCAGAATGGTTACCAATACAATTTGCTCATGAAAGAGAAAGTAAGGAACTTGGGTGGTATGCAGTGCACTCTACTTGATGGTTCAGGAGGTAAATAGACTCGTGTGATGAGGTGCAAAAGCACGCAGACCAGGAAGGTCTTAAATTTAATCCTTGACCATGTTGAATTAGCTGATCAGCATACTTAATGTTTGGTGTGGAGCTAGCTTGGGACAGGGACACAGAGCGATCAGGGACACAGAGACTCAACATGTCTGTAAAACCACTGCAGAGACTAATCAACAAAGCAAGTAACACTGAGCTATATATCTACAGAGCACAAGTCTGAGGCTGAAACTATATAATGCTCCAGTTAAACCTAGAATATTTTATTCTGGTCACTAGAGCACATCCAAAGCCTGGAGATAGTAGAAAAGGTTAACTTTCCATTTAGAGAATAGATTTGAATAAAGGTTAGAGAAAACTTGTTTCCAATTATTTTGTGAAGGTACAGAACATGCTAAGCAGATAAAATTAATCTTGAGCACTATTTTAAGCTATACGAAAGCTGTAGGATAAGAGGACACAGGTACAAAATGGTAGAAGACAAGTTTAGGACTAAAGTCAGGGAGCACCTGAAATGGTCCTAACAATGGCGGAGTTAAAAACACTGGACCCACTGATAAGGCAGTTGGGTGTAATGATGGATTGTAGGATTTCTACTCAAAGACAAGCAAGTTGACCTAATGGTCTCCCTTATTTATACTAGCAGTGTGATCTTTAAGGAGACACTACAGTTGGCCCGGTGACTCCAGGTTTTTCATGTAATATTATCTAATTTCCACATATATACTTGGTTGTAGCTGTATCAAATGGGGACTTGATCATGTTGAGCCCCTGTTAAACATAGCATACTGGCACATAAATATCTTCTTCCACAACGGCCAAAGAGTGACCAATTTGGTTGTCTACAGAACACAGCTGTTCTCCATATGGAGTTACAACCTAAGAACATTTAGCACCTTTGAGAGATGACGGAGAAAATTGAAAGGGAAACTAAAATTCACAAGCAATGTCAGTCACCTTGACAAGCAAAAAAAGAAACCTCATTGATGACACTTATGAAACAAAACAATGTAATAGCGTGGCATCAAGGAGCCCTGGCAAAATTGAAGTCAATGGGAATTGGGGGGAAAATTCTCCAATAGCTGGAGACATACCTAGCACAAAGCAAAATGGTTTAGATTGTTGGCGGCCAATCATCTCAGTTCCAGGATCTCATTGAAAGAATTCCTTGGAGTAGTGTCCTTGGCCCAACCATCCTCAGCTGCTTCATCAATGACTACCCTCCAACATCAGGTGAGAAGTGGGGATATTCACTGATGATTGTGCTGTGTTCAATACTGTTCGTAACTCCTTAGATATTGAAGCAGTCTGTTCCCATATACATCAAGACCTGGACAACATTCAGGCTTGAGCTGACAAGTGGCATGTAACACTTGCACCACACAAGTGCCAGGCAATGACCATCTCCAACAACAGAGAATCAAGTCATCACCCTTGGCATTCAATGGTATTGCCATCACTGAATCCCCAACCAACATCCTGGGGTTTCCCCATTAACCAGAAACTGAACTGGACCAGCCATATAAATACTGCAGCGACAAGAGCAGGTCAGAGGTTGGAAGTTCTGCAGCGAGTAACATCTCCTCATTCCCCAAAGCCTGTCCACCATCTACAAGGCATGATGGAATACTCTCCGGTGGTGTGGATTAGTACAGTTCCAACAATACTCAAGTAGTTCGGCAGCATCTAGGACAAAGCTTGATCAGCATTTCAGCCACCACCTTAAACATTCACTCCCTCCACCACTGATGTACAGTGGCAGAGGTGTATACTATATCTAATAAGCATTGCAGCAACTCATCAAGACTTCTCCAACAACACCTTCCAAACCCACAACCTCTACCACCTAGAAGAACAGCAGGAGGGGAGCATGGAAACACTAACACCTGCAGGTTCCCCTCCAAATCACACACCATCCTCACTTAGATCTGTAATAACCATTCCTTCACTGTCACTGGGTCAAAATCCTGGAACTCCCTCCCTAACAGCACTGTGGGTGTACCTACACTAGATGGACTGCAGCAGTTCAATGTGTCAGCTCACCACCATTTTCCAAAGAGCACTTAGGGATGCACAGTAAATGTTAGCCTTGCCAGTGACACTCATCCCAAGAATGAATTTTTAAAAACTATATAGAACTTTGACAAACAAACAATGTCAAACCTCTTCGCATCAAGCCAAAGTTACAATCATGGCATTATATTATACAATCATATTCAACATTTAAAAACCAGTAATCAGGATTCCATGAGATTTGTTTTGTCTTGCCCCTGAATCCCTGAAGGCACTTCATGCTTCAAGAGGTCATCACTCCACAGATGACAGAAATAATAATTATTTATTTCATTTTAGTATTTACCAAGGAGGTTGAACAGCTAGACATGACTTTGAATAATGAGACGAACAATGAGATAAGTGCATTTAAAATAAAAAAGGATGTACTGAATAAGCTAAACAACAAAAAATAAAAAATAAAGCTCCTGGTCCAGATGGTTTGCATCCACGTATTTTAAAATAATCTAGGAATAAAATAGCAGAAGCATTACTACACATACTTAATAATTTGTTAGAAAAAGATATAATGCCAGAGGGCTGGCCGATAGTTAATGTAATGCCTCTGTTTAAGTAGAGAGACAGAACATGATCAGGGAATTATAGAACAGTTAGACAGTCAGCCCAACATAGGTAGCAGGAAAAATAATGGAATCCCTACTAAAGCAGAGAAAAGAACATCTAGAAACAAAAAAAATATATTGCATAGTCAGCATGGATTTCAAAAAGGGAAAATCCTGCTTGAGCAATGATATTGAATTTTTTGAGGAGGTAAGAGGGGAGATAATGGCAATGCAACTAGTGTAATTTATCTAGATTTTCTAAAGACCTATCAGGTGCCCCAAAATAGACTAATGAACAAAGCAGAAAATGTGGACTGAGGAGACAAATGGCAGAATGGATTATTAGCTGGATTCAAGATAGAAAGCAGAGGGGGAGTAAAGAGTGGTTATTCATAGTGGCAGAAGATGGGAAGTGGTGTTCGACAAGAATCAGTGCTGGCCCACTGATGTTCATAATTTACATCAAAGATTTGGATTTTGGAATGAAAAACAAAATTTTTAAATTTGAGGGTGACACCAAATTGGGAGGGGATGGGCATAATCAATTCTGAGGAGGACTGCAACAAATTATAACGAGACACAAATAAACTTGCTGAATGGGCAAATATTTTGCAAATGAAGTTCAACAGAGATAAATGTGTGGTAGTGCACTTTGGTAGAAAAAATAAGGTGGTCAGTTATTATTTGAAAGATGCAAGTCTAGATGGGGTAGAGGAACAAAGGGATCTTGAAGTACAAATAGATCATAAACTAAAAGTTACACCACAGGTTAGCGAGTCCATTAAAAAGCAAAACAAGTACTCAACTTCATTTCTACAGGGATAGAATTGAAAAGTAGGGAAGTTATGCTAAATCTGAATCAAACCTCAGGGAACCTGTATCGAACCACACAAAGTACTCCGTGCAGTTCTGGTCGCCACATTATAAACAGGATACAAAGGCACTGGAGATGCTGCAGAGAAGGTTTACAAGGATGATACCAGAAATGCATGGGTATACATATCAGGAAAGGATTCACAGGTTGGGTCTCTTTCTTGAAAAAGGTGGCTCCAAGTGTGATCTAATAGGGGAAATTAAAATTTTGAAAAGGTTTTGATAGAGTGGATACAGATCAGAGAAATGTTTCCCCTTGTAGGGAACAACACAACTAGAGGCCACCAAATATAAATTGGTCACCAAGAAATCGAATAAGGATTTGAGAAAAAATGTCTTTATCTTAGGAGTGTTGAGAATGCAGAACTCACTATTGCAGGAAACAGTTGGAACAAATTGTATAGGTGCATTTAAGAGTATGGTAGGCAAGCACATGAGGGAGAAGGGAACAAGAGGGTTACAATGATAGATTTAGATGAGGAAAGATGGGAAGAGGCTCAAGTAGAACAGAATCACCAGCATAGACTGGTTGGGCTGAAAGGATATATGACTTAGGATTACATACTTTGGGCATTTTCTTTGTGTTAGTGCCCATTATTCTTGTATGAGCCTCAACATTAAATGGAGACCAGCTCCTTATTGGGAGCAATGCCAGCCAACATCACAGAATATCAATCAGGAACAGGACGTCTGCCTAACTGTGTTCATCTGTAGTGACCCAAACTTTCATCCAACCCTGAAATCAGCCAATTCAGAACACAAGAACTAGGAGCAGGAGGATGTCATTCGGTCCCTCAAGCCTGCTTCACCATTTGATAAGATCATGGCTGATCAGAGTTCCAAAGAAGGAGAGTGATATTGGACTCGAAACGTTAACTCCATTTCTCTCTCCACAGATGCTGCCAGACCTGCTGAATTTTTCCAGCACTTTGTTTTTATTATGGCTGATCTGTGACCTCAACTCCACTTTCCTGTTCGTCCCCCATAAACCTCAATCAATGAAAAATTTCTCTAACTCTGCCTTGAATATATTCAATGACCTAACCTCCACTGCTCTCTGGAGAAGAGAATTCCACAGACTAACTATCCACATGGGGAAAAAAAAAATTCTCATCTCAGTCTTAATGGGAGACTCCTAATTTTTTTAAATCATCTCCCCTAGCTCTAGACAGCCCCACAAATGGAAACATCCTCTCAGCAACCACCCTGTCAATTCAGCACAGACCAGTGATAGAACCTGGACCTTCATGATCTATATGGTTAAGAAATTGTGTCATCATCACATCAGGAAGCCCTCCTTGTCTTTAAGACTTTGTAATTAGACACAATCTACTGAGCCATATTATCGTGCATTTTTCCTGAAAAAGAAGTCAACTGCAAATGTGTTAAGCATTTATCGACAAATCACCATTAGTAATTTCTAACTGATGGTGCTTTTTGTAGATGCACTGTACCAAGACAACTGCATGTCCATTATTGAAAACAAAGCCGATTTTGAGAAGCAATTCAATACCATAACTCTTCACCTCCCTTTATCTGTCACATGCTTTTCTGCAGTGCAGTGGTTATGTTCCTGGACTAGTAATCCAAAGGCCTGGATTTACAATCCAGAGAATGTGAATTAGTTTGGTGATCCAATTCCCAAGCTGATTTAAATGAAGTAGTACGAGACCAACCCCAGTAATCAAGCTTGCATCATTGGGTTTTGCACTAAGTGCAAAATAACTCCACTCCAGTGTACAGGCGTATTTAAAAAGTCCCACTGGAACTTTTTAAAGAAAAAGGTGCTGCTAGAACATTGATAATTAGCCATCCAAAGAGCAGAGCTCTGTTCCAAATGGGTATGGGCAGAGTACAGTAAATTGTGAGGTGCAGCTAGCAGTATAACATGGATCTGCCAGCTGAGCATCATTTTATCCAGGCAGCAGTCTAATACTGAGTGTCATCCTATACCAGCAGCCTTTCTAACCTTGAAAGCTACCATATTCATCTTTCACCTACAGCTTTGTGTTGCATGGTATTTGGATTTGATCATCTCTGTCAGTACTCATTCTTATTACCTCTAATCCCATCCTTAACCAGATATTCATCTAGTTCTTCTTTGGCATGGCTAATCAACACAGTATTAACTGCTTCGCAAGTTATTTATAACCACTGCGCAGTGGGAAAAATAAATTCTCCAAATCTCTGGTCTCACTTGAAGCTAGTTAATTTTATATTCAACGTCTATAATTCTACACTCGCAGTTCCAGTTAAATAGCCTTCTTAGATCTATATTATCATGGCTCTCAGCATTTTTAAAACCTCAACCATATCTCTCCTCAATCTTCATTTCTTTAATGAAAACTAATCCAACTCTGCAAGTCTATCATAATAACTTAGAGCACCAAGTTCCCAAATCATGCTTGTCATTTTTTCTCAACTATTTCCAATGCCCTTTTGAAAATTGTCTGACCACTTTGGGGTTGTGAAAAAAATCTCCTGTCGATAGCTTTTGCATTTGTGATGAAACGACACTAGCTTTTCACTTAAGTTATTGACAAAATAAATTACATCCCCTAATTCTGCTATCTCACTTACCCTGAAGGGATGAAATATTGACGGGATACCATTTATTCCCTCCCCAAACAAGACAGACTTGCATTTATATTGCATCTTATGATGTATCGCTGGAACATCTGTGAGCTCTTCACTAACGACAGATTAATTTGACTTAGGAAGCAAACGAGTAAGGCATTTGCTATACAGGACAGTCCCACATTGAGATAGCTTTGTTTTCAACCAGGCCTCAGAGAACCCCTCGATTTGAAATGTGCCACATGATCTTTAACATCCACTTGAACAAGCCCAATTATGTCTCTAATGTCTCATCTGAAGGACAGCACCTATGAAAATGCTGCACTCGAAGAACTGAACGGGACTATCAACCTGGATTTTGTGCTCAAGATCTGCACTGAAGTATGAAGCTACAATCTTAATACTGATCCAACTGATCCAAGTTGATATCATGAGCCCTGGTTCAGTCATATTGACAAACCTTTTCCATGAAAGGAATCAATATGTGTTCTTACATGTTCAAGAGGCCTATGCATTGGTGCAAAACAAAACCATCAGAAACAAATGTGATACGTTGCATGAAAGGTTAATAACAGTGAGCCAGTCACACCAAATGGACTGTTTCTATAATGTAACTTCCATCTATTACCTCAAAAACTCATCTCTCAAAAGGCCCCATGTCAAACTAAGAACAAAAACAGGACTCTGCAATTTTTTCTACAGCCAAGACAAAAAAACTTTGATAGAGCAGGGATCATATTATTACTTTAGATCTGTCCAAAACCTGACCAGATGAGATGCTTAAATTGCTGTTAGGCATTTTTTTCATCTGATATTTCAATTATTTGCAGCTGTTCTTCTCTCCTGAAGGCAACACTCCAAACTACAGTAAGCACCCAAGTCACCATCTATTACCCTGCCCTGGGCTGCTTGGGACAGCTGACACTGAAACAATGGTGAGACATCACAGTGAAACCTATTTCTTTGTTCACCTGGTGTCCATTTTGCTCTCCAGTAAGAGTCACTAGATAATGATGAAGAGTAGGAGCACTGCCTGATTTTTCTTCTCTCTAAGCTTGGGGCTTAGGAGCTATTTTGTTCCATTTATTATCATTAACTGGTCCCTCTACACATCAAAATGCTGCTGAAGTATGACTTTGTTCTTTTGCTTTTTTTATATAAATCCTCTCGCTGGTTGACAGTTTTCATTTCACAAAGATCCAATAGTGAAAAATATTGAGGTCTAACCTTTCTGGTCAGGGAAGGAATTTAAAACAATTTTAAACGCTGCTTGCCCACCAGGTATTAATAAACCATTGTGAAGCAGATGATGGACACATTTATTATTCGCACAAATAAACGCCAAAATTTTCCATTATATTTTGGTGGAAGGTGAAAGGTCAGGTGCTTACTTCAATTGAAAAACAGAACTTTAACTTGCTGTTTTCTTTCATTTGTCTGATGAGCCAATTTTGCTCATTTCTCATCTTTCAGCTATTGCCATCCCCTTTCTCAACCTTTTACAAGCACCAATGAAATAGAAGCATGAGAAGGCCATATTGGTTCCTCGAGCCTGCTCTGCAATGAACAAGATCATGGCTGATAATATCTTCAACTCAATTTTTCTGCCTTAGTTCCTCATGCCCATTTCCTCAGTGTCCATAAATCCATTGACCTCAGCTTTGAGCATCCACAGCGCCCTGGGTCAGAAAATTCCAAAGATTCACTGCGCTTTGAGTGCAGACATTTCTCATCTCAGTCTTAAATGGCACTCTCTCTCCTGCCAACTGAGATACTCTTGTCACTCTTTCGTTTTTGATCCAGAGATTTGGGAGATGGGTATGTGGTGATTGCTCTGCCCACTTTTTTTCCTAATCTGTTGAACTCTTTGTCTCTGCTCACCACAGTCGATATCAGATACTTCCCATTAATGTAATCTTCCATGTGAATTCATGAATCTTGACTTTGGAGCACTGGCATTGAATGTCAACATGATGCCATTGCTAACTCTATGTTTTCATTGCATTTGATGGGAAATGGGCCCTTAGTAAAACGGCTTCAACAATGGTCAAATACTTTTCTCCTTTTATTCCTACCAATCATATTAATTGCCACATACATATCTACCAACAATAGTGTATTCTGAAACACTTGCTCAATCCATCCAATATTAACAGTAACTCGAAACAGAAACTGTAAATTTATTGTAAATTGATTAGTATGCGAATGAAAAAGGTAGGCTAACATTTTGGATGTCTTCAGATAATCTGTTCCAATCAACAACTTTCTGCACATTTCCAGCATTTTCTGTTTTCTTAAAACACAGTTGTTATATCCCTTCTTAGCAGACCGCACATCGCCACATCTCATGATTCTCGATTCTCTACAATCTTAAACTTGCCTTCTCTTTCACTTTCCTTCTCAACTCTTTTTGTTCACTCTATCAGTGTTATAAACCATGAGAAATTTATCCTCATGACAAATCACAACTTTAAATTCAGATGTTAAACTAAGGCCCCATTTGTCCTCTCATGTGGACATAAAAGAGTCCATGGCACTATTTGGGAGCAGGGGAGCTCTCGCTGGTGTCCTGACCAATATTCATGCCTCAACCAACATCACTAAAACAGATTATTCACTCATTATCACATTGCAGTCTGTGGGACCTTGCTGTGGCCAAATTGACTTCCATGTTTTCTACAACAGGAATAAAATTTCGCTGGCTGTAACGCACATTGGAATATCCTAAGGTCATGAAAGGCGCTACATAAATCCAAGTCTTTCTTTCTTTTTCAATTCCACACTTCTGCATCACAGGATCAAGCTTAAGACATGTATTAAATCATCTCTACATAGCAGTCATTAGAAGTTATTTTTAAAAAATCGTTCCACAAATATGTTTGAAACACGAAAATAGAATAATGGGGAAAACATTCAGCACTTAACAAGGAAGGCTGTAAAATTAAATTTCTGGATTTTGCATCATGTGATGATCAATTTATTTGTAAGACTATGAACACACTGTTTACAGCTCATGATCAATAAAGTCATGGTTTAATGAAAATGCTCCTTTCCCTATACTGTTGTGTTTTAAACACTGTGGCTCACTGCTTGCCATAAAATGGTTTTTGTAAAGCTTCCAAAGCCAACCACCTGGAAAGGGTCTGGAAAAGTCCAATGTGAAATGCCCTTGGTCAGTCTCGGTCCAGATCTACAGCACAATATTAGACTGTACAAATTGGCACAACGAAAGCAGAGTTAGTCAGAATGCTGGCAACAATTTGGATGGGAAATCTGAAAAGGAAATCAAATTTCTGCAATAAAGAGTATTCTTCTGACACAAAGGCAAAAGGCACATCATTAGGCTGGCAGGAGGGAGCTTTATTTTGTATTTGAGCTATGTGGAGAGGTCTTGCATTAACATGTAAAATGTAGAAGATTATCCCATTTCTATCTTGATACTGTAACTGACAAAAATTAATCCAAAATATATAAAAGATTGAAAGGAAATATTTAACATTCAAGGTGCCTGCACTTCTGAAATGGTGCTGGGTGCAGTTGTTTGTGAATACCTTTTTCTGGGAGTTAATTACCTCATCGTTATTCTGTGCTTAAATTTTGGGATATGTTATGGGAAAACTGCTGGATGAGGGCTTCCCTTCTCATACAGTAAGTGCTAATATTTCTTCTCATCTGAATATAGTTTAAAGATGACAAGAATGAAGTATTTGAGCAGCACGAAAGTCATTACCAGGTGCATTAAATGATAATGATCATGCACCATTGGGAAATGCCTGCAGCGATCACCAGCAACTTTCTAAAAGTTTAATTAAGCAGCTGTGCACTTTAATTGCTTTACTCAAATGAAAAGCTGACTCAAAACAAGGGAAAAGGAGCAGACATGTCTGTTAGCCCTTACTTTTGAGATATCCTCCAATGGCCAAACGAGTATGGGCTACATCCGTTATTACACTAAATTATTCAACCATAAGATCCCAAGTTTGATTCCAAGTTAGTGTCCAGTTAGTGTACCTCAGCTAGGATGGCACGGTGGTGCTACAATTACCTTCAGAGCCCATGGGGTAGAGAAGAAAAGATTAGCTAGGATTCACATTCCCGATTGCTACCCAGCAATCCCTGCTGGAAAGTACATACTTTGTACTCCCTAATCTTTGTTTGAGTAGCCCATTAAAAATCAAACTTTTTAGACCTACAAGAAGAAGGATAGCCACATGATGAGGAACAATGGGTTACTAGTACTGGTGGAGTCATATTCCCAGGAAGAGTCAGTGTCTTCAGGGGTTAATGGGGAGAAAACTGAAGCAGTGAGGGGATATTCTTGAGATGTTCTTTGTGTTAGTAATACAAGGGCATTACAAATTTCCAATTACAAAACAGAATGCAAAACAAACCTCAAAATATAAATTAAATTGAAGAAAAACATATAAAATATGAAATAAAAGTGCCTTAGATTCCTATGGAGTTATATTTGCTGCTGATTAAATAGGGAAAGCAAGCAGAATCACAGAATTGTTATGGTGTAGAAGGAGGCCATTCGGCCCATCGTGCCCACACCAGCTCTCTGAGCATTTTAACTTAGCGCTAATCTCCTGCCTTTTCCCCATAAGCCTGCACATTGTTTCTATTTAAATAATCATCCAATGCCCTCTTGAATACCTCAGTTGAACCTGCCTCCACCACAGTTCCAGGCAGCGCATTCCAAACTCTAATTACTTCATGTGTGAAAAATCTTTTTCTCACCTCGCATTTGCGTCTTTTGCAAAATACTTTAAACACACGGCCTCTGTTCTCAATCCATTCATGAGTGAGAACAGTTTCTCCCCATCTACTCTGTCCAGACCCCTCACGATTTTGAAAACTTCTATCAAGTCGCCTCTTAGCCTTCTACCCTTCAAGGAAAACAGTCCCAACTTCTCCAATTTTTCATCATAACTGAAGTGTCTCATCCCTGGAACCATTCTCGTAAACCTCATCTGCACTCTCTCCAATGCCTTCACATCCTTCCTATAGTGTGGTGCCCAGAACTGGACATAATACTCTAGCTGAGGTCTAAACAGTGTCTTATATAAGTTCATCATAACCTCCCTGCTCTTATACTGTATGCCCCTATCAATGAAGCCTAGAATACTGTATGCTTTACAAACAGCTCTACCTGTCTTGCCACCTTTAATGACTTATGTATATATACACCCAGGTCGCTCTGCTCCTGCACACCCTTTAGAAAAGTATCCTTTATTTTATGGCAGCATCAGTGGAGAAGAAAAGAGTTGACGTTTCGAGTCCTCATGACCCTTCGACAGAACTTGAGTTCGAGTCCAAGAAAGAGTTGAAATATAAGCTGGTTTAAGGTGTGTGGGGGGGCGGAGAGAGAGAGAGGGAGAGAAGTGGAGGGGGGAGTGTGGTTGTAGGGACAAACAAGCAGTGATAGAAGCAGATCATCAAAAGATGTCAACAACAATAGAACAAAAGAACACATAGGTGTTAAAGTTGGTGATATTATCTAAACGAATGTGCTAATTAAGAATGGATGGCAGGGCACTCAAGGTATAGCTCTAGTGGGGGTGGGGAGAGCATAAAAGATTTTAAAATATCTAAAAATAATGGAAATAGGTGGGAAAAGAAAAATCTATATAATTTATTGGAAAAAAACAAAAGGAAGGGGGAAACAAAAAGGGGGTGGGGATGAAGGAGGGAGCTCAAAACCTAAAGTTGTTGAATTCAATATTCAGTCTGGAAGGCTGTAAAGTGCCTAGTCGGAAGATGAGGTGTTGTTCCTCCAGTTTGCGTTGGGCTTCACTGGAACAATGCAGCAAGCCAAGGACAGACATGTGGGCAAGAGAACAGGGTGGAATGTTAAAATGGCAAGCGACAGGGAGGTTTGGGTCATTCTTGCGGACAGACCACAGGTGTTCTGCAAAGCAGTCACCCAGTTTACGTTTGGTCTCTCCAATGTAGAGGAGACCACATTGGGAGCAACGAATGCAGTAGACTAAGTTGGGGGAAATGCAAGTGAAATGCTGCTTCACTTGAAAGGAGTGTTTGGGCCCTTGGTCAGTGAGGAGAGAGGAAGTGAAGGGGCAGGTGTTGCATCTTTTGCGTGGGCATGGGGTGGTGCCATAGGAGGGGGTTGAGGAGTAGGGGGTGATGGAGGAGTGGACCAGGGTGTCCTGGAGGGAGCGATCCCTACGGAATGCCGATGGGGGGGTGAAGGGAAGACGTGTTTGGTGGTGGCATCATGCTGGAATTGGCGGAAATGGCAGAGGATGATCCTTTGAATGCGGAGGCTGGTGGGGTGATAAGTGAGGACAAGGGGGACCCTATCATGTTTCTGGGAGGGAGGAGATGGCGCGAGGCGGATGCACGGGAGATGGGCCGGACACGGTTGAGGGCCCTGTCAAAAACTGTGGGTGGAAAACCTCGGTTAAGGAAGAAGTAGGACATGTCAGAGGAACTGTTTTTGAAGGTAGCATCATCGGAACAGATGTGACGGAGGTGAAGGAACTGAGAGAATGGGTTGGAGTCCTTACAGGAAGCGGGGTGTGAGGAGCTGTAGTCGAGGTAGCTGTGGGAGTCGGTGGGTTTGTAATGGATATTGGTGGACAGTCTATCACCAGAGATTGAGACAGACAGGTCAAGGAAGGGAAGGGAAGTGTCAGAGATGGACCACGTGAAAATGATGGAGGGGTGGAGATTAGAAGCAAAATTAATAAATTTTTCCAAGTCCCGACGAGAGCATGAAGCAGCACCGAAGTAATCATCGATGTACCGGAGAAACAGTTGTGGAAGGGGGCCGAAGTAGGACTGGAACAAGGAATGTTCCACATACCCCATAAAGAGACAGGCATAGCTGGGGCCCATGCGGGTACCCATAGCCACACCTTTTATTTGGAGGAAGTGAGAGGAGTTGAAGGAGAAATTGTTCAGTGTGAGAACAAGTTCAGCCAGACGGAGGAGAGTAGTGGTGGATGGGATCCCATTCTCTCAGTTCCTTCGCCTCCGTCGCATCTGCTCCGATGATGCTACCTTCAAAAACAGTTCCTCTGACATGTCCTCCTTCTTCCTTAATCGAGGTTTTCCACCCACAGTCGTTGACAGGGCCCTCAACCGTGTCCGGCCCATCTCCCGTGCATCCGCCCTCATGCCTTCTCCTCCCTCCCAGAAACATGATAGGGTCCCCCTTGTCCTCACTTATCACCCCACCAGCCTCCGCATTCAAAGGATCATCCTCCGCCATTTCCGCCAACTCCAGCATGATGCCATTATCAAAAACATCTTCCCTTCACCCCCCCTATCAGCATTCCGTAGGGATCGCTCCCTCCGGGACACCCTGGTCCACTCCTCCATCATCCCCTACTCCTCAACCCCCTCCTATGGCACCACCCCATGCCCACGCAAAAGATGCAACACCTGCCCCTTCACTTCCTCTCTCCTCACCGTCCAAGGACCCAAACACTCCTTTCAAGTGAAGCAGCATTTCACTTGCATTTCCCCCAACTTAGTCTACTGCATTCGTTGCTGCCAATGTGGTCCAATGGAGAGACCAAACGTAAACTGGGTGACCGCTTTGCAGAACACCTGCGGTCTGTCCGCAAGAATGACCCAAACCTCCCTGTCGCTTGCCATTTTAACACTCCACCCTGCTCTCTTGCCCACATGTCTGTCCTTGGCTTGCTGCATTGTTCCAGTGAAGCCCAACGCAAACTGGAGGAACAACACCTCATCTTCCGACTAGGCACTTTACAGCCTTCCGGACTGAATATTGAATTCAACAACTTTAGGTCTTGAGCTCCCTCCTCCATCCCCACCCCCTTTCTATTTCCCCCTTCCTTTTGCTTTTTTCCAATAAATTATATAAATTTTTCTTTTCCCACCTATTTCCATTATTTTTAAATATTTTAAAATCTTTTATGCTCTCCCCACCCCCACTAGAGCTATACTTTGAGTGCCCTACCATCCATTCTTAATTAGCACATTCGTTTAGATAATATCACCAACTTTAACAACTATGTGTTCTTTTGTTCTGTTTTTGGTGACATCTTTTGATGATCTGCTTCTATCACTGCTTGTTTGTCCCTACAACCACACCAACCCCCTCCACTTCTCTCTCTCTCTCCGCCCCCCCCCACCCCCCCCCACCCCCCCCCCCCCCCCCCCCCACACACACCTTAAACCAGCTTACATTTCAACTCTTTCTTGGACTCGAACTCAAATTCTGTCGAAGGGTCATGAGGACTCGAAACGTCAACTCTTTTCTTCTCCACCGATGCTGCCAGACCTGCTGAGTTTTTCCAGGTAATTCTGTTCTTGTTTTGGATTTCCAGCATCCGCAGTTTTTTTGTTTTTATCCTTTATTTTATACTGTCTCTACGTGTTCTTTGTACCAAAGTGTATCACCTCACACTTCTCCACAGTGGTGTATGAACATGATTTCAACCTAGACATACAACTATACTAACTAAACACAGCTGGCCAATATTAATGCTTTTCTCATATCATTATTACTCAAAAAACTGAGTTGAGGAGTGGTTGCGACCACCTTGCATTATACACAGTCCTCAGCTGACCTGTTATTCCAAGTGTCTGTCTGCCTTCATTCACAGCTTGCCTGCAGGATGGTGGCCAAGTTAGAAGTTCATTCTTGCTTTTCCTTTGCGTTTTGATACTCTCCAACAAAGAAATGCCATTAGAAGGTGGGATTTACCCAACATTATAAAAGGTGAAAGGGATCTCTTGTTTTTGCTGGCTGTGACTGGAATCAACTTGGCTACTGTTTATGGTGGTATGATTGAAACCAGGAGCTCATAGCATGAGAAAATTGCAAGTACAGACTTTAGACCCCATCATTCCAAGGAGCATTTTATTGAAACATCAGTAAGAATGGGAAATGAGTATAGTATTGTTTGGGATTTTGAGTAACGCTGTCAGGACAATGCAACTCATCCTTTAAAAGGGAGTTAAGTAAACTTGAATGACAGGCAGCCCTGGGATTCAAAATGACAATACATTTGAGAGGCAGATGTTCAGGCTGTTTGAGTTACGACACTCTTTAAATTTGGAGCACACAAGCAAACATATTTTGCTGTGTTTGTATTAACAGACAGAAGAAATTAATTCCCCTCTCAGCTAAAACATCAACAGTTTTCAACCATTTGCAACAGCCAACAAGTAGCAAGTTAGACAGGTTTTCTAACAGCAATTTTGCGATTTTTATTAAATTCAAATTTTTTGATTATATATTAGCTAAAATACTTTAGCATTACATCATCTTTTGAAACTCATTATCCAACAGAAGTCAAGATGGTGAAAAAAAAAACTGATCATGAATGACACTTCTGCAGAGAACCTAAAGTTCTGTATTACAATTCCTAAGAATACTGCTTAACAAAAGGGCTTAATTTCTGACATAAAGCAAAATAATAAATGGTTCACATCTGAATGGATTGCCCAAAGTTTGTATGAACATAAGCAATTCAGGTGAAAGGAAGAAATCAATTAATAACATTTCATCTGTTTAGAAATCTGTGATTTAGCATTTACAATTAATAAAAGGAAAATCTTGTGTCACTTTTGTTTTCTGTTGGACTGATTTGAGAACTACTTTGCAGCACAGAAAGAGGCCAGTGACATGAAATTATTAGTAGTCTTGTGGGACAAATCCCACTTGGAGTCTGGAGTAAGTTAAAGTTAGGGAATCTTCATTACAAGCATGCAGGGGAATGCTTCAGTGAACAGAAGCATCTTGAAGAGCAGTTACAATAACATATATTTATGCACAGTATAGTTTCAGTCAGACCGATGCCCAAGCGTGTTTTGTCTGCAAATGGCCTCATGTCCCGCGTAAACACATAATATCATATTCTCACAGACAAGCAGGCTAATGGCAAAGTACAGGATGTAAGGAAAACAAAACAACTCAAAAACAGCTTGGGCTTATCGACTATAGTCTTCACCTCTGGCTAAACACATCTAGGAAAACAATAGCAGATGTATAGGCCAAGAGTTGTGATGGATAAATACAGTGAGACAGACAACTTTTGTGAATATAACTCATATTAATCATATTAACACTTCAATCTCCACGTCAAATAGTATTATCATTTCAACTGAAGATTTTTAAATTCTTATGAAAGTCATTCCCAAGTTGCTGTAAGAGGGTGGTAATATAACTGAGTCCATTATGTTATGAACCCCATAGAGACTAATAACACAAAAAGGAATCCCCACACAACTCCAAAAGAAAGAAACTATGGACAAGATTTCACTTTTTAAAACTTCTGCTGTCACAATCAATCCCAAAATCAACATAAAACTAAACATGCACTAATAAATGGTATTTTACTCCAATAGATGAACTTCCAATTTAAATAGATGACACAACAAAGATTCACCTCACAAAATTGCAAGCACTTGCATCACTCCCCACACAATGAGGCACCATCTGCAATCTCTCAGTCTTTCTAGCTTGGCCTCAAGTATGTAGGATCTTTCACTTTTCCCACTCAATGGATTTGGCCCTCAAGTCACTTTCACTGGCAACTTTATTCTATCCAAGGGTCCAGATACGGTTAAAACCAAAGCATATGTCTACAAACACACTCTCACTTGGATCATGTCAGTCCTGATGACATAGCTTTCCAGAGTTCCTTTTCAACCAACTAACAACAGTTCACAATCTGGTCCTCTGATGCAAATACTCAGCCCTTCCGCATGTCTGAGCAATGCATACCACTTTTAGGATTCAGACACTTTTAACTTGCTTGTATGTTGCTGCACCAAGAGTTTCTGGAGTTCTATTTTTCTTACTGCCAAACAGAAAACTGACCCTTTCCTAAGAGAGATTTGCTTCTTCCTCCTCACATGAATCCTATGTTCTCTAACTGCATCATGCTGCAGTAGAACAAGCCGAAACACAAAACCCCATAATTAGCTTCAATTAGCCTTTGTTTTAGCTTTCATCTCCATTTCAACCTCAGCAGAGTCTAACATCTCAGAAGTGGCATCATAACCATGAAATCCAATTATCCCCCTTTTCACTTTAGATTAAAAGGGATATCTCACAAATACAAACTTTTTGCCAAGTCGAGAGTTTGTCACATTTAGGAGGGCAATTAAGGGTTAAGAGCCAACCATGTTGGTGTTGGACAGGAGTTAGATATAAGTGAGACTAGGTGAGGACATCAGGTTTCCTTTCCTAAAGGACATTAATGAATCAGTGGGTTTTTACAACAAGCTGACAGCTTCATGGTCACTTTACAGATAACAGCTTATTTCCAGCTTTTCTTTTTAAACTGAATTCAAATTTTTGAACGGCAGAGGTGGGATTTCAACTCGTCCTTTGGATTATTCCTTCAGATCTCTGGGTTACTAACCTTGTAACAAAATCACTAAAATACTTTACCCTGTATCAGCTTGCAATGACTGAAAAGGGAACACTAAAAGAATAGATATGGTGTACTGATGGTGAAACATTTCCTCTTGGAAATAAAGGTGCATAATGGCAATAAATTGGGAATTGTTAACACACAAAGCGGTCAAAACCAACAAAGACAAATGTAATATCCATAGGCTCCAGTCCCAATTGTTCTAGCACCAAACCTACAATGTCCAGATAATGGGAGAACTCTGGATCAGCAGAAAGTATACACAGTAATTAAAACCTTCTTTCACAAGAAAAAGGTTGTTAGGGCCAACAAGTCCATCCCATTTTCCAGGGATTAACCTTGCTGATCCACCTTCTCATTCTGTCCCCCAATTCCTTCTCTCAATAGAAATGCATCCAAATATCTTGATTCGATTTATCCTGTCTACTTCAATACTCTTTTCTGAGGGCTTATACCACAACTCCAATATCTTTTTGGTAACTTCCCTCATTATGCCCAATTTTTAAAGACCTGTTTCCCCAGGAATTTGTGGAAATTGTCATTTCACATCTGTGGAAAGTACAAGCCTTAGAGAACAAAGAGGGCAGAAGTAAATGATTTAGGAACAAATGACTCCCTTGTCATAGCATTCTTTAAACATAAAATAAGTATCATCAACTGCAGAGAATTTTTGAGAGTAAAGTAAGAATTTAAGATCAAGATTACAATTCACAGAAGAACATCCCTTTAAGTCCATGAGCTGTGTGTGCAGGGCACATGCAGGAAGCTGCTTTTCAACCCTGGTACCCATTTGTAATGGGGGTTGACTGTTAATAACATATTAATTATGATCAATTGCATGCAGGTAGCATTAACTGGGAATTCACTTGCACTCCCTATAAATAGACAGACAAACTGTGGTTGCTGGGGTTAGGAGGTGCTTGTTGTAATGTATAACTCTGCAAATAAATGCTTATAAAAGTGCATAAAGATTGGGTCCAGTTCCATCCTTCAACTGGCCTTCTAGAGTATCACATGTTCTAAAACATGTGGCCTAATAGAGAACCTTTAGATTTGAACCTGGTTCTGTTTGCTTTACTGTTTGATTTCCCTCTATTCTTCCAATGTACAGGCATCTCAACTTATTCTCCCCATTGAGGCACTTTCAATTGGAAAAGATTAACAAACCTTTTTTCCATTTTGGCATCAGGCGTTTTTTTTTTAAAAGTGCATTTTACATCCTGCAAAGCAAGTAATATTAGTACTAAGGCACCTTTTCTCTCTGCATCAGGTACTGGTTGTATTACTCCACCAGTGGTGGCTATGCCGAGGCCCTAAGCCTCTCCGCCCCTTTACCTCTTTCTTCCTTTAAAAGGCTCCTTAAAACCTAGCTCCTTGACGAAGCTTTTGGTTAATTGTCTGACATTCCCTTATGTAGCTCAGTGTCAAAGTTTGTTCCATCATTCTTCTGTGAAGTACCTTGGGACATTTTACTATTTTAAAGATTCAGCATAATTGCAAGTTGTTGTTGTACACTCCAGTCTGGCGCAGAGTAAAACTTTCCAACAATGCAATTGTTACACCTTTTCCAAATTATCGGCTCACTTTATGATTTAAAGAAATCCTTGAAATGACTGACATGAATCTTAAGCTGAAATAAAACTTAGCCTGGAAAGGGTAAACAGTGCTTGTGGAATAAATCAAAAACGCTAACCTAAACACATTTTCTTGTGCTACTGTACGTCTCTAAGGGCTCAGTAATTGGATTATCTTGGAACTCCTTCATTTATTCAGGCTATACCAAACACAATTACATAAACAGATTATAAAGAAATGGTGTGAGCTGTGATGCAAAATATAGCTTCATCATATTAGAGAATTTTGTTTCTCAAACAATACATTTTATTTTGCATGAAAAATTCAACTACTTTTCCAACCCTGCAACTGTCAAACATCAGCAATGTCATTCTGATATTATATCACCTTGAAGTATAGTTGTAGAGATATTACTATAATATTGAACCATGATAAACCACAATAGAGGCTCTACAATTATGACAAGTATTATAAATCATGCTGTCATTCCTACTCCATCACTTCAGGAGCTAGACAACATCTTATTCTGTGAAAAAGCAATGCTTTTCCTAAAGGAGATGCTAGACTTGATGAAACTTAGATTTTTTTTAATATTTTCCAATAAAAAGTCATACCAAAGGATATCAAACATTTATAAGGATGGTACTGCCTTACCTCTGAAGGAAAAAGTGATCCCTTTGGATTACTTGTAATGAACATGCGCTTTCCCTTTTCAGTAGGCTGTCTTACCAATTTACTCAACTTGTAGAACTGCTATCTTAACACCCTATAAATATGGAAAAATTAAATATGGTATGGTGTTCCCTGCTTACCAGCACATCTGGAAGGGCACTGAACGGATATATATTTAGTTTACTGCACTCTTAATTAAACCCAGCCATTTCACGTCATCTGCCTCACTTGTCTTCCTCCTCCTCCAACAAGCTGCAATTGGAGGTAATATTGTGGATAACACAAGCTCCATTACTAATTTGGTAAACAAGATGTAACCAATCCATATTTTTAAAATCATTTCACTTTGGTCCTAAGTCTACAAAGAGAATGATGAACAGTTTGCAGAAATGTATAACTTACATGTATAATTTACAGTTGTCAATTTTTTGCACAGATTAACATTGCATTAAAGATGAAAATAAAAAATTACAAATGGAGGAAACCTAAAACAAAAACAGAAAATCTTGAAAATACAAAGTGAGTTAAATTAGCATTTTAAAGAAAAGTAGATGCTGCGTTGCAGCTTCTCATTAGACCTGGTCAGAATTCTGATGAAGGTCTTCCTCCTGTCTCTTTCATACACTGTCTGATTGTTACATAGTTCCAGCACTTCGCTTTGCTTTGGTTGACAATACTGTCCTTGAGAATTTTAATCCCAACACTGCTTGGTACTTGAATCAGTCAACTACACATGCAAAGTATGGTTAGTCAAGTATATCGGGAATGCTCTTGGAGTTTAGGCATTTCACTTTAGCAGCAAATCTCCAGTCCTTCAATGTGTGCGATCACATGTGCTTTAAAATCTATGTAGCAGTATTAATAAATCTTCTGCCACCTGACAACAATTAAACTTCTAAGATTAAGAAAGGATTTGAAAACAGACATGGATAAGATGTTTCCCCTTGTGGGTGAGATCAGAATTAAGGGCCATAAAATCCAAAAGGGTCAGGATGAACTAACTTAATCAGAGAGTGGTCAGAATGTTGAATATTCTACCACAGTTGAGACTAATAGCATAGATACATTCAAGGGGATGTTAGATAAGCACAAAGGAAGGAGGAATAGAAGGATGTTTTAATGGGGTTAGATGAAGAGGGGTGGAACGAGACTCATGTGAGCGTTAACATTATAATGGGATCTGTTGGACTGAATGACTCTGCTGTAAATACTTAGAAATTGTAATGCTTTGTAAAAACATAATTACAGTTAATAGTTATAAACAATATGGGTTGAATAAATGGAGTTTGCAGCGCTATGTTGTTATGGCCATTTCTGTAGAGGAACACAGCAAGAGGGATGCATTATTGTACACTATTGTGAACAGATTGCAAAAAATAATTTCATATTATGGACAAATAAGGTAAAGTAACAGCAGTTTCAAAGATCAAATTGGGCAAACAATAGTCAGTGAAAGAATAATTTTTCTTATTGACAATAACAGTACATACATCAATATTAAATATGCGAGTGCATCATCTGAGAAAACAATTCAGCACAACATGGGAGAAAGCTGTGCCAACACAGAATACAAATTAGGTTCACAAGTTACCATTTAAAAAATCTTGCATCATTCTTCAACAGTTGCAAGTTTTGGGTTCCAGTCATGTAATATCATTGGTTTAGACACCATTTTGCCTGTCATAACTCTTAAATCCTTGACCTTGCTTCTGTTTGTTCCAACTCTGGTACAGTGGCCCATTAGTTTCTTTGCAGTATACAGAAGCTCCTCCTTCATAGTGTATTATGGATGTCCCATTAGAAGAGTCCAGGAGGACTGGGCTGCACAATACTTTGTCAGGGCCCCACTATAAAAACAGGTTTTTATAAATCATTGTATGCAAACCCAACCATATTTACATGCAAACAAAAACTACTGCCATTTAGCTTTTGAAATATACGCTATAGAACACCACTGAATGCAGTAATGTACTGAATTGTGATCTATACAATAGCAAATAAAGGGGATTCTGAAAATCTGAAACAAAAACTGAAAATTCTGAAAATACTCAGGTCAAGTAGCATCTCTGGAGAGATAATCAAAGTTAACATTTCAAGTTTATGGCATTTCATCAGATCCATATGCTAATTGCAAAAATAGTAATTGGAGGGTTGGGGGCAGAGAATCGTGTGGCCCCCATTAAAGCAATTCCTCCCAACGTCACATCTAAACCAGTCCAATAGTTGTTGGATCAATGCTCCTGTATATGTAATGTGGGAAAGTGACCTTCTGGAGGCATTCCACATGTCCCAACTTGACGTGTGCTATACAACAATGTATAATAGCTTCACAGGAGGAAACCACTAGCAAAAGTTTTAAAAGTCAACAACATTTCAACTTGTGATAACTCGATGTAATACGTGCCCAATTTATTAGCTCTCTTAATGAATACCAAAGAGTTGAGAAATTCTAGAGGACTCAACCGTCTGTGTCTGGAAAATATGATGAGAATTTGCTCACGTAAGCTTTTGTAGTTGTGGACTGAAACATTCTACCTGCCTTGAGTTTGGTAGGAGGTGAAGATCATTTCTTTTACTGTATGAGCACAATTGCGGTTAGCAAATTTGACTCAAACTGACCATGAGAAAGGACACTATTTTATTTGCTTCTGAGAGAAATGTAGATGAGCTATACATTTACCAAGGACAAAATATCACACTTAGGGTTAAAATAGTTTTGTTTTGTTTATATTCATTGATAGCAACAACCACTGTGGTTAGATGCACCACGTTTTTTTTTGAAAAAAACTAGATGCTCTATGGCACTGTTCATGATATGTCAGAGATTGCACCACTGCAAAAGGTGAATGGGGGAGGAGTGCATGTCTCAATTGAGGGAATTTGTAAAGAAGTTTGAAGGAGCTCTCACCAGGGACAGTGAAGTAAGCATGCTGCTTGTTTCTGGGCGAGTAATTATTTTATTTATCAACTGATCAGAAATAGATCGATAAATTTGTTCCAGTACTTGTATAAATAACGACTTGCATATATCATCTTTAATGTTGTAAAATATCCCACAGGGCTTCACAGGAGCATAATGCAACAAAAAAAAAATGGCACCAAGGCAAAGGAGGAGGCATTACAAGAGGTGACAAAAAGCTGAGTCAAAGAGGTAGGTTTGAAGGAACGTCTTAAGGGAGGAGAGGCTTAAAGATATTCAAGAGTGTAGGACTGAAACAGCTGAAAGCACTGCCGCCGATGTTAAAAAGAAGGAACACTGGGTTGTTCCAGAGGCCAGAATTGGAGCAACAGATGGTTGTGGGCCTGGTTAACAGAGCAAGTGATGTTATGACACAGTGGATGGTAAATGCTGAGCTGTTCAAGTTCCAGAGGGAAACTTGAAACAACTGCCACAACTATTTTACAATTTGTATTTATTTCAAGATGCGTGCCTTGAATTCAGTAGTAATAAGACTGCCAAGACTTGTAGATTTCTTACAAAATTAAATTAAACCTTTATTAATAAAAAATGATTTTAAGCACATACATAGGTTTACAAATTACTACAATGATAACTCCTAGCTTCCCTAGTTAATCTAACTCCCAGTTATACCTCCATTAAAGCAACATTTAAAAAAACAGGTTTTAAAAGAACCAGAGAAAGTCGAATTCAAAGTGAGTTTTCTTAACTTCAGTTCTTGCAGACAGTAGTTTGAGGCTTAGAGGCTGGAGGCTTCTCACACTTGTTACATCTTAGAATGCCTACATTCCTACACACAACCTCATCTCCTTTATACAGGTTTCTCCTTTTTTAATGTAAATCCCATTGTCCCAATATGTCTTTCCAACTCTACTTTTCTAATAATAAAAATCTTTCATATTACCAATTTTATCAGTAAGCTTTGGGAAAATTAAACACGCTGTTTGGCTTAGTCTCTGTTGGCTAGGTGTAGCACCGTACCGCCTCTCTGAAATTCACTACTCGGGTCTATCTAAAAATTCAAATTTTCCTTTTACACCTCACATTCTACAACTTCAACCGTGTTTGCCTATTTAACATTTCAAATCTAGCTTGTCTTCTGATACATCAAAGCCTTCAGACCAACTGTCTTTAATTCATTTAAGTCCCACAAACACAGTCACACACACATACATAGACACAGACCCACTATTACTCTACTTTATAATGAATTATAACTTTATGAAAATGATTATATCTTCCTGACAGGGAGGTATGAGGATATGAAGGCATTTGAACACAAGGATGAGAATTTTAAATTCTTTAATAAGTAAACTTCTTTATGTATTATCAGAAAACAGCCCCTAATTAGACTTATCTAGAGTGTAGGCTTTCATATAGAATGCAAAGGTACATATAAAACTTATGATTTAACTTCATTACCAAATATCTCTCCAAGAGTACTTGATATTTCCAACAGTGAATTGAAATAAACTTTTGAAATTCAGGACTTGAATTCAGAACTTCTCTTTGAATTTAAATAAGCCTTTCCAAAATTTGTCACTTCTAGCTTAAACTAAGGCTTTTTTTGAATTCTGACTATAAATATACAAAAGTAGAACTGGCATCATTTAGAATACAGTATACAATAGTGATCTACTTCATGTAATCCCCACCATTTTTCTTTTCAGTTGATGTAAGTGATCACAAAAGCTTCAAAATGAAAATGTTATTGGAAAGATAAGCTTGACAAATTTCTCTCAACTTATGTTACCATTTCTCATTTCTATTAGGCGTTCAGCTTAGTAGACAAACCAAGATGGCAGCCAAAAACATTTTTTTCAAAGAATACGTGGAATATTTAATCAGCTCTTGTTCTCTTTGGTTTGAGAGTAGATTTTTGCTGACTGGTCATGATTGATTGGTTGTTCTCATGTCTTAGCAGCTTCTCTTCTCACTGAAAGTTTATCCACCTGCTTTTCATTATGTTTGATTCACTTGCTCCCTCTCTCTTCAGTTGTAACTTGTTGTTTTGTTGCTGTATATTATGAACATGAAATTTGAGCCAGTGACAAGAAGTTTGCATATCCATGCGTGCAATGCCAAGATATGACGACTAACAAAGAAAGGCTGTTTATAAAATTCACCCTGGTGATTGCCAGAATCACAAGATGACCTGGACTATGGTTCCCTCTCCAAACTGCTACATTTGTGTGACATTTAAATTTCTCACAAAAGCCATTTTTGTGGCTTGATTGAAACTGTTCAATTATAAGACAAGCTATAGGAAACTCATCTAGCAGCTGGATTTTCTAAAAAAAATACTTAAACTTATGTAGCATCTTTCATATCCTCCGTGTCTCCCAGAAGTGATTTACAACCAAAATTTACTTTTTTTTTTAAATTCTGCAGCAGATTTTGTGCACAGTAAAGTCCTATAAACAGTAAATAAATGATTGACCAGATAATCTGCTTTGGTAGTGGGGAGAATGCTGGCCAAGACACCAAGAGAAAATTCCTGCTTTTTCACAGAACCTCAGGTTAATATTTTATCAGCCACGGTTAGTGTTAGTATCAACTATGTGCTCCAGCCTAAGGTGGAGCCTAAGCTCAGAATCTTCTAGCTCAGAGAGCATGTGTTACCAACTGTGCAAAGAAGGTATCAACACCTAATGCTATTCTGGTGAGATAGCTAACTCAATACAGGCCAGGAATGGAACTTGGAATCTTTTGGTATTTTTGGCTCAGTTGGGACTCCCTTCGCCGACTAAGCCATTAGGGGAAGCCTGGGGCAGTATTTTAACTAAACTCAATCCCAGTCCCTTGAGAAATGCAACCAATAATTTATGCCAACAGGGAGGCATTTTGCTAAAACTAGTAAAAAGATTAACACTTTATCCAATAACAGTGATTAAGAGAAAATCATACCAGACTAATTCTGAGTTTTAAACACTCAATTCAACTATATTTTAAAGTCACGGACATACCATTTTAAACTCCAGCACAAACCATGTTATCAGCAGTGTTAGATTTAAGGGAAAAAAATAACCTCAGCAAAGAAAAACAAATTTTAAAAATGTCTACTTTCTAAAAGCCAGTAGTCATTTGTCATGTCCTTCAAATTTCTAACTTTTTTTATTCACACATTACAGCATATCTTCTTATAATGTTCAAGCCTTCAAAAAAAGTTTCAGATGCATGAGATTAAAATTCAATTTGAACACTGCAATGTAATTTTCTTGGACAACTAGATAACCTACCTGTTATGTCTCCAGATTTCACCAACAGACTCCAGACTTTAAACTACTCTCTTGATCTTAAGTAAATCTCCAAATATTGGAGACAGGATAATGAAAGAACAAGAAATCAACTGAAGAACAGAGAAAGATTGGCAAATGAATACATAAAAAAATGAAAGGTATCACCAATCCATCACAAAACGTTGGCATTCACCTCCAAGTTCTCCAGACTCTGCAACTATCACAATACCCTGTTCAAATAAACCTCAATGCAAAAACTTCAGATTCCATTCTTCTTTTCCTGGTACTTTGCTTTCTTCTTGTTCTGTGTCACAGCATATATCGTGTTGCTCTCTGATAATAGGATTCTCAAACCTTCTTAAAAATTTGTTTTGGAACATGTATGACACTGACGAGGCAATATTTATTCTGGTTTGCATTCACGAGTCAACCTCAATTTGGGTGGGGCTGGAGTCATACACAGACCAGACCCATTCAGGGGTAACAGTTTCCCTTCCTGAAAGGGAGTTAGTGCTACCAGATACGATAGGGCTCCCTGATAGCTTAGTAAGTAAACATGCCGCCAGATATGAGGGAAAGACATGCTTGTCGTGTATTGTGCTCTGGTCATTGCACACATCATGTTCTGCGCCCAAGTATAGCCACCAAGGTGTAAGGGAGGCTCATTTGGGGAACATGAAAACAGCACAAGTGGACAAGTGGCAGTCGGAAGATTGAAAACAGCGCAAGAGGAGTGGCAGTCGAGAGATTGAAAACAGCGCAAGAGGAATGGCAGTCGAGAGATTGAAAACAGCGCAAGAGGAATGGCAGTCGAGAGATTGAAAACAGCGCAAGAGGACAGGCAATTGGGAGTATGAAAAACAGTGCGAGTCCTAAAACACATGCCTGTGTAATTAAGAAACAGATAACGTTTAGTTGTATTTGTGGATGGTACTAGCATTTAATAAGCACAGTAAATAGTGCGCATAGGAATTGTTCTGAATTAATTAAGAAAAATTTAAAATAAATTAGTAAACAAATACTTTAGTAAATGCTTTGCATAAAGTTTAAGGTATGTCAGTGCAGCTCAGCCATGCAAAATGTGCATTCTGCAGGATGTGGGAAGTCATGCAGGCAAAGTACCCTCAATGACTACACCTGCAGGAAGTGTCACCAGCTGCAGAAACTTGAGCTCAGAGTTGTGGAGTTCAAGTGGCAGCTGGAGTCACTGTGCTGCATCCACAAGGCTAAGGATTTTGTCGATAGCGCACTTAGAGAGGTGGTCACACCCTAGCTAAGAAGTACACAGGCAGAGAGGGAATGGGTGACTACCAGAGTATCTAAGAGAAACAGGTAGGTAGTGCAGGAATCCCCTGAGGCTATTTCACTCTCTAACCGCTTCTCTATTTTGGATACTGGTAAGCGAGATGGTTCCTCAGAGGACTGTAGCAACAGCCAAGTTTGTGGCACCACAGGAGGCGAGGAGGAAAAGTGGGAGGGGGTTCCATAGTTAGGAAAGCAGACAGGCATTTCTGTGGCTGTAAGCATGACTCCAGGATGGTATGTTGCCTCCCAGCTGGCAGGGTTAAGGATGTCACAGAGCAGCTGTAGGACATTCTTCTCGGGGAGGGTGAGCAGCCAGAGGTTGTGAACTAATGACATAGGTAGGAAAAGGGGTGATGTCCTGAAAGCAGATTTTAGGAAGTTAGGGAGGGAATTAAAAAACAGGACCTCAAGAGCAGTAATCTCAGGGCTACTCCCAGTGGGAGATAGAGAAGTATCAACTGATAACGAGGATATGTCAGAGACTAGTATCAAGGTAGAGAGAATACTTGGAGCATTTGATAGAATTAGAGTAGACAATACTAAGTCATTAGATGGGGTCAGAATAAGGGGAAAAGTAAAAAAAGCAAAATCAGGGCTATTGTACATGTACATGAATGCATGGAATGTGGTGAGTAGAAATGGTGAACTGCAGGCACAGGTTGACAAATGGACTTATGGTATTATAGCTATAACAGAGACCTGACTCAAAGAAGGGCAGGACTGGGCATTAAATATTCCTGGGCACAAGGTTTTTAAGGAGAGACAGGAAAGGAAGGTGGTGGTGGGGTGGGGTGGGGTGGAGTGGGGTGGGGAATGGCAATATTGATTCATGATAGCATTTCAATACTGAAGGGAAAGGATGTTCCAGTGGGGGTCAAGATGGAATCTCTCTGGCTAGAGGTAAGGGATGAAAAAGGTGCAATAACATTCAATGGTGTAGTATATAGACCACCAACTAGTGGAAGGGATGTGGAGAAATAAATTTGCAAAGAAATTACAGAGAGGTGCAAGAATTATAGAGTAATCATAATGGCAGTACTTCAATTATCCAAATATAGAATAGGATAGGAATAGTACAAAGGGACAAGAGGGGTGAGAGTTCCTGGAATATGTTCAAGATAAATTTCTGCAGCAGTATATTTCCGGTCCAACAAGAAGACATGCACTTGTGGTCCTGGTTTTGGGGAATGAGTTGGCCCAAGTGGATCAAATATCAGTGGGAGCGCCTCTAGGAGACGGTGATCATTGTATCATAAGGTTTAGGGTGATCAAGGAAAAGGACAGGGCACAATCCAGAGCAGGGATAATTAATTGGGGGAAAGCCAACTTCAATGGAATGAGAATGCATCTGAGCCAAGTGAGTTGGAAACAAATGCTGGCAGAAAGGGGGGTGGCTGAACAATGGGCCAGCTTCAAAGAAAAGGTATTGCAGGCAATGTCAAGGTATATTCCCTTGAAGGGGAAAGGTAGGACAAATAAATTCAGAGTGCCCTGGATGACAAGATAGAGGTGAATACGAGATGGAGGTGAATATGAAAAGGAAGAAGCGCATGTACGATAGATGTCAGGGTGAAGATACAATAGAGAATCAGGTTGAATATAGAAGGACCAGAGGGGAAGTGAAGAAACTAATAAGAAAAACAAGGAGAGAGCATGAAAAGAGGCTGGGAGCTAACAAAAGGGAATCTCAAGGTCTTATATAAGCAAGTAAATAACAAAAGGATGGTAAAAAAAGATTAGGGCCAATTAGGGAAAAACATGGGGACTTGCATGTGGAGGATAGAGAAATAGCTGAGGTACTGAATAAGTACTTTGCATCTGTCTTTGCAAAGAAGATGCTACCTAGGCAGAGGTGAGACAGGAGTTAACTGGTACACTTGAATAATTTACAAATGAGGAGGAGGAGGTGTTAGAAAAGCTATCTTTACTTAAAAATAGATAAGGTACCAGGACCGGATGAGATGCAACCAAGGGAACGGAGGGAAGTGAGAGTGGAAATTACAAGGGCACGAGTGATAATCTTCCAGTCTTCCTTAGACACAGGGGAGGTACCAGAGGACTGGAGAATTGTGAATGTGGAATGCTCTTTCAGAGAGCTAATGCAGACCCGATGGGCCAAATGGCCTCGTTCTGCATGGTAAAGATTCTGTGATTAACCTTGAATTAGATACAGAGAAGCACCAGGAGACACATCCTTATTGTCAGAGGGCTGAGTTAAAAGGAAAGAATGGAGAAACCTAAACTTTTCTGAGGAGGACTCAGGGCTACATAAGATATTAATGGTACAGAAAAGTACAATGTAAAGCTTGATCTCAAATTAACCATGATTTCAGGACAAGGGTTTGCAGGTGGACCCTATTGGGGAAAAGCAAATGTCATGGGAATGACAACAGGATATTTCCACACAATCGAAAGATAGGATAGATATCTAACTAGGAAGGTAAAGACAAAAAAAAGGGAATGCTGAGAGTGGGGTGAACTATATTTTTTTCTGGATGGATGAGCCAAGTTAGATTAAAATGTCTTCCTCACCCTTCTCTATCCTGTGACAAGTGTCATAAGTCCATGTGTGTAGACAATGGATGAGGCTAGGATCAGGCTTGGTTGTGATACACCCCACCCCCTCCCAATCCCTGTGAACAAGAAACCTGTTGATCATAACTATCTAGACACAGACAAATAATTACCACTTTGGGCAACATAGTGAAGGGTATGCCCAGCAAGGAATCAATAACGTTGGAAAAGTAAGAGGGAGAAAACAGCAAGATAAAGAATTTTAATAAGATAAAACATCCTTTTGATGCTGTTGCATCTATTCCAATGGTCCTGATTTACAACCCACCCTTCAAGGAGCAGGTTTGACAGATTTCTCATTTCCTATGGAATGATACACCATCATGTATTGGTCTCAACCCTCCACATCAAGAGCCCCTTCCTCCCACCTGAAGAATAAAGGAACAGTAGGGCTAAAAACTAATAATGAGGATATACTGAATTTGTTCTGAAAGAGTATCCCTAGGTACACTGAGCATTTCTCATGTTAAATTGCTACATTGGAGTCTCTTATTTCTGGCTTCAACGCAGTATGGAATTTCTTACAGGGTGTGTTGACTCACTGCCTCAAGTTTTCATTTGCTCTTTGTTCAAAACAGGATTTTCAAATCTTTATGTCTGGCTCTGTTATCTATTTCAAATTCTGAGTACTGAATCCTGCAGTGAAATTGTAAGAAACCTGAGGAGGACGTACAGCAATGAATCAAAACATCATAAGAATTTCCACACAGTTCTAAGACTAAGAATAAGAAACAACCTTACTTACCTTGTACAGAACATCAAGAAAATCTTACAAGTTAGAACACACATTAAATATTGTGCAGTATATATTTTACATAATTAAACAGCATTATCCTGAGGCATTCCAAGCATATCAATATAGCTGTCGTTCTTGGAATCATTAGGATATTGAATTGCTAAAAGGAATGGTTTTCCAAATCCTTAATCTGTTGAAAGAGATATTGTGGAGAGAGCAATTCCCATTACCCAAACATGGCCATAACGTGAACCCAGTCATTTTGTTTTACCTTCCTTTTGTTTAAATACATCAATTAAAAATGCATAGCTCTCTTAGTCAGATGGCAGAGATTACCAGCTTGGTTATTGTACTGCCTGAGGTACACACAGACCAGCTTCATTTTCTGCAGCACTGGGGTAGAACAAGTAAATGGAACAATTTTATTTTTGTCTCCACGTTGGCCTAAAGCAAATTCTTATCCTTTGAGCTCGGTCAGAAAGAGAACTTTGACTGTTTCTTCAACTATAAAGAAATTAAAATGATAACAGTACTATTACTTTATTATACACTAACCTTCCTCTACCTGTATTCCTTTCATCTACAGCTCTGGGATAATTAGCAGTGTTGCCAGTGAGCTTTGTGAATTGATCACAATACTCAACTGGGGGGCTGGAAAATCACACTTTAACCAATTCAAAAAAATTAAATGCTATGCCACTATATTTCTTGTCTGGGGCTCTTAATTCATTGGCTAAAACTGATCATGCACAAATACTTCACCCCATTATAAACTCAAATGTTATTTCGAGATTAAATCCAGAATCTCTTAATTTGGCATTTTACATGATTGATGGGAACATCTCATTATAATCCTACAAGCCATCATTATGGTATTCAGTGAGAGTTTTGATGCAGTTGCAGCACCCTAGCCTAAGTCATGGTTCAAACCCCACTATGGAGACCTATGCAGATTACTAAGTTGACAGATCAGTTCAGTCCTTAGGGAGTGTTGTACTGGCATAGGTCAAGACTTTTGGATGGGACTTTAAAGCAAGGCCTTGGATGAGGGAACCAAATGCAATATTTCCAGGGCAAGACAGACTGGATGCAGGAAGGATGTTTCCCCTGGTTGGGGAGTCTAGAACCAGGGGCCAGTCTCAGGATATGGGGCAGGCCATTTATTACTGAGATGAGGAAAAATTTCTTCACTCAGAGGGTGGTCGACGTGTGGAATTCCCTACCACAGAAGGCTGTGGAGGCCGGGTCACTGAGTATACTTAAGAAAGAAATTGATAAATTTTTGGATATTAGGGGCATCAAGGGGTATGGAGAGAAAATGGGAATATGGTTGAAATAGAGGACCAGCCATGATTATATTGAATGGCAGAGCAGGCTTAAAGGCCGAATGGCCTACTCCTGCTCCCAGTTTCTATGTTTCTTATGTGCCTCCTGAGGTGGATGCAAGAGATTCCATGGTACTATTCAAAGTAAAGCAGGGAAGTTCTTCCAACATCCAAGTCAGTATTTTTTCTTCAAATAATACAAACATTATGCTAGCTAAAGTACATTACACAATACAAGTGTTAGGTCAAACAGTCCATCCATGACTTCTTACTCATGTCCATGTTGACAGTGAGAGGGGCAAAGGCGAGGTGTTTCCACTGTGGGAAGCAACACGAATGAAAGTGGTGAGGTGAGAAACATAAACTTGATCCTCCAAAGACCAAACATGTACAGATCAAATAAACAATTAGATGGCAGCACTGTCAGAGGCTTATTAAACAATTAGCTCATACCTGCTGTCCTTCCCAGCTGGCAAATGTGTACACACCACAGGAAAACTAACATTGAAAGAAAATACACCATTTCAAAAAGAATAGGAGAAAAACAATGATTGGTGAGCTTTGCAATACGATGAATGTCAGACTGCAAGAGCAATACCCTTTGCAAAAACCATTCCTGATAAGCACACTAGTGGTCAAGAAAATGGCAACTTTTGCAACTGCAGCTGTTCAGACAATAATTAAAGTAAACCAGAGTACCAGAAAGCAGGTTGCCCAATCACAATTGCTTTGGTTATGGTTGAATTACTTACAAATTCAAACTTACCAAAGAATTTGGAATGAACAATTGTTTAAAAAAATCAAACTGAACCAATTAGTGTCAGAAAACTAGGACCAGAGCCTGTTCTTCTTTCCCTTGGCAACTGCTGCTGTTATTAAGCCCAAGGGGCACATACTAAGAATACAGCGAAACCCACTTAAAGGAGCAAGAATGTTTAACATTTTTAAAAATTAATTAAAATGTAAAAGAAAGTCCTTGATCTTAAATGAAGGTAAATTACTTCAATCAATTTACCTTTTGAAGTAAAATGGTACATTTTTAGGAGGCATGCACTCATAAATGTGTTCAGTCCTCCTGTGGTTAACCTGGATTGTAGGCATTGAAGGACAAGACAGTGAGCCTTCCGAGCTGTTTTACATATTAGGCAATGCAAGAGATACAGGGGCAGGCTGTAGGGTAGGAGCAGTGGAGAACTGATCCCCCTCTTGGATTTAAGATGACAGATTTATTGAAGAAGCACAATTTTTCCTCTTCTAACACTTAGCAGAACTATTTAAAAAATATAAATTGCTGTCTACTTTCTACAAGCCCTTGATGGTAGATTTGCTGTATTATCTGCTATTAAGACTGCCAGGATGGATTAGTTCTGAAAACTAAAATGCCACAAGATAAAATATCTTCCATGTGACAGAATCATTTTCATAAAATATTACTGTTCTGATAAATTCCACAAAGATAAAATCTAGCTCAACTCATCTGTACCAGGATATCAGGTTGTGATCATGCAAGATTAAAGTTGCTTTTACATGGTGTGAGATACAGATGCTGGTTCTTGGAAATTCAACCAGCTGCAAGTCAAATGTAAAACTGCCCAGACACTCTAAGACCAGGTGAATTATTCCCAGTTGTGCTTTCATTGCCAGAAACAAAAGGGTGATATCAGCAGAAGCAACATGCTACAGACTTAGCTAAGGCATCTGCAACCATCTTCAATCAAAAATATATAAAGGAACATTCTTCTCAGCCTCATCCTGAGGTCCTGACCATCACAGGTGCAAGTCTTCAGGCTCCACATGACATTATGTGCACTGGACACAGTAATGCTTATGGAATCCAACAACAGCCAAGCTGCACTGCTTTAGACACAAGCTCCAGAATCAACACCACATCTAGCCAAGCCAAATTCCAGTACAGCAATAAGATAGGTATCAACCATCAATGTGGAAAATTACCCAGATGTGATCTATTCACAAAAAACAGGACAAATCTAACCCACCCTCCTGCTGCTGCAGCTCAGCTCCGCACCAGAGCTCATTACAGCCTTGGCCCAAATGAATATAAGAGCATAATGAATTCTAGAGGTGGTGAAAGTGCCTGCCCTTGACATCAAGGCAGCATTTGACCACGTGGCACCAAGGAGCCCTAGTAAAACTGAAGCCAATGGTGATGAAGGGGGAAAACTCCAGTTGTTTGTTGTCATACCTGACAATAATCATTTCAGCCTTAGAACTTCGTTGCAGGAGGTCCTGCATTCTAGATTCAACAATCTTTAGCTGTTCCTTCAATGTCATTCTCTTATCATAAAATCAGAAATGACAATGATTGTGCAGAGTTTAGATCCATTTGCAATTCTCAGAAAATGGATAGTCCACGCTGCATGCAGCAAGACCTGGACAACATGCAAGATTGGGTTGATAAATGGCAAATAACATTTCCAATATTCAAGTGCATGCGATGACCATTTCCAACAAAAGCAAGTCCAACCACCTCCCCTTGACCTTCAATGGTATTATCACAAAGTACCCACCATCAACATCCCATACCAGTGACCAGAAGCTAACCGAATCAGCAATCTAAGTGCTGTGGTGGCTAAATTAAATCAGCAGGTGGATATTATGCAGTGTGCCTCACCTCCCAATTCCCCAAAGCCTCTCCACCACAGATAAGGCACCAAGCAGGAAATAATGGAATATTCTCCACTTTCCTGAATGGGTACAGCTGCAACAACATTCAAAAAGCTCAGCACCAACCAAGACAAAGCAGTCCACTTCTACAGCACTGCCTCCACCACTTCAAACTTCTGCTTGCTCCCACACCAGCATACCATGGCTGCAATGTGTACTATCCGTGGGGCAGACTGTAGGCCAAGGCTTCTTTGGCAGAAATTCCAGAACCTACAACCTTGGCTACCTAGAAATATAAAGGCAGCAGGTGCATGAGAACACCATCATCTCCAAGTTCCCCTGCAAATCACACATCATCCTGACTTGGACATATGTCATTATTCCTTCATAGTCACCAAAACAAAATGCTGGAATTCTCTACTTAACAGCCTGGGTTCAAGAAGGGGGCTTAGCATCAATTTTTCAAGGTCATTTAGGGATGGGTAATAAGTGCCAGCCTTGACAGCAACACCCACATACCAAAATTTAATATTTTAAAAACAATGATTTAAAAATTGATATTAATCTGATATTTCATAGTTTTTCTTGCATTAGGTAAGAATGATGTTGGAAAATAGAGAACACTTGGCTGAGCTGCAAAAAATTTTCTCGGGGGGGGAGTTCATTTGGTCACTGAGGGATTGCTGCCTCTACAGTATCCGTTGGCAATGCTGCAACGTCAATACAAGACTACAATTTATCAAGGCTTTTTTTCTAAGTCTTTATGAGTGTGCACACAAGTAATTTTCAACTCAAATGTGTTTTGTTGATTCAATAATATGAAGGGGAAAAGTCTGGAAGAATTACATACCACCATAATAACCTTCCGAAATTCTTTAGATTCTGGAAAGGTCCCAGTGGATTGGAAAATAGCTAATGTAACACCTTTATTCATGAAAGGGGGGAGACAGAGCAGAAAACTGCAGGCCAGTTAACCTAACATGTGTCATGGTGAAATTGCTAGAATCCATTTTTAAGGAGATTATAGCAAGATAGTTAGAAAATCACAATGCGATCAGGCAGGGTCAACAGGACTTTAGTGAAAAGGAAATCATGTTTATTAGAGTTTTTTGAGGAAGTAACAAGCAAGGTGGATAAAAGAGAACCTGTGGAGGTGGTATACTTGGATTTCCAAAAGGCATTTGTTGAGGTGCCACATAAAAAGTTACTGCACGACAAAAGAGAATATAGTGTAGGGGTAATATATCAGCTAACCAGTCCTTTATCCATGCTATCAGGAAGCAGAGTAGGTATAAATGGATATTTTTCAGATTGGCAAACTGTTAATAGTGGAGCGCCAAAGGGATCAGTGCTGGCATCTAAATTATTTACAATCTACATCAACGATTTGGATGAAGGGACCGAATGCATAGCAGCTAAATCTGTTGATGACACCAAGATGGGAAAGCAAGTAAGTTGTCAAGAGGAAGTAGACAGTCTGCAAAGGGATATAGGCAGGTTGAGTGAGGGGGCAAAAATTTGGCAGATGGCGTACAATGTGGTAAAGTGTGAACTTGGTTCACTTTGGCAGGAACAATAGAAAAGCAGTATGCTATGTAAATAGAGAGAGATTGCAGAACTCAATGGTACCGAAGGATCAGGGTGCCCTGGTACATGAATCACAAAAGGTTGGTATGCAGGTACAGCAAATGATTAGGGACACAAATAGAATGTTGGTATTTATTGCATGAGGAATGGAATATAAAAGTAGGGGAGTTTTACTGCAGCTGTACAGGGCCTTAGTAAGACCACATACGAATAAACAAATTAGAAGCAGTAAGCCATTCGATCCTCAAGCCTGATCCGTCCTTTGTCCAATAAGATCGTGGCTGATCTGATTGTGGTCTATTATTATGCCTACACTCGATAACCGTTGACTCCCTTGTTAGTCAAGAATCTATCTGCCTCTGCCCTAAAACTAATCAATGACTCTGCCTCCACCACTTTCTGGGGAAGAGAGTTCCAAAGACTCACGATCCTCAGAGAAAAAGTTTAATCTCAACTCTGTCTTAATGGGAGACCCCTTATTTTTAAACTGTGACCCTTAGTTATAGGCTGTCCCACAAGGGGAAACACCCTGTCAGCATTCACTCTATCAGGTCTCCTCAGGATCTTATTTGTTTCAATATAATCACCTTTTATTCTTCTAAACTTCAATGGATAAAGGCCTAGCCTGTCCAACCTTTCCTCATAAGATAACCCCCACCCCATTCCAGGTATCAGTCTAGTGAAGCTCCTCTGAACTGCTTTGAACGCATTTATATCCTTTCTTAAATAAGGAGACCAAAATTGTGCAGTACTCCATATGTGGTCTCACCATTGCCCTGTACAATAGCAAAATATCCTTACTTTTATATTCCACTCCCCATGCAATAAAGGACAACATTCCATTTGCCTTCCCAATCACTTGTTGAATACTAACTTCTTGTGATTCATATACCAGGACACTCAAGTCTCTCTGTACCACTGAGTTCTGCAATCTCTCTCCATTTAGATAATATGCTGCTTTTCTATTCTTCCTCCCGAAGTGGACAAGTTCACATTTTCCCACATTATACTTCAAGTGTTAAATTTATGCCCACTCACTTAACCTAAGTCCCTTTGCAGACTCATGACCACTTCAAAACTTACTTTCCTACCTATCTATCTTTGTGTCATCAGCAAATTTAGTAACCATATATTTGGTCCTTTCATCCAAGTCATTGATATAAATTGTAAATAGTTGAGACCCCAGCAGTGAGCCTCTGTGGAACTCCATTTGTCACATCTTGCCAACCCATTTATGCTTAATCTGCTTCCTGTTAGCTAACCAATCCTCTATGCATGTTAATATATTACCTCCGACTCAATGAGCTGTTATTTTACATAGCAAAACTTTTTCTCTGAGGGTCATGAGTCTTTGGAACTCTCTTCCCCAGAAAGTGGTGGAGGCAGAGTCATTGATTAGTTTTAGGGCAGAGGCAGATAGATTCTTGACTAACAAGGGAGTCAAAGGTTATTTGATGTGACACCTTTTCAAATGCCTTCCGGAAATTGAAGTACAGCACATCCACAGGTTTCCCTTTATCCACATTGTATACCATCTCTAATATTATGTATAATTTTGGTTTCTTTATTTGAAAAAAGATATAATTGCATTAGAAGCAAAAACAGAATTACCTGGAAAAACTCAGCAGGTCTGGCAGCATCAGCGGAGAAAAGAGTTGACGTTTCGAGTCCTCATGACCCTTCAACAGAACTGGGTGAATCCAAGGAGAGGGGTGAAATATAAGCTGGTTAACAAACCAATGGGCTTTTTTTGAGGATGTAACCAGCAAAATAGATAACAGGGAACCAGTGGATGTGGCATATTTAGGTTTTCAAGAAGCTTTTGATAAGTTCCCACACTAGAGGTTAGTAAACAAAATTACAGCATATGGGATTGGGGGAAATACTGGCGTGTATTGAGAACTAATTAGTGGACAGAAAACAGAGTAGGAATAAATGGATCACTTTCAGATTGGCAGGCTGTGACTAATGGAGTACCACAAGGATCAGTGCTGGGCCCCAGCTATTCACAATACATATCAATGATCTGGATGTGGGGATTAAATTAATACTTCCAAGTTTAGAGATGACACAAAACCTGATGGAAGTGAGAGTTCTGAGGAGGATGCAAAGACGATTCAAGGGAATTTGGAGAGACTGAGTGAGTGGGCAAAAATTTGGCAGATGGAATACAATGTGGAGAAACGTGAATTTATCTGCTTTGGTAGGAAAAACAGAAATACAGAGTATTAATTAAATGGCAAGAGGCTGAAACGTGTTGAACTTCAATGGGATTTGAGTGTCCTTGTTCATGGGTTACTGAAAGCTAACATACAAGTACAGCAAGCAGTTAAGGTGGCAAATGGCATGTTGGCCTTTATTGCAAGAGGATTTGAGTATAGGGGTGAATATATCTCACTGCAATTATATAGAGCCTTGGTGAGATTGCACCTGGAGTATTATGTGCATTTTTGGTCTCCTTCCATAGAGGGAATACAACGAAGGTTCACTAAATTAATTCCTGGGGTTGAGGGATTGTCCTACGAGGACAGATGAAATAGACTGGGCCTTTATTCTCTGGTGTTTAGAAGAATGAAAGGTGACCTCATTCGAACATACAAAATTCTTACAGGGCTTGACAGAGTAGATGCAGGAAGGACGTTTCCTCTGGCAGGGGTGGGGTGATTGGTCTAGAACCAGGGGACACAATCTCAGAATAAGAAGCAAGCCATTTAGGGCTGAAATGAGGAAGAATTGTTTCTTAAACTCAGAGGGCGGTGAATATTTGGGATTTTCTGCCCGAGAGGGCTGTGGAGGCTCAATCGTCAAGTATGTTCAAGATTGAGATTGATTGATTTCTACATTATAAAAAAAATCAAGGGATTCAGGGATAGTGCAGGAAGAAAATGGTGATGAAGTAGATGATCAGCCATGATTTAATTAAATAGAGGGGCGGGCTCAAAGGGCTGAATAGCCTACTCCTGCTCCTATTTCTTATGTTCTTATGAGGTGTTTATCTTATGAAGAAAGACTGAACAGGTCTGGCCTAGACCCATTGGAATTTAGAAGAATGAGAGGCAACCTTATTGAAACATATAAGATCCCAAGGTGACCTAATAGGGTAGGTACCAGGAGGAGGTTTCCACTTTTGAGAGAGACTAGAACTGGGGAACACAATTTAAGAATAAGAAGCCTCCCTTTTAAGACAGAGAAGAGGAGATTTTTTTTCTCAGAGGGTTGTTAGTATGTGGAATTCTCTTCCCCAGGAGGCTGAGTCAAGAGTTACAGATTTTTGATTGACAGGGAATCAAGGGTTAGGAAGGGCAAACAGGAAAGTAGAGTTGAGGCCAAAACCAGATTAGCCAATATCTTACTGAACGGTGGAGCAGGCTCAAAGGGCTGAATGGTCTACTCCTGCTCCTAAATTTCTATGTCCTATCCACATTTAACTGGGTAACAGAACATGTGGGCAGTCTGGAAAAGGCCAGCTTATTACCAGTTTCATGTTTACTGTACGATAGGACAACTGTACCAGATGCAGTCCATATGGGTTCCAATGAGTCTTAAGGTGAGGAATATCAGTATTGTGGAATCACACGATAGATGCAGGACAGGAGGCCATTCAACCCATCATATTTGTGCTGACACTCTCAAGAGCAACCTAATTCCATTCCCATGGCTTTTCCCTGTAGCACCTCTCTAACCTGAGGACTTTATGTCACAACTAAGCATTCTCAGCTTAGGTACATTGCACCTGACACATAGGAAACATTTATTCCACTATGTTCTAACAATACGCCTTAAATCAAAATTCAGATTTTCCCCTCTCACCTGCCTCATATTACTCTTTTCTACAGTACATCCCATATATCTGTGGTACACCTGCTATTTAATAGAGAAAAGGTTAAAGCTCGTGAGCTGCACATAATTTAAGTGAAATATGAATCTGATTTTTTTCTTGGAGTTCACAAAAACAAGTTGAAGCTAATAAATTTATAATTTTGGAAACATTGCTTTCATCTACACTTTACGTTATCATTTCATCAACATAATGCTAAGTTATCTACTTGTTAAACATGTACAATCTTTGAGCAAATTCAGACTCCCCCAAAACTTTGACATTTGTTTTTATTCAGAAATCTAGATTGAGTAAGGCCCATTTTACAGGAGAGTATCATGGGTTGAAAATAATAGGAAAGACAATGAGGTAAATCAAAAATTAATGCTTGTTCTTGGTGTAATACTGTCCTGAAAGCTCCAAGATGAACACAGCTGCTTCTAGTCTCTTTAAGCCTAACCTCCTGCAAGTTCAAAGTTGTATCTCATGTCGGTAGTAATTGTACCTTCTCCACACTCCTACCTCAAAAAATCTTCCAAGCTGAATTGTTCACTTTCCAGCAACTTACCAATTTCAGCTCAGTTATATAAATTCAGATTTAATCAATCCCATCGCCATGTGAAAGTGATACAGAAAGCAATGATCACTGAAAATCTCTGCTGGATTTACACAGCAGGTCTGTCAGCAGCTGAAACGAAAAACAAGATAACATTTCGGTGAAGAACCCATTTTGGGATGCGGTGTTAACTTTTTTTTTCAGATAATGTTGGACCCTGCATTTCCTATTTCTAGTTTCTCCTTTTTCACCCCATCACAGTATGTTAATGCCAACTTAGAAGCAGAGCAGTCAATGAACAAGATATTGTACCTTTTCTCCTATTTGAAATTCTCCACCTCACCCTGTGCACCTACGCTACATTCAGTTGAGAGTAAGGTATTGTCAGGGGGGCTAAGACCTCAGTATATTTTTTATAATATATAGTCAGTCAGTTTAAAGCTTTTGACTGGCCTTCAGAACAACAGCAACCTCTTTATCTCTAAAGAGGTGCCAAGACCACTGTGACTGCAGAGATCAAGCCCCCAGGACTTGTACAAAGGCCCTTTACATTTCTAAGGCCAGGCCCCTGACCAATGGACACAATCCATCTGAGAGGGCAAAAGGACCTCAAAATCTCTGGTGAACTTATTAATGGTTGAAACATTAAACCTCTGAAGAATCCAGGCCAGAAATATACATCCTTTGGCCAAACCAAGGTGGAGAAGTGGGAGTCATGTCACATGACACCCACCCTCCCCACACAAGCTGCTGGAACCTGTAATATTGCCTTGTGGAGCTGAAAAAAAGGCAGACTGCCATTTTCCATCTAGCAGGTAGCAACAGAACAGGAGCTCTGTTCCAGGTTTGAATGCCTAGCCCCGATCTACGCTGTTTCTACGGAACTTCTGTACCAGCGACTACAAGAATAAATAATCTTGATGTGCCTATCCCATCGTGGAAGTCCTCTCAACTGGAAAAGTGGTTTATCCTGCATCCATCTTCAGCCTGCTGACTCTGAAAGAATACACCATTGGACTTTGATTCTGGACTCTGGACTCACATGAAACAATAATTCTCATCTTCACTGTGGTCTTTGCTCTGTATCTCTTTCTTCCCCTTATCCCTCTTTTATTGTATGAATCTACTGCAGGCTATGTAGCAACACCTTTCCCCCACCATGCTGCATTTTCAGCGTGTGTAAAATAAACTAACCCTTCTAGGTAGTTCATTTGAGCTCAAATTTGCTGTGGGGTTATTAATAGAGATTGGATCACACCAAAACTGAGGATTTGGAAAAATACACCACCACATATAAAGGGGAAAATCAAAATTACCTTTGTTTACAGACGGGTGGAGAGTGGAGAAATCAAGGCTGTTTAAATTAAAACACCCCTCCTGTCTGTAACAGCATAATCAAGACAACTATTTTAAACTGAGTGAGGAAAATTCCATTCTTATTACATGTAATTGTAAACTTTCACTACTGTTTTAAGGATCATATCCCACAACGTCATCAGAACATAAGAAACAGGAGTAGAACATATAGTTCCTCGAGCTTGCTTCACCATTCAACTTGATCATAGCTGATCTTCTGTCGGAACTTCACTTTCCTTCCCGCTCCCCCATCCCTCAATTCCCTGATACCAAAAATCTGTCTGTCTCTAATCTTAAGTATGCTTAATGGGGTAAACAATTTCAAAGATTCACAACCCTTTGAGTGAGGAAGTTACTCCCCATTTCAGCCCTAAATGATCCGCCCCTTATCCTGAGACTCTGTCCCCATTTTCTAGATTCCTCAGCCAGTGAAACAACCTCTCAGTGTTGACCCTGTCAAGGCCCTTCAGAATCTTTTATGTTTCTAGGAGATCACCTCTTATTCTCTGGAGTTTAGAAGAATAACAACCCAATTTACTCAACCACTTATCATGGAACAACCCTCTTAATGCAGGAACCAACGTAGTGCGCCTTCATTATGTCATCTCCAATGCAAGTATGTCCTTTCTTAGATATGGGGACCAAACTCCAGATTTGGTCTGACCAAAGCTGTGTACAACTGCAGTAAGACTTGCTTACTCTTGCACTTCAATCAACTTATGAAGAAGGCCAACATGCCACTTGCTCTCCTAAACTGCTTTTTGTACCTACATGCCAACTTTACATTCAAGTACACTGAAGTTTATCTGAATATCAACATTTACAAGTTTCACTCAGTTTTTCTATTATTTCTACCAAAAAAAAACTCACACTTCCCCACATTATAATTCATCAACCACCTTGTTGCCCACTCACTCAACTTTTTTATACATTTCTTGGGAGCTTTTTAGTGTCCTCCTCACAGCTCACATTCACACCTAATTTTGTACTGTCAGCAAACTTGGATACATTACACTCAGTCTCTTCATCCAAGTCATTAATGTGGATTGTAAACAGCTGAGGTCTCAGCACTGATCCTTGCAACACTCCACTGGTTACAGCTGCCAACTTGAAAGTGCCCCTTCTATCCCTACTCTCTGCTTCCTGTCCATTAACCAATTCTTTATCCATGCTATTACCCCAAACTTCATAACCTTTTGTGTGGCATCTTGTCAAACGCCTTTTGAAATCCAAGTATACTACTGTAGATGTCAGCATATCAGTTGACCTTTAAAGTCTTGAAAAATGCCTCCAAAGACAAGAATAGGCTTATACGGCAAGTATAAAAGTGGTGGTCACCATTTTGACATGTCATCGGCATCCGACAGAGTGGACATGCCTTAAACTCCCATGCATCTTCACAACACAACCCCTATCAAATGTTTGATCCCTTGTGCCTAGTTATAGGATACCAATAAGTAAAATATGTACTTGCTGAGTGCAAAATTGAGACTGACTACTAATGCAAGTATAGCATGTTGTGGCTGAAAAGGGGGAGGGGGTCAACTTATACACCAAGTATATGCAAAAACATGGGCCCAAATCTTCTGGTCTCTGGATGGTTGGAGACTGGACATACCCCAGAAGATGCTCTTTGGGACTCCTTGGAAGTGCCAATGCAAGGTCTTTGTGGAATTGCCCAGGAACTTTCAACTTCCCTTACTCCCCGTGACCCTCCGAGAAAGGTTCCAACACTAAGTCAGAGTCAAAGGTTTTAGGCAGTTCAGAATTAGAATTACGTGGAATATATAGCACAGAAAGAGGCCATTTGGCCCAACCAGTCCATGCTAGCATTTATGCTCCACTTGAGCCTCCTTCCATCCTTCCTCAGCTATATAGATCAGAACAGGTGTAATGGAAATCGGGGGGGAAACTATACACTGGTTGGAGTCATATCTAGCACAAGTGAAGATGATTGCGGTTGTTGAAGGCCAATCATCTTAGCCCCAGAGCATCACTGCAGTAGTCCCTCAAGGTAGTGCCCCAGGTCCAACTGCCAATGGGTTCAGCTGCTCCATCAGTGACCTTCCCTCCATCATAAGGTCAGAAATGGGGAGGTTCGCTGATGATTTCACAATGTTCAGCACCATTTGCGAATCATCAGATACTGAAGCAGTCATGTACAAATGCAGCAAGACCTGGACAACATTCAGTTTTGGGCTGATAAGTGGCAAGTAACATTCATGCCACACAAGTGCTGGGCAATGACCTAGTCCAACAAGAGAGAACGTAACCATCTCTCTGTGACATTCAATGACATTACTTTCACTGAATTCCCCCACTATCAACATCCATTGGCAACAAACTGAACTGAACCAGTCATCCAAATACTGTGGCCACGGGAACAGGTCAGAGGCAACGACTTCTACATCAAATAACTCACCTCCTGACTCACCAAAGCCTGTCTGTCATCTTCAAGGCATAAATCAGGAGTGTGATGGAATACTGTAACAGCCAGGTGAGAAGGGGTGAACTCAATTCAACCTCCTCAGTTGGCAACAACAAAGGTTTAAGTTTCTTTTTCACGAGATATGCTTTTCCCAAATCAAAACGTATTTAACTATTTAAGCTGCAAAGAACATATCTTTTTATTTCTGTTAGACCATGGATTAGAATTACAATGGCTGCAGTTTAAAGGACATGTCCACTGGAACAGAATGAGAGATATATATAATGCTGCCGTCCTGGAACGGAGTGTGCCATGAAAGACATGGTGATGCCCGAAAGGAGTCCTGGATCAAGGGAGCTGCCTGACAACAGCATTTTAATTGGCTCCTGACCAGGTGACCAAGCTTGTGCGTGAAGAGCAGGGCAGCAGAAAGCAGAAAGAGAAAACATCTAAAAACTCTTTTCCTCATATCTCTATAACCTGCTTTCTCTCTCTGAGGAAGGCCCTGTAAAAATGAAAAGGGGAAAGCCACCGTTAGAGACATTGAAAAGCAAGTTCCTAACCAGTGAACTAAATTCTGAAAGTGCTGGAAGACCATCTTGTGTCATCAACAAGAACTGAAAGGAATTTGGAAGACATCAACCCACCGAATCCTGTACTCTGGATTAGTGCTATTGAACTGTTTTATCCCACCCTTGAAATCCAGGTTGTGCATCTGTGTGCACTCACATCTGTATGTGTGCACATGTGCGTATACAGTGATTTAAGAAGGGAGTAGAGTTTAGTTAAAGACAATTTGTTCAATAAACAGTTATTTACTTATTAAGTTTACAAACCTGGTGCTCGTATTCTGTTAACCTAAATTAAACAGTTAGGTAGAATTAGGATAATCTGGGGGTCCGGTCAAACTTTTCACATTTGTCATGGCTCGGGGAACAGTGGGGCTTCATATTGCAACGCACTATCCCCAGTGAGTCATGACAAAGCTGTGAGCAATAAGGAACCAATCAAACAAGGTTTTCTTGAGTCAAAGAATGCACAACTTTATTAACCACTAAACCCGAGAAACTTCAAGCATTCGGCCCTCATGCAGTCATTCGGGGCAGCGCATGCGCGCACACACATACCAATAAAAAGATAAAAGACTAGATGGTTAAGTGTTCTTTGATTGTCCTTGAGGCTTAGATTTTAAATGCTGTGGCTGATTTGGGTAACTGGTTTCTTGGATGCAGTCGGATGTAGATGTTGTTGCAATTATGAGATCTCGGTTCGCTGGTAGGTTTCTGGTAGAGTTGGCTTATCTAGCAGGGCAACGCACTTATTCCAAAAGGGAGGGGGAGAAAGAGCAGCCTTCAGCCTGTCTCCTCCAAAGACTTTATTGAAACCATCGGTGCCACTTGCAAATTCTCTCAAGTAGCTGGGTAGCCTTGCCTTGAATTACTTCACCGATTGTGTATTTCCAAGAGGCTTTGGGTGCATCTGTCTCTGACAGTCATTGTTTCAATTTCCAGTACTTTACATTTTTAATGTCTCCTCCTTAGACAGTTACGAGTTTCGATGGGTGTCTGGATTATAGGAAATGTCGGTATTCACACACCCGAGGGCGATTGGTTTGTTCATCACCTTCATCTTGGAATATGGCCTTACATTTTTAAGCAGTTTGCTCTCTCTAAGTTCAAATTGCAAAATCTCCAGTCAGTTGAAAGTTGAAAAACCACATCTTAAAAAATAAAAGGGCATAGCCTTGTGACACCACCCATCACAAAAAATGAAATGAGATTCACTATCATTTCATTACAAGGTATAAAAACACAAAACAGAAAAAAAACACATTCACTCTCTTAGCCTTGGTCTGGATTATCCCGCCAGTTCTCCCTGGGTCTTTAAGTTCTGGACAGGGCGTCTGCAATCACATTTGATTTCGCTGTAATGTGGGTAACTTTTAGGTGATATGGTTGGAGAAACAAACTCTTTTGAACTAACCTTACATTGAGTTCTGAATTTCTCCACAAAGGCCAGAGTTATGGTCAGTAGAAATTGTGATCCCTCTGTATCCATTTCGGACATATATCTCAGTGTTTGAGAGCAGTAATAAACCCAGGATTTCTTTTCCTACTGTGCAGTACCGTTTCCGATGTTCGTTCAGTTTTTTGGAGAAATACGCGATTGGTCTCTATCGCTGATTTGTCCTCCTGGAGGAGGGCAGCCCCTACCCCAAGGTCAGCAGCATTGATGGCTACGTTAAATACTTGATTAAAGTCTGGAGCTGCTAGCATTGGTCTATTTATTAAAATGGTTCTCAGCTTCTCAAAAGGTGTCTGGCATTTCTTGGTCAATACTACTTCTGCTATATTCTGGAGTAGGTCTGTCAAAAGGGCAGCTTCAGTGCTCAAGTGTGGGACAAACCTGTGATAGAACCTGCACATCCCTAAATATCTCATGAATTCCCATCTCACTATGGGAATGGGAAACTGTGCTATTGTTTGTACCTTGGCAGCTCTGGGCAGTACTTGTCCTTGACCCACCGCATGCCCTTTGTAGGTCACCCGAGCCTTAGCGAACTTGCTCTTTGCGAGATTGGCCACTAGGTCAGCTGACTAATTTCTGGACGAGGGCTTCCAGTAGCTCTAAGTGAGTTTTCCAGATGTCACTGTACACTAGGAGGTTGTCTAGGTACACCACAAAATTGGATAAGCCCACCACTACCTGTTTTATCCGCCTTTGAAAGGTGGCTGGGGAATTTCAGAGTTCAAATGGCAGGACTTAATGGGGAATTCCTTCGTGCAGGCATCAAGGGAACCTGCTCGTATTCCTCGAGTAAATCTATCTTTGCAATATAGGTTGCCTTAACTACGCTATCTATGCAGTCTTCGAGGCAGGGAAATTGGGTAGGCGTCAGCTCTGGTCACTGCGTTAACATTTCAGTAGTCAATGCAGAGCCTTGTGAAGCCGCCCAACTTGGGCATGAGCACAACTGGGAAGCTCCAGTTACTGCTGCTAGGCTCTATTAGTTGGTGCTTCAGCATGTAGTTAATTTCCTCCACGACCTGGGCCAGCCTTTCTAGAACTAGACAATAGGGATGTTGGCTTATGGGAAGGGCCTCTCGCACATCCACATCAGGTAGAGCTTAAGTGGTGCAGCCTTGGTTATTTCTGAAGATGCTTTTAAATGCAGCGAGTAGCCTAGTTGGGTCTCCTCGCTGTTCTGCATTTAGGTGGGTGAATATGGTGTCCAATTTCACTAAAATTTCTGTGTTTGCCAGCTGGACAGTAGGGAGTTCACTGTGAGCCTCACCCATGTCTCCCTCCAAGTCATCCTCACTGGCCCTCTAGTCCTCCAGGTCCGTTGTTATTCAACAGAGCATTCATTACCTGCTATAATAAAAATAAAAGCAAAAAACTGCAGATGCTGGAAGTCGAAAACAAAAACAAAAATATCTGGAAAAACTCAGCAGGTTTGGCAGCATCGGCGGAGAGGAGCACAGTTAACGTTTCGAGTCCAAATGACTCTTCAACAGAACTAAGTAAAAATAGAAGAGAGGTGAAATATAAGCTGGTTTTGAGTCGGGGGGAGTGGGACAAGAGGAGCTGGATAGAGGGCCAGTGATAGGTGGAGATAACCAAAAGATGTCACAGACAAAAGGACAAAGAGGTGTTGAAGGTGGTGATATTATCTAAAGGAATGTGCTAATTAAGGGTAGAAGGCAGGACGAGCAAGGTACAGATAGCCCTAGTGGGGGTGGGGTAGGGGGAAGGGATTGAAATAGACTAAAAGGTAGAGATAAAACAAAGGATGGAAACATACTTAGAAATAATGGAAGTAGGTGGGAAAAGATAAATCGATATAAATTATTGGAAAAAATAAAAAGGAGGGGGAACATCGGAAAGGGGGTGGGGATGGAGGAGAGAGTTCATGATTTAAAACTGTTGAACTCAATATTCAGTCCGGAAGGCTGTCAAGTTCCTTACTCACTTCTTTGGGCAGGAGTCCTCTCCCCATTCAATGGATCCTTTTACCCACCTCCAATATTCTCCCTCCACCTGGACCCCTCCCTCTGGTTTCTTACCTTCTCTTGATCTTTTCATTGAGCACTGTCGGCATGACATTAGTTGTCTCAATTTCTCTGCTCCTCTCACCCACTCTAACCTGTCTATCTCTAAACTTGCTGCACTCCGTTCTCTCAGGTTCAACCATGACATTGTCATCAAACCCGCTGACAAGGGTGGTGCTGTTGTTGTCTGGCACACTGACCTCTACATCACAGAGGCTGAGTGTCAACTCGCAGACATTTCCTCCTACCTCTCGTTGGACCATGACCCCACCACTGAACATCAAGCCATTATTTCCAGGACTGTTACTGACCTCATCTCCTCTGGAGATCTTCCTTCCACAGCTTCCAACCTGATAGTCTCCCAACCTCGGACAGCCTGCTTCTACCTCCTACCCAAAATCCACAAACAGGACTGTCCCGGCAGACCGATCGTGTCAGCCTGTTCCTGCCCCATGGAACTCACTTCTTACTATCTTGACTCCATTCTCTCTCCCCTTGTCCAGTCCTTTCCCACCTACACCCGTGATTCCTCTTACACCCTACATCATATGAACAATTTCCAGCTACCTGGCCCCAACCGCCTCTTCTTCACCATCCCTCTACACCTCCATCCCCCACCAGGATGGTCTGAGGGCTCTCAGCTTCTTCCTCGAACAGAGGCCCAAACAATCCCCATCCACCACTACTCTCCTCCGTCTGGCTAAACTTGTTCTCACGCTGAACAATTTCTCTTTAAACTCCTCTCACTTCATCCAAATAAAAGGTGTGGCTATGGGTACCGGCATGGGCCCCAGCTATGCCTGTCTCTTTATGTGGAACATTCCTTGTTCCCGTCCTACTCAGGCCTCCTCCCACAATTCTTTCTCCGGTACATCGATGATTACTTCAGTGCTGCTTCATGCTCTCGTCTGGACCTGGAAAAATTTATTAATTTTGCTTCTAATTTCCACTCTTCCATCATTTTCACATGGTCCATCTCTGACACTTCCCTTCCTCGACCTCTCTGTCTCAATTTCTGGTGATAGACTGTCCACCAATATCCATTACAAGCCTACCGACTCCCACAGCTACCTCGACTACAGCTCTTCACACCCCACTTCCTGTAAGGACTCCATCCCATTCTCTCAGTTCCTTTGCCTCCGTCGCATCTGTTCTGATGATGCCACTTTCAAAAACATGTCCTCCTCCTTCCTTAACCAAGGTTTTCCACCCACGGTGGTTGACAGGGCCCTCAACCGTGTCCGGCCCATCTCCCGCGCATCCACCCTCACACCTTCTTCTCCCTCCCAGAAACATGATAGGGTCCCCCTTGTCCTCACTTATCACCCCACCAGCCTCCGCATTCAAAGGATCATCCTCCGCCATTTCCGCCAACTCCAATGCGCACGCACGCACACACACACACACACACCCCACACCCCCCCCCCCTCCCCCATCCGGGGTGGCATTTGCGGGGATCGTTCCCTCCGGGACACCCTGGTCCACTCCTCCATCACCCCCAACACCTCAACCCCCTCCCACGGCACCTTCCCATGCAACCGCAGAAGGTGCAACACCTGCCCCTTTACTTCCCCTCTCCTCATCGTCCAAGGACCCAATCACTCCTTTCAAGTGAAGCAGCATTTCACTTGCACTTACCTCAATTTAGTCTACTGCATTTGTTGCTCCCAATGCTGTTTCCTCTACATTGGAGAGACCAAACGCAGACTGGGTGACCGCTTTGCAGAACACCTTCGGTCTGTCCGCAAGTATTACCCAGACCTCCCTGTCGCTTGCCATTTCAACACTCCACCCTGCTCTCATGCCCACATGTCTGTCCTTGGCTTGCTGCATTGTTCCAGTGAAGCTCAACGCAAACTGGAGGAACAGCACCTCATCTTCCAATTAGGCACTTTACAGCCTTCCGGATTGAATATTGAGTTCAACAATTTTAGATCATGAACTCTCTCCTCCATCCCCACCCCCTTTCCGATTTTCCCCCTCCTTTTTGTTTTTTCCAATAATTTATGTAGATTTTTCTTTTCCCACCTACTTCCATTATTTTTAAGTGTATTTCCATTCATTGTTTTATCTCTACCTTTTATCCTATTTCAATCCCTTCCCCCCACCCCATCCCCACTAGGGCTATCAGCACCTTGCTCGTCCTGCTTTCTACCCTTAATTAGCACATTCTTTTATTAATATCACCACCTTCAACACCTCTTTGTCCTTTTGTCAGTGACATCTTTTGGTTATCTCCACCTATCACTGGCCCTCTATCCAGCTCTTCTTGTCCCACCCATCCACTCCCCCCCCAACCAGATTATATATCACCTCTCTTCTATTTTTACTTAGTTCTGTTGAAGGATCATTCGGACTCGAAACGTTAACTGTGCTCCTATCCGCAGATGCTGCCAAACCTGCTGAGTTTTTCCAGGTATTTTTGTTTTTATTCATTACCTGCTAGTGCCCTTCTTGGCTGTGATATTGTTTTATCATGTTGACATGATACAGCCTTTGCTTTTTCTTGCAGTATGGAGTGTCAATTAGATAGTTTACCTACCCAAGCTTCTTTGCTACTCTGTGTGGTTCCACTAAATTGAGCTCTTAGGGGTTCACCCAGTATTGGTAGGAGCAGTAGCACATAACCTCCTGGCTGAAAGCTTCAGGTCTGGCATATTTCTGTTTTTTCAAAGCTGCTCGGGAGATATTTTAAGTAACTGTTTTTGAGCCATATCACAGGCTCTCGTGAATCGCTCACGGAACATGGTTATGTGGTCTAACATGGAGACCTCCTTCTCCTATTTTAAAAATCTCTCCGATTAGTTTCAGAGCACCTCTTGCTTGGTGTCCGTAAACCATTTCAGAGGAAAACCAGTTGATTCACTGGGTGGTTCTCTGGTAGCGAACAGAAGAAAACCTAGTCCTTTATCCCAGTCATGGAGGACTCATGGCAGAATGACCTGATCATTGTTTTTAGGGTCTGGTTGTACCGTTCTGGTGCTCTCTGAGACTGCAGGTGATACAGTGAGGACTTCAGCTGGGTCTCATCTAGGTAACCCATAACTTCCTGGAATAATTTGGACACGAAATTTGAGCCCTGATCCAACCAAATCTTGGTGGGCAGTCCATGCCGGATAAAGAATTGTGTCAATTCCCTCACCATTTTGGCAGATATGGTTCTCAGGGGAACAGTCTCTGGGAAGCGGGTAGCCACATCCACGATGGTAAGGATATACTGGTAGCCCCCTATTGTTTTGGGCAGGGGCCCCACATGGTCCACTAGCACCTTGCTGAATGGTTCCCCAAAACTGGCACGGGAAGCATAGGCGCAAATTTATTGCAGGCTGGGGTTTTCCCACAACTGGGCAGGTGCAGCAGGTTCTACAAAACCTTATTACGTCCTTGAGGAGGTGTGGCCAGTAAAATTTCTGACTGATACGAGCTTGGGTTTTTCATATACCAACATGCCCAGCCATCAGGACTTTGGAAAAATATTCAGGCTAGCACACAAAGTACCAAGGTGGCACCATTACCTAGTGGATCATTGTCCACTCCTCATTTGCAAGTCTGTGAGGGGCTTGCCACTTCCTTACCAGTGCCTCATTTTTAATGTAGTAGCATTCAGGGATTGCCACTGCCTCAACTTCAGTTTGGGGAGCCTCAGGTAGCTTTTTTAACACTGGGTTAGCTTGTTGAACCACAACCAAGGAAGACCTACTTATTACCTCTCCTTGGGGTCCTCTAGACTCCCAAAAAAGTAGTTCTCGGATAACCAGACAGTAGGGTTATCTGTCTGCAGTGCCACTTCTACCTTCTCTAACTGAGTCTGTGTGGCCATAGACTGAATTACTACAGTCAGGGAAAATGCCAGGCACATTCTCCTGCAGCTGTTCTGTCTCCCTGACCTCAGTCAGCTTCTTAGACTACTGGGGATGCTTTCACTTTTGATCCAACTAGATCATTGCCATGTATTGTTTACATTATTGGTCTCGTTATTTAAGAGAAGATGTAATTGCATTAGAAGTTCAGAGAAGGTTTACTAGATTAATACCTGGAATGGGTGAGTTATCTTATGAGGAAAGGCTAGGCAGGCTAGGCTTGTGTCTGCTAGAGTTTAGAAGAGTAAGAGGCGACTTGATTGAAACATATAAGATCCTGAGGGGACTTGACAGGGTGAATGTGGAAAGGACATTTCCTCTTGTGGGAGAATCTAGAACTAGGAGTCACTGTTTCAAAATAAGGGGTCACCCATTTAGGACAGAGATGAGGAAAAAAAATTTCTCTCACAGGATTGAGACTTTAGAATTCTCTTCCTCAAAAGGTGGTTGAGGCAGACTCCTCAAATATCTTTAAGGCAGAGATAGATAAGATTCTTGATAAGCACAGGGGTGAAAGGTTATTGGGGGTAGGCAGGAATATGAGATTAAAATCAGATCTGATTGAATGGCAGAGCAGGCTCAAGGGGCCGAGTGGCCTACTTCTGCTCATAATTCATAAGTTTGTATGCTCATATTGCCAAGGAGCAGGGTGGCTCTACCCACAGGCAAACCGGGATGGCTCCCAGTCCTACATAGGTTGCACTCCAGCTGCACCCGGTATTAGGACATGAGCATGTACCCTCCTTCAATACCTTTTACCAACACCTTGGTATTTAGTACTTACTGCATTCTGGTGGAAAGGTAATGCCTTTTCTCAGCAGGAGAATTTGGCTGGCCCCTTCCTCCGTCAGTAACACTATAGGCTTACTTGCCTCGCTCTGCGGAAATGTGGCCACTCTTACTTCTGATACAAAATCCTTGCGACTCTCGGGGGTTTTTTAAAAACTCACCCGCAGTCACAGTAGTGCGATAACAGGGATTTGCTGCCGCAGTCAGAGCCATAGCCTGGTGTATGCTCAGACAGGCTTCTTGGTCTCATTCCTCTTCTCAGCAGCATCCTTTCTGGCCTGAGGAGGGCCCCTGTTTTTTCAGCTGTCCCTTCTCTCCCCTTGGTGTTCAGGTTCCTATCACTCTCCCTCCTTCTTAGTTGGTTGAAGTCAGCTAGGGAAGGGCTTCCTTTGGGATGAGGGTTTGTGGACAGCTCAATCAGCAGCCAAAGTTGCTGTTGGTCTGGTCCCTGTTACTCTCTGTTCCTCTAGGAGTTCTTATCGGGGGGTGGGATGGAGTTTTAGAACTCCAAGGAGAATTATTTTATGAAGGTTTTTGTAGGTGGCCTCAATTTCAAGCGTGCATACCCACCGGTCAAAAGCAAGCTGCTTAAGCCATTCAAATTCCAGGTACGTCTGGTCAGGCTGTTTCCTGAGTGTACAGAATTTCAGACTGCACTCCTCTGACAATAACAGGTACGCACTTAAAAAAGCCCTTTTTGCTCCTCATAGCTTGTTGCGCTTTCCTCAGGCAGGACGCAGTAATGTTGTGAGCTTTTCCTATCAGCTCACTCTGCAACAGCTGTGTTGGGTTGGCTACTTTAGCTGTTGTGCTAACCTTTTGAAAGAGATAAAGGCGCCCACCACTTCATCAAATTTAGGGATCAAATGGGCAAACTTGAATACTTCAGCCCCTAAGTCTGAGCTAAGGGTGGTTCCCTCACTCTTCAATTGGCACAGTAAGATCCTTTTTAGCTCAAGCTCTTTTAATTTAAACTCCCTTTCCTTTTCTTACTACTGGAGTGCCTAACTACACCTTTTAATTCTTCCGAGGACAATGCCCTTAACTTCTCACCAGTTACCTCATCCTGTTCTATGAAAGCGCTGACAGCGAATGTGGACATTTAAATACTTCAGTGTTACAAGCCCAAAACAAAGTTTTGCAGTTTTTAAATTGCTTTTTAAGGAACAAATTCCTTTCTGGATTCCAATTCTTTCATCAGTCTATGGGATCAACCCTGGACATGAACCCCCAATTTTTTAACGACCAGGTGAGAAATGATTTTTCAAAATTATTCATTCATGGGATGTGGGCTTCACTGGCTGGGCCAGCATTGATTGCCCATCCCTAGTTGCTCTTGAGAAGGTGGTGGTGAGCTACCTTCTTGAAGCGCTGCAGTCCATATGGTGTAGGTACACCCGCAGTGATGTTAGGGAGGGAGTTTCAGGATTTTGACCCAGCAACAGTGAAGGAAAGGCTGATATATTTCCAAGTCAGGATGGTGAGTGACTTGTAGGGGAACTTCTAGGTGGTGGTGTTCCCATTTATCTGCTGCCCTTGACCTTCAAGGCAGTAATGGTCATGGGTTTGGAAGATGGAGCCTTGGTGAATTCCTGCGGTGCATCTTGTACATGGTACACCCTGTTACTACTGTGCTTCGGTGGTGGAGGGAGTAAATGTTTCTGGATATGGTGCTAATCAAGCGGGCTGCTTTGTCCTGCACGGTGTCCAGCTTCTTCAGTGTTGTAGGAGCTGCACTCATCCAGGCAAGTGGGGAGTATTCCATCACATTCCTGACTTGTGCCTTGTAGATGGTGGACAGGCTTTGGGGAGTCAGGTGGTGAGTTACTAGTCACAGGATTCCTAGCCTCTGACCTGCTCTTGTAGCCACAGTATTTATATGGCTAGTCCAGTTCAGTTTCTGGTCAATGGTAATCCCCAGAATGTTAATAGTGGGGGGGTTCAGTGATGGTAATGCCATTGAACATCAAGGAATGATAGTTGGATTCTCTCTTGTTGGAGATGGTCATTGCCTGACACTTGAGTGGCACGAATGTTACTTACCACTTGTCAGCCCAAGCCCGGATATTGTCCAGGACATGGTTCCCCCCTATTCAACCTCCTCGGTTGGTCACAACAAAGGTCTAAGTTTAGTTTTCATGAGCATATGCTTTTTCCAAATCAGATTTTTATTTAACTGTTTAAGCTATGAGCAGTGAGGGACCAAGCAAGGTTCTCTCAAGTTAAAATAAGAGCAAGTTTATTAACCACTAAACCTGAGAAAAATAATAAAAACATGACGTTGACCATTCAGCCCTGTCATTTGGGCCCACATCCCTTGTTTCTGATAAGTGTGAGTTAGAGTCCAATTAAAAAAGATAAAAGAATATACTGTTAAGTGTCCCTTGATTGTCCTTGAGGCATAGGTTTTAAATGCTGCAGCCGATAAGGGTTAGCTTGTTTCTTGGATGCAGTCAGATGTAGATGTTGCAATTATTACGAGATCTCGGTTTGCTGGTTGGTCTCTGGCAGAGTTGGCTTCTCTAACTAGACGACACACTTGTTCCAAAAGAAAGAGGGAAAGAGAGCAGCCTTCGGCCTGTTTCCTCTGCTCAAAACTTTCTCGACACTGCCTGTGTCACATGCAATCTCTCTCTAGTCATCTCTCTAAGGGCATCCTTTCCTTGAAATACTTCACCCATTGTGTACTTCCAAGAGGTTTTGGATGAGTCTGTCTGTGGCAGCCATTGTTTCAATATCCAGTGCTTTGCATTTTTAATGCCTCTTCCTTAGACGGTTATGAGTTTCAATGGGTATCTGGATTATAGGAAATGTCTCTCCCTTCACATTTCCCTGAGGGTGATTTGTTTGTTTGTTTGTTTCTCACCTTCACCTTGGAATGTGGCCTTGCATTTTTAAGCAGTTTGCTCTGTTTCAGTTCAAATTGTAGAATCTCCAGTCAGTTGGAAGTTGAAAAATCGTATTTACAAAAATAAAGGGGCATAGCCTCGTGACAGTACTCTCCACTTGCCTGGATGAGTGCAGCTCCAATAACACTCAAGAAGTTCAATATCATCCATGACAAAGCATTCCATCCAACACCTTAAACATTCACTCCCTCCATCACCAATGCACAGTGGCAGTAGAGTGCACCATTTATAAGATGCACTGCAGCAACTCACCAAGGCTCCTTCAACAGCACCTCCCAAACCCACAACCTCTGCCACCTAAAAGGGCAAGGGCAGCATATGCATAAGAATACCACCAACTGCAAGTTCCACTCCTCACCACACATTGCCCTGACTTCAAACTATATTGCCATTCCTTCACTGTTGCTGGGTCAATATCCTGGAACTCCAACCACCCAATGCCTGACCATGCCCCCCCGCCCCCCCAACAGCACAGTGGGTGTACCTACAACGTACCACTGCAGTGATTCAAGAAAGCTCACCACCTCTTTCTCAAGGGCAATTAGGGATGGGCAATAAATGCTGGCCTAGCCAGTGACACCCACAGTCCATGAAAGGATAAATTTTAAAAAGCCACCCAGCAAACATACAACACATTCTGAATAACTCTTAAAAGGAAAACTATAGAAAGCCCTTTCAAGAACTCACCTTCCAGCCTCCTGTCTGCAGGATCTAAATGGGGAGGGAAAAATTGGAAAATCCATCTCCATGACATGACACAGCTTCTGACACTTGATTATAAGCAATACTGCAATGGCCGGGGGACAGATCAGCAGTAGACTTGCAATGTCCAGTGCAGATTGGGGGTAAAGGAGCCAACCTACGAAGGGAGACAACTGAAAAGATACACACCGCAGCTAGAATGCAAATACAAATTCAAAAATGAAAATTACCCCAATTCAGAAGAAAATGCACAATGTAGTTCTGAATGCACTCTGAATAGGACTACATAACTACAGCTTCCAGCTTTTTTGAAAAAAAAATCACAAAGATATACGAGACAAAGAATCAACACTGTGAGGCTCAACAGAGTTTTGAGGGCAAATTACTGAAATAGCTTCAAGAATCCACAAACATTCTACAAATATGGTAACGTATAGGCAGCACTGAAAATGCCCTGGAGTATAACAATTAATAAACGCAGCGTAACTAAATATTGAATAAACGACTGTTTTGTGGTGTTTGCTTACACATTAAAGATACCGTAATCAATCTAACATTACTCTAAATTCCCTTGTAATAACTAGCAAAATGTTACGCCAATGTTTTTTTTTATAAAAAGAACAGAATTAAGTAATAGCTTATGAATACAAGAGTAGCTGTTGTAGAGCAGTACTGAAAAGGAACAAGTATTCCAAAAGCCACTTCAAGTTGCCACTTTTGAGATTAGTTAAACACATTGCTTAAGGTACTGCAAGATGGAATGACTGTCATTAATTCACTCCTTGCTATATTTTACAGAATATAAACCTCCCTTATTGCAAAGAATAATTTATCGGAATAAGTGATTTGTTGAGATGTTTGATATTGCCAATGACATTTTAAATGTTTCTTAGTTTACCGATCTGATTCTTTGTTAAGAAGCACTAGAAAGATTAAAGTAATGTAGGAGTGACACAAGTATAGCTGTGATTAATTACACAAGACATGAACTGCATCATAACAGGTACTGCATATAGTCCAGCTGCATTAGGATTTCTAAGCAGGTGAACAATGGGGATGCCCATGCTGCATTTGCACAGGATGTACATGACCACGCAATATATTTGTACTGGGATATCAGCAGGCTCGCCTGAGACAGGTGGTTATGGATTCAAACGCTTTGCAGAATAACTTGCATTTATATTGCACCTTTAACATTCTTAAAGAAAAGACTTTTAATGAGTTTTACAGTGCTGTTATCAAACAAAATTTGACACCGAGCAACACAAGGAGACGTTCAGACAGGTGACCAAATGCTTGGTCAAAGAGGTAGGTTTTAGTCAGAGCAGTGGAGGAGGTTGAAGTGAATTCCACAGCTTACGGCACAGGTAACTGAAGACATAGTCACCAACGGTGAAGCAAAAATCAGGAAACTGCAGGAAGTCACAGTTGGGTGAGTGCAGAGAGCTCAGAGGATTGTATGGCTGGAGAAGGTTACAGAGATCACAAGGAATTTGGAAATAAGAGTATTGTACACTACAGGTTGATATTCCAGTGCAGCGTTGATTGAGTTCTACATCATTAAGATGTAATCCTGCATATGAAAAGTTAAAATGAGGCATGGCCTGCTTGTTCCATTGGTTCAGGTGTACGTTAAAGAATCTCATGAAGAAGTTCTCCAACTAAAGTGGCCAACATTACAACAACCAGCACAAAGAAAATTAACTAGTTCATTTCTATGCTGTCTGCAAAATGGTTACCATGTTTGTCAATCTAACCAGTATTCATATTATGTGAAGGGCTTTGGCACATAAGAGTCTGGTGGGGCATCTCGGGCTCTTATCTCCAGTCTTCCCAAGACCCAGTCATGCCACCCTTCATTTATCCCCCCTTAGTAATTTGATTCTATTAAATCCCCGATGCAATTTATCACTGCTGTCACAACCGGTCCCCAGGTGAGGTCCCTTAATTTGTCATGATTCTGGATGCGATACCCCAAATTGTTATGCTTCCAGGTGAGGAGGGTGATGAGCAAGCTTCCTTTGTTTATTCAACCTCATCAGTTGGTCGCAACAAGGTTAATTTTAATAGGATTCCTTCCTTTGTGGATACCTTTTCCCAATCTAAGTGTATTTATGTTTTAAAAGGAGCCAATTTAACCAAGCTTTGAGACAAAGAGTGAGATTATTAGTTACTAAAAACCAAATAAAAATAAAAATAAAAAGGCAAGGCATACACACAGATTAGAAATGAGAAGTTGAGTCCAAAAATAAAAGTTTAAAAAGATATATGCATCAGTCTGTGGCTTGATGGTAAAGAGTAGATGGCAAAACGTTGTGGTCGTCAAATTGGGTGATTCCAGTAGAGCTGACTTTGGCAGCTGAGCAGTTGGTTTGGAGACACTTGGTTCTGCAGGTTAGCTGAAGGAGTTGTCCTGTTTCCTTTTTGACTGTGGCTTTGCTGACCTGTGACTTGCCTCCAGCAACAGAGAAATAGTTTTTTTTTACCTGTAATCTGCAGGGATTCCTAGTTGATGTTCTTCAGCTGTGACCTTCGCAGCACACACTAGCACACCAGAACTAGAACACCAGAACTAGCACACAGACCAGGTTTGCAGCTAGCTTTTTAACTCCTTTCCTTGTGTATTCCTGGAAGGGAAAAACAAACATGTCTTTCGCCCATATTCTGCTTTCTTTAAATTCATTTATGGGATGTGGGCATCACTGGCTAGACCAGCATTTACTGCCCATCCCTAATTCCCCTTGAGAAGGTGGTGGTGAGCTGCCTTCTTAAATCGCTGGAGTCCATGTGGTGTATGTACACCCACAGTGCTGTTAGGAAGGGAGTTCCAGGATTTTGACCCAGCAACAGTGAAGGAACGACAATATAATTCCAAGTCAGAGTGCTGAGTGGCTTGGAGGGGACTTCCAGGTGGTGGTGTTTCCTTCTATCTGCTGCCCTCGTCTTTCTAGATGGTAGCGGTTGTGGGCTTCGAAGGTGCTGCCTGATGAGCCTTGGCGAGTTTCTACAGTGCATCTTGAAGATGGTTCACACTGCTGCCACTGTGCATCAGTGGGGGAGTGACTGAATGTTTGTGGAAGGGGTGCCAATCAAGTGAGCTACTATTATGTCCTGGATGGTGTCAAGCTTCTTGAGTGTTGTTGGAGCTGCACTCATCCAGACAAGTGGAGAATATTCCATCACATTCCCGAATTGTGCCCTGTAGATGGTGGACAGGCTTTGGGGAGTCAGGTGGAGAGTTACTCATCACAGGATTCCTAGCTTCTGACCAGCTCTTGTACCAACAGTCTTTATATGTCTAGTCCAGTTCAGTTTCTGGTCAATGGCAGCCCCCAGGATGCTGATAGTGGGGGATTCAGTGATGGTAAAACCATTGAATGTCAAGAGGCAATGGTTAGATTCTCTCTTGTTGGAGATGGTCATTGCCTGGCACTTGTGTGGCATGAATGTTATTTGCCACTGATCAGCCCAAGCTGGATATTGTCAAGGTCTAGCTACATTTGGACATGGACTGCTTCAAAATCTAAGGAGTCGTGAATAGATGTTGAGCGTTGTGCAATCATTAGCAAACATCCCCTCTGCTGACCTCATGATGGAGGGAAGGTCATTGATGAAGCAGCTGGAGATGGTTGGACTTAGGATACATGTTCCTTTCTAAAACAGTTGAACCCACAGTCAAGGCAACCATCTCAACCTTTCAGTCTTTCATTTTGTCTCTTTTGCTCTCACTCATAGACATGGCCACCTTGTATACCTCACCACCCACATCCCCCTAATGTTTATATTCTCACTTCATTCCATGGCTGACCCTGGAATAAGCTCTCCAGGAAGCTAATAACTGAATTTTCAAACTTCCAAAACACAAGCCTTTGGTCCTCAATTCACCATGATGCTTCTGCAGCCATCAATCTGGTCAAGCACTCTCTCACTTCCACTTTTGGTGCTTTTTTTACCCCCAGCAGAACCTTTACTCTCCCCATCCTGGTCATCCTCACGTTACAACTCTCATCTTCCTCCCTAAAAGTTAAGGAAGGGGTAGAAGACTTGAGCATGTCTAGCACTTAACCGGTTAAAGCATCAACCATCACATCTGGCTGGACTACGTCAAGTGTTTCTGGGCTCACGTCAGGATCATCCTGGAAAATGAAGATAAACCTCAGCTTCTTTTCTGTCATGCCAATATCTTCTCAAAATCACTTTCCTCTGAATGAATTCATCTAGATTTGATCCGCATCCCCAATTTTGACCAAGGTTGCTATTTGGATTTTAATCCATTGAGTTAAATGTGACAGAATCAAATCAGAAATCAAGGTCTCATTTTATTTGGCCTATGCAAATGGACAGAGGGACAGTGGAACCAATAGCAAGGGAGATCATAGCAGAGAACAAAATTGATGGCTTTGATCATCCAATTAATTGAAATTTTAGTTTATCCTACAACTTGATGTCACAAAGTTAGTCGCACAACACAGCAGTAGTTACAGGATTGAGGCAGTTCAGGTACAGCTCTGAGCACTCAAGATACAATAATACCGATCCTGTGCGTGGAGATAACATCACCAATGTATATAATGTAGATGAGGGGGCAAAGAGTGAAGGACAGATGTTTGAGAGGGTTGTATCAGAACAGGAAAGAAAGTCTGCAGATGCATTAGTTGTGTTTGAACAGATAGGAGTGGAACCAGGCAAGTATAGTTGCACGGGAATGTACAAACAAGAGGTAAAAGAGGAAGATGATGTAGTTGACCATATTGAGTGCTGCAAAGAAGTTGAGAATGGAGAGGAATAACACACCATGAGCACACAGAATCATTCTTCTGACTTTAATCCACCTATAATTCTGCAGCTGTGAGCAGATCAACAGCTGGACGAAAAGATTTGGGGGGGGGGGGCGGGGGGCGGTGGACACAAACAAAGAACTGGAAGGCAATACTACTAAAGAAAAAGAGAAGGCTAAAGTTGACCATGCTAAATATGGACCTTTGGAGTGGAGTTCTTAAAAGGCACTGGACAATGTGGGAACTTCACATCCATTCAAAACCGCCAAAGCATGCTGGGCCATGAGCAACTTTAAAATGGGGGCAGGATAAAACAGTTATTGCTATTTACAATATTTCAGAAAATTACTGTTTGCTCTGTTTATCAAGCAAAATATTTCTACCACATATGAGTAGAGCAAAGCTGCATAGAAACCTGTAAATAACTATCAGGAAGACAGTGCCTGACATATTTATCAACGTATACTTTAAATTTCTGAGAAAGTACGATTGCTAACCAATTCAGACCAAGCTGTACATAAATACACCAATTTTTTTTCAACTGGCAGTTTAACTGGAACTTGCAGCTTCATTTTCAGCAGATCTGTGACGAATGTCCATGCACAACATGCTGAGAAAAAGGTGTGTGGGGTGGGGTGGGGTGCGGGGGGGTTTGTGCAAGGGGATTTTAAAAGAATTATGAGGACAAAAACTTGTCTGGTCATTAATAGCTTTGAACTGCAATTTAAGAAAAGTCATTTTGTTGTCTTTTTTGACTTCAGAAAGACAGAATATGATCACAAGAAGCATTTGCTTACTGAAACCCCACTATTGAGTTTGTCGGCATCATGCCAGATGATAGTTCTTGCACTGTTACTCAAGACTGGGAGTCATATGTAATGCAGCTACCACTTTCCTGAAACCTCATCTGCTGCAATTCTCCTTTACTGGAGAAGACAGAAGGGCAGTGGGGTGGGGGGGTGGGGAGGGTTGCTTGACACTTTTACTTGCTCTCAAAACATGGAGGTTATGCAGATTAATCCAGCAAATTCAATCCAGGTCATCTTTCTAATGGGCATTCAGAAAAATGAAAATAACAAAGAAATGAAGTGTAAAACAGCAACTAATCTTATTTAGTGTTTCCATCTAAGGATGGATGCAACAGTCAAGTTCTTAAAAGGCACTGGACAATGTGGAACGTCACAGCCATTCAAAACCACCAAAGCATGTTGGGCCATCAACAAATTTAAAATGGAGACAGGAAAAATGGTTATTGCTATTTACGATATTTCAGAAAATTACTGTTTGCTCAACTTATCAAGCAAAATATCTCTATCACATGAGTAGAGCAAAGCTGCATAGAAACCTGTAAATAACGATCAGGATTCCCATGCTCATTTCCATTGGTTTTAACAAGCATAACCATAATTTCTCACTATACTAAATTATACACTTGTCACCATTTGATGAAGAAAATATTGGATGTAGATATATGACTCTGACAGTATAGTGGGGTGAAAGAAAGGGCTGTGGTAACTCAACAATACAAATGCACTGTGCTGAGGCAAGGAGAGGAAGGCAGACATTTCTTGTAGCTTTTTCTTTATTAACTAAACTATTTGGGAGCTGTGATTTAAAGACAGAGGGGCAATTAGCCAATATAGATCTGAAAGTCCTAGTTAGGGGGGCCAGGAAATATGGACACAAGGACACAAGTAGCCTCAGCAATCTTGGTATAGGCAGCAGAAAAATCAACTGGGGTTCCAACTTCTTATTGATCATCAGTGGCCTCCTGCTGTGAAGTGCCTAAGTGTGGACACGAGATTAGATAGATTGGTCGTGATCCTGGACAGCTGAACAGCCTTCCATCATTCACCATCTAGGTTCACGCAAAAACTGCAACTTAGGTGAAGAGGAGAATTCATCAGTGCAACTATATCCAAGTAAGAGTCAGCACCTTCAGGAGAGCAGCAGATGAATTCGCAGGGATAGTCGAGTAGAAAAGAAACATCTAGGAATCAAGATGGAGCACAGCAATACTGGTATTTGACAGGGGTGTGAAAATGAAAATGAAAATAAATTGCATTCGTTAGTAAGTATGGGGTTCATTTATAAATGTTAAGGCAGTCTCTACACCCTGAAGAATGTGCACTGCTATAAGATCTGGTGAAAACAAATAAGAATTCATAATTGAAGCATTTTAGAAGAGTAAACTGATCTTGAAGCATGAAACATGAAACATTTTACTGAAGTCCAGCTGAAATTGTTGCTGGTTGATGTTTAAATGCACATTTTACTTTAATGTGCTACAATGTATGCAGATTAATCCCTGCAAGGTCCCACTGAGTGGCAGACTACTTTGAAAGTACAGTAAATAAAGATGTTGATGAAAATAGGAAACATGAAGGATATATCACAGATATACTTATCAGAAAGATTTTCCCTTGGTAAACATAATTGTGGCACAGAAACATAAAATATTGAAAATGCACAACTGGTCTGCAAATACAAAATGGAAAGGACAAGTTAATATTTCAGATTAACTGCTGTGTCTTTTGAGCATTTTGTGGCTTAATTTCAAATTGCTAACACTCTCAGTTCTAATAGTTGCTCACAAAGATCAGTAGAGGCAAGGTAGGTCATTCAGCCCATCTGGTTCATCCAAAAGGCAACCACGGCTTTCAAAGGTTCATAGTTTTCAACTATAGCAGTTTTTGACAGTGAAATCAGAATATAAAATGCGATCAGAATGCCACATAAAAAAATACCACATAAGTCACATCTTTATGCGTGTTTTTACCCTCCAAGCTAAAGATGAATGTTTTACTGAAAAAGCAACTTAAAAAATTAAGACTATGAACACTGCTCATATAGTTATGAAGTCAACAAATGACAACGGAATTGATTGCTAAGAATCACTTGTCCAATGGACATTAAGCAACAGGAACTCTGATGGGTGGCTCCACAAATAGACAAGGCACAAAGTTCCCCACATACTGAGTTTCAAGACGATACATCCAGTTGGGAGTATGCTGAAAACTGAGTATGAAGTGAGGGATTATTTTTGAGATCCCTGACTGTTTCTAATTTAATGTTGAGGCATAGACTCAAGCTCAGTATATAAGTATCACACTTACAGATGATACCAAGCAAGGAGGGACAGCTGAATCCAGGAAACAGCTTGGGAACTACAAAATGAGTTAAACAAAGTAGTTTTGGGAAGAGCAAAGGCAGATAAAATTTAATATGGGCACGTGTAACATACAGCACAAAGGGAAAAAATTAGGTGAATAGTGTGATTTGTATAGAAAATATCAAAGGGATTGAAAGTAGTTTGGAGATGACATTGAACAGGAGATTGTAACAAACAAGGAGGATGAGAGAGAGTGGGAAGGTTAGTCCAAGGATAAATGTAGGTGCATTCATCCATCCTGAAAGAATTTTCAGCCCCTCCCTTCCAAACACAACATCCAAACATTTCTTAAATCCATGTTTTTGTACCACTATCTGATCTAGAAGTTAGTAACAGGCCCTCATCCTTCAGTGTGAAGCTAAACTTCCTGATATCAATCCTAAATTTGTCTTTCATTATTTTGAATCTATGCTCCCCTAGTTCTAATGTCATGTTAGTTTTATCAAGCTTCTTAGATTTACTGTTACACTATTTTAAAAAATGGCCCAATCAAGACACGGCACAGTTTAAGCATGACTTCCTCCAACTTGTAGTTGATTTTTCTAGCTTATGTGGTTCAGCAATTTACTAGCTTTTTTAATAGATGTTCTGTAGAGCCTGGTTATGGGGGGTGCCAAATCCACCAAAATCTCCAAACTACTTTCAATCCCTTTGGTATTTTCTATACAAATCACACTATTCTCCTAATTTTTTCCCTTTGTGCTGTATGTTACACGTGCCCATATTAAATTTTAAACAAAAACAGAATTACCTGGAAAAACTCAGCAGGTCTGGCAGCATTGGCGGAGAAGAAAAGAGTTGACGTTTCGAGTCCTCATGACCCTTCAACAGAACTTGAGTTCTGTTGAAGGGTCATGAAGACTCGAAACGTCAATTCTTTTCTTCCCCGCCGATGCTGCCAGACCTGCTGAGTTTTTCCAGGTAATTCTGTTTTTGTTTTGGATTTCCAGCATCCGCAGTTTTTTTGTTTTTATCATATTAAATTTTATCTGCCTTTGCTCTTCTCAAAACTACTTTGTTTAATCATTTTGTAGTTCCCAAGCTGTTTCCTGGATTCAGCTGTCCCTCCTTGCTTGCTATCATCTGTAAGTGTGATACTTTTATACTGAGCTTGAGTCTATGCCTCTACATTAAATTAGAAACAATCAGGGATCTCAAAAATAATCCCTCACTTCATACACAGCTTTCACCATGCTCCCAACTGGATGTATTGTCTTGAACAAGCACCCATTGTTTCATACTATTCAGCCAATTTCTTACCAGGCTTTCCAGGTGCCACTTTAACAAAAAACAAAATCAGGAAAGTTATTCAACCAGGGTATTTGCCTCTAAAGCAAGACTCACAGACCATAGTTGTCTCAGTCTGCTTTGTCACCAATCTTTAAAATAGGTATAACGAGGTTTCCATTTCCAAGCTACCACAATCTTACCAGTGTTCTTGGTAGTTCTTCCAAGAGATCATCAACCTCTCACAAACCTCATTCCTTTATCTCATTATCGATGAATTGAGATACCTTGCAGGTATGCACATGGAGTTTAAGCACACAATGAAAACTGGTTTATTCTGGTTTGCTTATATACATACATACACAAATAGCCACAAGAGGGTAATATTACATGACTACTATTCAGCCTGTCCAGGATTTCTGTTTCATTTATGTTGAAATAATTAACCCTATTTGAATTATCGCCAGTGAATACTTGGAAGAAATAATTTATTTTAGGCTTATCCTCAATTTACACCCATTTAGATTTCTTCATGTTTCCCACCTCTTCTCACTTCCCTCTTAATGTTACAGAATTGAAAAAACGTTTCTTTTAATGTTAAATGCAGCTGTGCTCTTTTTCTGTTAAGAAATTGCATTTATATTGCATTTTTAATTTGGTACATGTTCCAAAGTACTTCACAGGAGTGTGAACAAAATTTATTAAATATCAAAGGTCACTGTCACAAAAGTATAAGCTCACTGACTGCCAGTGAACATTTGTGTTCACTGTATTCACTGTTGCATATTATTGTGAACCTCCAATCTGCCAGCTAAAAAGCAATATTGGGTGAGCCTGAGACAAAGGCTGCAGCTGGGGAAAGGTAAATGTGATCAAAGGGATATGTCAAGACAACGGCCGATAGGGAAGGAAATAAAATCAACATCCCTCGAAAAGACCATCCTCTGTAAATCAACATTTCTGAAAGAGTCAAGGAAATGAACTAATCAGAAGCCTGACAACAGGTGCAAGTCTGTTCTTTCCATTGGGAAGTTTAATGAAGCATTGGGAGCTTAAAAAGGGTTAAACGAATAAATAAGAGGGTAGGGAAAAGGCCTGAGAAATACCAGTGATGCTGATATCTGTTCTCATTTTTCAGCAGTGTAAGGGTTGCATAATGCAGAAGTTGTTACCCCTCAGATCCTCGAGTAGAACTAATAAAGTTCAATTTTATTGACACAAACAACATAATTAGGAAAGTTATAATTAGAACCTCATTTTACATTTCAATTCTGTGCTCGGAAAGTAAAATTAAAGTGTAAAATATATTTTTTTAAATCTGCAGAGGTTGGAAGGAATATATCACAAGATAAAGTGGCATTCTAGAGGGAAAACATATTGCCAGGTTTAGTTCATATTTTCTATTTTTCGGTTAACTGGAGGATAATTTTAGACAGTTATTTCACATTTGTCATGTTGTGTGTGATAGTGAATTTAGTGTATGACCAAGGGAGAATGAGTAAGAAATAATGCTGACCACAACTAGAGCAGCCATGATCTTTTTTGAACGGCGGAGCAGGCTCAAAAGGCCAAGTGGCCCATTCCTGCTCCTAAGTCCCACGGTCTTATGATACACATGAGGCCAAATTACACAGGTGGCTAAGGAAATTACAGCTTCCATGAAAACACTTCATGGAAGTGGGGATATGATGTAGACATGCAAAGGAACATATGCATTGGTCCAACATTTCACTTCAGATGCCTACACCCTAAAACCTCAAAGAAAGCAATCAGACACAAAAGCTGGGTAGCAATTTTTTGAGTTTTATTTTTGTCTAAGTTTCTTATTTATTCTTGCCCCCTATTTCATTCACCTGCAGCCAAAAAAACACATGGCCACTGGTCACTGCTCCCAAGGTATAATGGTCCCTCTCCTGATTTTCCTTCCCCCTGAAGAATAAAGCAGCACTCTTTACTTCTCATTTCTCTGTCCAACACAGATCTGATCTGATCATTGTCCCACTAAGTCTGCTGAAAGATAGAAACAAAGAAGGAGACTTTCCAAATATATCCAAGTTCTCAGTCCATTTCTCTTAAAAAAATAAAAATGTTTACTGCATAAAACTAATTGTTTTAAATTCTGAGCTTAAAAAAAATGTAAACTCCACGAGAAAGCTAACAAAGAGTCCTGGAGATGCCATGGGTCTTACTCAAAACTGTTGACATTCAAGAGCTGGAATATGCACTAAACTCAACCCCATATTTCACAGGGTTCATCACCTTTAAAATAAACCATATTCTGATTGAACCTCTCCAATGATTCAGTTACTAAGATCCATGTAGCGGAGGTATCCAGAAGGCTCCATATTCCATCATCACTTCATACTGAGGGAGCTGATGACAGTTGGGGCAGTATTATTGCTAATATGGGCTTTGAAGCCATCTTTCTTGGGGAGGGGATAGGCTATCAGGCATTGTTATCCAGATTGCATAGCACAGGTGTTGGTTGAAAAGCAGTCCAGTCAGAGACCTTCAGCATGTTCCTCCATTACTGCTGACCTATTGGATGGTCTGAGCTGCTGATTTCTCCCTCCTATCTTGCAGGAGATAAATATAGATAAGAATATAACTACTTTGTGGGAAACCTGCCACAGATTCACCTCCTTTATGAACGCAAACATACATTAAATGGAAACCCTTATTGCACCAAGCAGAGTGGAATTTAACACTCAGGCAAACAAAATGCTGTAAATAAGGAAGCCACGAGAACATAAAAACAAAGAACACAAGAAGGCAATACGGCCCCTTACCCCTGTTCCACCAATGAATAGGATCAGGGCTGACCTTCTATCACAAATACACTTTGCTGCCCTATCCTCATATCCTCCAATTTCCTTTGTGTACAAAAATCTAATCGATCTCATTCTTGAATATACTCAATGACTGAACATTCACCCTCCAGGTACAGAATGTCCAAAAATTCCCAAACCTCTGAATGAAAAAAATTCCCATCTCAGTCCTAAATAACCAACTCCTTACCACTTTGTTTATATCTAGCCAATCTAAGCACAAAATTAAAAATTCTTATTCTGCATCAGATATAGAGTAGAAATGCAAGAAATTTATCTCACTTGCAAGGGAAGCTTTTCTGGGCAAAAGCATATTACTGAATTTGAAGTCTCAAGTTTAAGACAAAAGTAAAATGTTCAACTGCAGGAAATCTCTCCTGGTTCTACACCAGAATAAATTAACCTAAGCATTTTGTTGGTATTTTTCTGCATCACTTTTTTTTGGGCAATAGATATTCAAAAGTGACATGAGGACATCATTTGCAACTTTTGGATGCTGGGCAAGTAGGAGCATTGATTTTCTTTGAGTTTAATTCCTTTGTTGCCTGAACTGTAACAAGCAAAAATGAACTTGACTTGAAACAAACATAGACATATGCTGGAGAAAAGGAATAAGTCATTTGGTAAGGAAAGAGCCAAAATGGACCACCAATCATCAGGGGAAGCAGGAGAAATATGTTATGACACTGAATCAGTTTTCTCTCCAGGTTTATGTAATATATTAGTGGCAGCACAGTAGAGGAAAAATTGCACTAAAACAAATATGGTTTGATATTGTGCTTATCTGATGCTCTCAATTCAGCACCTCCAACTGCTCCCATTATTAGCACCACCAGCGGCAGCTCTGTCACTGCCAATATTGTTGAACACAACACAAATTTATAAGGATCCTACACACAACTTGTATAATCCCAAGAATGGATGAACATGTGCTTGGTAAGCTGTAACTCTGATATTTTTGTTATCACACCAAAGATTCCTGCTCGGAAATCCAAGGCTTTGGATGTTATCTGCTGAATGTGCGTTTTCCATTGAAGGTTGTTTTTATAATGAACTCCCAGATATGGTTGTGTTACCTACCTGTTGAAGAAATTGATTACAGAACTTAAAATTGTCTGTTGGTGGATCCCTTTTGTTGGTGATGCACATGACATAGCCCTTTTTGATTTAATGGATTAATTTGATTGATTAATTAATGGAGTTCTGCAACATTCTAGTCTTGTTTGGGAGGTAAGTGTTGCATTGTTTTCAAATACAATCACATCTCAATCTCACCGAGGGGAATATTTCAATTAATCCAAGGCTGAAAAGACATTGATGACAGAAATTGCACTAGTTTAAGCGTCAAAAGGGTCTGTAGAGAATTTGACCAGATAACCAAGGCTAGATAAATGAGTTGCACTTTTCAAAGGTGTGGGAAGAAAAAAGCAAAGCGGTACAGGTAACAGCAATGAGGTATAAATCAAGTCTATTTTATTTTCGAGGTCTGATTTTTAAAAGGCAGCAACTGCAAAAACACCCTTATTATCATTTCCAATTATTCAACCAAATTTATAACACAAATGGGTAACCATTAAGTAGGTTGTTTTGACAGAACACGAATAATAAATAAAAAAAGTGACAAACTCGTAAACATACACCAATAGAATAATGTTGATGCACAATGTTTTGGGGAATCATTTTAAAATTCAGATGATGACAACAAAAAACACACCTGGGAATTACACTGTGAACAGAGGTGGTTTACTTGGAATCATTAAACAAGAAATTGTGAAAACAAAAACAGAAACATTTTGCAGAAATAATAAGCTGCATGAAGAGGCAAAATATTTAAGATAAATAATATAACTGTTTATGTTCTGGAATCTCAACAATCAGATTGATTTTTTTTATTATAAAGTGTGCTTAAAATTATGAGTAACTATTTTTTGTGGTTTCAAACATATAATGCACTGAAGTTTCAAAGCATGGACAATTTATTCAGTGAGAGACCGAAATAGGACTCAGCAGGATGACGTTTATAGCTGGCAGGGATCGAACTCATGGTCATCAGGAACAGAAATTCACTCCTGGCAATCCGGATAAAAAGCATAAAATGCTGGAAAATACACGGCAGGTCATGCAGCATATGTAGAGAGAGAAACAGATCAAACCTTTCAGGTCAATGACCTTTGTCAGAACTGGAAAGGGATGTAACAGAATTTTAGCAAGTACAGAGGTAGGGAATGATGGTGGTGAGGTAGAGAAAGAACTGTAAGCTATCATAAATCTGTAAAACACCTGCCTTTTACCTCCTCCATTCCCACCATCCAGGACCACAAACAGCCCTTCCAAGTGAAACTGTGATTTACTAGCACTTTTCAACTGGTCATGATGCATTCTCCTCTACATCAAGGACCTCAAATGCAAATTGGTGACCGCAATTCTATTCACAAGTGTGACCTCCCATTTCCAGTCACCTGTCATTTTAATTCTCTGCGGCCCTCCCACACTGTCCCAATGAAGTTCAACATAAGCTCAAGGAACAGCACTCATCTTGAGATTAGGCACATTATCTGTCATTGTTGCTAGGGTGTTAGGCGTGGTAGTCATGGGTTTGGGCTTAATGACAATGCTGGAGGCAAAACTTCATAAACTCCACCTTTTATTGAACATAACGCAAACTATTTACAATATAGACTCAGCACGAGGCTCTACATTGAATGCCCTCTCTCAATGTTCTGTTCTCATGTGGTCTTATGTCACTGATGATATAGACTATATATTTACAAATTTAACATTAACCCTTTGTACTACATCCCACCCCACCCCACCACGGAAGTAAGTGTCTGCCTTCATCTAATTCTGAGATGCTTCCACGGTCTGGATGGAAATGAGGATGCTATCAGCAGTTCTTTTTGCTCTTGGTGATGGCTGTAATTTGGCTAATTAGCACAATGGATTCCTTTAATTCTCCAGATTGCATCAGAGTACAAGAATTTCATTGTTCTTTTCACGAAGTTGCAACAGTTCATCTGCCTTAATTTTTAGGTCGGCAGTCAGCCAACTGTTTCCCATCTCAGTCCTAAATAACCAACTCCTTACCACTTTGTTTATATCTAGCCAATCTAAGCACAAAATTAAAAATTCTTATTCTGCATCAGATATAGAGTAGAAATGCAAGAAATTTATCTCACTTGCAAGGGAAGCTTTTCTGGGCAAAAGCATATTACTGAATTTGAAGTCTCAAGTTTAAGACAAAAGTAAAATGTTCAACTGCAGGAAATCTCTCCTGGTTCTACACCAGAATAAATTCATCAGCAATTCCTTTTCCTGTTCAAGTTGTTTTTCATGATACTTCTGATGCTCGAAGTTCATCAGGTTTTAATTGAAGGTCTGTCTTTGTTGAATTTGCTTCTACAAGTTGATAGTTTAGATGTTTCAAGTCTTAAGTGTTCTACTTCCTATGACCAATACTCCAGTGTTCTCACCAGTTCTCATTTCTCATTAGCAAACTCATCTTTCAGGCGTGCAAGTTGGTTCCCGACACTGATCAGTTTTTCCACAGCAAAGCCTAATTCCTCATGCAGCCTTTGACTTTCATGCATTTCTGATAATAACTTTCCTTGGCCCCGGGCTAGTTGTTTTCTTTCCTCAAATTTGTCTGGTTCCTTCACCTGGTGTTCCAGGGAAATCTTGTCTGGTTTCCTCAAGGTTTTCCAATTCATCTCCTTTAAAAGATGAGCTTTAGATCTGTGCAAGATTTTCAACTGAACAGTAATTGTGGATCAGAAAGTTTGTGATTTCTCTTCCTTTGTATTGGAGTTGAGCAGTCAACTGTCCTTTGATCTTCAGCTGAATGCTTCCTGGACCATGGAGTCTTATGGTGGATGGCTGAAGTATGTCTGGTTTTAACCACTATTCTGTGTCTGAAAGAATTGAAACTTCTGCTCCAGTCCTAGTTTGAAGTTTGTTTTATGTCTATTGACCATAATGGGCAGCATTTCATGTCCCACAGGTGGGCGCATGCCCGACCCGATTGGGCGTAAAATCGTGCAAGACGATGTTGGATGAACATTAATTGGCCAGCCAGCGTGAAATCGCGGTCAGGGGTCGATCACTGTCAGCAATCCATTTCCCGGCAGCTCCTAGGCCCACCCGTCAAAAGTAAAATTCAGGCCAATATCTGCATATGATCTTGTAATTTCTCCCAAGAATGGTACTTTTGGTTCTTTTAATTCTTCAACATCTTGAGTGCATTCAATTTCTTGAATGGTGGATGATCTTGGCTGATTCTCCTTTAATTGCTTTGTTAAGATCTATCTGTTGCAGCAAATGGTGTTAAAATGGCCTCTCTTCTTGCAGAGGCACTCTGCAATTTGGCAGGGCATTCTTTGCATTGATGCAGCCTTTACCCACCACTACAAGAATACTGAATGATGGTGGCTACTGTGCCCTATTCACTTTTTCTCTGTTTGTGGTTAGGTGTGCTGCAATTTGTGTGTGCTATATACTAGACCGTATCAACCATTTTTCTCCATGAGATTTCTTCTTCGCCTCAAAAAAAATTTTGTTTTTCTTTCTCTCTTCTGTCTGCCTCACTATTTGTACAGCTACCAATAGGGTCAAATCTTCCATCGGCTGCAAAATATCTGATAGTGTCTTTTCTAAGGATCCCAAGACAATCCTGAATTAATTCATCTTTCAGGGCTCCGTATTCACAATTTTCAATATAGCTCACTAATAAAGGAATCTATGCTCTTACTTCATCTTTGGGTGCACCTGTTAAATTTTGCTCTCTCTATAATGGTGGTTTAAGTATCAAAGTCTTTGATAATATCTTATGTCACCGGGTCTTCGTTTATTCCGTCTGACCATATCGTCTACACTACTGCCTAATGCATAGAGTAACGTACTGGCCTACTCCTCGCTAGTCTTTCCTGTCTGATGCTGTTCTATATCTGGTAAATGTGCGATGCCAGTTCTGCCGCTTCTCACTTTGATTTGGGCCTTCCACACGGTCAAAGCACTGTGGCGAAGGTAGGGTTTTTTCCATATCTTCCTTTCACTGTTGGCTTCTCTGGAGTTCTGTTGAATATGTTCCCACACTGTCATTGTCCTCCCGTCGTTTCTCTCGCTGCTACTGCCAATCGCTGGGCTCTTCACTTGTTGCTCCTCTCATTGTGTTTAACCGCTGTCACCATTTTTTATTGTTGCCGGGGTCCTAGGTGTGGTAGTCGTGGATCTGGACTTGCAGATAATGCTGGGGGCAAAACTGTTGGTAAAATCTGCCTTGCATGAACATCACACTAACTATTTACGATATAGGCTCAGTATGAGGCTCCACATAGTAGTCTCTCCATGCTCTGTTATGTGATCTGACAGATGATGAAGATTATATATTTACATATTTAACATTAACCCTTTATACTACACTTTAAAGCCTTCTAGGTTCAACATTGAGTTCGACAATTTCAGATCATAATCTCTGCTCCTAAGGTTTTCAGAGGGCAGCTGTTTGTCATGATTTGGCTATTTCCATTTATACCTTTAAGTGGATCCATCTTTTGTTTCTTTACTTGTCACATTACCGTCTCCTTTTGCCTTGTATCATTATTCCTTTGTCATTTATTCCTTCCTACCTTTCACCCTATTACAGACCTTCTCTTTTGCTCTTCCTACAAAGGAAATATCATTTTTATCCCTTAATATTACTGTGGATGCTTTAAAGCAGGCTTGAGGGGGCTGTGGTGTATGCATTGTGTGTGAGACTAATTTAGTTAAACTAAAGACAGTAAGACTGCAAGTTTTGAATCATCAAAGAGGTCAAGTGTAAAAACAGGCATTTTGAAATGGAGATGGGTGAGCTAAGATGGAGTCTCAGTAGATGCAGTGTGAATGGAATTTGTATTTGTAGGTAAGTTGAGAGGTTGTTTGATTTTCAAAAGGGACATAAGATGTTTTACAGTTGGCAAAATAGACAAGGCAAAATTATTAAGTTTATTTTTCCCGAAAGTGCTGGCCATAATGAAAACATGAAAAATTTTTATATTCTAGGAAAAGTAACTTCCAAAGCAAATGTGAAACAATGGGATTTACAGGTCAAAATGGAGAAAATATATTTAAAGGAAGATGGAAAACTGAATAGGAAGTGGCCATGTGAGGTCATGAAAGGTGGACTGTGTGAAAAAGTGGACTCTAGTCACCCCATAAGTGTTTGCTTCTTTTAGAGAGTGAGTTTTGTTAAAAGCCTTGGAATTCCATTGTTGAGTGAGAAGCTGTGAAACACGTCCCTCATAGCAACAGTGGGTGCTTGTGTCATATTGCTGGATGTTTCATATATTAAGATCGGATTATTGCCTGAAAGGGGTGTGTAGTTGGGAGTTTAGCTAAGTAGCAATCTTTTGGGAACTGTTATAAAACTAAGTTTAACTGTATAACTACAATCTTGTATGCTTAGGTTATCTTTTCTTTTGTTAACAAATATTTTAATTTAATCCTTAAAATCTCCCAGGGTGGTAGTGGACACTTTACTTCAGTGCACAAACCTTCTTGTAATAAGCACAAATTGCAAAATCATTGTGATGGCTTGGCCAAGTTTCCCTTTGGGATTTGGTCAGCCTAGCAAATACCTGCCATATCATAACACCCCTCCTTTTCCCTGCCTCTGTTCTTGTTTAAAAGCCATTAGATCTAATTTTCCAGTTGTTGTTGATCTTTCACCAAAACAACATTAACTGTTTCCCTTTCCATAGATGCTGCCTGGTCTGAGTATTTTCAACATTTTCTGCATTTATTTTACTGAGCAAGCTTACATTTAACTTCATACCAAAGCCCCATTACTGAAAGCTTCATAGCAATTTTGCATTTTCAGCCCCAATTTTTAGCGCTTCTCGCCTTCTTTCAATAATTACTATTAACTGTTAAGACTACCAGAAAATAAGCTCTCAGGCCTTCATCGACAATTGAAACAATTAGTAGTTGCGCATCAGTAAACTTAAGAAACTTCTTTTTCCCTACGGCTAGCACCTAACTTCTGCTTGGCACCTACTGAGAAGACCATGAACCAAATTAGGAACTTAGGAATAGTTTGAAATCGAGGGAGCAAAGGCATGTATTACCTCTCAATGTCACAGTGTTAACACACCAATAGGACATCAAGTGTTCCATCATCTCCTCAAACAATTGTAAATGCTACACCATTAACTTTACAGATGATTTATTCTTTAGCAGATCAATTGAGAGACAACTGTACAAGCATCAAAGCAATCAAAGAATATGGAAATAACATCCTTTAAACAAGCATTATAAAATGAATGCACTTTATTGGAAATGAATTTCTTGCAGTCAACTATTTCAACAATTCACTTTAGTAATGCACCAGTCCAAATTACTCACAATGACAGAAATGGCATTTCCTTTACTCTGTCCTTTCCTCTTCTCCTTAAGATGCTAGTTCTTGCTGAGATGGGATTCTAGTGACATCAGCAATCCTCGCACATCTTGCCTAACTGGTCATTAATCAGGTCTAAACCCAGATTATCCATGTCAGCAGGTCATATGACTGCGGACAGTAGCAGAGCAATACCTAAACCTTCACTAATTCAATGTCCCTCAATTCCGAGCACGAACACGCATGCACGAGCACACGCGAGCTCACGAAGGTAAATAACTAGAAGCAAGAGCCTGGCTGATTAGTCCTTCAATGGTCCAAAGGCATTGAGGCCAACTGTAGTCCTGCAAATGCTGCCCTGGACGAGATCAATGAATTTAGCACAATTCAGAAATAAAACCTGGCACCATCTGGACTGTATGGCTCAGTTCCACACTATCCAATTAAGAGAAGCAATACTTTTTTTTGGACTTAAAGCAACTTTAATCTGTTATTTTTCCTTAAAAGCTAAGAATTTTAAATCCAGTCTACTGACCTAAAGGTAAGTAAAATAGCTCTAACTGCTCAAGTGTTGCAATTCCCCCCACCAAAAAAACAGAATTATGAAATATATAACTTGCATTTATATAGCCCTTTTAACATGGCAAAATATCCTAAACCACTTCAAAGAACTGCTACCAAGCAAAAATTAACACTAAGTCACATAAGCAGATTTGACACCAAATGGCCAAAAGTTTGGTCAAAAAGATGGGCTTTAAGGAGAATCTTGAAGGAAGATAGAGATATAAAGAAGTTATAGATACACAGAGGATTAGGGAGGGAATTCCAGAGCTTTAGGTAGCTGAAGGGATAGTCACCAATAATGGGGATGGAACTGGGGATGCACAGGCAGCTAGAATTGGAGAATAGAAGTGGATTGTGTGGCTGGGGGAGATAACAAAGATAGGGAAGGGCAAGGCCATGAGGGATTTGAAAACAAGGATGAGAAGTTAAGAAAACCTAAGCTTTGCTGGACCAGGAGCCAATGTAGGTCAGCAAGCTCAGGGTTGATGGGTGAATGGGACCTGGTGTGCATGCAAGCTGCAAAGTTTTGAATTTACTCAAGTTTATGGAGGATGAAACATGGGACGCCAGTCAGGACAGCACTGGAATAGTCAAACTTAAGAGGTAATAAAAGCATAATTGAGGGGTTTAGCAGCAGTTGAGTGGAGGCAGGAGCCGGGACAGGCAATATTGCAGAGATGGAAGTAAGTGGTTGTGGTGATGGTGTGGATGTGTGCCAGAAGCTCGTCTCAGGGTTAAATATGATATCAAGTCTGCCAAAGGTCTGATTCAGCCTCAGACAATTTCCAGGAAGAGGAATGGAATTGGTAACTAGGGTTCAAGACCATTGGATCTCCATGTAATTGGCCAATAGATCGAGTTAATTAATGTCTCAAGCATTAGGTTTTTTTGCACTATTACAACATTGGTAACGTCTTTTGGTTCGCAATCAGAAGTTGCAGAGTCAAGGTGAGGCACAAGGGAAAACAGTGTGTAGTGCATGGGAACAAGATTAACATGCAATGTTAAAAGGGGAGAAAAAAAATCAAAATAGTATCTCTAAATTCATGGAAGTGTATAGTACCAAATACAGCCCTTGTTTAATTTAACTGCTGTTATTCTGTGCCCTGTAAGTCAGCCTTTTTAAGAACGATTCGGGATGGAGAACAAATGCTGGGTCTTCCCAGTGATGCCCACATCCCACGGTCAAATGAAAAAGCATCAATGAATATTATACAAGTGACATGAGCAGAGCTAATTTGTATACTTAAGACACTCTAAACTGAATAGCAAACATCCCACCAACACCAACCCCGATCCAACTTTTGCTCGGATCTGCTCTCTTTACCCCTTCTCTCTTGAAACTGGGAATGGTTCCACAAACACTGGCAGCCCTCAGAATTTTGTGTGCTACAGAGTATACTTAAGGGAATGTGAAAGGAAAAGTTACTTGGAAAGAAGTGATAGCTCTACACAAATAATGTGAAGGAACTGTGCTGAAAAGGACAGTGTGTAATTTAATTCTTTTGGCTATGTAATAGCAATTTTTAAAGGTATACACAGTCTTTAAACATAATGACAAGAGCTTACTATATACACATTTTGAAGAACTTGCATAGAATTTCCATACTCATTTTCTAACTTATGCATCTCTTAATGGTTTCTTTTTGCCAATCAGCACTAAGCTGTCTGCCAGCACTGTTCTTGACATGTTTGGAGAGATCATAGGTTGACTCAACCCAGGACTTTGGGTCTTTCAAATAATTAAAATGCTTTATTCATTTGAAATTATCAATGACTACAAAATATTCAGAAGAAGTGCTTACAGTAATTTTCTTTAGTACATACAGTTCCAGCTTTAAATTACATAACTGTGGCTTACCAACATGTTACGATCCAGTTAGGGATTGTTAACATTTAAAGAGAAATCCCTAACGTCTCGTTTAAACAATAGAACTATGCCACAGGATTTCACTTTTTTTTTTAAACAAAACACAAACGTTATTGTTTTATTTAATTTTTTAAATATACAATCAGTATTAACGTAACAATATGGTTTTAACTACGTACACTATGTACTCAGGTTTACTTCTTTCTTCCCCGGCACATCAATCTTAAAGTTATTTATTTCTGTAGGAAACTCCCCTTAAGTATGTTAGTCCTCTGGAGAATTCTCCTCAGTTCCAGCTCCCCAGTTCTCAGAGGTAAAACTTTCATTCACCAATTCTTGACTGTGGATGCCTCAGTCTTTTGTTCTGGTTACTTTTCAATACTTGCAAACTAATCTGCTTGTTGCTTTCTTTGGCGCAAGATTCTGAGGACCACTGTAGGTTCTTCCACTCATTTCAAACTAGGCAATCTTCAATCTTCTATTCCCTCAAAAATTTCAAACTGAGATTATGCCTCACCCCCATTTCACACAATGATGAAATTAGTTTTCTTTTACTCTGCTTACAGTGCAGGTGTATCTAACTGTCATTTACTTTGGCTATCTTCCCTCAGGAGCTGCTAACCACACAAAGTCCAAACTGCAACCAACTTTCTCAGCAAAAATACCCAACTAAAACCACAGAACCACAGAACTCCCTGAGCTCGACCCATTTCTATGACAACATAGCATATGCTGGGATGTCCCTAAACCAACCTGTACATTAATTATCCTTCATTTACAATTTCTTCTTTGATCTAATAAAATACATGGATTTTACAACCTTTCAGGGTTCACTAAATGCTTTTAAATTAATTTAGTTCTACTTCCAGAAACAAAAAAAGCTCTGAAACTACCCTAAGTGCAAAGTTTGCAGATGTCAGGTCTCCAGTTCTTTAGCTAAGTAAGCCCACCTGCTGTTTTATAACTCAGCCTTCTAGCTATTAGCCTCTTAAGTCAACATGACCCCAACTTTTAAAGCGTAATAGACTCCAACTTGCTTTAAATGCATTTATTCCATTTTCTACAGTTTAAACTCTAGTTCCTAAAAGTTATATTCTAAAACACATGAACTAGATATTCAGAACAAACAGCACATCATCGAATGGAAAATAAGTGAAAATCTCAAATACTGTTGTTTCTTTATATAGCACCCAAGCCACAGGCATCAACTTTTCTTCTCTAGGAATCAAATCAAAGGGATGCCAGCTTTCAGGCATGACACCAGACTCTTCTACATCTACATTAGTTTAGTCACATTCACAAGAGAGATCCATTCCTTGTGGTCAAAATTTACATTCATTTAAGAAAATATATTGAATCAAATATTGCAATTCTTAAATTCCATAAGCAAGGCATCAGTACACTAAATCTTTGTCAACCAGTGTTAACATATTTTATGCTTTGAAACTGGTTGGTTGGAAAAATCCCAAGAGTAGTAAATTCATGTAGAACTCTTCCAAGTTGTTGGACAGAGGACCCAAGCCTACAATGGCTTGAATGGAAGCAATAGCACTGCCGTGCAATCACTCAAGTGAAACTTCATGATGTAACACTTGGAAGCACTACACAAAATAGAGTCTCCTGTGCCACGTAAACCAGAAAATATAGCAACAAGGGATGACTGTGACACCATTACAACATCCAGAAAATGAGAACATCCAGAAAATGAGAAAATTCAGTAGATTACACTTGCTATTTGAACATCTTCCAAGAAAAAAAAAATCAAACTTATCAAATGCACACCTTTCCTCAAAAGGAAAGTTAAATTGACAAACTTAAACAAGTTAAACAAAACACATCAGTCCTAACATTTGTAGGTTATGATGGGAATGCTAGTTAAATGAATGCACACAAGAAGCCATGTTCCATTACTTTTCCTTACCACTTGTTTAGATTAGTTAAAGGGGTTTTGTTTATTGACATTTAGAACTGCAGGTTGTACCTCTTTGCAGTTATCACAAAAACAAGGCAATTCTTGAATTAATTAATTCTTTTTTAAAGCATTCATTTCATCTTGTGAATAATATCTACTGTTATAGAGGTTAATAGTGGCAGAGAAGTGCCCGAGTCCATTATTATGCTCATTTGCTAGATTCATCAGTTCAAAATTAAAACACTGGTATTAACTATATTAAAGAAAAGTGCAGCTGTGCTTCACTGTTACAGCTCAAAGTGAATTGATCCAATCATTTATATAGTGTAATGGGAAAAACCTGGTGCCAAGCTCATATGTAAATTGAACACAAATTACTCTGCATTGCAGAATCTTTGTGGGGTACCATGCCTTGAACCATTTAAAATGATATTGGGTCCTTCAGTGCTATAAGTAAAACCATAACAGCTCGTGATACTCTGGGCTAAGGCCTAGAAGATGTGTTATGAGCAGCCATAGAAGATAATTTATTTCCTATGATTGGGCTCACTCAAGTAATTTATGATTACTGCCACAAGTGGGATATGAACCACATCACATGATTCATCACCTATTCTGTTTATGAGATTTGTTGCATAAAAAATTAAAATGACACAAATTAGATTTAAATTTTAAAATGGGAACAAAATTGATGTGCAGAGTGGTTCATAATCTTAGGATTCAAGCTAAGCTGGTTAAAAGCAATTCTATGAAAAACATGATACAAATGTGGAATGTACTGCCTCAGAAGACCACAACTGCTAAGTCATGTTGAGGTGTTAGAAGGACAGATATACTTAGTAAAATGACTGAGGACAGAGGGCGTTGGAGAAAATGCTGGGATTTTTAAAAATTAGAATACCAGGGCCAATTAAAATTACAGAACAGGCTAAATGAGCCTACTCCCATTCCCAAGTTCCGGTGAATTCACCAAGACTGCTTTTTAATCAGAGCAGCTTCAATTTTTTTTTTTGCATCTGCAGTTTTTTGTTTTTATTCATCTATTTTCATTTGGTTAGGATTGAGATATGTATTATATTTCATAGCTGGCAGAGGAGTCCTTGATACTAACATATTCATTTCAACACAAGAACAAATTTTAGTGGAAAACAATTCGTCTATGGAACAGAAAGGGAGATGGAAGAGGAATCCAACATATTGGCATCCCCCTTACTTCAAGAGGGAGCCCCAACCACCTCCCGAACCCAAAAATTCCTTTTAAAAGGGTGCACACGATGCGCCGGTGAACGGACTGGAGGATGCACCTTCCACAGGCAATAAGCAATTTATGAAGAGGGTGCCATCATGCATGATGCACTAATTAAACAAATTATAAAGCCAGCACGGATATCTGATTGGATTGTATTTTGGTTTACAATCATCAAACTTAACCGAACAATCTACAACAGGTGTATGTACGTGTGTGTGTGTGTATACATGCATGCGTGCGTGTGTGTGTATGCATGCGTGCATGTCTGCATTTGGCTCATGCTACAGTGCCAATGTTCTTTAATAAGATAGGGCTACTATAGTTCCCACTCTAAATATTGACAGTTACAAGTGCAAAAAGGCCAAGAATCTAAAAGTAATTGACGGTATTTTGAAAATCACCTCAAAAATTGGAAAAAAAAAGTACTTGGTCATACAGTAATTTAAAAAATCTGCCCTTTTCATTTCCAGAATCTACTTTTGACTCCCACATATTGATGGGAAGCAAGATTTCATTCAAATAGCTATCTACGTGAAATTAGTTCAGAAAACTTCAACACGAATTGCAGTACACAAGTCACAACAAAAAAAAAGCCAGAATTAATCAGAGAATCTCATTAAGGAGGCCCATAAAGGAGCCTTTTGTCGGATGTGGAGGTGTCACAATGGGTAAATACATACTCCTCAGAGGTTGGGCTGAGCCATGTTACTGACTAGAGTATAGAGGAAGCTGCACTCCGTAGCAGTCTGGAAGTGCATTCATGTTCCTGCATATTTGTCTGCCACGTTTCCTACATTACAACAGTGACTACACTTCAAAAGTACGTCAAAAGTGTAAAACACTTTGGAGATGTCCAGTAGTCATGAAAATTGCTATATTAATGCAATCCTTCCTTTACCTTCCAACTTCTCTGCCATGGTCTAATTTAGATATGAAAATGAGTAGGGATCAATTATCCTTCCACGTGAATGTGTTGGGTCACATGCCACACTGGCAGTTTAGGTCAGGCGTTCACTATCAACTACCAAATGGTTTCAGCACATGAAATAGGCTGATACTCCAGGACAATATCAAGCCAGTATTACATTATCAAAGGTGCAGACTCCTGAATGTTGCTGTAAACTAGGGCTTTTTATGACTTGTCCAGTGATCCAGGTGAATGTTAAAAATTACCGTGTATCATTCAAGATAATCAAGCAGTTCTTCTGGTTCCCTAGCCAACATTCCTTTTTCAGGACAACACCCAAACATATAAGAGTTAGTTTTTCATTTAAATGTGCTATAGACAAATGGCTGCTGTATTTGCCTGTGCAATAACAGTTACTATGATCTTCAGTAATTTATTGTACATGAAATGCTTCAAGACTGAGGGATGCTAAAGTACTATCGAACTACAACGCTTTTGCTTTCTTTTATGTTGAAGATTTGTCATGAAGCTATTAATGTATGTAATATTATTGGAAAATATTTTTCTTTTAAAATAGAGGTTTAATCTGTAGGTGTGTCTTAATTGGATTAAAGTCAGCTAGCCTGGGTGTTTTGATGTGTACTAGTTTTGATACATAAGAGAGATAGCGTGCATTTGTATTTTTTTTTTAAAAGTAGAGCATTCAAGAAGGGACATGAAAATGGATGCCTATCTAGCAGATACAAAGCCATATGTTTATATTACTAATAAAATTGGTACTATGAAAGGAGTTTTATTGTTAGAGAAGTTTAGTTCAGGGGTTGTTGATACGATGAGAATTAATATTCAATGGGGGTGGTAAGTATAACTTCAGCAGTTTTCAGGTGTGCAGAGCAAAGGCAAAGGCAATGTGAGATCAAAAGGCAGATGTAAGCCTCCAACTGGCTCCATAGCAACGTGAAAAGAACCTCATTTTGAATTCATACAGTGAAAATGCTTTGCCTGGTGTCTGATTAAGTCTATGGGTTGCTGTTGCCTTAATGGAGATTAGGTTGGGAATTTGTTAAAAATTATGATAGCAGTAATTTGTAACCATGTTTGTGTGAATTAATAAAACGTTTCATTTAGTTTAATGTAAAGCCTCGAGAACTGGTAGTCTGATTCCTGAATGTAAAGTCGCATCTCAAACATAACGCTTAAAATTATAAGTTATGACAGTTGTTTAAAGTTTCCCTCTGGGATTTTTAAAATAACTCCGCTTTACCAACTGCATTGGTCATAACAGATCTAAAATAAATACGTCCAATTCATCTTTCAATTGGCATGCACCTGTGAGAAAATGGAAGGGGGTGTCAAGTAACTCATTTCATCAAAAGAATCAGAGAATGATTACAGCACAGATTGAGGCCATTCAGCCTATTGAGTCCATGTCAGCTCTCTACAAGAGTAATTCACCTTGCCCCACTTTTCTGTCCTTTTCCCACAACCCTGCAAGTTCTCTCTTCAGGTACTTAGTCAATTCCCTTTTGAAATCCAGAAGTGAATTTACCCACACCACTCTCTCAGACAGTGCATTCCAGATCCTAGCCAATAGCTGTGTAAAATAATTTTTTCTCATGGCACCTTGGTTCTTATTCCAATCATCTTAAATCTGTGTCCTCTTATTCTTAGCCTCTACACCAAAAGGAACAGTTTCTCTCCAGCTACTGTCCATACCCCTTATCATTTTTAATACCTCCAACAAATTTCCTGTCAACGTGCTCTTCTCCAAGGAAAATAACCCCAGCTTCTCCAATCTATCCTCTAACTGAACTTCCCATTTCTCGTTAACTTTTTTTTTCACAAACCCACGGACAGCTTCCTACTTGCGACAGCAATGATTGGCCAACAAAAACTCTTGAATGAAATTAGATTCCCTTACCACAATTATGGCAAAGTCAGCTTGTTGATATCAGCCCACCATCAAAATTCACTGAACAGTAAACCCAATTGCTAAGGTTCCCCAAGTATTGAGATGTTACATGAACTCACATTATAATTTGCAAAAAGCATTATTTTACTGTAGCCATGGAAGAAGTAAGACTCTTATTACATTGCCAATGACATCATGTCCCATGCACTTGCCAACAATGTTGCTTCCAGTAATTTGTTCCAAATGATTTACTTCTTTCGTTCACCACAATGATTTAATTACTTCATATACACCAAGTATTTTTCAACACAACCTCTCTATGTAAAAGTGAATGAAATCAAAATGTATGCTCATCTTAAATTTAGTTTATACAGAGTCTAAATAGAATAATTTATTATTTTAACTGATGTCAGCATGAGCAAATTAAAATCAATCCATTTTTAAAAAATGATCAACATGGATAATCCAAGGTCAAATTGGCTTCTATACATAGAAAATTTAATACAAAAATATGCTGTTACTAGAGATGTGGATTGATACTGCCATAGCCAAATCAATGTCCTCACATAATAGAGAGGAGGCTCAAACAAGGTCATATCTGTAACTCCATCAATTGCCTAGTGGGTAAGTGCACTATATAATGCAATATTGAGACATTTGGACCAGGTAATCATAACTCCAACCCCTTCTGAGTGTTGAGTTATTTCGTGTAAGGGTACCACATAAATCAAAAAGCAGGATATTGCGGATACTGGAAACCTGAAATAAAAATAGAAAATGCATGATGCCCCACCAAACACATCTTCCTCTCTCATCCCCTTTCAGCATTCCAAAGGGACTATTCCATCTATGCTAACCTGGTCCGCTCCCCAATCACCCACAAACCCTGTCCCCTTCCCACACACAGCATCTTACAATGCAAACACAAGAGATGTAATACCTGCCCATTTACCTCCACTCTCCTCACTGTCCAAGGCTCCAAACAAACAAACAGTCTTTCCAGGTAAAGCAGCAATTTAGGCTTACTTCTTTCAATTTAATCCATTGTATTCAATGCTCACAAAAAAGTGTCTCCTCTACACTGGGAAGACCAAACATAGATTGGATGACCACTTTGCAGAACACCTCCATTCAGTCTGCAAGCACGACCCTGAGCTTCCATGGCCTGTCATTTTAATTCTCCACCTTGCTCTCACGCTGACATCTCGGTCTTTGGCCTGATGCACTGTATAAGTGAAGCTCAATGTAGTCTTGGGAACTGCACCTCAACTTTCAATTAGGCACTTTACATTCTTCCATATTCACTGAGCTCAACAATTTTAGATGATAAACTCAGTCCTGTTCTATGTTCTATTTTTGCTTTCAGACAGTAGCACACCTGCTCTAGGCACGTCTTTCATTTTCTTCTTGCCCTATTACCATCCCCTAAGGCCCAGTAAGACTAATTATTCTGTCATTCAAGCTTTTCTATCTTACACCCTATCACAGACCTTTCTTTGTTCTTGTCTCACCCACCGCTTGCTCAAAACAATTCCATCTCTAACGTTTCCCAGTTGTGATGCAATTTGACTTGTAACATTAACTCTGTGTCCCTCTCCACTGTTGCTGAGTGCTTCCAGCATTTTATTTCAGGCTACCACCACATAGTTGGTCCCACTGATTTCTCCTCCTGAGTCAGGAGGCAGTGTTTCGTGCTCAAAAACCATCCAGTCACCCCTTCTGGGAAGTTCATGCATGAAGGCATTGCATGAAGACAGGATGGCCCTGTGATGTCCTCCAAATTCAAATTGTTCATGTGTGAGCGAAAGCAGAATGAACTATGTCCACTTAGGGAACGTGCCATCAACTATAAAGCTGCACCCTTCGAAGAGTTATTGTATTCAGAAAAGAGAAAATAGAAGGTGCAAAAGGTATTAAGGAGATGATGTTGGAAAAAGATTAGGAAGAAATTGGGCATTTGTGTGTGACTCTATAGCACATAATGCTGATGTAATGAAGTTAAATCATCCAATGTAAGATCCTCATTGTTAAGTGGCCGAAGTCTAGGACGACCAAGAACAAAGAATTGGCACAGAGGTTAGATGCCAGATGAACCGTAGAAGTTGAGTGCAAACAGCTCCCATCTGCTATTGGTTGGTTGGTTGGTTGGTTGGATGGAGTGATCAATGAATAGAACATGTCACTGTATACTTTGAAAATAGCACAATGAGGATGGATTTTAAACTTATTTAGGGTAAAATAAAATGGTGATTTTATTAATACTGTATAATTCAATTATTGGTCAACTTTCATCTACTTGATATCATGGTGAGCTCAACGTTTACCCTAATGAAGCACTTTTTCCACGAGATGCTGACTAAAGAAAGATTTGGCACTGTAATACTGCCATTGATGCAAACAGCTAATTACATCATGAACTGATGACACACACTTCAAATAAAAATTCAATAATATTGGAAATGCTTGAAAAATTTTAAGCTTCTTCAATGTTTTAAGTGAGTACCTTTACCTTATGATTGTTATTAAGTGACAAAGGCCAGGAGGCATCAAGCTCGAACAATAGCTGATGCAGTTGGCTGTTCTCAGCTACTGACACCCGTGAACTGGGGAGAAGAGGACAACAAAGAAAAATCAGTCAGAGTTTTCTTTCCGAACCATGATTCAGTGATCCTGCTGGAAAATGCACATGTGCAGCAGTTGGGTGAACTTTCAGTTCATCTGCGATGCCTTCCATTGTTAAATTGCCTGACAATCTGGGTCTATGAAGAATAATCATATTGGTGAGATACTGGAGTGGTGATGGCACCCATGAACTGTAATTCAGCTTCAGGATAGGGTGAAAATTGGAACTGAAGAAAGATTTCTCAGAATTATGAAGAAAAAAAGTGTTTTAAGTTTGCTCATAAGCTCAACACAATCAAATGATTCTGAGAAAAACACCCATTTAACAGATTTAGTCTTTCTCTATATAACTTCTTATAGAATTTATATTAAGCATAATTGCGACATTGAGTGGTAATAAAATTTTACCAATACTCAACTAAAATTTTAAAATCTTTTGTCACCAGGGACTGTAATTCCTGCACTGCAGGTTTCCATTCCCCTACTAACCAAATTATTATATAATGACACATTTTGTTCTGGTTAAATTAATATCACAGGTGAGCTGAGTTGAGACTTGTGCAGCATTATCATTAATGCGTTAAAAGGTGTAATTCATGTTCTGATGCAATTTTCCAATTAACGAACAACCACACAACACTTCCTTTATTGCAACATACACACGTGCATGTGATCATAAACACATGCAAACAAAGGAGCACTTGCCCAAAGCATATACTCTTACAAATCCAACCAACTCAAAGAAACTTGCCTTAAATCAAGATCCGCAAGACACTAATTTATTTTAATACTAGATTTTTCTTCCCATGATAAGCCATTATTGCCTTCCACATTCCATGGGCCCAGGTTTTCATTGTAGGTTTGGGAAAATGTGATTTGCATATTTTTGCCACTTAGGAGCTTCACACCCAACCTATGCTTGACTTTGCCCAGGACTTTTGTTTTCACATAGGGGGTAGAGTCTTTCAGTGCAATTTGTAAGCCATGATGGAGTGAGGAAGGTGTACTAGTTGGAGGTGGGCTGATTAAAAGCCCCACCTCAAAATTATTCAAAGGCCCCCTAAACCTCATCCCTCACCCCTACTCACCTCATGCTCCCTCATATCCCCTATGCCATCCCATGCCCCCCATATATGCTCCATAGCTATTCACCCGGTATCCACTATGTATAGTCCTCAGGATTGCAATAGCAATGGGAATCATTTTAAATGCAGCTGTAAAAAATTTAAACCTGTGGCAATGTAATAAAACTCTCAAAGGTCTGTTATTGGTACTGTTAAAAAAAACCTTTTCCATTGGAAAAAAAGGTTAATCCTTTAAGTGGCCATTAAGTTGTCTAACCAATGATATACTCTGAAACCTCAAAGGTAGAGTGTTATTACAAGCTAGTGAAACTGTCAACCATTCCCCAAGACAGGTCACAGATTTTGGAACCCAGCCAAGCATTTGTAATGACCACACCTATTACAACATTATTGCAACTCCCAGGGCATGAAACTTAAAGAACAGATAGTGTTTCCCCCACTTTAACTCAGTTTGCCTCAGGTGTCCAGATGTTTTATTTTAACCTTTCAAAAGCAGGGGATTTTCTTTTCCCTAGTCAGAGCTGTCTCTACATTTAAATCCCAGGGCCAAACATAGCAAGGAGAGTTTATCAACATATTTTTCTACAGTTTTGAATGTATTTATGGCACTTTCGCCAAGCAAAAAAAAATTGTAATGCATGTCAACACTTACACAACGGTGGTCAATGTAATGATTGGTTTACCTTTGCAGGGCAGAGACCCATGAATTACTGCGTTAAAAACACATCTACATTACAATACAGAAGCCAAAAGTGACATTTGAAGGTGTGGAAACATTTTACACTTGCCTTTCATAATGTTCCAGACTTAACAACTTCCACCAGTGATCACGAACTGTCCAAAGTGGTGCTTTTTTTTTTAGGGCTTCCAAAACCTACACCAGCAAGCAAAAATAGTATGTGTGGGGAAATACAAATTTCTTTTGGTCCCACAATGGGAAGCCAGGCCCCAGAAGGGGCACTTGTGCATGTTTGACCCAAGGCCTTCCCAATACACGAAATGGCCACAAGAAAATGGTGTAGCGTTGGGAAGGCAAAGGAAAATTGTTTTTCCAGCAAAAAAAAGTTGTTTTGTGACCTAATTCACACCTCCACTGGGTGGTGAAAATCCAGCCCCAAATTGTGACCATGTGTACTTGCTCCCAAACCTACAACGTCATTTTTTTTTTTGCAGTTGTCCTTTCCTTTTTAAAATGTATCTGAAATTGGAGTGGACATCTTATTCCAAATGTACTAAACCTTTATAAGTGACAATATGTCTCTGCAATCAGGTACTAGAGGATGCATCAGAGCAGTCCACACAATACTCTCTCCAAAATGTCCTCTCTTCTATCAGAGTGGCACTTTGACTTCATTCAATGAATCTCTATGGCAGCACAATGGAGATTGGGAAATAACAGCACAAGTCTTACATCCAACTCCATGACATTACATGTTAAAATTGTGCTCTTATGGGGAGCTCGCCTGCCCATACTTGTTTCTTTGCAATGAATTACAAGAAATCTTGCCCTATATACGTACACACACACACAAACACACACCACACACACACACAATATAATCTTGGCTCTGACTCATCCACCAATTTCTTAAATTGAATTGTGTAAACAAGTATCAAACATCAGCAAAGCTGCTGCTGGATTTTATTTGTATTCTACCCAATCTTTTCTAGTACACCCTTTGGCACTGTTCAATATTGAGTGTTTAAATCAACATACTAATACAATAATTCAGAAATCTTCCAGTAAAGTACTGAAACAGTAAATTTGTTGCAGTTATGATTTTATTTTATGACAGTAACTAGCTGCAAAATGCAGAAGAGACAACAGGCAGCAACAATAAGGTATTATTATGCATATAGCTGTACAAACTATAAATGAATAATCAGTATGCCAGCAGTAAGCACCCGTAATTATTACACTTGTCTAAGTAGGCCATTTGTACTGCACATACCCACAGAGAAACAAAACACCACAACTAATTATCTCAAATTCTTGCATGAATTTTACAAATAACTAGTCAGGTCTCAATAACATATTGTGTGGATGCATAAGTATTCATTTATTATTCAATGCTTTACAAATTAGTTTTCTCCCTAGAACTAAATAGCTGATAGATTGGTTAAATAGATTGGTTGGAATATTCCAATCAATCTATTTTAATTTTCACGCTCCAACTATAAAACCTGCACCCTTGTCTTAAAATAAAACTAATCACACTTTCACCACTTGGGATCATGAATTTACCAAGTGGGGAATCATAGGCACAAATTCAATCAGTGTACAATGCAGCACAATGAACCATCTGGTGGTTTTGCAAAGTCCATATGATTTGTATCCCCAGAAGTAAGGAAAGAGAAGTCAGTTTCGGGCAGTAAACTCAATATTTTTGATTGGAACTCAAAGCGTTGGGCTTCCAGCCTTCCTTAGCTGAAAGCTATTGCTGGGAACTGGGAAACATATCACTTGAAATTTCTGCAGTTTATAAATATGTATCTCAGGATTTGAATGAAAACAAAATATAATTCTTCAAACGAGAAGCCGTGGGAACTATTGCTCCTAACTGAGAATAAAATAGCTGAAAGCCTGTCCTTTGAGACTTTTATTTTGCGTATTTCAAGAACCACCTGTCCTAATAATTACATGCTTGCAACATTTTCAATCATCATCATTTAAGATGTTCCCAGTTTCATTGCTCACACTGCTTTTATTTGCATCTACATTGCTCTTAAATGTCCATATTCCCAAATTGAATTTGAAATTGAAGCTGAATTTCCAGGAGTAACTTGTACAATCTGAATCTAAGGTAAATACCATGAATGCTTTGGGTGAGATTTTAAGCTAAAAATCAGGACTGATCAAATAAGACCAACAGCTTTGAGCAAACTTGCGGAATTGCTGCATCTATTTATATGACTAGCATAAACTGAAGAAGTGAATTTTGTCTGTGATGAGTAACAAAATAATAAAAAGGCGGCTTAAGAAGGGCCACTGCAATGCTGCAGTAGATATCACTAATTGCAGTAATTATTTAATCAGTTTATAAAAATAGAAAAATAACTTGCATTTATATAGCACTTTCACAATCACTGAACGTCTCAAAGCACTTTCCAGCCAATGAAGTACTTTTGAAGTGTAGACACCATCGTGATGTGGGAAATAGTTATATAACAATATATTTTATTGCATCATTTCAGATACATGAATGGACTATCTGGGTTTCTGAGCTTGTTACCATTTGCACATCATTAGAATCTGAATAGAAACTGCACTTTCCTCTCAAATAAAAATGTTGGAGTCCTCAAGGAATTGGGCACCTCTTCATGCCCTTTAAGCCAGTGGTTTTCAACCTTTTTCTTTGACTAAGGAACCATTTAATATATTGTGAACTTCCATGGAACCACAACCTTCCCTTCCTCCTCCCTCCCTGAAAACAAAGTAAAACACTATTGAACGAATGAATGAAAATGCAAATATTTTTAATAATTCTTTTTCACGAAATGTAAGAATAATATAACTTGAAAAACTGAAAAATTTGGTGCAATTTCCAAACGACAGAGAACCCTGATTGAAAAGCACAGCTTTAAGCATTTTGCTGCCAGTCACAAAATGCCGATACAGTGCAGATGAAAGAAAAGTGAAGCTATCAAAACAAAACAAATTATGAATACTAGACAATATTCTCACTTGACTTTGTACACAGGGAATGAAGATCAAAAATAGTTTCATGGTAAAGTGGGGCTAGAAGCCAGTGATACATTGAAGAAGATATTCAGATTTAACTCAAACCCCATTTTAAAAATCGTACATTTTGTCCTTAATTTCATATTTCCATTATAAAACCCTATAAAGAAAACTATGCAAACCTTGCCACACTGTAAATATTTTCACCCACCATTAGTTGCATAATGGCATGTTCACTGGAGTAAGTTAAATAGTTTGGCAGTTTACATGGCTGGTTTCCATTAGAAATGTGAACACATAACTTTATAATGGAAAAGCTGACATAAAATGAACATACAAGATTTTTATTGAAACTTTGTTTTCAGAGAAGATATGACTTGAGTTCATGTTTATACTCCTCCATCTAATTTTTTGGTCGCAAATGAAGCACTGAAGGAAGGAGGCCCAGTGAACAACTTCCCCAAATCAATGTAGGAAAGCCCGAGGAATGAATAACCCACACCTTTCCCAATCTCCTAGTAACCATTCCAGCAACACAGAGGGGTTTGTAAGCAGATTACATACCTATGTCCTCAGACATAGAATGATGTGAGACATGTAGATGATTGATTTTATTTTTACCTTAAAGTACTATGCAGTAAATTAGCAAACTTCTTGTAAACAGAAGATTATATTTAGATTAGGTACACGACTCCTGGGATTCTGGGAAAACATCCTCAAGATACCAGAAATCACAAAGGTTAAATGGCTGCGACCGTTGACCACAATCAATGTCAATCTCAGGCATTGTTGCACAAGTCCATTAAGATAGCGTCCCAGGCCTAAGTATCATAGCTGCTTCACCAATGGCTCCAACAGCATTCAAGAAGCTCGACTTTCTCCAGAATAAAGCAGCCCACTTGATTGGTACCTCATCCACCACTGGCACACTAGCATATATAGGAGCACTGCAGCAACTCTTCTCAGCTCCTTCGACCGCACTTTCCAAATCCATGATCCCTACCATCTATAAGAACAAGGGCAGCAGGTGCATGGGAACATCATTAGCTGCAAGCTCTCATCCAAGTCACATAACATACTAACTTAATATATGGCTATTCCTTCACGGTTGCTGGGACAAAATGCTGGAACTCCTTCCCTAGCAGTACTGTGGATGCACTTAGACCACATGGACTTCTGCGATTCAAGAAAATGTCTCAACATCACCTTCTCAAGGGCAATTATGGGTGGGCAATAAATGCTGGCCTTGTCAGCGAAGCACACATTCAATGAACAAATATAAAACAAAATTCCAGTTTCACCATTATGTCATCAGAAAAGCTGTGGAACAGTTCTGCTATCCACCCATCGGTACTCACCATGATTCCATCCTAAATAACAAGGGTAGGGACAGGGATATTTACAAATTAGGGACAGTGTCTTCATCAGCATTGACGCTACAGGGCATCACCTCACAGGTCCAACAGGATTTCAGAGTGAAGATATGTTACTCCATTGGGAACGCACAACTGGTGCAAAAAAAATGTTCTGGCCCAAATATTCATTGGTTAGGGAGAAAAGGGGGGAAAAAATCAGTTCTTGGCCTAGATCACTATCCACCATCCACTGCATGCACAGACATGTCTCATCAGAAACTTGAGCGCACAATTCAGGTTGACACCACAGGGCAATACTGATAGAAGTATTGCTTTCAGAGGAGACATTAAACCGATGCCTCATCTCCGGTAGGTGTAAAAGATCCCATAGTAAAATTCAAAGGAGGGTAGTTCTCCCCGGTGTCTTGCCCAATGCAGATTCCTCAATCAACATCATGATTATCTGGTCATTATTACATTGCAGTTTATGGGATCTTGCTTTGTGAAAAGTTGGCTTTTGTATTTCCTGTTGTATATTGCAATAGCAAGTATATTTCAAAATTGCTTAATTGGTTGTAAAGCACTTTGGGTTAATCCTGAGGTTGTGAAAGGTGCTATATAAATGCAAGCTTCTTTTTACTAGAGAAAGCCAACATTCATGAAATCTTATTCCACCAATGAGTCAACTTTTTTAGCTGAAGAGGAAAGAGGGAAGATTGACAGGAATAAAGAGCAAAAGTAGCAGCTTTTAGTTGCTCTTGAATGATATGAAGAAGTGGCACCTCAAGATCAAAAGCAATTAGATTTCCATTGCCCCATTGAAAGGCATGAAGAAGATCAAGATTTAGTAGTTCAGCACTGCAAAAGAAACAAAGGCTGTGCACACTAAGGGCATAGAATGTGAAGAAAGCTGATGAATGTACAGCTGAATCGTAAGCAAAAGAACAGATAAAATTGAAAAACGAGTGCAGGATGCCATTAATAAGGAGAGACCAGAGTGGAAAACATAGTTGAAATAAACAAAAGTTAAAACCATGTTTCACACAATCATTCTTCTACTGGAAATAAAAATGTACCTCAAGAGGGAAACAATTTATCAATTCATTTGCACATTTTACATTCTATAGTTCTCTGTCCAAGTATGCAAATCAATGCAAACTGCTCTGATGACCTCCTTCCACAAGTTTATTCTGGGAGTCACGTCCTTGAGAAAATCTTAACTTTTTTAATTCTGCAAGTGCTAAATCCATTTGCATTACAAACCAGACAATACTGATGATTGTTTACGTGTTAGAGCAATTATTCAGATAAATAAAATACAGCTATTTCTTCAGGGCACACATTACAGCTACTTGATTAGTAACACTCAAACCTCTGTGGATTTTAACGTGGGCAGATACAGTAACTAATAAGTCTATAGAAGGTGTAATAAAGTAGTTAATCAAGCTGTAAACTACATCTGTGTTTGAGAGTTAGGGATTTAATTATTTCACCACTCACCTGAAAACAAGCAACAATCAGATAACCCTAAATTACAATGCCTCTGAGTTAGACATGACTTTTACTGCGTTCCAAAACAAAGCTTCATGCCCTGGGAGCCCGCAAAGCTCCACTGTTATGAATTTAAATTAATATATTATTCTCTTTACCATTATATGAAGCATAGCTAGCTAACTGGTGTGCCTTTCTAGGAAAATGCTCAGAAGCTCTGGGAGTGTCCAGAGAAGGATGTGCAGGCCAATGACAAAGGGGCACTGGCTAGCTGAGCACTGTCTCCATTGGGCCCCACATATAGAACATAAACACAGCAAATTGAGATAAAAACTCAATCCTAATTAACAAAAAAAATTAAAATGTTGAAAATATTCAACAAGTCAGGAAGTACTGTGGAAAGCATGGGCAAGTTAATTTTTTTGAATATGAAGACGATGAGAACTGACTGGTTCTTAAGAAAGATCCAGACAAGTGAAACATTAATGGTCTGTTTTCTCTGTGGATGCTACCTGGTGTGCTGAGTGTTTGCTATATTTTCTGTATTTGCACTTTGTTAATCCAAATTAAAGTTGCTTCACCTTAATATTCAAAAAGTTTGCGTATATATATTGAAGTTGATTTAACACCTCAAACTTCATTTTTATTTTACAGTCAACATACAGCAACTAAACAGTGATGTCACAGCTGTGAGGAGCTGCTTTTATATTGGCATTATTTTAATTTGGATTTTGGAAAACCAAATATCCAGGAAATTTTTTGTAGTATAATTTCCCCTGTATCCAAAGCAGAATTGAAAAGCTACATGTTCACAGGCAATTTAATTCTAATTGGACACAGGTTAAAAATTCCAAGTAGAGCTGTTTGGTGCAGTGGATTAGGTGCTGGATTTTAAATTTTGAGACCTTAGTTCAATCCAGCCCATAATCGATGGAATAAAACTTTACTGGGAATAAGGATTCTATTATAAATTCTACAGTCTTTGCATATCATAGGTATATTTAGCCAATAATTAACTGACATCTCATTGCAATGTTCATAGGGCTTTGGAGTATTTAGCTGTTGGAGACGTTGGGCTTGCTGTTCAGTCTGCTACATTATCCACTGTTCCTGATACTCTTTAAATCAGGTCTGGACACAAATGAGTAATATACTGGTGTTGTAACTCTGTAGAAGGAGCTACACAGTTTGCGAAGCAGTACTCAGTCACATGAATGTCTTACTACTGCTCGGGAAATAAAGATTCATATCGTAGGAGTTTGAGTTTATCAGACAAATATCAAAATCTATTAAGAAACAGTTCTGACAAATGATCACATCCAAATGTTAACTTATTTCTCCAGGTGCTAATTGTCCAGTTGTGCCAGTTTTTGCTCTTATTCCTGAAAATTATGAACTGCTTTATTCCAGAATTTAAAGTTGGGTTCTTCTTTGATAATATGTCATCAACAGCACTGAAAAGTGTAACAGAGTTGAATTCCGCACTTCTGATGGCATCCAGGAGCTGAAACTTGTGGCTCCTAAGAGTTGCCATCTGGGTCAGTGCAAAAACAGGTTTGAATTCCTTTTAGGTTTTTGCGAGGCCCAGCAGAAACTGATAACACTGAAAACAAAACTAAAGACAGTACTGCTCATGTGTAATGGGTCTCCACTTGCGCTTCGTTCTCTGGACATCAAACTGATTTTAAAATGGATAGAACAGAAATTAAAAGGATCGTCTTTCCAGGTAGGCACAGTAGCTACAATAAAATCAATAACTGTAATGTAATATACAATACTTTGTTTCCCTCCTTAGTCATTAGTCCTTCAAATTAAAATGATCACAATTTGATTGGCAAAACAAGCTTCCTGCATACTAGTTTAAGAAAGTTACGGTCCAAGCAGCTGAGCACAGTTCATCCCAAAATTACAAGTCAGGAAGATTTTTCCCCATAGAATTCTATTGTAAATGCTAATAAATGAGCAAGAGTACATGTGCAGTGCAGATTTGACTTGGATCTTTAAATTTTTTCTCCATTGTTCAGAGAAAAACCAGAACTAACAAAAAAATGTATTTTAAACTGAATGCAAGAAATGTTGAAACCTTCCATCTTGAGCATCCATTGCCAACATCAAATCAGAAATAATCAGCTGAATGCAGAATAAAGCTCCCTCTGTTCTATCCCAACAGTATAATGATAGGAACAGGGGAAGGCTATACATCCCCTTGAGCCTGTCTCCCATTCAACTAGATCAAGGTGGATGTGTGCTTCAACTCCACTTATCCAACTTTGGCTCCACATCTTTTGGTACCCTATACATAATAAGAACCTTCAATCTCACTCCTGAAAATTTCAATTTACCCAGAAATGTACCCTCAACTTTCCCACGCAATGTATTTCCATTGCAGAGTAATATGTATCAAATAGGGACAGTGTAATCTGGCCAAAGTATTTTCAAATCAGACCTTCACAGGCAGCAGGTAGAACATCTTTAACCCACTACTATGAGCTGGATTTGAAACCAGGTCCAATAGGGAAGTTGGAGGGGGGAAGCCAGTGTCTAACTCACTACATCACTACTACTTTGCATAGCTAATAGGGACACTATTTCACCTGACAACTTAACTTCCTGGGAAGAATCCAAATTTCTGATGGAGATATTGAAATTGTAATGTTATTAAAAATAACCCACTAACATATGTTTGAAGTGGCAAGCTAAAATAACTTCTCAATTGGAGAACTAATACATAATTACTATTTCATCCTTTTTTGTGTTAAAAAAACAAATATCACCAGTGCAATGTAATCAACTTCAATGAACAACAAACCAACCGTTTCAATTACATAAAAATAGGGCTGTAAAAACATTTTTCATCCATTAAGACATAACAACTGTTACAATAATACCAATGACATGGACCAGTCAGGAGGATTGATGGAAATGTAATATAATATTATGAAAATTTTTGTTTCTAAAAAGTTGTTTGTGGACTTTTTTTCTCTAGTCACTGTTGTGCAAAGGCCATTCATGATCATGCAGGAGGAGTTAAAACTAGGGTAAAAACTGAAATGCAACCTTTCAATCTAGAATTGAAGCTCTTCAAACTCACATGAATGCAGAACCTTAAGTCATGATGCTATCACAACATGCATTACAACTACTGGGATTACATTTTGAAACGCAATCACTGAAATGCAGACATACAATGTTTAATTCTGGACACAAGGTCACACAGACAGCAAAGGTCAGATAAGAACAGTGTTTTGGAAGGTGTTGGTGAAAGGAAGAATGTTGGTCTAGAAACTAGCAGCACACTTGAATCTTTTTCAAATTGTACATGGAATCTTTTGTGTTCATCTGAGCAGGGAGGCAGTGCCTTAGGTTTCATCTCTAATGATGCAACACTCCTTCAGTACTACACTGAACTTTCAATTCAGATCAAATGCTCAAGACCACATTGGGTTCGAAACGCAACCTGCTGTCTGAGAGGCGAGAGTGCTACCAAATTGGCACGTGGCATTTGAATCAATCAGCAAATTATTCCACCTTCCTTCTATTTTTAAAAATAGTGTTCCATTTGAACATGGGCACTTTGGTGTGGAAATTTTGATATCTATACGAGCCTTACAGCTGCCAGTTCTGAATACTGAGGTTTAGGTAGTTGGCAGCAAAAGCATCATAAACTTGTTGGATTTGCTGAACCCAGTGGCCAGAAAGGTCCAGTCTTCATAGCAGCCAGATTTAGCAAACCCAGCAAGCTTATGTTGGGGTTCTACCATCTGTACAACAGCTGTGCATCAGGAACTGACTGCTAACGCTGCTCCATGGCCACACATAAAATAGCTTCAGTTTATGCCCTCCACATTCTCATTAAAAACAAAAATCATTGCAGAACAGAATAAGATTTTCTTCATCAGAAGTACAAAAACAAAACCTCCATGTTGCTTCTTTGTTACAGTAGTTGACAAATATGCCAGTGCTCAAATCCTTCTGTTTGTGTGTGAAATATTTTTACATTTAAGTTGTGGAATGCTAGAGCTGAAAGAACTGAGTTGAGATCAAAGTCATTGCCTTGACATCAAGGCAGCATGTGACCAAGTGTGGCATCAAGGAGCCCTAGCGAAACTGGAGTCAATAGGAATCAGGGGGAAAACTCTCCGCTGGCTGGAGTCATAGCTAGCACAAAGGAATATGGCTGTGAAATTTGGAAGTCATTCATCTCAGCTCCAGGACATCAGTGCAGGAGACCTTCAGGTAGTGTCCTAGGCCCAACCATCTTCAGCTGCTTCATCAATGACCTTCCTTCCATCAAAAGGTCAGAAGAAGTGGGGATGCTCGCTGATGATTGCACCATGTTCAGCACCATTTGCACTGCTCAGATACTGAAGCAGTCCATACCCAAATGCAGCAAGACCTGGACAATATGCGGGCTTGGGCTGACAAGTGGCAAGTGACATTCACACCACACAAGTGCCAGGCAATGACCATCTCCGACAAGAGAGAGTCTAACCATCGTCCCTAGACATCCATTAGCACTACCATCACTGAATACCCCACTATCAACATCCATTGACTAGAAACTGAATTGGACTAGTGATATGAAAACTGTGGCTATAAGAGGTCAAAAGCTAGGAATCCTGCAGCGAATAACTCCCGACTCCCCAAAGCCTGTTTACCATTTACAAGGCACAAGTCAGGAGTATGATGGAATACTCCCCACTTACCTGGATGAGTGCAGCTCCAACAATACTCAAGAAGCTTGATACCATCCAGGGCAAAGTAGCCCCCACTTGACTGGCACCCATCCACAAACATTCACTCCCTCCTCCACCAACGCACAATGGCAGCAGTATGTACCATATATAAGATGCACTGTAGAAACTCACTAAGGCTCCTTAGACAGCACTTTCCAAAGCCATGACCGCCAACATCGAGAAGGGCAACAGCAGCAGGACACATGGAAGCACTACTACCTGGAAGTTCCCCTCCAAACCACTCAATGTCCTGACCTTGAAATATATCACCATTCCTTCACAGTCACTGGGTCAAAATCCTGGAACTCCCTCCCTAACAGCACTGTGGGTGTACCTACGCCACATGGACTGCAGCAGTTCAAGGTGGCAGCTCACTGCCACTTTCTCAAGGACAATTAAGGATGAACAATAAATGCTGGCCTAGCCAGCAACACTTACATCCCATGAGTGAATTAAAAAAAATCTTGTGCACTTTCATGCCTTCAGGATTCCACAACATGACAGAGCTGTTATGGACCCATCATCCTGGGAGTTCCTGGAGTCAGTAACTGTGCGACAAGCTACACACAGCTAATTGCAAGCAGTGCCTTGAGACTTTGGAAGTGTATCAAGCACCAAACATTAGTATTAAGTACTCCCCAATCTGGTATTGCGCAAGCTACTGCATACTTTTATCCCAAATATTTGCTTCAGTCTCAATCTTGGAAGAGAACCTACTGCGCCATGTAACATTCTTCCATTTTTCATCCCAGTCATCCTTTAATTACCTCTAAATGAGACTGGCAATGAAATATCAGTCTTGTGCTGCACACCCAAGAACTTGAGACTCTCAAACTCATTCCACAAGTGACTTCTGCAACTAACAGAGCTGAGATTTTCATTTATCTGGGCTGTATTTGAATCTAGATCACAAAGGTGAAAGTTCCTAATCCATCTACACCTCCTAGCCCTTTGCTCAATTTCAGTAACAGTACTGCATCTTACAGAATACCTAATATCAAATCTCACTGCCTTTGCATTCTTCATTTTTTCATGTTACTGTACAAAAGTCAGACAGCTTTCACATAATCAACAGTTCTGACCAGTATAAAGTACAGCATGTTAACTGCTTTATTTCGGTTGTTGCCTGGCCAAAAGAGTTCATACAAACCCAAATGTCTTACTAGCTTTATGACTAAATATTAATTCAAACTCTGCATGATAAATCCCGTGAAGGCTCAACATCTAAATAGGATGGTATTTTATGGACTACAATTTCATATCATTACATTGAAATACAAATGGGTTTTTCACTTTTGTAACTCACATTACAGTTCTACATAAAATTTCATTAGCAGCTTCTGCATTGACAAGTGTTAGAAATAATGTGCTCAACTAGAACAATTCTGTTTTAAAGTACTGGTGTAGAACCTTAGATATCACAGGTTAGTGGCTATCTATAAAACCATCTACTGCTTCATTCCTCATATTATAATTTAAAACAGCAAATAGTAAGCACTTTATATTTTGATATGCTTGAGTTTCTTTTTAATCTCACCAAGGTTCGGGAGATCATCACGAGGGGTTGAAAAACCACCAAGCGCATCCCTCAGGTCAGACATAATACATCAGATGCCAGACAAAGCTTTTTGTACTCAACACCAGCAACATGCATCAGTACCAATTTTAGAAGAGCATTCGCTCCAACATGCAGCAAGACCTGAACAATTTCCAGGCTTGGGCTGACAAGTGGCAAGTAACATTCACGCCATACAAGTGTCAGGTAATGACCATCTCCAACAAGAGAGAACCCAATCATTGCCTCCTGATGTTCAATGACATTACCATCACTGAATCCCCCAATATCAACATCATGGGGGTCACCATTGAGCAGAAACTAAACTGCACAAGCCATATAAATACTGTGGCTGCAAGAGCAGGTCAGAGGCTAGGAATTCTGCGACAAGTAACTCATCTCTTGACTCCCAAAGCCTGTCCACCATCTACAAAGGAACAAGTCAGGAGGGTGATGGAATACTCCCCACTTGCCTGGATCAGTGCAGCTCCCACAACATTCAAGAAGCTTGACACCACCCAAGACAAAGCAGCCCGCTTAATTGGCACCACATCGACAAACATTCACTTCCTCCACCACCGACGCACAGTAACAGCAGTGTGTACCGTCTACAAGATGCACTGCAGGAATTCACCAAGGCTCCTTCAACAGCACCTTCCAAACCCACGAACACTGCCATCTAGAAGGACCAGGGCAGCAGATAGATGGGAATATCAACTGGAAGTTCCCCTCCAAGCCACTTAGCATCCTTATTTGGAAATATATCGCCGTTCCCTCACTGTCACTGGGTCAAATTCCTGGAACTCTCTACCCAACAGCATTGTCAGGGTATCTACACCACATGGACTGCAGCAATTCAAGAAGGCAGCTCACCACCACCTTCCCAAGGGCAACTAGGGATGGGCAATAAATGCTGGCCCAGACAGCGAAGCCCAAGTCCCACGAATTAATTTTTAAAAAATCAGCATAACACTCTCCCATTTGTAAAAGTTGGTGTCAATTTCAACCAATTCAATTCACTCCACGTGACAACAAAAGAAACAGCTGAGCACATTGGATACTGCAAAGGTTATGGGCCATGTTATGCTGAAGATTTGTGCTCCAGAAGTAGCCACACCTCTAGCCAACCAGTTCCAGTACAGCAACAAAAGTAGCATCTATGTGACAAAACAGAAAGCCTCCTGGTGTGATCTGTCCATAAAAAAACCGGACAAATCCAATCCATCAATTTCCACCCCATCAGTCAACTCTCAATCATCAAAAAAGTGATGTGCTATCATGCACCATCTGTTCACTGATACTCACTTTTGGTTCCACCAGGGGTCAATCTGCTCCAGATCTCAATACAGCTCTGGTCAGAGTATGGACAAAAGAGCTGAATTCCAGAGGCGAGCTGAGAGTGACTGCTCTCAACATCAAAGCAACATCTGACTGAGTGCAGCATCAAAGGGACCCAAGTAAAATTGAAGTCAATGGAAATCTTGGGGAAAACTCTTCACTTGATGGGGTCTACTGAACACAAAGGAACATGGTTCTGAATGTTGGAGGTCAGGACATCATTGCAGGAGTCAGTCAGGGCACCATCAGACCAAACCATCTTCAGCTGCTTCAATGGCCTTCCCTTCATCATATCAGAAGCAGGGATGCTCACTGATGATTACAGTGTACAGTTCTATTCACAGCCCTTCAGATACTGAAGCAGTCCATGCTCACATACAGCAAGAACTGGACAACATTCTAGTTTGGGCTGATGTGTGGCACAAATGTTACTTGGCACAAGTGCTGGTCAATGACTATCCCAACAAGAGAGAGAGCCTAACGACCTCCCCTTGGTATTCAATGGCATTCCATCACTGAATCCTTCGCCATCAGAGTCACCATTGACCAGGAACTTAACTAGACCAGCCACAGAACTACTGTGGCTACAACAGCAGGTCAGAAGCTAGGAATACTGCAGTAAATAACTCACCTCCTGACTCCCTAAAGCTTCTCCAACATCTACAAGGCACAATGTTGGTATGTGATGGATTACTACCCACTTACCTTCAACACCTTAAACATTCATGTCCTTTATCACCAGGGCAGCAGTGTTCTCCATCTACAAGATGCACTGCAGCAATTTGCCAAGGCTCCTTCATTACCACCTTCTAAACCTGCAACCTCTAACACCTAAAAGAATAAGGGCAGGTGGTAAGGGAACACTGCCATCTGCAAGTTTCCTTCCAGGTCACACGCCATCCTGACTTGGAAATGTATCCTTCATTGTCATTAGGTTAAAATCCTGGAACTCCCTCCTTGACAGCTCTGCGGGTGTATCTATATCACCTGAATTGTAAAGGTTCAAGAAAGTGGCTTGCCACCACCCTCAAGTGCAATTAGGGATGGGAGATAAAAGCTGGCGTTGCCAGCGATGCCCACAATCAAAGTTCTTAAAAAAAATACACTTAAGCCAATACTCTTTAATCTTGGGTGAACATTTTCCTTCAATCATAATTCCAACTTGCTCCCACAATCAAAAGATAACCTTATAATTATGAACATTTCATCCCGTTCTAACACGGTTTAGTGTCTTCCTAGGCAGAACTCAAGTTTAAAAATCTACAATAGTAATACCATGTTGCATTATTGATACACCATCATTATTCTGGCGATGGAACTGATTTATTCTGTATTATGAAATCCAAGTTAGTTTTATTTCACAAAAGATGCTGATAAAGAAGCAATGATGACATCTTCCCGAATCACAAATAATATTACCTAAATGAGCACAGTACAAAGAGGATCTCAGCAACAAAATCATTGAATTTTTGTAGACTAAAGTACCTTTTAAACCTTGATTCTAAATAAACTTCTTCATTGATCTTAAGTAACTGATCCTCTTAATAGCAAGGTGTGACATGTTTCTCATGAAATACTGCGGTCTCACTGAAGATGACACATTCATATCTTAGCTGCCTTAAAATATGCAACCATAGAAGATGACATTAATTATAATTTTTAAAAATGGATAATAAAAGTGTTTTTGCATTCAATAGTCTTTTGAATTTTGCCCAAGATGATCAAGAAAAACTTTTTGTCTTATGCAGGGCACTATGAAAAGAAAAATCAATATTCACATTACTACTGGGTCACAGCTCTGAAAATAACTTCACATGTACTGCAGGCTACCCATGGTGCTCGAATGATATGGCACCACTCCTATGATTTACTCCTTGATAGTTGAAGTCTTTGAAGATTATGTTATAAGGCAAGAGCGCACAAGTTCGATTTCTGTGCCCCAAGTCAATCTAACACAATCCAGTGCATTCAGGCTACACAATTTAAAGGACAGCACTATCATTAAAAAGTGATAGGATGGCACCACATAAAAGGGCTTGGGTTGATCTATTTTCCTCTTTGCAGGAATCCCGCAATGCAATTCACAGTTCAGCTCAGGAACAATCCTTTTCTTGGCTTTACACAGAAAAATAAAATCCAGAAGTCTTATTTTAATTGGATTCCTCCTTCTCATTTTAAATGGTACAAGATGCTGCACAACATGGTTAGCAGAAGAAACACAAATGGTGCAAATATAGGCTCAACAAACCACTCCATCAGGTTTCTCAAGTTAGCTATGTTGCTGTGTGGAGATGGTGAAAAGCCTGGAAAGGAAGAAAGAATCAAAAAAGCCGTTGCAGGGCAACTCTGGTCTCAGTTGCAATGAAGAGCCACACATGAAACATTTACGTATTTTTTTTCATTCAGCTGACCTGCTGTGCATTTCCTATCTTATTGTTTATCAGTAACGCATACTGCATAAAGTACAATTTCTAATTCTGTATCTGAACTTGAATTGTGGATATTGACAGGAAAGTTAAAATTACACAATGTGTTCCATTCACATATGGTGCATAGGCGTCGACATTATTACAATATTTTCCTAGTTTGACAGGATAGAAATAGATTTCAGTAGTAAAGTTAACTTTCAGAGGCACTTCACACTTCTTTGAACAGTCAAAACAAGATCAAATTGTCTTTAATTTCTAAACTGTACAGACCCCTTTCTCTATGTCATTTTAATGCAAATTTGTCACAAACAACAGGTCTGGAAATGAACAATTATTTATCAGGCCAGGTGGAAGAAAACTATATATCAACTCTGAAGTAACTTTCACACCATCATAAATCAAATTAACATGCTTGTAGCTTGACTTTAACTATGTAAAAATTTGAAATGATTCATCTTACTTAGCGTCCTTCATAATATTTTGAGTTTTCCCAATTGTTTTTACTACTCCCCTGCCCTATTTTGCAATTACTTTCTCTTTTGTCCTCAACCTCACCAAATCTCACTGCTTAATATTTTAACACAATGAGTTTTCTCAAACAATAACGTAATCGGGTTTACAGATCCTCTTTTCCCATCACAAAAGCAAAAATGAGCATGGTAGGTTGTACAGCTGAGAAGTGGATGCCATAATTAATTCACCACAAATTAAAAAGGGAACCTTCAGACTTGCTTAAACTAGTTTCAGGATCTAATATTGCATTTTATCTAACGTAATGAAATCTTTTGTCGGAGTACAATTTTTGTATCAGCCTTTCCCTTTTAAATTCCTTTGTCCACATCTATAATGAAAACTTGGAATGTGAACTTGTCATGATCTCCCACGAGTCGCTGTGCTGTTGCACCTTGGTCTTGCATCTCCAATCTCCTTAGCCTGTACTGCAGAGAAACTCCTACATCTCAATGAGCTCTACTTCCCAAACTGTCTTGGGTTTTGCTACTTAACTATGAATAATATCAATTCAAATTATTATATAAAATTAAGATCAGAATATATTAATCAGAAACAGTTGTACAATGGTTATGTTACTGGACTAGTAATCAAGCAGCCTGGACTAATGATCCACAACACAAGTTCAAATCCCAGCATGGCAGTGGAGGAATTTAAATTCAATTAAGTAAATCTGGGATAAAAAGCTAGTACCAATCATGGTGACCATGAAACTACCAGATTGTTGTAAAAACCCATCTACTTCACGAATGTCATTTTGGGAAGGAAATCTGTTCTTACCTGGTTTACATTTGACTCCAGACCTACAGAAACATGATTGCCCTTGACATCATTCAACTTTTGCAAGTTACCCTCCAAGTCACAGGCCATCCCAAATTTGAATTATATCACCGTTCCTGCACTGTCACTGGGTCAAAATCCTGGAACTCCCTTCCTAACAACACTGTGGGTGTACTTACACAGACTGCAGGGGTTCAAGGTGGCAACACGCCACCACCTTCTCAAGTACAGTTAGGGATGGGGCAATAAATGGTGGTCTCACCACACTACAACAAGACCATGACAAATTCAGACCTTGGTTGATAAATGGCAAGTAACCCATCATGCAAGTGCTGGGTCATGACCATTTCCAACAAGAGTGAATCTGACCAGCTTCCATTGATGTTCCCTTGAAATTCAACAGCAAGAGGTCTAGAATCCAATGGGCTTAAAGTAGCAAGTTGGCTCCAAAATTGGCAGAGGTAGGAAGCAGAGGGTAATGGTCAATGGGTGTTTTTGTAACTAGAAGGCTGTTCAAGGGGGTTTCACAGGACTCCATGTTAGGTCTCATGCATTTTATGGGGTATATCAATGATTTGGACTTGAACATAGGAAGTATGATTAAGTTAATTTTTGTATCATCTGCAACCTCCAATCTGATTGATAATGAAGCAGCAAGCTGTAGACAGCAGGAAGACATCAACAGACTAGTCAGGTGGGCAGAAAACTGAGTTCAATCCAGAGAAGTGGAGGTAATGCATTTGGAGAAGTACAAGGTTAGGGAATACACAATAATTGGTAGGATACTGAGATGTATAGAGAAAGAGAGGGACATCGGAGTGCAAGTCCACAAATCCCTGAAGGTAGCTGGACAGGTAGATAAGGTGGTCAAGAAGGTATACAGGATATTTTATTAGGCGAGGCACAGGATATAAGCACAAGGAGGTTAAGTTGCAACTATGCAAAACATTGGTTAGGCCACAGCTAGAGTACTACATGCAGTTCTAGTCACCTCACTATAGAAAAAATGTGATTGCACTAGAGAGGGTACAGATGAGAATTACAAGGATGATGATTGAACTGGAGATTTTTTTTATGAAGAAAAATTGGATTGGCTAGGGTTGTTTTCTTTGGGACAGAGCAGGTTGAGGGAAGAGTTAACCAGTGTATAAAATTACGAAGGTCAATATAAAGTGGATAGGAAGGCCCGATTCCCCTTAGTTGGGAGGTCTATTACTAGGAGGCACAGACTTAGAATAATAACTAGGAAGTTTAAAGAGGATTTGAAGGGAATTTTTTTCACCCAGAGGATTGTGAAGATCTGGAACTCATTGCCAGGAAGAATGGTAGATGCAGAAACCCGCATAACACTGAAAAAAAATACTTGGACATGTACTTGAAGTGTTGAAGTCTACAAGGCTATGGACCAAGAGCTGAAGCTAGGATTAAGGTGAATGGCTCGTCAAGTGGTGCAGACACAATAGGCCAAATGGCCTCCCTCTGTGCTAGGAATTTCTATGATTCTACGATTCTCATCGCTGAATTACCCACAAACATCCTTGAGATCACCAATGATGAGGAACTTAACTGGGCAAGTCACAAAAATACAGCGACTGCAAGACCAATCAGAGGCTGGATACGCTGCACTAAGTAACTCACCTCCTAACCCCACAAAGCCTTTCCACTTTTCCACCCTCTACAATGCACAAGTCAAGGCTACAATAGAATACCCCCCACTTGCCTATATGAGTGCATTTCCAACAGATCTCAGAGGCCCCAACACTATCCAGGACAAGCAACCAACTTGATTGACACCGCATCCACCACCTTAAATATTCACTTCCTCCATCACTGGCGAACAGTGGCTGCAATGCCCACTACAAGATGCACTGTAGCTTGCAAAGGTTCCTTTGACATCACCTACCAAACCCATGATTTCTACTATCTAAAAGAACAAGGGCATCGGGTGGATGAGAAGGCCACCACTTACAGGATTCCCTCCAAGTCACACACCATACTAACCTGGACACATCAGCCATTCCTTCATCGTCACTGGGTCAAAACACTAGAACTTTCTACAAACGAAACTATGGATGTACTTACACCACACTGACTGCAGCAGTTTAAGAAGGTGGTTCACCATCACTTTTACAAACACAATTAAAGGTGGGGAATAAATGCTGGCATTGCCAGCGATGTCCACATCCCATGAACAAATAATATAAAAAGGACTCATTTACATCAACTCAGCCTGGTCCAATTATTTACTGCCCTGCAATCATACTTCACCTAAGGACTACAAATAGCCAATGTTTCAACTGGCCATAAAAGATTCATGGCACTGCTTGGAAATGGGCATAAACTCTCCTGGCTGACAATTATCCCGCAACCAACACTACCAAAAACTACCTACTCAAGGGAAATTAGGGATGGGCAATAAATGCTGGTCTTTCCTGTGATGTTCAAATCCCTTGAGCAAATATTGCAAAACAAAAGACAATCTGGCGCCACATTGATTTTCCATTTCTGGAATTTTGCAATGTGCAAATTCACTGCTGTGTTTGCTTATGTCATAAACATAGTAACCACACTTCAACAGTAATTCACTGGTTGTGAGGTGCTTTGGGACATTATAGGCACTATCTAAATATAAACCTTTTACTTAACAGCAAGGCTAGAAGTTGGGGCAGATAAAGTAAGAGCAGGGTTTTAGGACTTTTCATAGTGGGGAAGATAAAATATTACAAGTCAAGGGAACTGCAGTAAAAGTGATAAATTTATGTTTTACTGTAACCAAACTACTTGGATCTTTACTTCTCTATTGCCCCTCCCCGTCTTGACTTTCTCTCTCCCTGCTTCTTTTCTTGTTTTTAGAACATAAGAAATAAGAACAGGAGTAGACCATTCGGCCCCTCAAGCCTGTTCCGCCTTTCAATAAGATCATGGCTGATCTTGTGCGCTCGATTGCCACATTACCATCTAGCCCCATTATCCTTTGATTTCCTCGCCTAACAAGAATCTATCTACCTCTGCCTTAAAAATATTCAATGATCCCGCTTCCACCACCTTCTGAGACAGAGTTCCAAAGTCGTACAACACTCAGAAAAAATTTCTCATCTCTGTACTGAAAGGACGACGCCTAATTTTAAAACAGTGCCTCCTAGTTCTGGACTCACCCACAAGAGGAAACATCCTTTCAATGTCCACCTTGTCAAGGCCGTTCAGGATCGTGTATACTTCAATCGAATCACCCCTCACTCTTCTGAACTCCAATGAAAACAAGCCTTGTCTGTCCAACTTATCCTCATAAGGCCACACACTCATTCCAGGTATCAATCTAGTAAACCTCCTTTGAACTATTTCCAATGCTTTTACATGCTTCTTTAAATTAGGCCAAAATTGCACATAGTATTTGAGATGCAGTCTCCCCAATGCCCTGTATAACTGAAGCATAACGTCCTTACTTTTATGTTTAATCCCTCTTGTAATAAAGGATAGCATTCCATTAGCCTTCTTTATTACTTGCTGTACCTGCATTCTAACTTTTTGTGACTCATGTACTAGAACACCTAGATCCCCCTGCACCTCAGAATTATGCAGCCGTTCTCCATTTAAGTAATTCTCTACTTTTTTGTTCTTCCTGCCAAAGCGAACAGCTTCACATTTTCCCACACTAAACTCCATTTGCCAGAACTTTGCCCACTCACTCAGCCTATCTATATCCAGCTTCAACCTCCTCATGTCCTCTTCACAACATACTTTCCTATCGATCTTTGTGTCATCTGCAAATTTAGCTACCATGTCTTCACTCCCCTCATGCAAGTCATTGATGTAAATCATAAAAAGTTGACGCCCCAGCCCAGACCCCGGTGGGGCTCCACTCGACACATCCTGCCAATCTGAAAAAGACCCATTTATGCATGCTCTCTGCTTGCTTTCTGCCAGCCAGTCAATCTTCTACCAATGGTAACTTGTTACCCACTACACCCATGCGCTTTTATTTTCTGTAATAACCTTTGATATGGCACTTTATCAAATGCCTTCTGGAAATCCAAATACATTAAGTCTATGGGCTCCCCTTTATCCACTGCGCATGTTACTCCTTCAAAAGACTCCAATAAATTGGTTAAACATGATTTCCCTTTCACAAAACTATGCTGACTCTTTCCATTTGCCTTGAGTTTTTCAACGTGCCCAGCTATAACTTCCTTAATGATCAATTCCAATAACTTCTCCACGACAGACTTCAAGCTAACTGGCCTACAGTTTCAAGTTTTCTGCCTCCCTCCCTTCTTGAATTGAGAGGCTATATTTGCTACTCTCCAGTCTGAAGGAACCTTTCCAGAATCTAGTAAATTTTGGAAAATTAACACCAGCGCATCAGCAACCTCATTGGCCACCTCTTTTAAGGTCCTATGATGTAGTCAAATCGGGACCCGGAAACTTGCCAGCCTGCAGCTCCATCAATTTGCTAGCCCACAGCTCCATCAATTTGCTCAATACTATTTCCCTAGCGATTTCAATTTCACCAAGTTCCTCTCTCCCTTTCACCTCTTGATTTGCAGCTATTATTGGAATGTTTTTTGTATCTTCTATAGTGAACAAATAAGCAAAATTTGTGTTCATTTTTTCCACCATTTCCTTATTATCTACTATTAACTCCCCACTGTCACTCTCTAGAGGACCAACACTCACTTTACCTACTCATTTTCTTTTTAAAAACCTGTGGAAACTCTTGCTATCCATTTTACATTTCTAGCTAGCTTCCTCTCAAACTCTAATTTCTTTCTCCTGATTAACTTTTCAGTCATTCTCTGCTGTTCTTTATGTTCTGTTCAGTCATCTGTCCTGCCACTCATCTTTGCAGAGTTGTATGCTTTTTCCTTAAGTTTGATGCTTTCCTTAGCTTCTTTAGTTAACCAAGCATAGTGGGTCCTCCCCTTGGAACTTTTCTTTATAGTAGGAATGTACTTATTCTGAATATTCTGAAATATCCCCTTAAACGTTTGCCACTGCTTCTCTATTGATCTATTCTCTAGCCTAGTTTCCCAGTTCACTTAAACTTAAATAAGGGCAACAATGAGGGGATGAAAGCTGAGCTAGTTGAAGGTACTAGTCTTAGACCTGCTCTTCTGCCTTTCAAACTGGATGTAAAATTCAATCATGTTGTGGTCACTGCTACCTAGGGGTGCCTTTACTCTGAGGTCATTAATTAATCCTGTCACATTACACAATATCAAGTCTAGTATAACCTGCTCTCTTGTTGGTTCCAGACATGTTGCTCTAAGAAACTCGCTCTCTCTCGAAACCATTCTAAGAACTCCTCATCCAGGCTACTACTGCCAATCTGATTTTCCCAGTTTGTGTGTAGATTAAATCACCCATAATTATTGCCATCCCTTTATCACAAGCACACAATATTTCCTCTTGAATACTTTGTCCTACACTGTGGTTACTGTTAGGGGGCCTGTAGACCATTCCCACTAATGACTTTTATCCCCTACTATTCCTCATCTCCACCCAAGCCAATTGTACATCCTGATCTCCTGAACGAAGGTCATCTCTAACTATTGCACCAATGCCCTCTGATCAACAGTGCTACCTCTCCACCTTTACCTAGCTTCCTATTCTTCTTGAATGTCATGTACCCCTCAATATGAAGGGCCCAATCTTTGTCACCCTGCAGCCGCATCTCTGTAATTGTTATCAGATTATATTTACTTACTTCAATCTGGGCCATCAATTCATTTACTTTGCTTTGAATGCTACATACATTTAGATAGAGAGCCTTCGGTTTTGTCTTTTTGTTACCTTTGTAACATCTAATCTTGACTGTTGATGTATTCTTAGTTTTTTTTCTCTCTCTCTCTTCCTGCCATTCTCTGACCCTCATTTCTCACATTACTATTTTGCTCTCCCGTCTTGACTCTACAACTTGAATTGCTACCTCTACCAAAGCTTGATCCCTCACCCCTCGTTTAGTTTAAAGCCCCCGCTACTTCATTTTTTTAAACCTCTGTCCAGTTTGCTCCTCAACATTGTTGCTCATCTTTCCTGCAGCATCGTCACAAAGGAAACTGCAGGAATAGGGAGAGTAAAGGCTAATGATGGACCTAGAGTGGATCATCAGAAATGGAAGAAAATCAAAAGATGGAAATGGCTCACAACTCCATACACAAGCATCAAGTTAGTTTGTGCACCCAGAATTACTTGCGTCCTGTGTAGGATCAAGAAAACATAAAATACAATCCTGCAGCAAAACAAATGTGTACACGGTTACACTAATGACAAGGTGCTTGCAGTGATTAGTCAGAATCCAACTGACTAGGAAGGAATCACTGCAGCAGCATTCAGGCCCATGACTTATTTTTCTCAAAAGCCTTAAAATTAAGAGATGTGTGACATAGCACAGCCTTAATTGTAATAGTTGAAAATGCTTGTGTGCCGAATCGGCCAATAAAGACAATAACATTTAATCTACAGACATGCAAAGGGTTTTTGGCTGCAGATAATCCCAGTTCGTCATCCCTGCTAGTTTTTCTGTACTCCAGCTAATGCCAATTGCATACAGCTTGCTTGGAAGGTGGAAAGACTTGTACACACCATTAGGCAATTCTCCATGTGGAGTGATTTTTAAACTAAGGCGACCAGACACACAATTCAGGCACAAGGAAAATGAAGGCAACCACAATTTTGATTTTAAAAATGTGGAGTATAATATTTAAGATTTATTTTAAGTGGCAACCATTTCTTAATAAGGCTCAGTGCATTAAAAGTTGTGTTAAGTCTGTAAGACACAGAGGCTATAAAGCTAAATTTAGACAGGTGATCCTCAGATGCCACAAAAAAAAACTCCATTATTATGTGGAACTTCATTTTACATCTTGAAATAAAACTTTTGTAATTGGACAGTATAAGCCAGTAAGGACCAGTGTTCTTCAAAGAAATTTGCCATGCCAGTTGAAGTATTATGCAAATAAAAATACAGCACTGAAAAATATGTAAAACAGATTGAACCAATCACTTCTAATCAAATTAGTCTACGGTACCTGTTTCTGAAATGATTTCCCTTATCCGCATTCAATTTCCAGAAGAATAAACCAGTTTCGTTTACAAAAGATATAACAAACACAAATTGAAGAACATGATGCAACATACTCATTTGACAGAACACAAGGTTCTGAAGACAAAATTATGCTTGTGAAAGAAACAGGTCCAAATAATCTGCTAATGACAAAATGTGAGAAGCTCACAGAAATAAATATAGCATGTGCCCTAGAAGAGACCAAACCTTAATACTTGTCTCCTTAAAAAAATAAAAAAAGTAGAGTTAAAGACAAGTTTTTTTTAATTTGTTCATGGATATGGGCATCACTGGCTAGGCCAGCATTAATGCCATTTGCTAATTGCTCTCGAGAAGATAGTGGTGTGCTGCCTTGTTGAACAGCTACAGTCCATGTGTTGGGGAACACCCAAAGTGGCATTAGGAAGGGAGTTCCAGGATTTTAACTCAGCGACAGCCAAGGTTCAGCGATATAGTCAGGATGACGTGTGACTTGGAGAAGAACTTGCAGGTGGTGGTCTCCCCATGCATCTGCTGCCCTTGCCCTTCAAGGTGGTAGAGGTTACGGGTTTGGTAGGTATTGTCAAAGGAGCCTCGATGAGTTGCTGCAGTGTATCTTGTAAATGGTGCACACTGCTGCTACTGTGCATCAGTGGTAGAGGCAGTGAATGTTAAAGGTGGTGGATGTGATGCCGATCAAGCAGGCTGCTTTGTCCTGGATGGTGTCGAGTTTCTCAAGTGTTGTTGGAGCTGAAATCCAGGCAAATGGAGGATATTCCATCGCACTCCTGACATGTGCCTTGGAGATGGTGGACAGACTCTGGGGAATCAGGAGAGGAGTTACTCTGCGTAGACTTCCAATCTGCTCCTCAGGCACAGTATTTATATGGCTAGTCCACAGTAACCCCCCAGGATGTTGACAATGGGAGGTTCAGCAATGGTAATTCTATTGAACGTCAAGGGTAGATTGTTAGATCCTCTCTTGCTGGAGATGGTCATTGCCTGGCACTTGTGTGGCCTGAATGTTACTTACCACTTATCAGCCCAAACCTGGATATTGTCCAGGTCTTGCTGCATTTGGACATGGACTGCTTCAGTATCAGAGGAGTCACAAGTGGTGCTGAACATTGCGCAATCATCAGCGAACATCCCCACTTCTGGCCTTATGATAGAAGGAAGGTCATTGATAAAGCAGATGAAGATGGTTACACTACCCTGAGGAACTCCTGCAGTGATGCCCTGGCACTGAGATGATTGACCTCCAACAAACACATCCATCTTTCTACATGCTGGGTATGATTCCAACGTGGAGGGTTTTCCGATTTCCCTTGACTTCAATTTTGCCAGGACTCCCTGACGGCACATTCACTCAAATGCTGCCTTGATGTCACCTCACCTCTGGAATTCAGTTCTTTTGCCCATGCTTGGGCCAAAGCTGCAATGAAGTTTGGAGCTGAGTGGCCCTGGCAGAACCCAGTTCTACAAATGAGCAGGTTATAGCTGACTAAGTGCTTGACAGCATTATCGATGACACTTTCCATCACTTTGTTGATGATCAAGAGTAGACTGATGGGGTGGTAACTGGCCTGGTTGGATTTGCCCTTTTTGTGGTCAGGACGTATCTTTGCAGTTTTCCACATTGCTGCATTGATGCCAGTGTTGTAGCTGTACTGGAACAGATTGGTTAGGGGCACGGCAAGTTCTGCAGCACAAATCTTAAGTACTATTGCCAGAATGTTACCAGGGCCAATAGCGTTTGCAATATCCAGTGTCTGCAGCCATTTCTTGATATCACATGGAGTGAATCAAATTGGCTGAAGACTGACACCTGTGATACTGGGGACCTCAGGAGGAGGCAGAGATGGGTCATCCACTTAGCACTTCTGGCTGAAGAATGTTGCAAATAATTCAGCCTTATCTTTTACACTGATGTGCTAGGCTCCCCCATCATTAAGGATGGGGATATTTGTGGAGCCCCCTCCTCCAATGAGTTGTTTAATTGTCCACCACCATGCATGACTGGATGTGGCAGGACTGCAGAGCTTAAATCTGATCTGTTGGTTGTGGAATAGTTTAGCTCTATCACTTGCTGCTTTTGCTGTTTGGCACACAAGTAATCCTGTATTGTAGCTTCACCAGGTTAACACCTCGGTTTTAGGTATGCCTGGTGCTGCTCCTGGCATGCCCTCCTGCATTGTTCATTGAACCAGGGTTCTTTCCCCAGCTAGATAGCAATGGTAGAGTGGAGGATATGCTGGGCCAGGAGATTACAGATTGTGGTTGTATACAGTTCTGCTGCTGCTGATGGCCCACAGCACCTCATGGATGCCCAGTCTCCAGCTGCTAGACTTGTTTGAAATCTATCCCATTTAGCATGGTGGTAGTGCCACAAAACACGATGGAGGTTATCCTCAATGTGAAGATGGGACTTCGCCGCCACATGGGCTGTGTGGTGGTCACTCCTATCAATAGTGTCATGGATAGATGCATCTGTGAAAGGTAGATTGGCGCAGAGATTTCAAGTAAGTTTTTCCCTCGTTTGTTCCCTCACCACCTGCCACAGACCCATTTATGTCCTTTAGGATTCAACTGGTTAGGTCACTGGTGATGCTACCGACCTCTCTTGATGGACATTGAAGTCCTCCAGAGTACATTCAGTGCCCAGGCCACCTTCAGTGCTTCCTCCAAGTGGTGTTCAACATGAAGGAGTTCTGATTCATCAGCTGGAGGGGCAGTAGGTGGGAACCAGCAGGAGGTTTCCTTGCCCAGGTTTAACCAAGTGCCATGAGACTTCATGGGGTCCAGATTAGATGTTGAGGACTCCCAGCACAACTCACTCCCAATTGCATACCACTTGGTCGCCACCTCTGGTTGGTGGGACAGGACATACCCAGAGATGGTGATGATGGTGTCTGGGGCATTGTCGCGCGAGAATGACGACGTCAGGCTGTTGCTTGGACAGCTCTCCCAATTTTGGCAGAAGCAGCACCCCCGCTCCCCCCAGATATTAGTAAGGAGGCCTTTCGGTCGAAAGGGCTGGATGTGCTGCTGTTGTTTCTGATGCCTAGATCAATGCTGTGTGGTCCACCCAGTTTCATTCCTTTTAGACTTTGTAGCAATTTGATACAACAATTTCTTGCTAGACCTTCAGAGGGCATTTAAAAAAAGAGTCAACCACACTGTTTTGGGTCTGGAGTCACATGGTAAGGACAAGAGGAGATTTCCTTCCCTAGAGGGCATTAATGAACCGGGTGGGTTTTTATGACAATCGACAATGGTTTCCTGGTCACCATTAGGCTAGCTTTTAATTACAGATTTATTAACTGGATTTAAATTCCACCAGCTGCTGTGGTGCGATTTGAACATGTCCCCCCCAGAGCATTAGCCTGGGCCTCTGGATTACTTGTCCAGTGACATCACCACTATGCCACCGCCTCTCCACAATTAATAATTGCCTCCAAGCACACAAAGTCCTATTAAACGATACACCTGTACTGAAACTACAGAGTTATATTTTTGGCACTGACAAAAAACATCAGCATGAACCCAAATATGCAGCAACCACATCTCTGTACCAAAATCTTCAACTCACGTGCCATGTAATCCATGTTCACTATTTTTATCGAAATCCAAAAATCACAAAAAGAATAAGTTTACAATTACACTATTGATAGTGAACAGCAGATAGCCTCTCATGAACTGGTGCTTTAATAAACCAAGAATATGCAAAGACAGCTAAGTCAAGAGATTTCCTTATACTCAACAGCTATTATCCCATCACTCCATCCTATTTAAAAAACACTCAACTTTGGAACCATACATCACAAAAAATTAGACAGGATTTTTAAACAAATTTCTATAAATCATGCTATGTCCCACAAAATGCCATTTACTTGAAAGATAACTTAGAAGTGCAAAACCCACCAGTCTTAATTGGAATCTTAGCTGTGGATTTGAACCTCATTATGCTCATAACTCATTTCAGTGGACATGGTGAAATTTCAATATGAAAGCACCAAGCACAGCTCAAGTATTGCTTGGCTGAGAAAAAGCTAGCTTTAGTAGCCAACAGTTTAGTAATGTAGACCTCATCCTTCACGCTACCTATCTCAACTGCTCTGAAAAAGGCATGAAGAGAGTTACAATATTAAAAGCGTGAATAAGATAGGGTCAATTAGGTTAAGTAAAGCAAAAGTAAAGTTAAAACAGCAAAAATATGGGAGGGATGAAAGGAATACAAAGAAGAATGAAAGGGGAGGCCTAAAATTGAATTAATCTTGGTAGTAGAGGTATTATTAATGTAACAAAGCTAAACTATGCTTCATGAAGACATAAAAACAGAAAATGCTCAAAACACTCAGCAAGCCTGGGAGCATCTGTGTAGACAGAAAAAGAGTCTGTGATCTTTCAGTCTTGTCTCCACAATGATAACATCCAACATGTAATGTTGCACTGCTACTGATCGAAGTGGGAATGAGGTGGACAGATCAAGATAGCCTAAAATGTATACTACCTCAATCTGTAGCCGCATAGCTCACCACATCCTGGATAACCATGCAGCCATGAGACCAACCCTGGTTCAACATAGAACAGAGAAGGATATGCCAGAAGCATAACTGCACACATCTTAGAAGAGGTTCAAACTTAATGAAGCTAAAACATAGGGCTAAAGGCATGTTAAACACCAGAAGCAACACAGATAAGTGGTTCCACAACCAAGCTCTGCAGCTCTACCATATCTAGTTGAGATTATTGATGGACAACTAGGCAAGACACAAAGGAACTTCTTTTAAGATCTCTATTCTCAACCATGATGGGGTCCACAATACAAGTGCAAGAGAAATGCTGAAGGGTTTGAATATATATCTTCATCCTCAAGTGCCTAGTAAACAATCTTGCTTGGACTCTTTGTAAGATCCCTATCATAGATACCAGCATCCAGACAATTTGGTTCATTCCACATGGCATTAAGGAGCAGCTAAGTGCATTAGACATAACAAAGGCTATAGGGCTGATGTCAGTTCATGACGGTGGTGATGGCGGCTTGATGAAGGGTTAGATACACCATCCATGTCAACAGCCCCCCTATCCCCCAACCTGAACTGTTGTAGGGCTAAGACAGTGCCATCGCCCTAATAAATGTGAAAGATTGTCCAGGTAATTCCTGCCACAAAAACTGAATAAATCTCACCAGTCAATTACTACCCCATTGGCTACCCACCATCCACAAACATTCATTTTCTCTGCCACCGGCACACAGTGGCAGCAGTGTATAACATCTACAAGATGCACTGCAGGAACTCACCAAGGCTCCTTAGCACCTTCCAACCCACGACCACCATCTAGAAGGACAAGGTCAGCAGGCACATGAGATCACCAGCAGCTGCAAGCTTCCCTCCAAACCACTCGCCAACCTGACTTGGAAATATATGGCCATTCCTTCACTGTCGCTAGGTCAAAATCCTGGAGCTCCCTTCCTAACAGCACTGTGGGTGTACATCACATGGGCTGCAGTGGTTCAAGAAGGCAACTCATTAACACCTTTGAGGGCAATTAGGGATGGGCAATAAATGCTGGCCTGGCTAGCCATGTCCACATCCCATCAATGAATGAAAAAAAAATGTTAAGTAGCTTAGGAGGCATTAATAGGGCTATTAAATGACTTGCCAATCAGTTATGAAAATAAATCAATTCAATTCAAGTTGTCAGAATCCTTTAGCTCCAGATTTATTTACATCCTTGCTCCATATTGGTACAAGATCTTAATGCCTCAGACGAGAATAGCGACCCTGAACATCAAGCTAAACTGGACCAGGCACAACACTGTGGCTACAAGAACAGGCAAACAGTTGGTACTCTGCAACACGTGGCCCATCAAAGCCTCTACACCATCTAAAAGGCTGAACTCAGCATGATGGAATATTCATCACTCGGTTGGATTAGTGAAACACTAATGTCCAACACCACCCAGGACAGAGAGCAGTTTACAGTGTCCCTGCCACTTAACACAGTATAGATTCTCCTCATTAGCAGCACACTGTGACTGCAGTATATACATGTAGAAGATGCAGTACCAGCAGTTTATTTTCATCAGCTCCTTCACTGAAACTCCTACACCAAGGAAGACAAAATCAGCAATGTTCTGGTATCATCACCTCCAAGATGCCCTCCAAGTTGCATGACATGCTGACTCGGAGGTAGATTTTTATTTCATCGTCACTGTCTCAATATACTGCAATTTCTTACCTAACACAATTGGAGCACCTTCACTACAATGGCTGCAGTGGTTCAAGAGAAAGGCTCATCAACACATTCTTAGAGAAACCAGGGATCAGAAATAAATGGGGTTTACCAGTGTTGTTACATCCCAAGAACTATTTTTTTTTTAAAAAGTGTGTTTCAGCATCACAATTTGCATACTGAATGATTATCTACTCGAGTAATGTAGAGTTCCTTAGAACTCCTCAGCTGAAGATTTTCTTTCTTACCAATATTGTTGAATAAAGATTAACATACAGCAACTTCACCAGGAGCCCAGTTTAGATAGCAAGCACAGAGGTGACAGGTGAATGGGACTTGGTGCATGTTAGGACATGTACAGAATTTTGGATGACTTCATGTTTACAAAGGGTAGAAAATAGAGACCAGCAAGAAGAGCATTATAATAGTCAAGTCCAAATGTGGCAAGGCATGGATGAGAGTTTCAACAACAGGTGAGCTGAGACAGGGCAGACACATTCTTGGGGGACACCAGAGATAACAGGAAGAGAACCCATCGCATGGGATTATTTGGCTATGACTGGATAGATAAGAACAGAACCTGGCAAGTGCAGTCCCACACAGCTGGACAATGGTGTCATCAGCCACTTCAAAGGCTGAAGACTACTCAAGAAGGATAAGAAATGATAGTTTACCTTTGTTACAGTCACATTGGATGGCATTTGTTTCTCTGTTACGAGCCTTTTCAGCACTGTGACAGGGATGAAAACCTGATTGGAGGGATTCAAACATGGAGTTTCAGGAACGATGGACCATGATTTGAAAGATGACAGCATGAACAATGACTTGAGATGAAAGGGAGGTTTATGATGGACCAGTGCTTGGCAAGAACCTAAGGGTTAGGAATTGTTTTTTTTGAGAGGGGTGATGATGGCAAATTTAAAAGGAAAGAGGGACTGTGCCTGAGTAAAAGAATTGTTAATGATATCAGCTAACAGGGGAGCCAGGAAGGGAAGAAATTAGGAAGGCAAATTGTGTGTTAGACCTTGTTACAAAGGGATCGGACAAGGGTAAAGAAGTTCTACTACAATTATATAGGGTCATGGCGAGACCACACCTGGAGTACTGTGTACCTTTTCGATCTCTTTATCTAAGGTCAGACATATTTGCCTTAGAAAAAGTACAATGAAGATTGATTCCTGGAATAAAAGGATTTTAACTATGATGAAAAATTTGAGTAGTCGAGGGCTATATTTCCTAGATTTTAGAATAATGAGAGGGATCCAACTGAGACATCCAAAATTCTGAAGTGGCCTGACAGGACAGGTTCTGGAAGGATGTTTCTCCTGGTTAGGAAGTCTAGAACTAGGAGTCACAGTCTCAGAGTAAGGGGTCAGCCAATTTGGGAAATCAAAAGAAATTTCTTCAAACAGTTGTGAACCTTTGCAATTTTCTACCTGAGAAAGCTGTAACTGCTCAGTCATTGAGCATATTCAGGACAGAGATCAATAGATTTTGGTATACCAAGGGAATTGAGGGATATGGGGATGGTGCAGGAAGGAATTAAGATAGCTGATCAAACCAGATCTTATTGAATTCTAGAGCAAATTCAAGACCAACATGGCCTACTTCTGCTCCTATGTCTTATATTCTTATTGAAGTTGGATGAACAGCAATTTAAAAACTTGCATCGAATTGTGCCTTTCGCGACTTCAGGATGTCCCAGTTGCTGTAGTCAATGAAGCACTCTTTAGGTGTAGTCACTGCTCCAGTATAGGAAACACAGCAGCCAATTTGTGCACAGCAAGATCCCACACACAGGAACATGAAAGATTATTAGCTGTTCATTATCACGTGTTGAATAGGAGACAAATATTGACCACCCCACCAGGTAGCTCTACTCTTTTTTTGGTATGGTGTCCCAAGATCTTTATGTCCACTTGACAGGACAAATGGGGCCTCATTTTAATGTCTCTCCTGAAAAATGGCACCTTCGACAGTGCAACACTCCCGCAGCACTGCACTAGATTTTGTGCTCGTGTCTGAAGTGGGACAGACACAGAAGGTCAGATTGATACTCACTGAGCCACAGCTGACAGAAGGAAGTAAAGTACAGTTTTAGTGTTTCCATATTTTTTTTAAACCATTATTCAGACAAAAAGCATCAACTTTAATCAAACACATTCAAAATTGCTTAAAGTGCTAACATAATAAACAGTGTCAATTTATACCAATAAATATGTAAATTAGCTTGCATTACAGAAAAGGAAACAATCAAAGCCATAGCTTCGTAAATCTCAGAAAGACTACTTTTAAGATGAATAATAAATTATGACAATTACATTTGTATTTCAAATCATATTACTGGACAAAGACATCCTGCAATAACTACAAATCAGTAGTGCTATTTAGAAAGACTCAGAAGGCATACTTGGTTATGCCATTAGGAAATTAGGTTTTACTGAAGCATGCCAACTTAACCACATTCATTTTTGGAAATTAAGTTTATTTACGGTGGAGATTATACTGTAACCCAAGACGACATGCAGCCTTTATACCACAAAGACAATAAAATGTAAATAGAGAAAGCTAATTCTGCTAATTTAAATATGGAATATAATCTGCATTCATCAACTGGAGTGCAAAAATACCATTGCTGTTGTGGATGCAATATGACGAGGTTTCCACTGCAACTTAAGAATATCGCTTAAATACAGGCTTTGATTTAAAACAAACTAGTCAGCAAACAGCTTCCCTGCAGGTTTTATTGTTTATAGTTCACCCCCCCCTAACAATAGCTTACAAAGTTCTTGTATTGTGGTGCTAATACTGGCAATGCACAATTAAACACTTCAGTGCTGCAGGTGACATGTCCAAGTAATGGTTCAAGATTTTTTTTCTGTACAGTTAATTGTTTTTAAAAATGAAATTTAAATTTGTAATTCTGTTGCTTCGAAGTACTAGTCCCTACACCACTTATTGTGGTGCTAGAGTAGAAGCATATCGCACTCCAATCATGGTTACTATCACATCTAATACATAACAGCCCTTCCATAAGGTGCAAGATTGTTTCATGTTCATATCACAGCATTAATAGGTCACATGATCAGGAAAGATATTTAAAAAACGACCAGCTAGCCATATTAAACCTCAGAACTTTTTAAAATGGAGAACCAGCAATGACAGGCCACGATCCCAAAACACAGGACTCCAGAATGAGGGAGAAAACCATAAAACCATAGAAAAGATTACAGGACAGAAAAGGTCATCCAGCCCATTGTGTCTGCGCCAGCTGAAAAAAAAATTAAAAAACTAGTTGCCCATTTTAACACCACCTTCCAGCACCTGGTCCATAGCCTTGTAGGTTCCAGCACTTTAGGTGCATATCCAAGTGCCTTTTAAATGAGTTGGGGGTTTCTGCCTCCACCGCCAAACCAGGCAGTGAATTCCGAACACCTACCACCCTCTGAGTCAAGGAGTTTTTCTTCATGTCCCCTCTGAACCTTCCATCAATCACCTTATATCTATGCACCCTGGTAATTGACCTCTCTGCTAGGGGAAACAGGGCATCCTTGCTTACTTTGTCTAGGCCCCTCAATCAGGTCACCCAAGGAGTTAATAGTTGAGAAATGGCAAGTTTGGATTTTGGTGACACAAAGTTTGGGTTCTAAAAGCCTACGCTGCAGATGGTTAGCAGCTGTAGCATTTTGGAGGTGCTGGGACAGAACAAGTAGGAAGCCATACAATGAATTCAACTTAACTACAATAAAGATGCTGGGAGCAGATGACATCCAATCTTACTCATGAGGGAAACAATCATTGCATAACATTTTTTTCTCTAATTTTGATCCCATAATGTTCACTGTACTTCTAGAATTGCAACATTATAGGCAATGCTTCATTGGTAATGGGAAATTGTTGTCCAACTTGCCAGAAATACACAAATTGTAGGCAAAAGCTAACCAGCAATAAATTTCTTTTAAAAATCATATTCATACTAAATGGTTTACATAATGCACTTTTATACTGAATCTGTCACAGTAAGAACTATATGCTGGGGGCCTGAGTAAACAATTGAACATTATTGAGGCGGGAGGGGGTACAGAAATCAATACCTCATTATAATGCCAGTGTGGCAGCTACGATCCTTTGAAAACTGATTGAGGGAAAGCTTTCTTCATATAGTTTATTTCAAACCACTTATAGATACTATGAAATGTAAGGATAGATTTTCTCTGTCTTATTCTTTTTAACATAATTCCAATTTATATAAAGTAAATGCTTTTTGTGATGCCTCAGAATTGTTTAATTCCAGTGAGGAAATAGAAAATGAACACTTAAATTCAGCTGCTCGATTACACTTTACCTCTAGAATCAGGTTTTGAATAATTCTTCTATCACGTGGGTCGTCAAGTCAATTACTTCTCAGCTGGATGGGGCCAGAAAGCGTGCACAACATATGGGCCTTTAGAACAGGAAATAGTCATCAAGCCCACCATTTTGGTGAATCCACACAACCCATCTAGTCGCGCACTATACTCAACCTGTCTCTACAGAAATGTATCCATTGTCTTTTGGCCCTGTTTACAGGCAAATATCTGCCAACTCCAGTTGGGCATATTCTTGGAGGTGCCATCAACATAATGTCCAGCCACCAACCACACCACCCACCTGCCCATACTCATGCCATTGGTCACCCAACAAATCCATACTTGCAGCACCCTGGCTTCCCACACGAAGCAGAAAGCAAATGGACTCTATTACTTAACTTGGTTATTTTTTGACCATAGGCAAACAGACTACATTTCCATCTCATATTTTACGAGCAGTGTTCAAAGAAAAATGTTTAAAACAAGTTTTTATGACCTCTATGACTTGATTCCTGGTTTGCTGCAATAGTATCCTAGAAGTTAGTCTTTAAATCCTGGAGACTTCAGTGAAATCCTGGCAATTTGGCAATCCTATTTACAAGGTCTACTTTAACTAATTTTTCTCCAACTTATTCCAATACCATTTAGGTTTTTTAAAAAACTCATGATTTATCACATGTTCACACTCCTACCAAAGAACAACACAGCCAAAACCTGTACATAGTTTTACAATTTTCTCACCGGTCTCTGCTGGATGAAGGGTCGAGATATGATGTATAAATGGCCTTGTGGTAAAGAATTGTGATTCAACCAGTAGGAAGGCAACGAAATTTCAATCTTCGCCAGCCATGACAATTGAGCAAGAAAACTTGTGAAGTCTCAAAGCCTTGACTGATATTTGCTTTAAACCCCAACAACGTTTGTTTTTACTCAAAACAGTTTGCACCTTGAGCATTTTTACTAAAAAATATTAAAAAGTTCATATGTTCGAACTTTACCAAAGTGTGTTATGATCCCCGTAGAATTCGAAAAAAAAGGCTTCAAAAAATTTCCTGTTGTTAGCTGAAAGGATGATAGGACAAGATTTCACATTTAAGACTTTTACTGTAACAAACAGACTGAAAGCACTATTGACTAAGTGCTATTGTGTAGGCACTTATACCTGAAATGCAAAAGCAACTTTCCCTTTTACTAGAACTGAAAAACCCACTTCATGGGTATATTTTACACTTGCCCTTATGTCATCATTCGATTTTCCCAGGCCCAGTCCAAAGTGATTATTAGCTCCTGAAATAAAAACAGAAAAGTCCTGGAGAAACTTAGCAATGTTAGCAGCATCTGTGGACAGAGGAACAGAGTTAATACCAAGTTCAATATGACTTTTCTTCCAGGGAAGAACCATGTTGGGCTCGAAACATTAACTCTGTTTCTCTCTCCACAGGTGCTGCCAGTTTTTCAGCACTTTTCTATTTTTATTTCCTATCTCCAGCATGTGCAGTAGTTTGCTTTTAGTTCCAGAGGATTTTCTTCCTTTCCTTTCGCAGCCTGGTAACTTTTAATCCTAGAACTGCCTTGCAGAGTGAGGATTTTTCCTGTCAATTCCCTCTCTAGCACAAGCTCGACAAATCTTCCAACCTCATTTCAAATCCTCACAAATTTGGTCTTTGCGATCCAAGCACAAGTTCCCATCCTCCTTCCTACACAGTGAGCCATAGAGGCCTTTGGTCTTTAGCTGCTCTCTCTCTCTCCTGGAAGACTAGCTGTGTGTCTCAGTGTTTCAGGGATATCTTAGATACCGTTCTCCTCTCAAAGCCCATCATCATGGCAATGTGAATCAGGTGAGCCTTGTATGCAGGTAGAAATACTGTTTAACTACTCTTTAGGCCTCCAACTCTCTTATCTTGGAAGTGAATGGAAAATTTAAAGCACAACTGTTTACACCTTGACATTCTCTGCACCTTCCTGAGACTATGAAGATTAGCAGTCCAACCACTAAATGCAAATGCTGCTGCCGCCATTGTCTCCAAGTGTGAATACTTTACACCTTCCCAGCAAAAAAATCTAGACATTCCTTTAATCTTTAACAGCACCCCCCCACCAAACACAGGCCCGTTGTCAGGCAGTCTTCAGAACAGGTCACATGACCCCTTTATTTAACCTAAATTATAGACACAGTCCCAAACATAACAATCTTATAAACCAAATAATTGCAACAGTTCATCAGCTGCAAAGATATCTCTTCCACCAGACTTCAGCTTTAGAAATACTACGGGTGCGAATAAATTTTATTGCACTTCAGTAATTAGAAGTTCCATAACACACAGGACAGTTTTACCCAGTTTTTGACAGTTTAAAGTAATATTTCCATCACATCAGTCTCAGCACATGATGCATATAACTTGGTTTCATTTTTGTTTTGGGTGAGCAGCAATACTTATCTGAACAGCAATTTCTGCTGTTAAGTCTAACTTTCTATTATATTACTGTTTCAATTGTGAAATTACATAATACAGAGCACTTTGAATTGTGCATCAAAGCAGTTAATAAATTTCTGGGTTCAGATAATTTCATAAACTATTCAAGGTTCACTCTTGCAGTTTATATTCGTGAGTAAATCTCCTGAGATATTACAGCCTTGTATCATAAGCCTTGATATCCATTATCTTAAATTATACGATTCTGAGCTTTCAGAACATTAGAAGGCATATATGATCCAGCGAAAATTATGAAACATTTAGCCAGGTATTACGTAGGGTTCTCCACCAAGATGGAAAAGGGGCGAGTGAACACTGGTTGCTATGGGAACGAACTTGAAGGGAGAAAAAGTAAATGCTTTCACATTTGGATATATATTTAGCATCCACAGTATTTTGTTTTTGTAAAAGTATACCTCACTTAGATAATCCCATAGTGTGTACCATTCTTCACTCTGCAGGTCAGGGTCCTGTACTTCTACCATCCCTCTTGTGTTCCAATTTGTGGCCATTTCAACGGTAGCCCAAAGTGATGTACCAACTTGCAATGGCAAGGCAAACTCAGGTATGTTTGTGACAAGAACATATATTAAATTAAAACTGGAGGCTGAGCAAGCTAATCACAAGGAAATAATTGCTGCATTCTCAGTTTCAAATATCCTATACCCTGAAACCTGGTGCAATTTACAAACTATGCACTCATCACATATTTGCCCAAATTATTTAAGCACTATTGGACTTCACTTCATGGTTTGTCTACAGATGCAGAGTGCATTCAGTGAAACGGGTAGTTAGCAATACTTTACATCTGCTGCAAATAGAAATACAACAGAATGAAATAAATTAAATCAAGAGTTCCATATGCTGTAAAAAAAATCTTAATATTTCACACTTCTAATTTTCTTAATCTGAACACTGCTACATGCCACAGCATTGAAAGTAAGATAAATTTCTTGCCTGTGTATTAACAGGAGAATATTCACTGGGGGGAAACAAGATATATAGGAAACAAGTTAAGGCCTTATCAGTGTAATGCATCTATCAGGTTTAATGATCATCACCTGTACAGTAGGTACATGTTAATTTTCAATACAGTCTTCTGCAAATGAATATTAAATATATATACTGCAATTGGAACTGTAGTTTTAAATCTTTAGCATATTCAGTAACAAGTTGCAGCTTTTAAAAATATATTTTTTTTTTGTTTTATTCACTTTTCTGTCACTCCTTCTCGGTATGGAACTCTCAGCCGCAAATAGCCTCCTTCAGGTGACAAACCAACCAAGTGAAGGTCTTCCTGTGACGTTCAGCAACAATTGTACTTTCTTCTGCTTCCTATACTTGTTTTTATGCTTTGCTTCTATGGTGGTTTTCCCCACCTCCTTCCTAGTAATCCAACCAAGAATTTGTAAAACTCTAGAAACGACCGTCAACCACCACAAGTTTTAAATCTGTATGTTGCAATAGGGCTGTGAGAAAGCAGTCTTGACTTCATGATTGCTCTCTATCATTTGTTGAGCATGTGGATCACACTTAGAGGTCTTAAGAATTTAGGAGTAAAATATTCAAAATTCAGCCTTCGACTTCCAAATGCAAAAGCTGTTTTGAGAGAGGTCAATCTTTCCATCATCTGAAGTCTGACCACTTATTCCTCAACCACGATTGTGAGCAGGCCACCTGCTCATTGACTCAAATAGGTTGCGTTCATACAACTTGCAATTACATAGGCCTTTAATGAAAGAAAATAACTTTTTTGGTGCCTTTCACGGCCTGAGGGCGTCCAATAGCACTATACAGCCACATTTTTTTTTTAAGAAGTGTAGTCACTGTCAATTTGTGCATACTAAGATTTGTTAGAACAATATCGACAAGAACTATATTTTCTTTTATAATTTGGAATGACATTGCATTATTTGGATACTTGAGTGCTGATCGGGATCTTTTTATTTTAAAAAAAAAGTCATAAGTTCATCTGGACTGGAGAAGGCATGCCTTTTCCAAAACAAAATCGTATGACGCCAGCTAAATTACCAGAATGGCAATTATGGAGGAGAGCTATTTGCCTATTTGAACTGCAATCACTTTAAAACAGTTTTTTTCCCCACCAATTAAAGGGAAAGGCCTGACGATTTATTGAAAATCACCTGAAGGACTTAATGTTTTGAACTTGTTGTTTTGAACTCAGTTGGAACTGAGAAGGGGAAAAGCTGCCCAGCTCACGCTCTCCTTGCCTTGCTTGAAATCCAGTGTGGTTATCAGTATCCAGCTAGGAATCCTCATCTCAGGAGAACTTCATTATGTTTTGGAAACCTGGAGAGGCCGAGACAAGGAGGATTTATCTGACTCTTTTTCTCCCAAGCTGAAGCTCTGTTGGTGAGAACCTCCAGATACCTACAGGGACTAGCGACCCATCCTCGCACAAGGGAGCACCAGATTGACGGCGTCAAAACTCTGTGAACTTTATCCTTTTTATAAATTGTTTTTCTTCAGCTGCCCATCTCTGCAGAGACCCTAATTATTTGTTTGTGTGCACGCGCGCGCGCGCATGCTGGGGAATTTTAAGAGAGAGAAATACAATTGGTAATCTGATGTGTATGTTAACCAGTTCTTGCAACTTGTTTTTAAAAACAAATTTATTTTATAATAAATCAAATCATTGAGTTATTGAAAGAAGCCTGGTTAAAGTCTCTTTTATTCTGGGTCTAACAGTAGCAAAAGCAAATAATTGGCCATTTTGGTAAGTGAATTAAACATTAACACTAATAGTATGACTTGTGGAGTAGTGGGGCTAGATAACCTGCACACTCCTTCCATCCCAATCATAACAGGTTCCACAAATAAATGAGACAATAACAAGTTACTCTGTTTTAGCGATGTTGGTTGAGAGATAAATATTGGCCAGCACATTGGAAAGAAAGTCCTGCACTTCTTCAAATAGTATCATAGGATTTTTTAAATGTCAACTGAGGGGGAAGATGGGGCCTCAGTTCAATGTCGCATCCAAAAGATGGAACCTCTGACAGTACAGCACTCCTACAGTAATGCATTCAAGGGTCAGCTTGGATTACCTGCTCAAGTTGCTGCAGCATGGCTCAAACTCAACTTCACACTTATAGGCAAGCGTGGCACCCAGAGCCACACCCAACATTAATATAGCAAAATATCATAAATGCTTCATATGGGGGGAAAAAGGGAAGAGTGGAAGTGAGGAACGGGTGTCAAAGAAGAGAAGAAAAATCAGGACAAATGAGGAGTTGATAGAGGAGTAGATGACAAAATATGGTTGAAATGGTCGAAGACGGAAAGCCTAAGAAGGTGCACAGTAGCCCTGATTTAGGCTCTATTACTGTATCCTTTACTCTGATCCTTCCTATGAGATGAGGGAATTTTTCATGTTCCAGCATTTTAGAGCCAATTAAGTACTTTTGAAGTATTGCAGTGTACTAGATGTGGAAGTCAATTAGCACACATGTTCCTGCAAACAGCAATGAAGTAAATGATCAGATTTGATTATTTGTTTTAGTGATGTTAATTGAAGGATAAATGCTGTTTGGGACACTAGAAGGATGCCTGTGCTCTTCTTTAAAAAGTGCTCTATTGTCCTCAACTGAGAGAGTAGTTAGAGTCTGTTTAATGGGGTGCATTTTGAATCTCTACATATGAAAGACAGGCAGTAGCAGATTGGCTGCTCATTATACACCCCACCTGATTTTCATTTTCATTGAATTTAACATTAACAAAAATCAAAACAGGTGCAGGTACTCCGCCTGGCAATAAAAGTGACAAATCACCCCCAATATTTCATCCAAAAGATGTTGTTATCTCCAACAGCAGAGCATTCATAAGATCATTAAAAAAAATAGGAGCAGGGCTAGGCCATTCCGCCCACTCTGCCATTAAATAGAATATTGGTTGAAATTATTCTGGCCTTAACTCCACTTTCCTCCCTACCCCTCATAACCCTAAATTTCCTTGCAAATCAAAAATCTGTCTAGCTAAGCTCTGAATATATTCAATGACCTAGCCTTCGCTGGAATTCTCTTCCACAGAGAGCAAAGACCGATAACTCTCAGAAGAAAAAATTTCTCCTCATCCCAGTCTTAAATGGGGGCCCCTTATTTTTAAACTGTGCCCCCTAGATCTAGACTCCATGAGGGGAAACATCTTCAGTATCCACCCTGTCAAGCTCCCAGAGAATCATATATGTTTCAATAAGATCACCTCTCATTCTTCTAAACTCCAATGAGTATAGGCTCAACCTATTCAACCATTCCTCATAAGACAACCCATTCATCCCAGGAATCAGCCTAGTGAAACTTCTGTTCATATAAAGTGCTGGAAAAACTCAGCAGGTCTGGTAGCACCTGTGGAGAGAGAAACAAAGTTAACATTTCAAATCCAATATGATTCTTCTTCATAACTCAATGAATTGAACCTTCTATTGAACTGCCTATCACACTCTGTCAGGTTTACATGAAGCATAACCACCAAAACAGCTGAAATTATAGCCCATCCAATGCCACAACTTTCAGGACAAGAGGGAGATTTGAGGGGGAAAAAAAGAGTTAAAATTGTGCAAAAGATAAATTTTCATAGCTTGCACATTCGTTATCCTATATAGAGTAGCAAATTTAAAGCAGACTATTAATATATTCTTTTTAAATCAATATTTATTTTGAATATCACATTACAGAAAGATCTTTAACTCCACAGATCACTTAGCCTTGGTTCAACAGGATATCAGGGATGAGAAACTATAGTTATTAAAAAAGAGATCCAATATAATGAAACTATTTCTGCTGGATGCGAGAAAGACCAAGAGGAGATTTAGCTTCGATAGCATGCATAGGGAAAGACATTTCCTGTGGTTGGGGATCCAGCAATAAGAAATCATCAGTCTAAAATAGTCAAAATGAGGAGAAAGTTTAGAAGAAATCTCTTTACATCAGGTTGTTAAAAGCATGGAATGCTTTGCCAAAGGGGGTGTGATGGAAACCACTACCTCCAAGAAAACTGGAAAAATATTTGCAGAAAATGATAGCAGGGCAGTGGGATTATTTTTGGACGGCACTCGTAAAGTGTTGACACAGATACAATGGACTGAATAGCTTCCGTCTGTGCTGTAAACTTGTATAGTTGTAAGTTCTAAAACGGCAACATAATTCACCCCTGTAAGTTTGTTTATCCTTTGGCATTGTAATCTTTCAAAGTTTGTGGATAGTGAAAAGCAGGTGCACGTTTAACAGAATATTATGACTTTATACTTTCCTAGCTTCTAACCAAGTCAACCAAACTTATCCCAGTTGACTGCTCAATGACACATTGAGTTCCATTCACTGGATGGTGACATTCTCAGAAAGGGGTACCACTGCTCTATTTTCTTCCAACAGGCTTACAGGACAATGGGTGAACCAAACATCATTGTCGTTGACTCACTATAGTAAAGAGATCTTAAATCTGTGTTTACAGCAAAAAGGGACAGAAACAGCCTTCGGGTTGGTCCATCCATATTAGTTATATCATAATACTACTTTTATGCAGTATACTGGCAGCTTGTATGTAACACAGACATCAACCGTGTCAGAACTGCTTGTCTGGATCCAAAAGCACTGCAGTAATGCAATAGCACTCAAACTCTCCAGTAATGAATCAGTTACATTTCCTTCTAACCCCAGGCTTAAAAGGTAATCTACAAACATTGCTATGACAACAGATTTCCTCAGACGGTGCTTTTTTTCCCCAAAACTGGCAGCAGCAACAGGAAGGAAATTTAAATACACACAGGGAACATGTGAGAAAAACAGCCGCAAAACTTTTTTTTTTTAAAATTCAAAACCACTACACAATACGTAAAGGTACAGAGTAGATCAATGCATACCCACAATGTTGGTTTGGCTAACACAGTGATGACAAACCTGAAGTGTGTGAAACTCAAGCTAAAAATGCTTCAGGCATTGATGTGTGAAGGAGGGAGCTTTTACACTTGTAAAACAAAAGCTCCATCAATTTTACTACGCAGATGCATATAAACAATCTAGGATGTACCACACCATTCAGAATTCTCCATTTTCAGCTTTTTCTTTTTCCCCACCAGTTCCAAATCAGAAATTAATTTACTCCATATGTGAAAAATCCAAGGGAGAAATCACACATATCTGGGGAAAGTTTAATCTGGAAAAATAGTAAAATTTGATAGCTGATTATGTAACAAAATTTGTGGTTGTGTAGATTTGTCAAGATGAAGCCAGGAATGGAAAATTATAGTTATGAGGAAAGCAGAGAAGGCAAAGGATTACTAGAGGTTTTGAAAATCTTGGAGACTTTTGACAGTAAATAACGGAAGATTATTTTCTAAGGTTAGGGAAACCATGATGAGAAATCATCAATTTAAAGTAGTTGCAAAGTGATCGAAGACTCATGAGAATTATTTATGCTGTTGGGCCATGGAATATTTTAACACAAGAACATTGTATTTTTATGGGAAAGCTGGATAAATACTTGAAGCAGAGGAAAGCCAAATTATGGAAGGAGCACAGGGCAGTGGTATTAGTTTCAGATTGCTTTAGCAGAGCATTGGCATGACCAGGAAGAGTTGGCAAATTTGTCTCCTGTGCTACAAACTATGGATCTACAGTTTTGAGCAGTTTATACCCCCCCCGAATAGAATTGTAAGAAAATAAACTTAGAGTTAAGAGTATTAAAGTTGTATGACATTAATGTTTTCAGCGTGCAAGTTTGTTTTAAACATTTTGAAACATCCATAAATGCTGGAAATTAAAATAACAAATAATGCTAAAAAAGTACAAGCCAATCAGCTTTTGAGAGAGAAAAATACCATTATTTACAGTGGCTTCAAGGAGGGGGTTCACATCTTAAGAATCAGCTAGTTGTCATTTCTGATGCTAATTAACCAGCAAGCATTTTGTATTTTCATTACCTTATCAGTGGATTGGGTATCTGAACCCATTAAGTGTCAGGAGCACCAGCTCTGAATCAGATTGATATGATATGATGTGGTACCTGGAGATACAAAGCAGCTGGGATATACAGGAAATGGGCACACCTAACAGAGATCAAGGAAAGGAAGAAGCTCCAACAGGAAACCTTGTGGTTCACTATTACATGTGCCTTTTTGTATTTCTCTGCTGCACATCAATCACCACCATGCAAATGGAATAGTCGATAGGAATCAATATAGATTCCACCAGATGCTAACTTATCTGGCTGAAATTTTCACTAAATGCAAACAAATTTGCAAGAGATTTTGAAAATAATGAGCAGTGAAGTTTTAACAGTAATCAAGCCTTTGAAATGTGGATGCTAAGACTTATGTATGGAATTTTTAGCATACGACCAATGAAGAGGTGGACTTGCAAGAGCAAAAGGAACACTAAAAACAGACTTTCAGAAATGAAAATGTCAGTATTTCAGCTATTTGCTAAAAGCTGCAGAGATTTGTTCTCGAGGGCAAAGCGAAGCACAGCAAAAAGAGGGATTGACCGAGGCGTAGTTGGATGACGGACGCCACAGAATGGTTGCAGATGAGTGACAGTGGATGTGTGAGGATGGTGCAAGACAGATTAGTATGACATACCATGACAGCAGATCTCCTGGTAGGAGTAGCTACAAGCAGCAGCAGGTGATTGTCACTTATGTCAATTTTCAGACATTTGTGAGGGAGCAATCCATAAAAACCTAAAAACAAAAGAACCTTAGTAACAGCTAACCACAGCCAGTTATCAAGTTCTTCAGAAATTAAAATGTCAACATCCACAACATGCTATTAAAACATGCCCATTTTTTTTTAAAAGCACCTGTGAAGCTTCAGCAAGATAAATGGGCAATATCCCACAAGTTTATTCTGTTGTAGGTTCAATTTTGAATGGAGCACAGAAGAATAGCTTGACCCAGATTTTGAGGTAGGAATAACAGCAAGGCTATCAACAAGTAAACTGGACAGTAACTTCTGGCAACTGCATATGTGCAGTTTCCTGCGAAAATCAGGAAGTTTCTGTGATTTGGCCTGCTCCTTCACAAGCTTTGCACTAACAGCCAAAGGATTTTACATTCACAAACTTACCTACTAGATGTACACCAGAAAAAAGTTAGGGCTTGTCCATTCAAGTGCAAGTGAATTTTTAAGAGGGTAGGAAATCTTAATTACTTGTAAAAAGTAAATTTTCAGTGGCCAAGGGGTTTTCAAGTGTGGAGTCTTATTCCTTCAGTTTTTAATTAGTGTTGAAGGTTTTTATTTAAAATAAGAATAATCGCTCTCTCCCTCTATTTCCACCATTCTTTGCCTCTCTTCATTCATTTTTTGTACATGATTTTGCATGGTGTTAAATATTCTAACTTACTGTGTTGATATTCTGTGTTTGCCTCATTAAGCATTCTTCAACATGATTGGTTAAAGAGATTGAAGAAACATGGCGCTGTTTGCCCTGTTCAGAGGTCCCAGATCCCCTGCCGAGGGCGCCCAATTACCATAAGATACAACACAAAAGTCCACAGATGCAGCAGTAAGAGCAATAAACAGCGGGCTGACCACAAAATCCAAGCCATTATAAAATAAGTTAAAAGTTCAGCTAAGAAAATAACCACTTGAAGTGTATTAATATAATCTCAAACTTTAGCAAAACAACCTCAAGCATTTATGACCTCAAGTGTTTATACACTGATCACATCAACACAAACTGCAGTAAAGCATGAATTCCTTTAATTCAATATATTAATTGTATTGTCTTAACAGACTATTATTTAAGCACATAAACATCATAGATAAGCCAAGAAGCGTAAGTGGAGGGGGCATGGGGTTGGGGGGGAGGGGGGGCGGCATCCACCTTCAGCATAAAAATGCACCCAAAAAACTTGACAGTGTGGAAGACATTATGCAATTTTCCCTCTCGGTCGGAGACCAGTTACTGGGTCTCCACACTGCAGGATGCTCTTTATTGATCGAAGTACTGCATTGACGTCAGTGACAGGATCCAGAGAACAGCTTCATAGAAGGCGACAGAGATTGGCTTGTTTTTCTATCCTGGAGGCCAATCAGAAGACGTCCAAACCAGGAAACATCTGTAACACCTGAACACACGGCAGGTTTCTACATTTCTGCTTTTGACATCGATAACATGTTTGTACAAATCATCATTTTTATTTCAGAACAAACATACATGCAGAGATGCACTTGGACTTATTGGTCAATTGAATCCTTGAGACCACTTCCCATCCCACATTTACAGAACCAGCTTACAGACAACTACCAGTATTAACAACTTCGAGAAAAATGGAGAGAATTAAGACAAGGGCAAATACTGTTGTTCACATAGAATGTAATATAGAGTGCAGATTAGTGCTGAGATTTTAAATTGGAACTGAAGGCCAATTCTCTCCCCTGCGTAGTTCCATTAGGAAAACAGTGTGACACTATGGGAGGAAATGAACACATAAAATGCCCAAAGTTTGCTTCATTGATAATGGCTTTGTTTTTTTTTAATTATGCAAGAGCATATTTTGCAATACAAACAAGTCAGGAATGAGAAAAAAACTCAAACCATTGAAGCATGTTTCTTTTAATGTATCTCAATACTTATCAAATCATACAGATCTAATCATCTATTTTAAAGTTATTATTCTGTAAAAATTACATGGAATAAGTTTGTTTTTGGAACAGAATTTATTCAATTAAACCGATAGAAAGTACAAGGCACACATTAAAAATCACTATTACAATACCTTAAAGGTAAGAGATGAATACTCAAAGCTATCACGAACACATTCTAAAAGGTCACAATAAACAATGCCAAAATTTCATCATTGCTTACTTTCTTCAGACAGGTTAACTTTATTTTGACTTAATCTGTCCACCCAAAATGGCAAACTGGGTCTATTCTAAAGATATTGATGGACCTCCTGCACATTCCAACATTTTCTATTTTTAATTGTTGCTCAGAGTAACCTGAAGTGTGTGATCTGAAGAGTTGTTGCGATGTTTAGCAAGGACTCATTCTGAATTGGGGAATGCAGCCAATCTATAGAGAATGTGGAAAAAGACCCAAAAGCAAAACACAGCATTAGGGAACTGTGGACCATGTGGAGCAGAGCACAGTAGCAGGATACAGCACGTTAAAATTAAAACCACTGGGTTTGAAAGTGGGATTTATTTGTTTTAATAGAATTTTAGAATTCTAATCAGGAGGCTATATATGAAAGAAAAAAAGGCTTGTCTAGTTAAAAAAAAGCACACATGTTTTGATTATGCATCAGTACAATACCATATTAGGTTCTGCAGTAGATAACAGTCTTATGCTGCATTCTGGGAGCTGTAGTCTACGAAAGTGATATGCATATTCAGTGACCATAGTACATTCTGATTTCACTACCTCGTTGATTTGTTAATTCAACCAAGGCTCTAATACACAAGGGAATCTGGGGAATGCAGCAGAACTTAAGTCTAAGGTTTCAAAGGCCCAACCTATGTGGAAGAAACATTTTGAAGACATTTCCAACATAAAAATATTGGCTTAACAGATAAACAGATATTACCATCACTGAATCCACCACTATCAACATCCTGGGGGGGGGTTACCATTGACCAGAAACTGAACTGGACTAGTCATATAAATACTGTGGCTACAAGAGTAGGTCAGAGGCTAGGAATAGTGCGACGAGTAACCCACGTCCTGACTCCCCAAAGCCTGTCCACCATCTATACGGCACAAGTCAGAGGTGTAATGAAATACTCCCCACTTACCTGGATTAGTGCAGTTCACACAACACTCAAGAAGCTTGATACCATCCAGGGCAAAGCAGCCCACCTGATTGGCACCACATCCATAAACATTCACTCCCTCCACCACCAACGCATATTAGCAGCTGTGTGTACCATCTACAAGATGCATTGCAGGAATTCACTAAGGCTCCTTTGGCAGCACCTTCCAAACCCATGACCACTACCATCTAGAAGGACAAGGACAGCAAATAGATGGGAACATCATCACCTGGAAGTTCCCCTCCAAGTCACTCACTTGGAAATATATTGCAATTCTGTTACTGTCGCTGGGTCAAAATCCTGGAGCTCCCTCCCTAACAGCACTGTGGGTGTACCCACACCATATGGACTGCAGCGGTTCAAGAAGCAGCTCACTATCATCTACTCAAGAGCAACTTGGGATGGGCAACAAATGCTGGCCCAGCCAGCGAAGCCCACATCCCATGAATGAATAACAAAAATCAAATTAATTCTAGTGAAAATGCTTAATGTATTAATTTTTTATTTATTGAGCAATTGGATCATAAGTCAACATTGCATCTGAAATGAGCTTATAAAATTAAGTGAGCTATATGGTTTGATCCCAGTGCAACATCTTCCACTATTGGATAGTTATGTTCTTCAAATCTGATCATGGAGTTGCTTGGCTTTTTGCAGGTTTCATCTTTCAGATTGGCAATTATATATGTCTATATCTGAGGAAACCAGAATGGTTAATGTAAGTGAAAGTGATTATTTGATTCAGAGAAAAACAAAATAGAATGTTCTTTCATGTTACGGACACATTTACCATATGTTGGTGTGCAACACACATTAAATAAGATTTCTCAACATATAAATATGTACAGCCTAGAGGAAGCTCGAGTAGCATTTTGAACTCTGACAACTCAAATGAGGTTCAGCTCTTGATTTTTAAAAAGAACTCTAAAATTCCACCCACATAAATATTCAACAGCAAACAAAGAGAATGTGGCTAATGCTAAAATACATATTGTTGAATTTATTTTTTCAAACTGGTTTCAGCCAGAGTGGTGGCATGGCCCTCATTGTCAAATCATAGTTTGTTGTCACCCCTACTCCTCTGATACATTCTTCTCCATTGAGCACACTGCTTTTATTTTAAGGTAGAATAAGGTAAAATACTGTGGATGCTGGAAATCTGAAATAAAAACAGATAATGCTGGCAAAATTCAGCAGGTCGAGAGGGAAACAGAGTTAACGTTTCGAGTCCGTATGACTCTTCTGCAGAGCTCTGAAGAGCCACACAGACTCAAAACGTTAACTGTTTCCCTCTCCAAAGATGCTGCCAAACCTGCTGAGTTCTGCCAACAATTTTTTGTTTTTATACCTTATTCTACCCCTCCTGCCTTTCATTGCAATCATCAATTTTTATCACCTCCACAGCCCATCACATGCTTCTAACCAACATATTGCACTCCTCTTCTCCCTCAGCCTCTGAACAGAACATACCCTCATTCAATCTCCATCTCAACTCATTTTGCCCTCTCCACTGGTGCTAATGCTGTCCTATCCTCCTTAAACCTCAAACTCTCTCTCCCTCTCCATACACACAAATTTCATCAATATTCACTGCCACCATCCCAACGTCATTTCTCACATGGCCTCTCCCAGGGCCTTGATCACATACAGGCCACCCCTAACCAATTCCTTGCACCTCAGCATTAAAAACAACTATTTCCATTTATACCGTGCCTACAATGTAGTTTTTTTAAATTCATTCATGGGATGTGGGCATTGCTGGCTAGGCCAGCATTTATTGTCCATCCCAAATTGCCCTCAAGAAGGTGGTGATAAGCTGCCTTCGTGAACCGCTGTAGTCCATGTGGTGTAGGTACACCCACAGTGCTGTTAGTAAAGCCTCCCAAGGCACTCTTGCTACCAACATCCCCTGACCTCTGTCACCCAATTTTCTTCTGTATTTGCCCTGGAAAAAAACTCCCATCTCCAATCCCCATTCCTTCCAATCACTTCTAACTGCACTTTCAAGCTGCCAATTGCTTCACCTTTCGGCCTTCTGTTCATCACAATACTACAACAACTGATCAGCTCATACACTTCCACTTCATCTTTAATAACTTTGTCCCCAGTAAAACCATTACTCTCTTCATCATTTCCCAGGTATGCCACATTCACTCCAAGTCCAAGGAATGAAGACTAGATCATATTTGAGATTGACTTTCTTAGCCAACCATCATTAGATTTAGATGGACTGCATCAAATGTTCATGAACCTCACTCTCCTCTACTAAAACCCTCCAGCTTCCAACCCCGCCTATGCCCCCATCCCCAACACTACAAACCATATTTTTAAATCCTCATCCCTTGTCCACTTGACCCTCAACTTCAACATGTTCAAGAAGCTCTTGGACCCTTTTCTAACTAAAGCTTAAAACACCCATTCAACTACCTCCGCTGCTTCCCTGTCTTCCCCTTGCCCATCAAATCAAATCTTTCTCCCAGGATCATCCACCCTAGCCTTGATGGCATCTCTTTCCCCAGGTCCTCTGTCTCCCTGAGCGCCCTCTCTCAGCTCAGTCTGTACACATGGTCCAACTCCTGCTCCCTTAACCCCCTTTAAACTGCTGACTACCCAACATCTCTTTGTGGTCCACGATGTAAATGGTTTGCACTTCTCAGGTACTGTCCCCATTCTTTTCAACCCCATCATCATTACTCCCCCTCAAAAAGCCTACTCTATCCTTACAAACTGTCACTCCATCTCCAATCTCTCCAAAGTTCTTGAATGTATCATCACTTCCCAAATGCTGACCACCTATCTCACATTCAGGCTGAATACAGCAAGTTCAGCGAGGAAGTAAAATAGAAATTAGGGTAAAGAAAGAATATGAGAAGAGGCCAGCAGATAACATAAGAAGGAATCCAAAAATTCTCTATAGGCATACAAATCGTAAAGCATTAGTAAGAGTGAGGCCAATTAAGGACCAAAAAGGAGATTTATGCATGGAGGGCATGGATGAGGTACTAAGTTAGTACTTTGCTGTTATTTCCCAGGAAGATGCTGCCAAAGTCACAGTGAAAGAGAAGAGACATTGGATGGGCTAAAAATTTATAAAGAGGTGGTATTAGATAGCCACAGCCAGAGGATGCATCTGAGGATACTACGTGAAGAAAGAGAGGCAATTGCAAAGGCATTGGCCATAAGCTTCCAATCCTCTTTAGAAACAGGGGTAGTACCAGAAGTAGAAGAGAATTATAAACGTTACACTCTTGAACGAAAAGAAAAAGTGCAACCATAAACCCAACAACTACAGGCCCTCAGTTTAACCTCACTGGTAGGCAAGCTTTCAGAAACTATAACCCGGGACAAAACTATGTCATTAGGAAAAGCGTAGATTAATTAAGGAAAGCCAGCAATTATTTTCTAAAGGCAAATCAAGTTTAACTAACTTGATTGAGCTTTTAGATGAGGTAACAGAGAAGTTTGATGAGGGTAATGTGGTGCACATGGACTTCCCAAAGCATTTGATAAGGCTCTTGTCAGCAAAGTTGAAGTTTGTGGAATAAAAGGAACAGTGGTAGCATGGATACAAAATTAGCTGAGTGACCAGAAACAGAATGGTGGAGAACAGTTGTTTTTCAGATTGAAGGAAAGTATTCAGCAAGGTTCCTCAAGGATCAGTACTAGGACCACAATTTTTCTTGATATACATCAATGACCTAGACTTGGGTGTAGAAGGCACAAATTCAATTTTTGCACATGCCACAAAACCTGGGAGTACAGTGAAGAGGATAGTAAAAGACTTCAGGAGGACACAGGCTGGTGGAATGGGCAGACATGTGGCAGATGAAATTTAATGTAGACTAGTGTGAAGTGATTCATTTTAGTAAGACCTATATGGAGAGGCAATATAAAATAAAGCGTACAATTCTAAAGGAGGCGCAGAAACAAACACCTGGGGGATTTATGCATAAAACATTGCAGCTGATAGGTTGAGAGAGTGGTTAAAAGGCATAAAAGGAGCCTGAGCTTGATAAATAGACACAGAGTACAAAAGCAAGGAAGTTATGAAGAACCTTTATAAATACTGTTTTTTGGCCTCAACAAGAGCATCATATCCAACACTGGGCACTACACTTTAGGAAGGTGCAGAATAGATTTATGAGAATAGACCCAATTATGAGGGACTTCAGTTAAGTGGACAGACTGGAGAAGCTAAGGTTGTTCTCCTTGAAGAAGAGTATGTTGAAAGGAGATTTGGTAGAGTTGTTCAAAATCATGAGGGGTCTGGATAGGGTATAGAGAAATAAATTACCCCCATAGGCAGAAGAGTTGAGAAGATACCCATTTAAGGTGATTGGCAATGAACCAATGGTCCACAACATCTGCTGTAATCGTGAACATGCTGTATTATCCCTTCAAGTTCTATCTGCAACCTTTGATACAAAACCTACACCATCCTTCTCCAATGTTTCTCCACCACTGTGCAGTTCAGTGGTACATTATTAATTTCACTCTTACCTGGCCAAAAGTACTTAATACCACCAGTATTGGGGTCTCTTCGCATCCCTGCTCTGTAACTCTGGAGATTCCCCAAAGATACAAATTGAGCTTCTGCCTCTTTCTCATGACATGCAGCTCCTTGGCAACATAAATCTGCAGATAAGGCCAGGTTCTATATGTACATGTATTACTTCCAGCTCTCTCTCTCCACCACTACTTTAAACCCCTTCACACGGTTTTGTCAACTGTTCGTGGGACAGTCTTAGATGATTCACAATTTCCTCCAGTTAAACACTGGAAAAATCAAAGCCAGCACCACCCCAGCCACACCGTCCTACCGCCATCCTACATAATCTGTGAACTTCCCACTCAACCAAAACTCTGCAGCCCATATCCAATTCCACACCAAGTCTTGCAACACATCAATCCTAATCTTGCTAGCCAAGCGTGACTTCCATTCCTCCATACCTCCAATGCGAAATTTTCATGTTTAAATCTATCCTTGGTTTCTCTCATCCCTCTCCTTGCAAATTCCTAGAGCTCTAAAGCTTTCTCAGAACTCTCTCAACCACTAACCTCCAGACACTTCACTCCACCATTGGCAGCAGCACCTTCAATCAGCTATGCCCCACATACTGGAAACATAGGAACATAGAAAATAGGAGCAGGAAAAGGTCATTCAGCCCTCCGAGCCTGCTCCACCCAGTCAATACGATCATGGCTGATCCTTTATCAGAACACCATACTCCCACTCTCTTCCCATACCCCTTGACACCTTTAGAGTCCAGAAATCTATTTCCTTCTTAAATATATTCAGCGACTTGGCCTCCACAGTCCTCTGTGGTAGAGAATTCAACAGGTACACCACCCTCTGAATGAAGAAGTTTCTCTTCATAAAAGGCGTACCCCGTATCCTGAGACTGTGACCCCTTGTTCTAAACACCCCAGCCAGAGGAAACATCCCTGCATCCAGTCAGTCCAGCCCTGTCAGAATTTTATACATTTCAATGAGATCCCCTCTTATTCTTCTAAACTCCAGTGAATACAGGCCTAGACACCCCAATCTCTCCTCATACAACAATTCTACCATCCCAGGAATCAGTCTGGTGAACCTTCACTGCACTCCCTCTTTGGCAAGCATATCCTTTCTTAGGTAAGGAGACCAAAACTGCACATTTTACTCCAGGTGTGGGCTCACAAAGGCCCTGTGCAGCTGCTGTAAGACATCCTTGCTCCTATGCTCAAATCCTCTTGCAATGAAGGCCAACACACAATTTGCCTTCTTAACTGCTTGCTGCCTCTGCATGTTTGCTTTCAGTAATCGGTGTACAAGGGCACCAGGGTCCTTTTGCATATCACATTTCCCAATCTATCACCATTTAAACAATACTCTGCCAATCTGTTTTTCCTACCACAGTGGATAACTTCACACTTATCCACATTATACTGCATCTGCCATATATTTGCCCACTCACTCAACCTGTCTAAATTACCCTGAAGCCTCTTAACACCTTCATCGCTCACATTCCCACCAAGTTTCATGTCGTCAGCAAACTTGGAAACGTTATATTTGGAATCCCTCCTTAAACTCTTCTGTCACTCCACCACTCTCCTCCTTTAAGAATTAAATTTTGAGATGATTCTATGTCCAAGCTTTTGATTTCCTCATTATACTCCTGTGTCTCTAAGGCTATTATTTTGTCTAAAGCTGCCCCTGTGAAGTGCCTTAGAATGATTTTGCATATGTATGTAATTTGTTGTTGTAAAATGCAGTATCCACCAGCATTTTGCCAATGGCTAAAATTAAACTGAAGAGTTCAGAGATGACCTTTGCTATCAGAAGTAGTTGGAAATTTGGTATTTTTGGCATTACATGCAATCTAAAGCTACAAAACCAAAACCTAATCTGTGAAGAAGGGAATGCACAGCCTCAATACTATTGCTGTTACTTCGTTACGTGGCAACCTTCCGAAGTATGTCTGTAGGCACAAAAGGTTTACTTTCTTTTACTCTCTTGGTATCTTCCAAAGCTTCATACTGACCTCCAAGCAGTTTTTGTATTAGAGGTAGAGTTACAGGAATGCAACCCCACAACCCATCAATGCTGCTTTGTTTTCCCTCCAATGCTCGGCCGGTCTTGACAAAGGCCAATGGCTACTTTGCCTCCAATAGGCATCCTCACACTCACAGGGGGTAGCGTTGTGGTATGGTCGCTGCACTTGTAATCCAGACACCCAGGGTAATGCTCTGGGGTCCTGGGTTCGAATCCTGCCACAGCAAATAGTGGAATTTGAATTCAATAAAAATCTGGAATTAAAAGTTGAATAGTGACCATGAAACCATTGTCAATTCTTGAAAAAGCCCATCTGATTTAATGTCCTTTAGGGGAAGGAACTCACATGACACCAGACTCTGAAATGACCTAGCAAGCCACTGCTACAAAGTCACAAAAAAGAAATGAAACCGGGCAGACTGGCATCAACCTAGGCACTGGAAACAGCAGCAATCTCAGCCTTGTCAACCCTGCAAAGTCCTCCTTGCTAACATCTGGGGGCTAGTGCCAAAATTGGGTGATGCAAAAGCCTGACATCACCCTCACAGATTCATACCTTACAGATAATGTCCCAGGCACCACCATCACCATCCCTGGCTATGTCCTGTCCAACCGGCAGGACAGAAGCACAGTGGTATACCGTCGGGAGACAGGTGCCCTGGGAGCCCTCAACATTGATTCGGGACTCAATGAAGTCTTATGGCATTAGGTCAAACATGGGCAGGGAAACCTCCTGCTGATTACTACATACCACCCTCCCTCAGTTGAATGAATCACTGCTGCTCCATGCTGAACACCACTTGAAGGAAGCACTAAGGATGGCAAGGGTACAGAATGTACTATGGGTGGGGGACTTCAATATCCTTCACCAAGTGGCTCGGTAGCACCACTACTGACCGAGCTGGCTGAGTTCTAAAGGACATAGCTGCTAGACTGGGTCTGTGACAGGTGGTGAGGGAACCAACACGGAAGGAGAAACATACTTGACCTCATCCTCACCAACCTCTGTCCATGACAGTGTTGGTAGGAGTGACCACCGCACAGTCATTGTGGAGACAAAGTCCTGCCTTCACATTGAGGATTCCCTCCAGCATGTTGCGTGGCACTACCACCATGCTAAATGGGATAGATTTCGAACAGATCTAGCAAGTCAAAACTGGACATCCATGAGGCACCGTGGGCCATCAGCAGCAGCAAAATTGTACTTGAATACAATCTATAACCTCATGGCCCGGCATATCCACTACCATCAAGTCAGGGGATCAACCCTGGTTCAAAGAAGAGTGTGGGAGGGCATGCCAGGAGCAGCACCAGGCATACCTAAAAACGAGGTGTCAACCTGGTGAAGCTATAACACAGGGCTAATTGCATGCCAAACAGCATAAATAGCAAGTAATAGACAGGCCTAAGCAATCTCACAACCAACCGATCAGATCTAAGTTCTGCAGTCCTGCCACATCCAGACGTGAATGGCAGTGGACAATTAAACAACTCACTGGAGGCGGTGGCTCCACAAATATCCCCATCCTCAATGATGGCGGAACCCAGCACATCAGTGCAAAAGATAAGGCTGAAGTCCCACCTTCACATTCAGCATGTTGTGTGGCACTACCACCAGGCCAAATGGGATATATTGCAAACAGCTCTAGCAAGATCAAGCATTTGCGACAATCTTCAACCAGAAGTGCCGAATGGATGATCCATCTCGGCCTCCACCGGAGGTCCCCAGCATCACAGATGCCAGTCTTCAGCCAAAAATTCAATTCACTCCATGTGATATCAAAAAACGGCTCATGGCACTGGATACTGCAAAGGCTATTGTCCCTGATAATATTCTAGCAATATTACTGAAGACATGTGCTCCAGAACTTGCCACTCCTCTAGCCAAGCTGTTTCAGTACAGTTAGAACACTGGCATCTATCCGGCAAGGTGGAAAATTGCCCAAATATGTCCTGTACACAAAAAGCAGGACAAATCCAACCTGGCCAATTACCATCAGTCTAATCTCAATCATTAATAAAGTAATGGAAGGGGTCATCAACAATGCTATCAAGCAACGCTTGCTTAGCAATAACTTACTCAGTACCGCCCAGTTTGAGTTCCATCAGGCCACCCAGCTCCTGACCACATTACAGCCTTGGTTCAAACATGGACTAAAGAGCTGAACTCCCGAGGTGAAGTGAGAGTGACTGCCTTTGACATCAAGGCAGAATTTGACAGAGCATGGCATCAAGGAGCCCTAACAAAACTGGAATCAATGGAAATCGGGGGGGGGGGGAAACTCTCCACTGGTTGGAGTCATACCTAGCACAAAGGAAGATGGTTGCAGTTGTTGGAGGTCTGTCATCTCTGCTCCAGGACATTACTGCAGGAATTCCTCAGGGTAGTGTCCTCAGCCCAACCATCTTTAGCTGCTTCATCAATGACCTTCCTTCCATCAAAAGGTCAGGAGTAGGGATGTTTGCTGATGATTGCACAATTTTCAGCACCATTCGCAACTTCTCAGATACTGAAGCAGTCCGTGTCCAAATGCAGCAAGACCTGAACAATATCCAGGCTTAGGCTGACGAGTGGCAAGTAACATTGGTGCCACAAAAATGTCAGGCAATGATCATCTCCAACAAGAGAGAATCCAACCATCACCCCTTGATGTTCAACGGCATTACCATCACTGAATTCCCCACTATCAACATCCTGGGGGTTACCATTGACCAGAAACTGAACTGAAGCAGCCATATAAATACTGTGGCTACAACAGCAGGTCAGAGGCTAGGAATCATGCAATGAGTAACTCACGTCCTGACTCTCCAAAGCCTGTCCACCATCTACAGGGCACAAGTCAGGGTGTGATGGAATACTCCCCACTTGCCTGGATACGTGCAGCTCCCACAACACTCAAGAAGCTTGACACCATCCAGGACAAAGCAGCCCGCCTGATTGGCACCACATCCACAAACATTCACTCCCTCCACCTTCAACATCCAGTAGCAGCACTGCATGTACCATCTACAAGATGCACTGCAGGAATTCACAAAGTATCCTTCAACAGCACCTTCCAAACCCACAACCACTGCCATCTAGAAGGACAAGGGCAGCAGATAGATGGGAACACCACCACCTGGAAGTTCCCATCCAAGTCACTCACCATCCTGACTTGGCAATAAATCACCATTCCTCCACTGTCGCTGGGTCAAAATCCTGAAACTCCCTTCCTAACAGCACTGTGGATGTGCCTACACCACATGGACTGCTGCGGTTCAATAAGGCAGCTCACACCTTCTCAAGGCAACTAGGGATGGGCAATAAGTGCTGGCCCAGCCAGTGAAGCCCACATTCCGCGAATGAATATTTTGAAAAAGGTCCATCAGCCCTGCTGCAGAAGGAATGCTCCTGTGCTGGCAGGACGTTAGCTTGAAAAATCTAATGGATCTAATGGTTTTTTAAATTGGCTATTATAAATTTTGTAAAAATGGTTTTTAATACAGTAGAAACTTAAACTTTTGCACCTGGATCCTGTGGAGTACTGAACAGTATCAGCTGTAGTTGTAACTATAATGGCAGTATCAAGCACTCCTACATTAGATCCAAAACAAAAACAGAATTACCTGGAAAAACTCAGCAGGTCTGGCAGTATCGGCGGAGAAGAAAAGAGTTGACGTTTTGAGTCCTCATGATCCTTCGACAGAACTAGGTGAATCCAAGGAACGGGTGAAATATTAGGTCCAGTCTGGTGAAATGCAAACTTCTGTCCAGGATTTTACAAGCTTTTCTGTGTTGGGGAGCCCCTGGAAATATTGACATGCTCCTGTAGACCCTACTGTTCTCATTTGCAAAAGTATGTCAGCTACACAAATCTAAACAGTGTTTTTGCAGAAAAGATCTTTTTTATATGTGAGCAAGTCAAGAAAAATCATAAAAACGGGAGCCCCAAGGCTAAGTGTGATGCATTCACTCTTCCCTAACCCAACAGTGGACCTCAGTTCTGTGCTGTGGGCACAAGTCCCATAGGAGTTGGACTGGGTCAAACTGAATTAATTCCCCTGAGTACAATTGCAGCTAGCAGATAGAGGAAATTTTTCTCTCAACAGTCTGGGTTGGATTTGTACCAAAATCTTAAAAGTCAAAGACCAGTATCTAATTCACTGGAATGTATTTATAAAACAGTTACTCAGTGTTAATATATAAAATTAATTTTTCTTTTACCTTGCTGCTGAAATACCACCAAATTTTTGAAACTAGTAACAGAACATTTGCCATACAGGTGCATCCCTAGGGGTCTGCGTTTCTCTAACCTTATACAACTTAATTTCACCCTCTGCCCTGTGTTCCCTCCAAGAGGCAAAGTCTTTATGTCCTTACAATTCAGAAATCAGTTGTTGGTCCGTGCACCAACTGACATAAATCACTGAAAGCTAATTTACCAAAAATGGTTTTAACTGATGATAATTTTATTTTACCCTGCAATTGACAAAGTTATATCCAATGAGCTTCTTCAGTAGATCAATGCATTTAGCCAGCTGAGACGCACAAACCAAAAAAGGTCCCAGGTACAGTTTGTGGTGTATGTTAAATTACCTGATCAAAGACAATGAGGGTGCAACATTTTGTGTGAACACCCCTGAATTAAGAGGAAAAAGACAAAAAAAACACTAATTGTTGTCAGCAACAGTTATAGAAGTATATGCTTACAAAGGTGAGGTACGCACAAGGCTTGACTTGGTTATGATGCACCTTGTAATCAAATAACATGTTAACACACTTCTTCAAAACTTGTACATCAATAAAAGTTATATCAGAAACGAGCTGAAAGGCAAAAGGCAACAGTTCAACCGTGCAAAGCAAGGATTCAATCCCCTCAGGGAGAAAACAGAAGGAAGAAATTAAGCAAGAACAACAGATACACCTAAAATAAATTACTCATAATAAAGAACAAATAGTGGCAAATTCATACTCCCAATCAATTCATTGACTGAAATATTTTGCTAATTGTCACCACCTTCCCCTCCCCCAAGTCCTGAAGACACCACCTTTTGCTGAGATACAGTTCCATGGGTGCTGCAGCTCTCTAGCACTTCATCTACCTGGCCATTCTTCACATGGAAACCAAGACAGCAAATATCACAACTATTCCACAAAAAGTAACATAACTAAGCCCAATGTTGCTATTCACCGAACAGGAGTATGCAATTTCCAACAAGAGTCACTTGGTAGCAGTCAGGAGTTGGAGTCCTTGCTGTTTCTTTTTCCCTTGCCAAAGGGCACTGGAGCCAATAATATCCCAAATGCTGCCTCATATGTAATCAGCTAGCTCAGCACAGACAAGGAATTAAGTGGATCAGTGTGGCTCAGCAACAAGGCCTTCGCCATCAGGACCGCTGGCTGAAATGTATTTAATACAAGTGTCACCTTCCCTTTCTGAATTTTTAGCCTTGCATTCTTGGCTCTTTACACTTCCAACTTTCTACCTTCTGACTTGATTTAATCACAACATCATCTCAAGTCACAAAATAATCAAGTCAACTATTTAGTCTCAGAAACCTCTTCCTTTCAGCCCTGCAACTGACGCAGAGTTAATACTTATCAATTAACTCTATTGTCATAGTCAATGGTAATGTTGTTGACTTTACTTCTCTTGTCACTGTTAAATAGCATATCAAAATAGGTTCCAATTTTTCATACTTTATCCTGTAGTTCACAATAAATATTTAAGTCAAATGTATTCTCATGTTTACTGATGAATATGTTGATAGAAATTATTTTGCAGAGGTTAGCAAGCTGCAGTTTTCTTATGTTTATAGTAAAATATCAATTTATGCACCTGTGGAAAAGGCAGGAAGCTCTGAGCACCAAAGATAAAATCTTTCACTTCAACTCAGCCAGCCATATTACTTTGCAAGTGAAATACAAAACTATGCTGGCCCACAACTAACACTACTGCTTTTAATGCTGCCATCTCCAATTATTTATTAAGTTTCTGTTCTCATGCTACTGATTCATTCCAGCCTCTTGTAACATTTGCCAATGCAAATAGTCATTTTCTCAATTAATCAAAAAAAGATGAATTTTATTCATTTTTGGATTTCATTTCTTCTGGTTAAATTTGTGGGGGTCAGTTCATTCAGTTGGCTAGATGGCTAGTGTGTGGCAAGAATGACGTCTGCACTGGATGTGGTAATTAATGGAGACCTGCCTCCTTGCCTTGCTGAAGAGTGGTGTCCCTCAAGCGAAAAAACCACTTGTCTCTCTACCAGACAGAGATGCCTATGGTCCTTTATAGACCATGTCTAATTACCTTACCTCCAGTTAAAATTACAAATTATGGAGATAAGCCAAGTGGCAATTTTTGAAACACTTCCTAAATGCACAGGAGCTTACTTAAACGACACAAATTTGATAACAAATCTGTGCAATAACCCTAATGCAAATCGTGTGACTTACCACTTGAATTAGAATCTCCAGTTATGACAAGCTACTTTTTTCCCCCCCGGTTTTGTGGAGTTACTCGTGTTCTGGCACCCAATGCAAAAATCTTGCACAGCTGGTATTAACCCAGAGTAAAATATGTCAGATTGCAAAGGAAGACACAGAAAGATATAGTCTTCCTGTTTTCTTGCAACCAAGTTATTAGCTGCATGAAACACAACATGTCTGCAGGGGGTAGCATGGAAACGCCAGAAGAAAATGCCATAAGCTTTCATCAGCATTATTTTTCTGGGATCAAATTGAGTTTAAGCGCCAAATCGGCAAAGCTTGAATTGCTTATGAATACCACCTGATCTTTTCAGACTTGCAAACATACCCTTGGTAAAATTGTTGCACTGTGTATACACATTCATGTGAAATTAGTAAATTTATTTCCAAGAGGCAGTCTGTACACAAGAACACAATTTTAGAAATATACCAGCAGACTGCCCTTAGTATTTCTCTTAGCAAGTCAGGGGATTTGCTGTTTAATAATAGGGTTTTCACAAGTGTCACAGAGTACAAGGTGGGGAAAGTTATATGTATTTTGTTCTCAGGGTATGGGCAATTCTAACAAAAGTAGCTTTTTTAAAACATTAATTGTGTATCACTAGTAGCCTTGAGAAGGTGACGATGTGCATTCCCCATAAACCGCTGCATTCCATGCAGTAATGGTGCTCCCACAGTGGTGTTAAATTATGGAATTCCCTGATTTCTAGCCAGCGATAAAGGAATGGCAATACATACCCAAAGCAAGATCATGTGTAACTTGCAGTGGAAACTGGAGGTGATGATTTTCCCAGATCTCACTTCTTTTGTCGATCTACACCCAAGGTCAAGTAGGAAGAAGAACTTTTACAGGGAGGTATATACTACAGGAAAGACTTTTCACATAATTAAAGGTATTGTAAAAAGATTGAGAGAGATAAGAAGTTTGTCTCTTTTCATTCGTCAACTTAATTCACCCACCTTCTCATATACTTCAAAATCTTCTTTCCAGAGATGCAGCTAATTGGCTCTTGAAACCAACAGGAAAACCGAAGGATGTGTTAATTTGCAGATTTTGTAATCAGGATACATACAGTACATAAATGAGCCAGTGAAGAAGATGTTTCTGTGTTACATTGGTAATTTAAAAATTGAACAAAGCATTTACTTATATCAGTTACCATAATACAACAGGGCTTCAGCAAGAAAAATCCAATGTGACAGACCTTGGCCTAACCTTCTAAAACAAGGTACCAAGAACAAAATGTGTTGTCCATCATTTAAAAGCATGAAATTCTTCCAGAATCTTGACCTTTTTAAAAATTTGCAAGTTCTCTCATGCTGAGGAGCTCATTTTATTTTAAAAAGAGGAGAAATATTGTGCATGAGTACAGTAACTTTCAATACCAGAAAAGGATCAGTCTGGTACCAATTTATGGACTTTATGCATTTTTCATGGTACAGTTAAGCACATCCACTTGTTGAAAAGGGATCTTCTGCATCACTGAACTAGGAAATTCCAACATCACTGTCCAGTTTTACAGCAGTCAGAGTATGGCATCATCCATGAGATCAGACAGTTCAATATAACATGTATCAGATTGTAGTCATTACATTGACTGAGAGGAACTGTAGAGATAGCAGTGTGGTCCTTGGTAATGGGAGGATACTGGAAGAGCAATGTTCAAACAAAGACACACAACCTTCAAGTTATAGCTCTCCATTTTTCTTTACCGTGCACTGCTATTTTTAATAGGCCACTTGGAAGATCAACAGAATGGAAAGACTTTCAGATCCCCCACACACTATCCTAAAAGTTGTTTGCCTCCTTTATAATAAAAACACACACACACACTCCCTACGATAAAATAAAAAAATCTATTTTATATATTGAAAGAATATACCTCAAAAGAAACAGCTGCTTAATTTCTGTACCTTATGATTGGAATAGCCAAAGATCCAATTCTTGAGGGAATTCTGAAGTAGATATTACTCTCTTCACTTTAATGATAGGTTATTAACAAATGGAGGCTGAAGACCTTGTACAACAAATTCATGTTAGGCCCATGCTGAACTTTCCTCAGTTTGTGAGCATAACTTAGAAAGACCACCATCCTAAAACAGTTGTACTTAAGGCCACTATAACCAAATGTTTCCATCTAGATGGCCAAGCTTTATAATGTAGCAAAAATGAAAACTTCTTGGTGTCCCAGTATACTCTTGCTCTTAATTCAGAGGCTTTCAAGGAAGTACTAGAGTAAAGTTCATAAACAGAGTTAATTAACGCTGTTCAGCAGTACCATCAATTGATGGACATAAAACACCGTACATATCAGAAGCTGCTACATACCCCTTTATTTGGACATGGTTATAGATTGAGGCTTAAAAAAAAAAATTGATTTTTAAAAAGTGCAGCATGAGCTTGGGTCCAGATCAAATCTATATAAACAAAAATACATCGGAAGTAATTTGTGGTCTATTCAACAAGTGGTCTGCAACAAGTACTAAGACTTTGACTTGTTAAGTTTGTATATTTGCTTACAAGGTCTGGTAAAGTAAATTTTAGATATATTCCAATTGCTTTCTTATATCTAAAATGGCTGTATTGTCAGATTCATAGCTAGTTAGATCTGGGCATGGATTTTGCACCTAGATTATGAGCTGAGTAAGAGTGTGTGCCAGCAAGAATTCTTTGGCTATAGATATCAAAGGTAAAATTTAACTTAGTTCCTATTTTACCAGATGAGAATTTCATGAAGCAGCCTTCATGAGCTTGTAGATTGATCTCAAAGAAGTATTAATAAAATGTGCACTATTAACAAAATAGCATTATTATTTTGATCTACAAAATTAAGGGGGTTAAAAGTCAAGGTCTTTGTGTCTCCATAGGTCTTAATGGAATGCTGTAGATTGTTCAGATTAAAGGATTCCTTGAGCAATGTTTAATTTTTTTTTAAAACTCCTCAGATGCGCGTTCAAAATTGTTCCACGAGACTCCAAGAACCAGACAGCATTGAGCTCTAACAGATACTATATACTTCAAAATAATGTTCATTTATTATATGTTTCATTGTATATTAAGTGCACATAAATCGATGATTTTTAACCTACAAAATCTGACTCAGTGTGTACTGCACTCAGATTGAAGGTACAATGGGAATCTCATCTACATTCCTGTCTGCAATTTGCCATAATCAGGCTTAATTGTTAGACCTTTGTTATGCTATCGCTGCAAGGGGAGAAAGCAAAAGACATAATTCAGATCTTAAATTATACTTGTCCAATCATGGAACCCCAACAACCATTTGAATTGGAAAATAGTTAAAAATCTAATTTCAATAATCTTTAATGCATTGAAAAAGAAAATAATAAGTAAAAGTTACAAATTCCAGTTGATTTCTCTTATCAAATTGGCTTGTATATTGTTTGCTTGTAAGGTTAATAAAGTTTTGCAGCATCCTTTGACACTTCTATTTAAAGATACAAATCTACTGCCCTGGCATTGATTAACAGTTGTCATTGCTTTGCTTGAATTGTAATCAATAGAATATATACATGCTAGTGCGCTAACCAAGGGCAACAATTCATTCTGCTTCTGCGACTTTGTAGCTTGCCAACTCATTAGTGCTGTTCCAAATGGAATACTTAATTAAAATATTACTAACCATCTCTGAAATGAACTGGCATAAAAGGGACCCAATATTGCATGCGACAGATTTTGAATTGTAATATTATGATTATTAGAGGAAAATACTGAAAAGAAAATATTAAAGATTATTTTTTAAATAAAAGAGCACAAGATGCAAAAGAATGATAAATTAGACGAAAGGCTCTTCTGTCCTGCGTTTTATTCTTTTTTCTTCATTTTGGCCGTTGAGTTCAGTCACTGGAAACGCATCGTGTCAGCAAATTGCTAGCTGAAAACATGACGAGTTAACAGGTTGGTATAATTTGAACATTCTATTCCCATTGGCCTATAGATTCATCCCTCTGTAAAAGATTATATCAGTAGGGAACACTTCATTAAAAAAGCAATTTTGCCTAAACTACGACAGACATTGTTATGTGTCCTACCCTGCAGAATAGAAGTGAAGGCAATTCATACCCTTGTCAGTGGGTCAACCAGAAATCAGTGCAGACTTGACTGCTCACAAATATCATCTGTTTTTATCAAAACACCTCTAGTACCTACAGCTTTTTTTAAAAAATGTGCTTTTTAAAAAAGTAATTTTATTATTCATGAGAAAAAAATCTATTTTTCATACAAATTTTCAGCAATGAAAATAGATCAAATGGATTCAAAATTATAGCAACAACTTTAATAAAAATGAAGAGATGTGCCAGACATAATCTTTTTAATTATTTGAAGTTGAAACACATTTTACCCATCGAATATCTGATTTTAGATACCCTTATAATTAGGCCAAGTGTGTGACTGTAAAGGAGATTAAGAATGATGACGAATGCATCTTCTTCAAAAACATGCTCATGAAAAAAGGCCTAGGTTAAATTTCCAGTCTCTGTTGAGATAGTTGATCTCAGCTGGGATGCTGCAGCTGGCTATAAGACCCCTGGGCTGGAGAGAGGAAAATCAGCCAGTTTCTGCTCATGATCATCTATCCAGTAAACCAGCACTAAGTGCATGTGAGAAAGGCCAGTAAGAACTGAAACAGGCTTAGTTTTGATGTCGGAATTGTCTGCTAACATTCACCATCTGACTAACAATATGAAAAATGAGCAGTAGCACAAGGTACCTGAAGGAGATTGCACCTGGGGAATCATACCCTAGCAGAAGTCAATGTCTTCAGCAGCCAAAGGTGTAAAACGCAGGAAAAAATTGGCAAAAAAATGGATGCCATACCTTGTAAGGTCTTCATTCTTCAAATATTACTTATCTTCCTTGTATCATAGTATAACCTAGCTGACAAATTATGAGCATGACTAAAAATGGTGAAGTGACACTGCAGAAAGGAAGTACCACGGACAGCCTCCCACTCCTGCAATGTCCTTATACCAGGGGCATCGACTATTGCATCAATGTACTCTGACCTGAAATGTAACAAATGCCCCAGCCCTCCTCAAAAAAGATCTTCAAGCTCTGTAATAACAGAGGTGTAAGTTTGTAGTATGTGGAGAATAAATCTATATTTATACTTAACTCTACATGGTAAGAATGCACCCAATCATTACAGGTTTGAGACAGGAGCCTCTTGCTTAGCAGCACCACTTTTCAGGACAAAATCTTGCAAAGGCGCTAATCTCCCTGCCTAACAGCACTGAGGGTCTATCTACACCACATGGACTGCAGCGACTCAAGGGCAATAAATGTTGGCCTAGCAGTAATGCACATATACCGTGAAAGAATTAAAAACTGTGCTGCAGTTAAATCAACACAGAAATAATTAGTAAAGATTAAATAATTGCTCCACGTCACACCTATGCATATTCTACCAATTGAAACTCTGTGCTGGTGTTTGGGAAGCAGACATGAAAAAGGTGAATTAAACCCTACTCCTGACCTGAGCTGCTTCACTTCAAGACAAGAAACACCACATGTTTTACTGCTCTATTTTAGAAATGCCTAAAGCTGTACAATCCTTTGATGAACAAACTCTGCCCAGCGGGCCTGGTAGCATTCTATCCTAACCCAGTTAGATCCCTGTTAGCAAATCCATTGGTCAAGTGCATCCATTGACTTGGGTTTTCAATTGTGTCAGCTTGGCTCAGCTGGTGGTAGATATTCTTACCTGAATCAATCACTTGACTTCACTTTCAGCCAACTCAGAGACATAAGGCACTACATAAATTTGCCTTTCTTACTTTCCAGATGGAGTGGAGGGGTTTAACTCTACTATTGCAGATTGTTAATGCTGGAAGAGAACTACAACATACAACTGCATTTCACTTAGTCTCTGTGGATCTTGTGGGTGCTGTATACTTGGTCTATTTTCAATTTGAACATTGATAATTTGTTTAGGTGGATCTAATGCCTCATCACCAAGATCCATATGGGCTTCAATTCTGTTGCAGACTCAGAAGGAAAGGGTAGCAAATTCACCCATGTTTTCTCAAATCCTTCTTTTCTGTGGCTGATTCAAATGTGACAAACCAGAGTGCAAATTACTATACCAGAGCAAGGAGATAAGAATTACCCATGTTCTAAAGCAGATGATTCAGGATACTTTCTTGCATCATTCCGTGGGATGTCCACCCACTGTCCCTTAGAAGCATACCTGCTGCCAACCAGCACTTGAGTTGCTTCAGTAATACAGCTCTTAAAAAAATGTTGGGACTTCCACAACAAGAAGGGAGACTGATAATTACCTGCTTGGAAGAATCCAGTTTACCATGTTCTTGGCTTGCAGAGAACTCAGTGTTGGCAAGGTCTTAAAATGCCAGTGCCAATGAACCTTTAGCATCTACAACTGCAAAGGGATCCAATATGAGTTTTCAGCCACATCCAACCTGACACATCAGTATTTCTTAGGCTTATATTGTGCTTGTCTGCCTTGTTCCAATTAGCACATGAAATCTGTACAGGACATTGCCTGAGCTGAATGCAAATTTGAAAATTGTGGTATCATATTTACGAGACAAGCATTTTGTAAAAAGACCATGAACATCAGCAATCATTGATGAATCATTCCATTTTGCATCATATCTAAAGCCTTCACTAGGTGCTGGAGCATAAATGCTGACCTAACTATGGAGGCAGTTGACATGTTTCTGAAATCGGCAATATACACCATGGGTCAGTGCAGAAGCGTGTACTATACAATCATAACCCAGTTTGGAGTGACACTTTGTGCTGCATGTAAAACTTAAATTTTGTCCATTTTATTTGCTCTCTTTAAGGAGCATATAATGTGATGAAAGAGGCTCCGACCATATCGACAGACAATTATGGGTGTGCTGATTGAAGTGCTGACCAATTTGGTGTTACCATACAACCTAAGCCACACGGTTTTTCTTTTGTGCGCTCATCCTGAAAAATAGCTTAGTATGTTTCTTGGCTTTTGAAAAAACAAACCAAAACCTCTGACAAGGTAGAATAAGTTAACAATGTTTGATACTCTGTATGATTAACTGAACCTACTCCTGTTGAAAAGCTTAAGTGTTTATGCCAAATTTATGGCAGCGAAAGGTCGAAGGTAAGGCACAAAGAACTTCAGAGAAAATGAACTGCTGCAATGGCACAGATCTTGGGGCTTTAGATGATACGGGCACTTGAGGCTGTGTGGCATTTTATATGGATGCAGCATATGGATGCATCCAGAATCCATCAAACAAAACTGTAGAAAGACAGGTTTGCATTTATGCATCATCTTTCAAAACCTCAGGGCATTTTGCAGCCAATGAAATACTATTGAACTATAGTCTCTTTTGCAATGTATAAAATACTGCATCCAACTCGCACATAGCCAGCTCCCACATTGGAATAATGACCAGATAATCTCAATGATTGAGAAATAAATATTGGCCAGGACACAAGGAATAACAACACTGCTCTTCTAAATAGTGCAGTAGGATTTTTTATGACCATCTGAGAACACAGACAAGGCGCCTTGGTTTAACATCTCATCCAAAAGTATCAGCTTCGACTTTTGAGCTCAATCTGTGTCAGAAAGCTGTTAAAGTTCATTCCCACTCCAGAGCTGAGAGCACTACCAACATGTTTTCAGTGACATATATATACCCTACAAAGTGTAGAGGACACAAAATGTTAAATGCTAATTGCCTTTTCTACCTTTGTGACATTCCTATATTTTCTCCTTTGGATTCATTGGCCCATAAAGCTCCAGTAGGTTTGAATTTAATATAAAAACAAAAAAACTGCGGATGCTGGAAATCCAAAACAAAAACAGAATTACCTGGAAAAACTCAGCAGGTCTGGCAGCATCGGCGGAGAAGAAAAGAGTTGACGTTTCGAGTCCTCATGACCCTTCGACAGAAGGGTCATGAGGACTCGAAACGTCAACTCTTTTCTTCTCCGCCGATGCTGCCAGACCTGCTGAGTTTTTCCAGGTAATTCTGTTTGAATTTAATATTGTATTCCTGTTTCAGAGATTTAGTCAGTGGATGATCAGAGGTACACAAGTTCCTGCAAGTCTTTCTTTGTTTACTGACCATTGATGGTACAGGAGCAAATCCCGAGTGTAAGTCAGAAATTCAGATCCCACTTCCTATCCTGCAAACTCACCAGCCCAACGCTCACCATCATTTAATGGCCAAATGCTATCACCCCATCTTCCCCCAACCAAGAAAACTGACTTCAAAATCCTTCCTTTGGTCTTCAAACTAATGGCCTTGCTCCATCCTTCCTTAAACCACGCATCTCACCTCTGAAATTCTCCATATCCCCCACACGTATTCCAGCACTGGTTTCCCTATACTATGGAATTTTCTGGTCTAAATTCCTTTGCATTCCCTCTGTCTCCAGTTTAAAATGTCTCCTCGGAACTGACCTCTTCTAACATCCAACATGTCTTTGGCCAACTGGCCCCAACTATTCTCATTATGCTGCTCACTTCCCACCCACTTTCCCCTGTAAAGTGCCTTGGGACATTTCATTGTGTCAGGGATACTGTATAAATGGAAGTGGCTAGAAATGCCCATTTCCAATAGGACAAACCTATAATGTCACTTTGCACTTTAATGTAGGAGTGCTCTAAACACAAAGCTGGGCCTGCAATCTAAAGACACTTTTAAAACATTTAGTACAACCAACATGCAGAAGGCTGAAAATGAGATGGGATATTTTCTCACTGAAGTTCAATTGAGGATCAAAGGCTCAACTTTTGCTGTTTCTGTATATCACAGCATGATTTAAGTTCCCTTCACCAATGTAAAGAGGCCAAGGCCATTTCCTTACTTGCTGCTGGTTCAGGTATGAATCAACTGTCCTCCAAGATGATAGGCCTTACCATTTTAGTAGCTGCACTTCCTTACCAAAAGAAAACACATGGGGAGACCAGAACTAGTGGCCATAGTTAGTCATTAATAAATCCAATATGGAAGTCAGGAGAAATGTCTTTACCAGGAGAGTGGTCAGAATGTCGAATTCACGACGAAATGGAGTAGTTGTGGTGATGAGCACAAAATGTACTTGAGAAGGAGCTTGATAAATACATAAAAGGAGAAACAAATAAAATATGCTTGATTAAGGTTAGATGCCTGAGTGGAAGACACTCATCTGAGGTATTAACACCAACACAGACATGCTGGGCTGAATGCTGATTTCTTTTTTTTTAAATTTGTTCATAAAAACGTAGGGCTTAGGAACTGGAGTTGGCCATTCAGCCCTTCAAGCCTGCTCTGCCATTCGATAAGATCATGGCTGATCTGGTTGTGGTCTCAACCCAACTTTCCTGTCTCCCTCCCATAACCCTTGATTCCCTTGTCTATCAAAAATCTACTGAACTCAGTCTCAAATAAATTCAATGACCCAGCCTCCACCGCTTTCTGGAAAAAAGGATGCCATAGACTAACGAGCCTTGAAGAAAATATTTCTCATCTCCATCTTAAGTGGTGGACCCCTTATTTTTAAAATATGTCCCCTAGTTCTAGTCTCCCACAGAAGAGGAAACATCCTCCCGGTATCCACCCTATCAAGTTCCCTCAGGATCTTGCATATTTTGATCAGATGACCTCTCATTCTTCTAAACTCTAGTGGGTATACACCATAACTGTTCAACCTTCCTTCATAAGATAAGCCCTTCATCCCAGGGATGAGTCGAGTGAGCTTTCTCTGAACTTCTTTAAACAGCATTTGTATCCTTTTTCAAATTAGCTCAAAACTATACACAGTACTCCAGATATGGTTTCACCAATGACATCTACAGCTGCAGTAAAACTTCCCTACTTTTATATTTTGTTCCCCATGGCGTTTTATTGCAACATTCCATTTGCCTTCTTAATCGCTTGCTGTGCCTGCATACTAATTTTTTGGGATGTGGGGGTTTTATTGCCCATCCCTAATTGTCCTTGAGATGGTGACGATGAGCAGTCTTCTTGAACCACTGCAGTCTATGTGATGTAGATTCACCCACAGTCCTGTTCAGGAGGATTACCAGAACTTTGACCCAGTGACCATGAAGGATGGACAGTATATTTTTAAGTGAAGATGGTGAGATACTTGGAGGAGAGTTGGAGGTGATGGTGATCCCATATGTCAGATGCCCTTATCCTTCCAGGCAGTCAGCGCTGCAGATTTGGAAGGTGCTGCTTCAGAAGGCTTGATGAGTTGTTGCAGCACATCTTACAGATGGCATACACAGCAGCAATGACACAGAGTTGGTGTAGGGAGTCCACGTTTAAGGTGGTGGATGAGATGCCAATCAAGCAGGCTGCTTAGTCCTGAATGGGTTGAGCATTCACAATTGAGTGATACACAAACATTGGAATTGTTAGGTTTTCATGACTGGTAATGTCAACTGGTTATCCCACAAGTCATCACCCTTTATCTTTGGTTTCACTTGTACACAAGATAAGAACTGATGCAAGCCCAAGATACCATATCAAAAACACCCATCAATATTTATAAAAACTCCACACACAAAAGGCCTTGAACTTATGGACCACAAAAATAAACAAACACTCTTCAGCCATGTACCGAAACGGAAATATGGGGAAGTCATCAAGAGAGTGGCTAAGGCATGTAGCTTCAAAGAAGTCAGTTTTCAGAATCCAAGCACAACACAGCAAAGGATCTAATTACAAAGAACACTGAAATCGAACACCCAATGAGGCAGAAGAAAACACCTCAGCTTGTCAAACAAGGTTTTACTCATGCAATTAAGTATGAGGGAATCCCATCAACTACTCAGCAGTTAAATACTGCTGGCAAACAGGTATCAAATTATAAAGCTAATTTGTCTTGGTCCAGTGTCCTTTTGTTCAATGATTCTATAGGCCCCGAATCTCAATTCAGCCTTGGTTTGAGTGCAAATCGTTAGATCAGCATCAGCACAAATACAATTGGGAAAATTTTCCTCTGGAACATGCCTACAGATTTGCATACTGGATGACATTGCCACATCAATAAGAATACCACCTTTAATTCTGCCTATGCTAATGAAAAAAAGTTCCAGCCCAAGCAGTTTTGGGTCAATATACTTAATATTTCGTCAGGCCAAGCAGCAGTGATCCAAGACTACCCAATCTTGGATATGCCAACAAAATCAGTGCACAAAAAGGTTGAATATTCTATGCCATATGGCCCAGCAATATACCTTGGACCTAATGTCCTAATGCACCAATGTGACATTACCAGATTATGGGAAAGTGTATTGATTGTTTGGAAATCTGACAGTTGATTTGTGATTACCAAGAACTGAACACCATACAATCTTGAAGATTTGGATCTACTGTGCCAATCTGAACTTCCCAATTTTAATTCCAGAGTCTATCAAAACAGTGGTCCATTTCTAATTAACAATTTTAATTTAAGCAATTGTTTCACATTGGCAAAATATATGAAAAAGAGACTAGTTACTTTTAAATAACTTTCACCTGAATTCTTTCAGGAATACAATAGTTTCCACCCATCAGTGTCAATTAGGCACTCTCAGATTAGGTAGAATAAGGGTCCAACACTCATTGCAGCAGTAGGGTATTTCTACTTCTTGCACCAGAAATCCTTGTGGTGTCTGGTTAGAATTACCAATATATTACCAATTGTGGGAAGTTTTGCAGAATAGAACATGGAGGCTGTCCCAAACTTATTTCACAAAAGATTTAGAATTGACAGGAGACATTCATCCTATTGGAATGGACTGGATACGAATAGCAGTTTCAGCAATCAAAGGGCCAGTTTTCCTTCAATCCTACTTACTATAACTCCCCTCAATCCTTCAATATCACAAAAACAGGTTAGCTGGTCATTACCACATTGCTGTTTGTGGGAGTTTTTTGCACACAAAATTTTCTGCCACATTTCCTACATTGTGACTACACTTTCTTGACTGTCAGATGGAAGTGTCTGATGGTCGTGAAAACTCAATAAATGCAAGTCTTACCTTTCTATTTTTAAACAGTTTCATTGCTCTCTTGGATGCCCCAAGAAATGCGTCGGCAGCTCATCAGCAGTAAACCAGAGGAATGGTCACCTTTTAAAATATACACTTAGATTTTTTTGGATTGGCCTGACTCTCATACACATGGACTATGTGCAGCCTCCAACATTTTTTTTTGTCCTGATCCCCAAAAGTCTCAGATCAGGGGTGTCCAAAATTCAGAAAGTACTGGCATTCTGCATCCTAGAATCACAGAATTGTTATGGCACAGAAAGAGGCCATTGTGTCTGCATCAGTTCTCAATGAGCAACTCACCGAGTGCCATGCCCCTGCCTTCACCCATAATCCTGAAAATTTTGCCTTTTCAGGTAAGGTAATTTCCTTTTGAATACTTCAACTGAACCTGCCTCCAAAACCCCCAGGCAGTGCATTCCAGTCCCTACCTCCTGCCAACCAGAAAAAGATCCATGTATGCCAACTCTGTTAGCTAGCCAATCTTCTATCCAAGCCAATATGTTATCCCCTATACCATGAGCTATTATTTTCCACAATAACTTTTGATGTGGAACTTTATCAAATGCCTTCTGGAAATCTAGTACAGTATCTAAGTACCTGTTCCCCTTTATCCACAGCACATGTGACTCCTTCAAAGGACTCCAATAAATTGGTTAAACATGATTTCCCATTGACAAAACCACATTGATTCTGCCTGATTGCCTTGAATTTTTCCTAAGTGTCCTGCTATAACATCTTTAATAATAGCTTCTAACATTTTCCCTACGACAGATCTTAGGTCAACTGGCCTACCCAAATCTCAGGAATTTTGGAAAATTAAAACAGTGCATCGACAATCTCACTAGCCACTTCTTTCAAGACCTTGGGGTGAAGCCCTTCTGGAGATTTGTCAGCCTGCAGCCCCAACAATTTGCTCAATACCACTTCCCTGGTGATTGCAATTTTCCTGAGTTCCTCCCTCCCTGCCATTTCCTGATTTACAGCTATTTCCGGGATGTTACTCGTGTCCTCTATAGTGAGGACTGAAGCAAAATACCTGTTTAGTTCATCCGCCGTATCCATCACCAATTCCCCAGATGCACTCTCTATAGGACCAACGCTCACTTATTAACTTTTTAAAAATATCTATAGAAACTCTTACTATCCATCTTTATATTATAAGCTAGCTTTCGCTCATACTCTAATTTTTCCTCCCTTAAGCTTTTTGTTATTCTTTGCTGTTCTTTATATTCTTTCCAATCTTCTGACCTGCCACCCATCATTATATGCTTTTTCTTTAAGTTTGATACTGTCTTTAGCTTTTTTAGTTAACCATAGATGGTGGGCCCTCCCCTTGGAATTTCTCTTTGATTGGAATGTACTTATTTGGTTTATTCTGAAATATCCCTTTAAATGTCTGCCACTGAACTTCTATTGATATATCCCTTAACCTCATTTGCCAGTTCACTTTAGCTAGCTCTGCTTTCATGCCCTCATAATTGCTCTTATTTAAGCTTAAAATTCTAGTCTTGGATGCACTAGTTTCTCCCTCAAAATGAATATAAAATTCAATCATATTATGATCACTGCTACCCAGAGGTGCCTTAACTAGGAGGTCATCAATTAATCCTACCTCGTTTCTCAATAGCAGGTTTGGTATAGCCTGCTCTCTGGTTGATTTTAAGAAACTATCCCGAAAACATTCTATAAACTCATCTCTGCTACTTTTGCCCATCTGATTTTTCAGTCTATATGTAGATTAAAATCTCCCATGATTATTATTGTATCTTTCTGGCACGCTCCCATTATCTCTCCTTTTAAACTCGATCTTACCGAGTAGTTACAATTAGGAGGCCTGTATATCACTCCCACAAGTGATTTCTTGCCTTTATCAGTCCTCAACTCAACTCAGCTTCTACATCCTGGTTTCCTGAACTTAGGTCATCTCTCTCTAAAGTGCTAATGTCATCATTAATTAACAGAGCCACCCCTCCACCTTTTCCTAACTTCCTGTCCTTCTTAAGTGTCACATATCCTTCAATATACAGGTCTCAATCTGTCATTCTGTTGCTATGTCTCTGTAACAGCTATCAGATTGTACTTATTTATTCCTATTTGCGCAGTTCATCTGTTTTGTTTCAAATGCTACATGCATTTAGATACAGAGCCTTTAGTTTTGACCTTATATTATTTTTGTAGCATCTAGCCTTATCTGCTGATTTACTCTTGGATTTGAACTTTGTCCCTTCCTGTCAATCTGTTTATCATTTCTCATATTAATACCTATCTCTTTTGCCTCGTCTCTACTCTTTGGTTTACCACATCTTACAAAATTTGATCCCTTGCCCCTACTATTCAGTTTATAACCCCCTGCTACTTCTCTAGTTAGGCAGCTCGCAAGGACACCAGCTCCAGCACGGTTCAGGTGTAAACCATCCCAACGGTACAGGTCCCACTTTCCCCAATACTGGTGCCAATGCCCACCAAACCAGAATGCACTTCTCCCACACCAGTCGTTGAGCCACACATTCATTTCTCTAATCTTATTTGTCCTTTGCCAATTTGCATGTGGCTCAGGTAATAATCCAGAAATTACCACCTTTGAGGTACTGCTTCTCAATTTGATGCCTAGCTCATCATTCTGACTATGCAGAGCCTCCTTCCTCACCCTTCTATGTCGTTGGTACCCACATGGCTACAACTACTGGACCTTCACCCTCCCACTGCAAGTTGTTCTCCAGCCCTGAGCAGATGTCCCAAACCCTGGCACCGGGCAGGCAACAAAGCCAATTGGGCTCTCACTCTTTGCTGCAGAGAACAATTTCAATCCCCCTTACTATACTGTCCCCCACCACCACTGCATTCCTTTTTGCTTCCCCCACTTGGGTGGCTTCCTTTATCACCATGCATTGGTCAGTTTGCTCATCCAACCTGCTGTCCCCACCCATCCAAACAACTCAAACCTATTGGGCAATTGCAGAGACTCACATTCCTGCCCTCTGCGTCCCGTTATCTGCCTTATTCACAGTCATGCCCTCCTGCCCCTGGCCACTGATTAAACCAGAAGACCCTATCCTAAGTTGTGTGACTGCCTCTTGGTATAAAGCATCCAGGTAACTTTCCCCATCCCTGATGTGTCGCAGAGTCTGCAGCTCAGCCTCCAGTTCAAATGACCCGGAGTCAAAATTCCTCAAGCCGCAAACACTTACTACAGGTGTGTTTGCCACTTGCTCCACTTGGCCCACCTCATTTCCAACAGCCAAGTCAAGCAGTGCCGTCTTCCTCGTTGGACTGGAGCATACGGAAGAAAACTTTCCTGAACGCACTCTAGCAACTCTTGCCTCTCTCTGCCCTTGACATTACTACTACCCCAGTCAATTTTTATGTAATTAAAGTCCCCCATTATAACTATACTATTATTTTGCACCTCTCTGTAATCAACTTGCAAATTTGTTCCTCTGCATCCTTTCCACTAGTTGGTGGCCTATAAACTATGCCAAACAATGCAATTACACCTTTTTTGTTCCTTAGCACTAGCCAAATCAATTGTCCTTGGCCCCTCTGGGACATGCTCTTTCTCCAGCACTGCAATGCTCTCCTTAATCAATACCACCACCCCCAGCTCCTTTTCCTCCTTTCCTATCTTTCCTGAACATCTTGTATCCAGGGATTCTGGTTTTCAAGTCCAAGATGACTCAATTCTATTTCTTCTAATAGTTCTTATATGTTGATTTGTTTGAATTTGAGATTCTAAATAGACTGTTTTTAGAGCAATTGAATCATTGGTGGATAAGTCCAAAACCAGAATGCCAAAATGCATTAGAATTGGCTACTTGGGATGTGTGCAAATTAATAGGAACATTCATCTAAATCTTACATATGACTCCCAAGACTCCATGATGTATGCCAATGCAGCCTACCAGGACACAAGTTTGCACAACCCCGCCTTTCACCAAACCCTGGTTTCTCCTCCTTTGCATAATGAGGGATTTGGAAAGCCAGTATTGTATACATTGTTTTTAAAAACCGTCAACCAAAGCAGATCACATGAGGAAAATCAATTTTTCTCCATCATGGTCAAGAGAATTCAACTTGATCTGTACCTCATTCAATTTTATTGAAAAATCCAAATTCTATGTAAATTTATGTAATAAATGTCACGAGTATCCAAAATGTGCTGGAATAAAGCAGTTCTACTGCTGGATTTTTTCACACAGAGGAGCAGTAATTCCAAAAATGAGATGAAGCCTGTCTGAATAAAGTGATATTTGTTGGTTTATATTAAAAGCCTTCCCTCCATAAACTGCAGTAATGTTATATGGGATCTCAACTGTTCATTATATTAGAACAAGAAATAAAAGTAAACTATTTGGCCCTTCAAGCCTGCTCCACCCAATAAGATCATGGTTGACCTTCTGCTTCGATGATTTTCATGCCCATTCCCCATAGTTTCTTGATTCCCTGAGAATCTAACAAATTTATCGTTCTGTCTTGAGTAAACTCAATAACAGAATCCACAGCTTTCTGGGATAGAGAACGCAAAAAGATTTGCAATCCTTTGAATGAAGAAATTTCTCCTCACTTCAGTCCTAAATGGCTGACCTCTTATTTTGAAACTATGATCCCTAGTTGTAGACTCCCCAGCCAGGGAAACATCCTCCTAGCATCTACCCTGTCAAACCTTTAAGAATTTTGCATGTTTCAATAAGATCACTCCTCATACTTCTAAACTCCAGGGAACATAAACCTAGCTCAGTCTCTCCTCATAGGACAAAAGGACAATCCCCTCATCGCAAAAATCAGTCCAGTAAATCTTTGTTGCACTCCCTCTAAAGCAAGTATAGCTTTCCTTAGGTAAGGAAACTAAAGGTGTATACATCACTAAGTGTGGTCTCACCAGGGCTCAATGTAATTGCAGTAAGACTCTTCACTAATGCTCTAATCCCTTTGTAATAAAGGCTAACATACCATCTACTTTCCTAATTGATTGTTGTACTTACATGTTAACTTTCTGTGATTCACGTACAAGGACACTCAAGTGTCTCTGAATGTCAACATTTCCCAGTGGCTCACCTTGTAAAAAATATCTGCTTTTCTATTTTGCCTGCCAAAGTAAATAACTCCACATTTCTCCACACGACATCTGCCACTTTGTGGCCCACTCACTAAAACTGTTCGTTATAGAATCAGAAAATGCTGGAAATACTCTACAGCCCTGGCAGCATCTGTGGAGAGTGAAACTCAGTTAACGTTTCAGGTTGTGACCTTTCATCAGAACAGAACATCTATCTGCAGCCTCCTCACATCTCACTTTCCCACTTAGCTTTGAATAGTCAGTAAACTTGGATACATAACATGCGGACCCCTCATCTAAATCATTGAATTGGATTATAAATAGCTAAGAACCAAACACTAATGCATGCAGTGCCCCCCAGCGTCTATTTACTGCCTATTAAAAGACCTGATCATTCCTACTCACCGTTTTCTGGCCATGAATCAATCCTCAACAAATGCTAATCAAAGAATAGAACCATAGAATGGCAACAGCACAGAAGGAGACATTCAGCTTGTCGTATCCATACTGGCCCTCTGCAGGAGCAATTCACCGAGTGGCACTCCGCACCTTTTCCCCCGTAGACCTGTACATTTTTCATTCTCAGATAATGATTTTGAATTCTTCGATTGAATTTGCCTTTACCACACTCAGGCAGTGCATTCCAGATCCTAACCACTCACTGTGTAAAAACCTTTTTCCTCATGTCGCCATTGCTTTTTTTTTGCAACAATTGGTTAGGGTCTGGAATGCATTGCTCTTTTTGCAAATTACCTTAAGTCTGTGCCCTCTGGTACTCGATCATTCCACCAATGGGAACAGTTTCTCCCTATCTACTAAATATATTAAAACAATAAAATGCTGGAAATACTTAGCAGGTCATTACATTATCACTCTCTGGCTTTTATACAACAAAAGCTTTTGTCATTTAATCTCTCCTGCCCTCCAACCTATCACAGACCTTCTCTTTTATTCTTCCTGCCTCATCACATTTCTATCTTTCTTCAGGGCGACCACTAATTTGAAAATAGTGCCCCTGGTTCTGGAGTCACCCACAAGAGGAAAAATACTTTCCACATCCACCTTGTCAAGGCCATTCAGGATCTTAGATACTTCAACCAAGTCACCCTCATTCTTCTAAACTCCAGTGGAAGTAAGCCCAGCCTGTCCAACCTATCCTCATAAGACAACCTACTCATTCCAGGTAGCAACCTAGTAAACCTCCCCTGAACCACCTCCAATGCATTTACATCCTTCCTTAAATAAGGTGACCAGAACTGCACACAGTATTTGAGATGCAGTCTCACCAATGATGAAAGGTCATTGGCCTGAAACATGAACAGTTTCTCTTCACAGATGTTGCTTGACCTGCTGTATATTTCCAGCATTTTCTGTTTTTATTTCAGATTTTCAACATCTGCAATATTTTGATTTTGTATTAATGCCAATATATTTCCCCAATACCATGAGCCCTAATTTTGGGTAATAACCTCTTGTGGGAAACCTTATCAAATGCCTTATGGAAATCTAAATAGACTACATCTACTGGTTCCCTCTCATCTATCCTAATTGCAACCTCAAAAAACTATTTCCCATTCACAAATCCACGTTGGCATTGCACAATCATATTATGATTTTTGCAAACACCCTGATACCACATTCCTAATAAACAATTATAGCATTTTCCCTACAACTGATATCAGGTTATCTGTCCTTTACTTTCACATTTTCTATCTCCCTCCTTCCTTTAATAGCAGGGTTACAGTTATTAATGATTGGATGAACAAACAGAATATTGAATATTCAAATTGTCACAGTTAGGAAGGATAGTAGCAATGCAGGTGAGGGCCAGAAGTTATAATGGAACAGATCAAAGCTCTGCTATGAACGTCGGTAGCTAATTAAACAACGAATGGGAAGAGGGGACTCAGAAAGAGAGAGCATAGTACAAGTGCAAAAAGCAAGGCTGAAGCGTCTGCAACCATCTTCAGCAAGAAATGCTGTGTGGATAATCCATCTCTGTCTCACCCTGAAGCCCTCAGAAGGCAAGCTCAGCCAATTCAATTCACCCCATGTGATAAAGGAATATTTCAGCGTACAAGATACAACAAAGACTATGGGCCCCAAGGACATCCTGGCTGCAGTGTTGAAGACTTGTGCTCCAGAGCAAACCTCACCCCTAGTCAAATGGCACCAGTACAGCTACAACTGGCAACTACCTAACAAAGTGGAAAATTGCCCAGATAGGTCCTGTCTACAAAAAGGACAAATGCAACCCAACCAATTACCAACCCATCAATCTACTCTCAATCATAAGCAAAATGGTAAAAGGTGTTGTCAACACTGCTACCAAGCAGCAATTATTCACCAATATGCTGCTCAACAATGCTCAGTTTGGGTTCCACTTAGACCAGGTGCACCAGGCCTCATTACAGCTTTGATCCAATCATGCACAAGCAAGTTGAATTCCAGAGATGAGCGGAGTAACTGCCCTTGACATCAAGGTGGTATTTGACAGCGTGGAAACCTCAAATCAATGAAAATCAGGGGGAAAACTATCCACTAGTTGGGGTCATACCTGGTTCAATAGAAGATGATTGTGATTCCCAAAGGCCTATCATTTGAGCCCCCAGGAGGTCTACAAGGCAATACCCTAGGCAAAACAATCTTGAGCTGCTTCAATGACCTTCACTCCATCATAAAGGTCAGAAGTGGGGATGTCTTCTGATGATTCCAGTGTCCAATTCCATTTGCAGCTCCTTGGAAAATGAAGCAAGCATGCATACATGCAAAACCTGCACAACATTCACACTTCAGCTGATCAGTGACATGTCACACAAATTCCAGGAAATGACTGCCGCCACAGGAGAGAGAAACCCAACATCAGCAGGCACAGGCAGAGGCGGGGGCAGAGGCAGAGGCGGGGGCAGAGGCGGGGGCACCAGTGACCAGCTATAGAAATATTGTGGCTATAAAAGAGTAGGTCAGGGGCTGGGTATTATGCAGCCAGTGATTCACATCAAAGTCTTTCCAACATTTACAAGGTTGGAAGACAAGAGTGATTAGCCATAGTCTTTGAAGGACCATAGGCATCTCTCTCCTACTGGTTATTGTTATGACATGGCAGGCGGTAATTGCCGGGCTGACCAAATCCCAAAGGGAAAATTTGGGCAAGCTATCACAATGATTTTCAATGTGTATTTAATGCAAGAAGGTATATGCACTGAAGTCAGAAGATTCCACTACCACTTTTGGAGATTTTAAATATTAAATTACAACATTTATTAACAAAAGAAAAAAAACTTCAACACAAGATTACAGTTACATGCTAAATTTAGTCTTATAACATTTCCTAAAAGATTTCTATTTAGCACAAATTTCTACTCACAAATAAACACCCTTTTCCAGGCAACAGTCCCCATAGGTTCTTCGTCTATAAAAAAAATCCAGTAATATTACCGTCACACACCCATTGTTGCTATAGAGGAGGTACTTCAGAGGGGCTTCTCCCTCCCTCTCACTCAACAATGGAAACCCAAGGCTTGTAACAAACTCTTCTCTGGGGTGGCTACAGGCTGCTTACTTAACCGGTCTGTCCTCACACAATCCACTCTTCAAGATCACATGGCCATACAACTCATACAGCTTTCAATCTTTCCTTAAATAGGTTTTTTCGTTCCTCTCTAAGCCCAATGTTCTTACTTTCTTTGGAAGTTATCTTTCCTAGGATATAAAAATCTTTCATGTTGACTTTATGGCCACTACTTTAGGGAAAAATAAACTTAATAACCTTGCTTTATTCATTTATGATCTTTGCCAGTTGTAAAGCTTGAATTTCAATAGCCAAAAATTCAACTCCGCATTTATCTCCAAATGCAAATTCCTATTCATGCTGTATCTACTTGCATCCCACCTAAGCTTGTTCATCTCACTTCAAAATGCCCGCTTTTACATCTAAACCTTTGATGATTTAAACCTTGCAGTCTGACTGTCTTCAGTTTAACTAAATTAGTTACACACACAAGCATACACACAACCCCAACAAGCCTGCTTCACAGTATCCCACAGCAATATTGGGAAAAATTATATTTTTCTTTGCATTATTATTATTTGAGAGGCACCACACCGAAAGCGGAGGACAAGGCAAGGAGGGAGATCTTCATGAACTACCACGGCCAGTACAGGAACTGACACCAACAGCTTGGTTTCATTCTGCATTACACTGTAGCCATCTAGCTAACTGAAGTAAGCAAACCCCACGGTTACATAACCCCCACAAGTCAAGAGAATGTGATAGAATATGTTCCATTTGCCTGGATGACTGCAGCTCCAACAACATTCAAGTGCTCAACATCATTCAGGTCAAAGCATCCCACTTGACTGGCACCCCACTTACCACCTTAAGCATTTGCTTCCCCTACCAATGGCGCACCAGGTCTGCGGTGTGTGCCATCTACAAGATGCACTGCAGCAACTTGCCTCAGTTCCTTCTAGTCTCTATCAAACCCTTAACATCTGCCATCTAGAACAGCCAAGGCAGCAGATACATTGGAAGACTACCACCTCTAAGTCTCACACACCATTCTGACTTGGAAATATATTGCTGCTCCTTCATTATTGCTGAGGTAAATTCCTGGAACTCCCTACCCAACCGTACGTTGGGAAGCACCATCACCACCAAGACTGCAGCTGTTCAAGGCAGCAACTCATCGCTACCTTAAGGCCAATTGGGAATGGGCAATAAAATATTGCCCTTGCTAATGATGCCTATATCCCATGAATGGATATAAAGTGAAAGGGGCAGAACTATGGCAAATGGATTTCAAGATGAACAAGTATGAGGTCATCCACTTTAGACCCAAGGAAGATAAATTAAATATTTTCTACATTATAGAGGAACAAAAATAGTTGGGAGTTCACAAATCATAACAAGCAATTAGATAGGCACCAAAAAAAAAGGCTAAAGTACATTTGTCCAAATGGCCGAGTGTAAGCCAGGAGCTGTCTCCATGCTTGCCAGGACTGATGGTACACACAGCTCTGTCCAACACTCAACTGACCCCGTGTGTGGGTCATGTGTTCTCTTACATCACTATGTGGGAGGTACGGTACTGAGTCCCACATTAACCCAATATGTTCCAGACCCTTATACTACACCACCTCCCAAGTCTTTATCCAATGTATTTTAAGTGATTATAGTTTATCATATGTCTTACATCGTTATCACTACAGTGTGCATCAAAGCAGTGTGTCATTAACCTACTCTGCTTCTGACTTTTTATTTAAACCTGAAGCGATGCTGTATTTTAGGAGGAATAGTTTCCTCCAAAGTCCCCAATTATGTGATTGATCTGGGTCTTGGATTAGTCAAAATTGATTTGGAAATGTGGAGTTCTGATCTATTGTTAACTTTTTTTTAAAAAGTGTAGGTTCTGCTTTAAGAGCTTTCTGAATTTCAAGATGGTGTCACCGTTCACTTGGAGACAAAGGGATTTCCCGTATTTGCCAGTTTTGACAGACTCCACTACAATGGTGATCATGCTCAGCTTGGAAAGATAATTCACAATGGTTACCTGCAGAGCTCTCCTGCTCAGTATTTATGTTTAAAGTCTCAAATTCTCAGAACCCTGGCTTTTGTTTGCCTTTAGCTGGGTTTAAAAAGTCTCAATTCTTCCGGAGAATTATTTATAATTTTTTTCAGAGCAAGCTTGGACACCGCATGTTAAGGTGGCGACTCGGGGATTGGGTTTTTAGCCAACTGCACTTCTGACTCTGAAATATTTAAAGATTTCTCAGGACATGTAGCCTGGAATGCAAAAAGATTTAGTTCACACTTGCTAGGTCTGCTGACTCTGTGCTCTGGGATTTGAAGCTGGACTTCCAAAGGAGATGCAGTGGAGTCTTCTGCTATAGTAAGGAATCTTAAATCTCTGCCTTCAGCTTCTGAGCCTTTCCATGGAGACTTTTCTTAGCGATTTTTCCTCTGTGCTTGTGCCTCTGGAGCTTCTTTTCAGATCAGACTGCATTGCTGAATTGTTCCTCAGTCTTCCAGCATATTAATTTGTCTCTGCATTTTCTGCGAAGTTTTGGGCTTTTCCACAACCTGCCACTACATTATAGGATATTGGTTACAGTTCAGTAGTTAAACGTAGATTAACTTTAAGTCTTTATTGACCTTTAGAATTGTTTACAAATATACAGTAAATGGTACAAGCAAGGTCTCCATGCTTGCTGGTACATAGAGCTCTGTCCAGCACAACTGTCACGAAGTGTGGGTCATATGCTCTCTTACATCACTGTGGGTAGTATTGTACTCAGTCCCACGTTAACCCTATATGTGTCAGGCACTTCTCCTACAGTTAGTTTCTTCTCTCTTGCATCAAAAATGCATTTTCTCCTCTGACGCTCTTAACTCTATAAATCACAAGTTCCTCCAAGGGTAGATTATGGCCCCTTAACAATTGTCACCTAACAGACAATTCCTCAGTCACCTGGCTTCTCTTTCCATTGTAATCTTTCCTGTCACTTTCTATTTATCAATACAGCTCAATGTCTCTCTAAATTTTCCTCTTTTGACTCTTCCAGTTTCAAAATGTACCATCCTGTAAGCTTTTCTTCCTCTTTACAATCTATGTCAAAATCAAAACTCACTGCATAATGAACTATCACTTTTTGCCAGTGCCTGAAAACCATGTATCTCTTTACCTCCCTGAGTCTTCTTGGCCTCCTGCAAATTTATCTGATTTTAAAACAAAAACTTAGTGTCACCTAATGATTACTTCTTAATGTACCTCCATTTCACTTCTCAATCTTCATAGTGATTTCATTCTGGGCATTTCTCAAAAAAATTCAGATAAAGCAGCACAGCAAACTTTCAGAATTGAGAAGTAGATGTCAGTAAAATCACTTTTGCTTCTCACTCTACACTTTAAATAATTATTTCTAAGCTGTAACAAATTCCTTTTTGTGTGCTAATTGGCGAGTTCAAGAAGCGTTTCATTCGAAGCAATTACAAACTGGTGAAGAGGTCCAAAATGTGTTCTATTTGGAAGAGCAAGATTATAAGAGCATAAGAAATAGGAGCAGGTCATCTGGCCCCTCAAGTTTGCTTCACCATTCAATAAAGTCATGGCTAAACTGATTTTGACTTTAATTCTACTTTCCTATCTGCCCACCCTCACCACCCCCCACCCCAATAACATTTGATCCCCATATAGATCAAAAATCTTTCTAACTCAGCATTGAATATATTCAATGACCCAACCTTCACTGCTCTCTAGACTTTGAATTCCAAAGACTAACAACCTTCAGAAAGAAAAACTTTCCCTCAGGCTTATCTAGAGATGCAGGAGGCAGACAAAGCACACTATTCCACATCTCAGTCTTAATATTTCGAATCTGTGACCCTTAGTTCTAGATTGTCTTACAAGGGGAAACATCCTCAGCACCTACCCTGTCAAGACCCCTCAGAATCTTATGTTTCAATAAGAACACCTCTCATTCTTCTAGGCTCCAAAGACTATAGGCCTAACCTGCTCAACCTTTCATCTCAGGAATCAATCCAGTCCTAATGAACCTTATTTGAACTGCCTCCAATGTAAGTGGTCTTTGAAGACGCAGATTTATCTCCAGGCATGACATTTCTGATCTACACCAGAGGCCTTAAAACATCTAAGTGAATAAATTTCTAGAGGGTTATGAAGCTCCTGAAACTTCAGTTTAGGTTTATGCAATCTAACAAATCGATGCAATTGGAGTCTCACATGGGCAAATCATGCACATTGGAGACAGATCATTTCTGCCTTTATTTTAATTGTAAGATAGCTGACTGGCAGTCAGTGCACAAGATGTGGAGTTGAGGCCACAATCAGATCAACCACAATTTTATTGAATGGCAGAGCAGGCTCGAGGGGCTGACTGGCCGACTCTTGCTCCAATTCATATGCTTGTATGTGCTTATTTCTAAGATCTCAGTTAGTTATCACCCAGTAATTGCAAATGTAACTGAAGTTGTTTATTTGCACTTACTTGTCTACAAGTTGCACTGCAGCAACTTACCAAAGCTCCTTCCAAACCTACGATCTCTAACACCAGGAGGACAAGGGGAGCAGATGCATGGGAACATCACAATTTGCAAGTTCCACGCCAAGTCACACAGGATCCTGACTTACAACTGTATCCGTCATCACAGGTCAAAATCTTGGAACTTCGTCCCGACGTTATACGTACACAACATGGACTGCAGCAGTTCAAGAAGGGGGCTTAACGCCACCTTCCCCAGGGCAATTAGAGATGGGCAATAAATGCTATCCTTGCCAGCAACACTCATCACATGAACAAAAAAAAAATTGCATTACAACACTCCAATTAAATGGTTAGTGCTTGGAGCTTGCACCTCAATGAGGCAATGCACAAAATCTAGAAGCTGCTCTAAAATCCATGATTTGTGGACTAAAATTTTAAATGGAGATCAAGGTCATCCATCCACAAGTTTTACAACTGACTTCATTCCTCTACATTATTTATTAAGACTTAAGTTTCTTTGAACTCTTCTAGGTCAACTCATTTATCTCCTTTTGTTTGAACCAAGAAGCCAAATGGCAGTTCAGTGGAATTGGGTATGTCAGTTGGCTCTGGAAAATAGCCCAAGGAGATTTATGTTCTTTACCATACTAAGACATGCTAAATTTTCTCACGGCTTTTTTCAGATTTAATTTTCCAAATAGAAAAACCCTAACTGGAAAATCTTCATATGACCCTAGAGGTTTCATTTTGATCAATCGGTCTGAGCGCCTATGGGTTTCTGCTACACAATGTCTTGCGATGACCAGTGGAGTCAACTTGCATGACAACTAAAAACAATTCGCTTTTCCATTTGGTTACCTTGGAATAAATTGTGGTTAGAAAACCAAAGATTGGGAAGACTGAAGCCATTGTCTTTAGCGCCCATTACAAAGCGTGTTCCCTAGGCACCTACTCCATCCCGCTCCGTGGCTACTGATTCAGACTGAAACAGACTGCTTGCAAGTTGCAAGTTTTGACCCCACATCACTGCCATCACCAAGAGTGTTTATTTCCATCTTGCCTGTCATTGTCTCTGCCTCAGCCCATCTGTTGTTGAAACCCTTATTCATGCTCAATGACCTACATTGGCTCCCTACTCCCCAATGCATCCATTTTAAACTTCTCATCCACCTGTACAAATCCCTCTATGGCCTTCTCTGTTTCTATCATTGCAACCTGCTTTAGCCCTACAACCATCCATTAACTCTACCTTCCTCCAACTCTAGCCTCATCATCCCCAATTTTCTTAACCACGTTACTGGTAGCTTGAGTTTTCAGGTATCAAGGCCTGTTCTGATGAAAGGTCACCAACCTAAAATGTTAATTCTGTTTCTCTCTCTACAGATGCTGCATAACCTGCTGAGTATTTCCAACATTTTCTGTTCTTATTTCAGATTTCTATCATCCATAGTATTTAGCTTTGTACTGGGGGATTCAGCACCTTTATTCTAACAGTATTTTATTGAGGTTCAAGTTTATCCTGAAGGTAAATGTTTATCACCAACTTACTTGTACAGTGCAATTCCTTTCAGTAGTCAGCTTCAGTTTCAAATCACAACCTCTAAACATACAAGTTAAACCTTGGGACTAACAATGCAAACATTTATCCCAATCCATCTTAAAACATACCATATGCCACAATTTTTTTTGAAGAAAGATATCTAACAGTTTTCCCAACACCATGGTTACAAGCTATAAAATCAGTGAAGGGATACATAAACTTGGGTTGCTTTTATAATCAACAAATTATAATATTTACAGCAACCTGTTATTAAGATAACTGGTGCTTTAATATGACACCCTTTTCAAGAAAAAAAACAATGAATTCCTCACCAGTCATGTGACTGAAGAGCAGGTTTAATTAACCATTATGGTTTCTCAATCATAAATGCATAGACAAATGTACATATAAATAAAAATTAGATAACCCTCAAAAGTTAGAGCCCTTTAACATTTAAAAAGTGTCATGCGTGCTTGTAATAATCGATATCAAATCCATTCAGAAGTTTCATCAATGAATAAAGCCTCCCTAATTTTATTTTTTCTTTTATTTATTTATTTTACAGGGTTCATTCAGTTATCCAACATAACTGACCATTTCTGAAGTGCAGAATTCTTTATATCAGATCTTCAAACAAACCAAAAAATACATAATTGTAAGAATGATCCACAGCTACAGATACTCCAGCAAGCCATTCCTGCTTTGTAAGAAAATCATTTAGTGCTGCAATCAACTGACTCCAACAAGATCATGCTAAAACTGAGTCCAATGCAACAAAATCTGCAAGGTTCAACAGCCATCAGAGACTGTACAGGGAACCTGAGGGACCTCTGGTGATGCAGTCATCCCTAATACAAGGAACACCTATGTGCTGGTGGGGAAAATCAGGAAAGCAGCGCTTAGGAACCAAAACCAGGACGGCCTAAATTGAAATGGCAGCATATCATCTCAGTCTAAGGGACTGGGCACTGCATTTACAAAACATCCCCAAATAAAAGCCTTAAGGGAACTGTAATAACTTCTGAAGATCACATTCTGTACATTCAGACAACATTGTGGAATATAATTAGAACCCTGATTCAAAGTATTTTTATGATCCAGCGCCAGTCAGGTCACTGAGGAAGCGGAAGGAGAGGGATGCTCAGGGTAGACAAGCTGCTTACTCATCATCTAGAGCCATTCTTGTACACTGCTTGATGAACACTGGAAGATCATTAGCATGTCATACAAACAAATTATCTGCCTTTGCAGATGAATGTGTGCACGTTTTCAGACCTTGATTAGTTGAGCTCCCAGTAAGAAATACTTCGTTGGTCCCAAAGTGTTTAAGCCTATGAAACCTCCCTGCTCACATCCAAACTTCTAACCTTTTTCTGCTTCTTTGAGAGATTGAAACACTGCTTTAGATACCACTTCTTTCACCTGCCATTCTTAAAAAAGCAACTGCTCGATCTGAAGCAAAACTTTCAGCTAGGGAGACAGCTCCTGAAATATTATCAGGCTACTTAGAGTTGGGCAGAATCAGGAGAAACAAACACTTCACAGTACCTCATTTGTGTTCCAGCGGTGTCTTTCCTTTGGTAAAGCAGAACATTTCGGTAGACATTCGAGTAACTTCTTGGGCAAAAATATTTTCACATGACTGCCGTTGCTGTTCCCATGATCATCTGAAATGAAGTGAAATCACATAAATTACTGATTGGCCCAGAAGCTTATCATCTTATTGTCAAAGTAACATTAAGAGTCACAAGTACAGATTTAAAACGTTACTGGTAGAAACCAAGTCAAAACATTCTGAAGGAGGTCAGTAATAAATTTTAATCATCTGAAGAAAAAATTAAAATTTTCTGCATAACTCAAATATGATGCATTTCTCTCAGTTCTTACAGTTTTATTACAGCTTATTCTATCCCTTAAAGAAATTTTGAATCAAAAAGGACATAGTTACATTTTTTGCTAATTTTCTTCCCATCCCAACCACCAAAGTTTCTGCCATCCTAAATGTCAGCCTTGGCTCAATGATAGCATCGCAGAACCAGACTATTGCATATCCAAAAGCAAATTGATATTTGAGCACATAACCTAGACTAACAGCAGTGCACTACTGAAGGAATTGTGTGCTATCAAAAATGCCATCTTTCAAATGAAACATTAAATCAAGGACCCAACTGCCCTCTCAAGTGGGCTAAAGATCCTATCACATTATTTGGAAAAGAACAGTTGCGTTCTCCCAGTGAGCTGGCCAATATTTATCACTCAACCACATTACTGTATTCTGCTCTCTCACTGCAGATCGTGAAGCTTTGCTCTGCACAAATTGTTATAGAAAAACAACAACCAGCAACTACATTTCAAAACTGAAGTATTTCATTGGCTGTGAGGACATTGGGATGAAAAACATTCAATATGTAAATGCAAATATTTTTCTTTCTCCCCTACTTAAGTTGCTAACTCTTGAAGTGCAGTTCTGTGCCAGGCACCTTCCATCACTGGGAAGTAGCCCTTCCTCTACTGCAAACCTAGAGAGTAAGTCATGATCGCCCACCACAGCAAGCTATTCAAACAATGTAAGCATCACAGACAAACCTGATCTTCTCCTCTTATGACAGCCCCGGGCATTTTATCAGAAGTGGTCACCAGATAGCGTTCAAAAACACAAATCCCGCTCAATCTTTGACTTCCTAATCCCAGGGCCACTAAGACCGATTATAGCATCTCTATTTCTGGCAGTGATCAATTAACTCAAAACAGACCAGAAATCAAACCTAGCACTCTCTGCTCTATATTGTACAGTATTACAGAACACTGTGCATACAAGTGGTCCTTTCCCCATTTGCAACATATTTAAACCAGAGAAATATTACACCCTTTTCGACCCCAAGCAGGGAGTAGTTACTCAATTCTCCAGTCCAAAACTAAAATTACACAACAGTGCAAGCTTATAGATTTTATTTTCAGATGTGGAAACCTAGAAACACACATCTCTGCTAACTGTTATAACTTTACATTGCAGTGTTTAAAAATCCAGTTTGTATTGCTGTGCATTTTCCACCATTGGAGGAATACCCTCGAGTCAATGTAATGCATTTTTGGGGAGACTATCATTATGATTAGTCTTTAATTTTGGAGCTGTAACATAACTTTTCAGTTTTCTAGTCACAAGTAAAAGCTTTGCCACAGATCAAAGTTTTACATAAACACCAAGCACTTCATCTAAAAAGAAATAGCTGTTAAAGGATTACACAATGGCATATACTGTAGATCTTGGATCACCTGGGAAAATACCAGCATAGGCAGGAAGTCTCTCCAAAGATGCTCCAGTGTCCTGGGGTGGTTAACAGAAAACTTTTTTTTTAAAATTGCGTCTTACTCCCTCTATACCTTTCAGATTCAATTAATCTTCAAATTGTGTGGTTGTGGCCTGGGACGATTTAAACAGGAAGGCAGCAATCTGGCAATACATACACCACCGGGTGGCGTTCTACATGTTGCTGCCTTGGCCCTTCAATATGGTTTCTCATTTTGAAACAAGTATTGTTGTTAGAGTTTTCCAGTAATCAGTGACAAAATTATAACTTAATGATTGTAATGACATTTACTGGAAGTTTACCCCTTCATTAGGAAGGTTGTAACTCATTATGACATCAAGTGCAGTGGCTATCATACTGATATTGCTAAATACCACCTTGAAACTCATTCCAAAAATGCCACCATATAAATACTACAACATTTAAGAAAATGCAAACGTTATATCAATAGGATCTTCTTCCTCCTCCCATTAAAGTAATTGACTCATTACTGGGCTACAATTCAACAGACAAGTACAGTAACTAGACTAGTCATTCTTCACAAAAGAGCCTAGGTGATAACTATTAAAGTTATTTGACCATTTGGGGAGGTCAAACAACCCAATCTTATCATTGCCCACTACCACATATGCCCTTACTAGCAGAAATCAATGAATAGGGATCAGAAGCAGAAACAATGGATGATTTTGCAGCTCTAGTTCAGGGGCTAGGAGGCCAATTATAGCATGTCAACTGACATTACAGCTGACATCAGCTAATTCAACACAGAACAGGAATTAAACCTGGGACCTTCTGCTCTATATGGCTCAGTTACATACTGGCTTTACCACCTGAGCCATCCAGAGAGTTTTGATGCAGTAATTTAATCTCATGATTCAGATTACTATTATAAACAATTACTGAATCTCCCCATTAAATGACCACCTTGTAACTTGCTTCCAGGCATTGATTATTGTGTAGTGTATTTCCTGGCAATCTGTTTAAAAAAAAAATTGTGCATTACTCCACAGTGAAGAAGCTGAAAATATGAGGCATCACATGACGAACGTGTACCCTTTCATCTAAATTACTACACCTCTACTATGCTCAGCATTTCCACCGTATCATATATATTATGAAGAACAATAAGTAGTTGTCAGCAAGTTTAAAGCTCCTGTGGTTTGAGACCTCATCAGAAGTCAAAAACCAGTGATCTTAGTCCTCTTATCTAAAATTTTTCCATACATTTTGAATCATTCAGGTCTCAGCCATTCAAGAAGTTACAGCCCTTTAAAGTCTAAAAGAAGTGACAAGATTTTGTACAGTAGTACGGTATTTTCAACAAACAACTTTCTTAGAACAAGGTGCCAAAATAAATCTCTCTCAAAATTTTATGGATAACAACAACACGAGCTCTCCTTACTGATTTGCTTCAACAGTATCAAGTTTGACCAGTATTTTGTTGTTGACTATGGGAACGTTTTCCACTTCAGCACCCAGTATCAGCATCAAGCACTTAGAGTAAACAACAGCATATGTTAGTTGCAGAATAAAGTTCCACTGTACTGTCCTATTAAGCATTCCCAAAGAGGTGCAAAACAGATTAAGTTTCCTTTACTCTGTACCTCCACCATAACAATGTGACTTTCTTCCATTTCCCACACACATTATTCCATGTCTTCTCTGGATAATATCGTGCAGAATTGGAGTAACCTTGTACTATACATCCATATCCGCAACTGTCTTACAGCTGGTCAGATTCTTTTCATATAGGTCCTTTGCATCTAGCAGACCACTAAGACTTTATCTTTAAATTGAGCTCAGGCAGATGAGTGAAAGATAAACAACTAATCCACTTGATCAGTTGACCCCATAGGAACATCTCTTAAATACTGAATACCATTAAATGGTTTGATGCAAAAATAAAAACAATTAAAGTATACTTTCCCCCACTCATAGTCTTAACCTCTGCAAAACAAAATTTGGATATTTTCAAAAGTTTAAAATCCAATTAAGTATTATACAAAGATCTGAATTTATATGAATTAATTATGCAAGAGAATGTCTCATCACTGACAACTTGTTTAAAAAAAATGACAAAAGGAACTTACTTTGCGACTGGCAAAGATTTGCTACTGATAGAAAATATTCCAATAAACTAATTTTGAAAATACTTCTGCAACTAAAACTATGACAAAAAAACTTGACTCAGTAGTATAATACTGTATAGTGTTCTATAAAAAGTGATACCCTTCAGAGCTTTTTTTTCTTAGTTTGCCTTCATCTTCTGTGCTTATGGGACAATAAAACTACATAATTGAAATGCCATAAATTAATATCAGAGCAGCTCCACTGAGAGCTCAGTGTGTAAATGCGCTATCTTATGATTTTGAGTATTGTAGATCTGGTAGATTTCAGGTTCAATCCTTGATCTTTGCTAAGTGAGCCAATCTCAGCCAGGGAGGGGGGCTATGATTGATCTCAATGCCCCTGGGATTCAAAGAAGGCAAAAGCAGGAGAGTGATGCCCAGGATTCATAATCCTGGAAAGTACAGCAGCCTAATCATTATAATAATGGACTATCGCCACAGTTCAAATCCCACCACTGCAAGTTGTGAAAGTGGACTCAATAAAACTGGCAATTTATGGGCTGGTTCAGGAAAACAACCATGGAAGCTGCTGGGCTGTCTTAAAAACTCAAGTGATGCCCTTCAGGGAAGCGCATCTTGGCTGTGATGCTCCAATCTATCCCTGCACACCCCCTTCAAATATCAGACCTACAATCACATGAATACCTAAGGAGAATGCCAGTTTGGGCAAGGTATCCAAGGATAACACTCATGAAAATATATCACTATATAAATCCAAAGACAACAAAACAAAATCAGGTACAAAAAGGCATAACTCAAGTGTAATAGACAAATGAATGAAATCTTCCTGATTTTGTGCTTTGCATACACAAAAAATTCCAGATAACTTACTCTCTTGCTTAATGTTCCATATAAACATATACAGGAATCTTACAGTATTTCCACTAACTGGCAATATAATGTTAAATTTAACCTTTCAATGACAATGTCTCAACACACCCAATAATCATTTTAATCAATGATAAGTGTGACAACCACAGCCAAAAATAAAATGCCTTCCATGCAGAAACCAAAATATAGTACAACTGCTTAAAAATAATTTGTGCACTGGAATGATCACACCACCATTGCTTTTTTTCAGGGTTCAACAAACCACCGGACATTCACTCTGCCGAAAGGTAAAGGAACAGTGACTTAAGCACATAATCTAACCTGTACTTCCATAGAATGAACGCTACATTATCAGGGATGCCATCTTTCAGGTTAAACAATGGAAGAGAAAAAGAACTTGCATTTATATTGCACCCTTCATCTCAGGATATGCAAAAGTACTTCACAACCAATAAAGTGCAAACTTCTTAAGAGTGGTTGCCAGTATAATTTACATAAATGTAGCAGCCAATATATGCAAAAGATCGCACAAACAGCAATGAGGTAAATTTACTTTTGGTGGCATTAGCTGAGGGGTAAATATTAGCCAGGATACTAGGAGAAATCCCCTGCATTTATTTGAATAGTGAGAAAACAAGTCATCTGTAATAAACCAGGGCCTCAAGCAATAGCAGTTACACCAAATTTTGAAGGCAACAACCTTAAGAATGTAACAATAATTGGTTGAATAGATAGTGTATATTAGTTTATCTCCATTTAGGAGATTGGCTCTGGTTTATGCAGAATTTCTCAGAATTCATCAGCTCAAATTTTGGTGCCAGAAGCTGGACTTGGGCTAGGAAATGGGAAAGGGATTGGGGAAAAAAAATCCAGAGTGCCTGACAGATATGTGGTGGCACAGTTAGGGAGGTACAATTGTGAGGAACTTAAAAGGAGGACAGGATCGCACTTGGCTGTGATGCCTTTGATGATTTAAAAAGCCTAACAATATGGCTAACACATGCAGTGGAACCACTTGAGCAAGGTGCTGGAGGGTTACTGGTTTTCACGGAGCCATTCAGTAGCATAAATTAGTGCCTGCAGAAAGGGTAGCAGCAGTTCTGTGGAAGGGTCATGAGGACTTGAAACGTCAACTCTTTTCTTCTCCGCCGACGCTGCCAGACCTGCTGAGTTTTTACAGGTAATTATGTTTTTGTTTAGGGTAGCAGGGTAGAAGTTGTGGGGTGGGAAAGAAAAATACGATTAAGTATTGAAGTGGCAATCAGAAAGAGCTTGTATCTATATAGTGCCATATTAGGTCTCTGAGAAATATCCCAAAATATTTCATGTACAGTTAGTTACCATAAACAGTAGTCTTTGTTCTTTGTGTAGGACGAATATTGTATAAATAGCAATGAGATCAAGTATCAGTTAGACTGTTTTGGTTGAGGGAGTCATTTGACCAGGATAACTCCGTGATCTTTTTCAAATACTGCCATGGGATCTTTAACCCTTAGCTAAAACAAATATGCTTAGAGCAGATAAGTTATCGGATCTGGATGGCTTACATCCCTGGTTGCTAAAGGAAGTGTGGGCGGAGATTGCAGAGAGGTTTGCCATAATCGTCCAATCTTTCCTAGATAGGGAGAGGTGCCAAAGAATTGGAAAATGACAGATGTGACACCGTTATTCAAGAAAATGGTTAAGGACATTCCTAGTAGCTACAGGCTAGCATTGAGTACAAAAGCAGGAAAGGGAAGTTAGGCTGAACTTGATAATAATCTGGTTAGGCCACATGAGAGTATTGGTCCCCACACTTTAGGAAGGATGTGAGTGTGCAGCAGAGATTTACCAGAGTGGTTCCAGGGATGAGAGATTTTAGCAACAACATTAGGTTGCAGAAGCTGGGGTCGTTTTCCTTAGAGGAAAGGAGATTCATAGGAGATTTGTTAGGTCTGTACAGAATTATGACAGGTTTATTTAAGGTAAACAAAAGCTGTTCCCATTAGCTGATCATACAAAGACTCGGGAAGAATAGATTTAAGGTTTTGGACAAGACATGCAGGGGATGTGAGGGAGAATTTAAAAACACTGCAACTGATAATGACCTGGAACTTGCTGCCTACGAGGTTGATGAAGTGCAGACAGTCAATGAGTTCAAAAGAAAATTGGATGGGCACTTAAGGGAAATAAACTTGCAAGGTTAGTGATGGGGCAGGGGAATGGATTGCTCTACAGAGATCTGGTGTGGACTTAATGGGCTGAATGGTCTCCTCAGAAAAGCTAAATATATTACAAAGTATTACAACAGATTCCTGCCAGTGTTTATGTTCCATGTGCGCCAGTAAAGAGCCCCAGCCTGTTCAACCTTTTCTGATAAGTCTCAGCTCTGATGTCATCCTAGTTTTTTTGCACCTTCTCTATATCCTATAACATGGAGACCAGTATGACCTCAGAATTGCTAATTTTAGTGATTTAACCAGCATTGCTACTTTTAGTGATTTGTATATCTTTACCTCCTGATCACTCTGTTCTTTTACTCATTTAGACACATTTTCCAGGGAGTATGTGGCTTTCTCAATTTTATCAAAATGTATTATCTCACATTGAAGTTCATCTGCCAAATACATGTTCATTCTACATGCTTATTAGTAACCTCCTGCATTTTAATCAGTCTTCCTCTGTTGTAGCTACACGCAATTTGCTGTCATCTGCAAATTTTGAAATTGTATTTCAAATTCCAGAGTCCAAATAAATTTATGTAAATAATAAAGAATGACAGTTCTCCCAGCATTGATCCTGGAGGAAAACCACTTACGCCATTTACCATCAAAGTAATACCTTTAACCCCTACTTCCTCTTTCTGTTTGGTTGTCACCTCACTATCCATTCTGCTACATGTACTCTATTTCCACATATTCTGACCCTTGCAATTAGTCGATTATGCAGTACATTATTGAAGGCTTTTTGGCAACCCAAATATATCACTTTTACTACATTACCCTTTTCTACTCTTTCTAGTACTACTACAAAATAATTCAGTAAATTTGGTCAAACATAAACATTCCCTTTTGCAATCCAAGCTGACTATTCTGTAATATCTTCAGTTTCTAGGTGTTTTTCTATTACATCTTTGAGGAAAGATTCCATTATCATTTGAGTGTCTCATTCAAATGATGGCACTTCTGACAATGCAGTGTTTCATCAGTAATTCACTGAAGTGTCATCTTAGATTATGTGTTCATGTCCTCCAAAAGATAGCCACTTAGTAAAATGATCTACCTAAATATCTTATTTTTATTTTGCAATTTGTAAATATTTTTATTTCCATTATCACGTGTTCCCAAAAAGTAATAATTAACAAGAACTATTTTATGATTGGTTTGATGAAAAATATCTACTTCAATACTCTGCTCTCAAACTTGCAGTCTCAATCTTCACACTAATCGGAATATAAAAGGTATGATACCCGTGCTTGGTTAACAACTAGGATTCACATGCTTGTTTAATGGAAACGCATAAAGCAAACTCCTCAGCATTTGCACATTTCCCCTGTATAAAAAAAAAGGTGGTGTGGTTTCAAGTACTAAATTCTCCAAAATCTAAAGTAATACTTAGAGTAAAATACTTATTAATCCAAAATTGCTGCAGAAACAGTAGTCAAACCTTCTAACTCATAGTGGAAAATATTTTATATTTTGGTATGAAAGGAACTAAATGTATAGTAGCTGATGGGGGTTTTTTTAAATCATAAGTAATATTGCTCAACCCCAAACGTTATAAATTATAGCAGTTAAAAAAGACATTTTGCCGCAGCTCCCCCTTTTCAGCAGTACTCAAGTTCTGAACTACCAAACGATCATTGCTAAAAATCATAAGTAAAACAAAAAGTTGCACTTGATCTTTTTCAATCAAGGTCACAAATCTTTTAGTGCATTTAGTATATAAAAGAAACACATTTTAATTTTGCCAATTTTTTCCTATATTGCTTGAATAGTCATTGTTCACATCTGACACTACAAAGAAAGGGAGAGATTTTAACTCACTCAAAACCCATTCACTTAAGAGTTAAAATCAGACCTCAAGTGTTAAAAAGCTACTTGATAATGAGAAGCACCATAGTGAAGTCCAATCCTGCCGAGATCTGACCCGATGTCCACACACATGCACATTTCAGCTGGAATCAATAGGTAGCAAACAGAAACAGGAATTTTGGGTCATTTTTTCTTACCTAGCCCAACAATCCCCTAGAGTTCTTCAACTGAGATAAATTAGGCTTGTGCTAGTCAAGGGATTTAACATTGAGAACCTTCCAGATCATTGGGTTCTGCTGAGCAACACAGAAGTGCATTTACCAACTGAACCGTTAGGGAAGTTCTAGCTTCATCAACTTTAAGCCATATAATAAGTAATAAAATAAAAATAATATTTTTTTTTAAATAATAAAATTAAAATAAATTAAAAAATAAAGTTGTATCAGTTAGAAAGTTAAATTGCCAAAACTATCTATTAATGAAAATAGTTTTTAAGACGGACTTACCTCAAAAAAGTCATTTAGCAATCCTTTCCATTTTTCTTCAGAATTGGGTATCTTTCCCCCAAATAGAGTTTATACTTTGAGAAGTGCACATGTATTGACTGATAAAACAAATTCCAACTATCAGAAATATTCATTTTCTATATCACCTGGATAGATTAAATCATGTATGCCAACTACAAAAAAAGAGAAAACACAACACTCAGATCAAGCAACAACTGTGAGCAGAGAAGAACCAGTGGACATTTCAGCAGAACAACCTGAAACAGGTTGCTGCCTGACCTGAGTATTTCCAGTATTTTCTGTTTTTATTCAGATTATCTTGAGTAACGAACTTCACTGCATTGAATTTAATTAATTAGTACAAGTCCCAAGTGCCTTTTAAGGGTGAGCCCTTCATTTACTGGTGGGTTGGTGAAAGCAAATAGTACACAAATCAATTAAATTTTCTGCCACTTGCCAGTTCAGTTAAACCCTGAATAAAATCTATGCCAAATTAAACCAAATTAGCCACAGGCATTATTTCAACAGACACACATGACAGAAAGGATACTGACTGGATGGCTGTCAATGCCTTTCAAATCAAATAATCTAATCAGGAGCCAAGATGACTCAATGATGGTGTAATGACCACCAAATAAAGCTATTAGAAACACTATTTTGGAAAGCTCAAACAAACATCGGAAATGTATCTACAAGAAAATAGTCAAAAATTTGGGAAATATAGATTGCTAAATTAACAAAGTTTCAGAACATCAAAGCCCCAAGCCAGTGTGCAAGTCGGATTAGCTGCAACATTTTGTCTGCTTGACCTAAACTGGATTCTACTGGCTGTACATCCACAAGATATGGGTATTGCTCTGTCTTAACAGACATAAGAACAAGGCATAAAATTCAAATGAAACAAATTAAAAACTAAAAGGATAATCAGGTGAAATTTATTCACCCAAAGGACAATCATGTTGTGGAATAAGTAGCCAGAGTCAACCACGAATTATTGCATAAAATTACATCATACAGCACAAAAAAGGGCCTATTCAGCCCAATGGATCCCTGACTGAGTTTATGCACTGCATGAGACTGTTCACACACTCCTTCATCTCACCCCATCAACTCATCCATCTTTTCCTTTCTCCCTTGTGTTTAGCCAGCTTCCAGGAAGACCGTATCAATGGGCTAATGAGATAATTAAATGCATGTCTTAAAACTAAAGAGATGGAGAAGTTAATGTGGCAGAGAGATCTCTGGAAAAGGCACTGGTCAGCCCTATGAACTCATTATTCCTAAAAATTTGGGATGCTTGATTTTAATTTCTACTGAACTTAGGTTAATAATCCTCTTCTGTTTTTAACTGTATAACTGCAAAAGCAGACAACAGTTCTGCCATAATGTATACAAATCTCCATTTGGCCACTGCCCCCCAAGTGTAGTTTCTCTTCTCAAAACTACAAGTGAACCTTGCCTACTGGGAAGCATGCATGTCTGGACACTGGGTATGGATAAGATCACTTGAATAAGATAGCAGAGAATTACCAGCATCCAAGGAATCACACCTATGCAACATTCTGCTACTTCAGGAGAAAAAAGCGAGAAAATGGTAGAAATATTACCACTGAACTTTCAAGATGCCAACTAACATTGTCCTTTGTATATAACCACATGCTCTACTGCAATAAATGCTGTCTGGTCTATTTTGGTGGAAATGTGTCCCTTAAATTCCAAACAACTATATAGAAAAAGGGGTGGAGGGGGGGGGGAGGAGAGAGAGAGAGAGAGAAAGAGATCAAAAATCTTTTTTCTATTTTCAATTTTTTCTTTATTTATTTTCTTCCCACCTTATTTTCATTATTTTTAAGATTTATTTCCATTTTTATTCATTGTTTTATCCCAGCTTTTAACCTTTTCGATCTTTTTTCCCACCACCATCCCCTCCCCCCATCCCATCCCATCTGTCACTTTCCAGAGTGCTTATCCTGGTCCTGCCATTATCACATTCTGCTTTCTACTCAATGTCACCATTAGCACTTCCTTTAGCCAGTGCCACCACTAATAACAACCCCTTAACCTTTTGTTTATGACATCTGTTGCAATCTCTCCTTTGCCACCTATCACAGACTCACAGTGCAGAAGAGGCCCTTCGGGTCTGCACGACATGTGAGAAACATGTGACCTACCTAATCCCCTTTACCAGCACTTGGCCCATAGCCTTGAATGTTATGACGTACCAAGTGCTCATCCAGGTACTTTTTAAAGGATGTGAGGCAACCCGCCTCCACCACCCTCCCAGACAGTGCATTCCAGACCATCACCTGGGTAAAAATGTTTTTCCTCACATCCCCCCTAAACCTCCTGCCCCACACCTTGAACTTATGCCCCCTTGTGACTGACCCTTCAATTAAGGGGAACAGCTGCTCCCTATCCACCCTGTCCATGCCTCTCAATCTTGTACACCTCGATCAGGTCGCCCCTCAGTCTTCTGTGCTCCAACGAAAACAACCCAAGTTGATCCAGCCTCTCTTCATAATTTAAATGTTTCATCCCAGGCAACATCCTGGTGATTCTCCTCTGCATCCCCTCCAGTGCAATCACATCCTTCCTAATAATGTGGCAACCAGAACTGCACACAGCAATCCAGCTGAGGCCTCACCAAGGTTCTATACAACTCCAACATGAACTCCCTACTTTTGTAATCTATGCCTCAATTGATAAAAGCAAGTGTTCCATATGCCTTTTTCACCACCCCACTAACATGCCCCTCTACCTTCAGAGATCTATGGACACACACGCCAATGTCCCTTTGTTCCTCAGAACTTCCTAGTGTCATGCCATTCATTGAATCCTTCCTTGTCAAATTACTCCTTCCAAAGTGTATCACCTCACACTTTTCAGGATTAAATTCCATCTGCCACTTATCTGCCCATTTGACCATCCTGTCCATACCTTCCTGTAGCCCAAGACACTCAACCTCACTATTAACCATCCAGCCAATCTTTGTGTCATCCACAAACTTACTAATCCTTCCCCCGACATTGTCATCTATGTCGTTTATATAAATGACAAATAATAGGGCACAGATCCCTGTGGTACGCCACTGGACACTGGCTTCCAGTCACTAAAGCATCCTTCTGTCATCACCTTCTGCTTCCTTCAACTCAGCCAACTTTGAATCCACCTTATCAAATTACCCTGTATCCCATGTGCATTTGCCTTCTTTATAAGTCTCCCATGTGGGACCTTCTCAAAGGCTTTGCTGAAATCCAAATAAACTACATCAACTACACTACCCTCATCTACACACCTGGTCATCTCCTCAAAAAATTCAATCAAATTTGTTAGGCATGACCTCCCTCTGACAAAGCCATGCTGACTATCCCTGATCAAACCTTGCTTCTCCAAGTGGAGATAGATACTCTCCTTCAGAACTTTTTCCAATAGCTTCCCTACCACTGACATGAGATTCACTGGCCTGTAGTTCCCTGACTTATCTCTACAACCCTTCTTAAATAGTGGAACCACATTAGTTGTTCTCCAGTCCTCTGGCACCTCCCCCGTAGCCAGGGAGGAATTAAAAATTTGGGTCAGAGACCCTGCGATCTCCTCCCTTGCCTCCCTCAGCAGTATGGGACACAAATCATCTGGACCTGGAGATTTGTCCACTTTTAAGCCTGCCAACACTTCCAATAACTTGTCGCTCCCTATATCAATTTGCTTAAGAATCTCGCAGTCTCTCTCCCTGAGTTCGATACCTTCATCACATCCATCTTCACCCAAAAGAATGAGGAAGTATTAATTCGACACTCTAGCGATGTCCCATGGCTCCACCCAAAGATTGCCCCCTTGGTCCCTTATGGGACCTACTCTTTTCCTGGTTATCCTCTCCCCATTGATATACTTATAGAATATCTTGGGATTTTCCCTACTTTTACCAGCCAGTGCTTTCTCATATCTCCTCTTTGCTCTCCTAATTGCTTTCTTAAGCTCCACCCTGCACTTTCTGTACTCCACTAATGCCTCTGCTGATTTGCTTCCCTTGTACCTGCTAAAAGCCTCTCTTTTCCTTCTCATCCTGAATATCTCTGGTCATCCATGGTTCTCTGGGCTTGTTACTCCTTCCTATCACCCTAGAGGGAACATGTTGAGCCTGTACCCTCCCCATTTCCTTTTTGAACACGCCTCATTGTTCCTCTGTAGATTTCCCCACAACTGTTCCCAGTCTACCTTGGCCAGATCTTGCCTTATTTTACTAAAATCCACTCTCCCCCAATCCAAAACATTTTTTTTGCAACTTGTCTATTTCTTTGTCCATAACAAGCTCAAATTGTACCATGTTGTGGTCGCTATCACTAAAATGCTCGCCCACCACCTCAGCCACCTGTCCGGCTTCATTCCCCAGAATTAGATCCAGCAATGCACCGTCCTTTGTTGGACCCTCTACATATTGACCTAAAAAGTTCTCCTGTACACATTTCAAGAAATCCACTCCATCCAAGCCCTTAACACTATGTCTATCCCAATTAAAGTTGGGAAAGTTGAAATCACCTAATATAATTACCCTATTGTTACTGTTTTTACACACCTCCACAAATTGTGCACATATTTGCTCCTCAACTTCCCGCTGACCATCTGTGGGTCTATAATAAACACCTAATAATGTGGCTACCCCTTTTTTATTCCTAAGCTCTACCCACAAAGATTCATTCGATGCCCCCTCCAAGATATCATCTCTCCTTACTGCAGTAACTGCCTTCTTAACTAATAATGCAATGCCTCCTCCTCTTTTACCCCATCCCATCTCGCCTGAAGATTCTATGTCCCGGAAGGTTGAGCTGCCAATCCTGCCCTTCCCTCAGCCACGTCTCAGTGATGGCTGCTATATCTAAATTCCACATGTCAATCTTCACCCTTAACTCATCTGTTTTACCTGTAATACTCCTGGCATTAAAGTAGAGGCCATCCAGCCTTGCCTTACTCCCTTGAAGCTTAATGCAGCTGTACTCCCTCTGACTTGATTGTTTTACTATATTATGATGTGTCCCTATTCTGCTAACATTCTGTGTCCCCTCCCCCTGTCGAATTAGTTTAAACTCCTCCCAACAGCACTAGCAAACCAAGGATGTTAGTCCTGCTCTGGTTCAGATGTAGACCGTCCCACTTGTACAGGTCCCACCTTCCCCAGAAACGGTCCCAGTGATCCAGGAATCTAAAACCCTCCCTCCTGCACCAACTCTTAAGACGCGCATTCATCTGCGTATTCTCCTATTTCTGAGCCCGCTAGCATGTGGCACTGGGAGTAATCCAGAGATTACAACCCGAGAGGTCTTGCTTTTTAGTCTACTGCCTAACTCCCTGAATTCTTGATGCAAGACCTCATCCTTCTTTCTACCTATGTCATTGGTACTAACATGTACCATGACCTCTGCCTTATCACCCTCCCCCTTCAGAATGCCCTGCAGCTGTTCAGTGACATCCCGGACCCTGGCACCAAGGAGGCAACATACTATACTGGAGTCACATTGATGGCCACAGTAGTGCCTATCTGTTCCCCTGACTGTGGGATCCCCCATTACTATTGCTCTTCCTCCCCTCCGGTACAGACAGGCTGCTTGTGGTGCCAGAAGCTTGGCTCTGTCCGCACTCCCTGGAGGAACCATCATCAGCCTCCAAAATGGAATACCAATTTGCGAGCGGGACTCCAGGAGACTCCTGAACTACCTGCCTGTTTCTCTTGGACTGTCTGGTGGTCACCCACTTCCTTCCTTCCTCAAGTTCCTTCATCTTCGGTGTGATCACCTCTCTAAATGTGCTATCCACGATGCTCTCAGACTCGCAGATGCTCCACAGTGTCCCCAGTCGCCGTTCCAGCTCCGAAACCCGAGCTTCCAGGAGGTGCAGCTGGACACATTTTCTGCACAAATGCTGGTCCCGGGCACTGGAAATGTCCCCAGCTTCCCACATGGAGCATGAGGAGCACACCACGGGTTTGAGCGCTCCTGCCATGACTTATCCCTTTAAATTAAACCTTTTAAGTCAATTACTCTAGGGCCCTTATTTGCTGATCATCGTTACTGTAGAATATACAAATTGTAAACCACAAAAAGACCTTAAACTATAAGCGATTAAAGTAGTAAATACGTTACCCGCTACTTACCAGTGATTCCTTTCCCTTGTAGCCTCTACTGCTGCAGCATGCTCTGAAGATTTAAGAAGTTGGATAGCAAGGAAAAAATACAAAGAGCACCTTGCCCCCTATGCACCGAATTCCTGCTTTGCACCAAATTGCCAGTACCCACTCTGGCTATGCCCTCTCTCCTATTCGTGTGCAAGCTGGCCTTCTATCCAGCTTTACTTGTTCCACCTTAAACAGTATATATTTCACCACTTTTCTACTTCCTTTTAGCTCTGAAAAAGAGAGTCATACGGCCTCGAAACGTTAACCCTGTCTTTCTCTCCACAGATGCTGTCAGACCTGCTGAGTTTTTCCAGCATTTTTTGTTTCTGTTTCAGATTTCCAGCATCCACAGTAATTTGCCTTTAATGATTTACTTATCAGTGTCGCTCTTATTTTCTAATGACGCACATTTTGTGGTCAGCAACTCTCAACAGACCTTGAAGAAAGCTGCCCACCAAGATCTAGCAATCTGTGGTGGCATGGATTTCACATATGCCTACATAAATTTCATTCAGATGCCAGTTTTAGGGATCTTTGGTATTCAACAACAGTGATGTCATGAAGCAGGTTAAACAGCCAACCACATTGAAGAATTCACATAGACAAGCAAATTTTATTGTTTACTTTTCATAATTTTAAGGAAGTGAGAAAAGATCGAGACATATACATATGGATTTAAGGTAGTAACTGAAATAGCAAACAAACATCTTGAAAAAAACATCGGAATTTTTAGATTGGAAAAATTTAACATACTTCATTAAAAACCAAGTTACACCTCATTCAACAGGGCGTAATGGCTTCAAGGGTTTTTAGAACAAGACTATATCATAAAAATTGGAAACTCACATCAAATCAGCGATTTTAATTGATTTCCATCTGCAAGGACTTGAGCTGAGACCCTATGAGCACCCTCTCTCTTCTCTATATTTTCTTCTGACCATTTTTCACAGTTTGCTCAATTTTAGCACACCTTTTCCATCAAGTTTTACGCATTTTAAATAAACCATGTTGCCAAAGAAAAAAAAACACATCCTATGAAGGAGTGTGGAATCACTTGACAAAAACTTGTGGATTCTGTATTAACTGTGCATGTGTAGATGTCAAAGCTGCTGTCAGTTTCAGAGTGAAGCCAGCGGACACCGACAGTTTTGCTGCCATTACAAACAAAATCTGGGCCAATATATTGATGTAACCCTTCCTTTTCACTCTCAGCTCCAAGTTACATCAGGAGAGTGTAATGAGATTGGCAAACACCCTTGCACATTTTTTTAAAACTCAAAACCCAAAACACCTTCCCAGGCACACTTCAGCAATTTAGAATTATTATTTGGAATGGCTTATTAATAGATTGTGACGTATTTAATTTACATATATTAAAACCAAGTTAAATTTTACTTTACAATTCAAAGCAAAAACCCATCATAGAAAAGGTAATAATGCAAATTTATCAGTGGCAACATTATTATTTCCAGTTGAGTACTGGTCCATCACACACACAGGAGTATAATTACCAAGGGCAATGATAGCAAGTGCAACTGATCTGAGTGCAGTGTCAACCCCTCTACTCATATTTCTTTTAATGCCAATTTTCTAACATGAAGGCATGGATCCTATACTGGGGTACATTTCTGTGGCACCTGGACACCTGCCAGTATCCCTGCTGTATCGTTGTCTTTCATGTGTGAATTTAGACAGTCAGGTTATTCAATTATGAAATGAAGATAGAATCTTTTGAGTCTGTCCAGATGCGTATATTCCAAAAAATTGTAACCCAGGTTCCAAGTGAGCAGACTATTTTTTCCTCTGCCCTTGACATGGGTTACAAAGCCAAATGAAATGCTCCACCACTGCCCCAAGTCAAATCAAATAGCCCAGTGTTGACCAAAAGTCAAATTGGAGTGTTTCCTGGTCTCTGTGGCACAGCTGTTCACAGTTTTAACCAGTTGAGCTATAAGAGCAGACTTCAACTGATTTCAAACTTCCCTTCACCAAGAATCAGCAAGTTCCTTATTGAAACTGCCTCCAACAAGAATTTACATTTACATAATGTCTTCATTATAGAATAATGTTCTAAGTCAATTCATAGAGGTGCAAAGAATAAAATGGCCACCAAACCATATTTGGAGAGGCTGACTAAAATTTGAGAGCTTTTTTTTTCAGGAGGGCATTGAAGCAAGATTGTTGGCTGGAGAGACAATGATGTGTTGAAGATAGCAAAAGGGTTGGGATGAGATAATATTCAGGAAGCATCTTGACTTTCAGAGTGTTACAGAGATCTGGGGGTAAGGGAAAGGAAGGTGGGGGGTTGGTGGTGGTGGGGGCAGGGAATGCAGACAGATTTAAGTACTTTGCCTCATTTGATGAAAGTGAGGCATTGTCCTGACCAACATTTATACTTCAACAAGCACTTACAGCAGGTAACATAAATCATTTATTTCACTATTTATGGAAACACATTGTGGCAAATTGGTTGCCACATTTCCTACATTACAACATTGACAGGACTTCAAAAGTATTTCATTGGCTGTGAAGTCTTAGTAGATCATAAGTCATAAAAGGTGCTGTATAAATGCAAGTTCCTTTCCTTCATTCGGAGACTGGAAGCCAACCATGTAGGACAGCAAGGACAAAGGTGATGGGTGTGCAGGAATTGGTGCGGAATAGGATATGGGCAAGAGAGTCCTGGATAAGCTGAAGTATATGGAAAGTGGAGGACGAAAGGCCAATCAGGAGAGTATTGACAAAGTCTGGAGGTGGCAAAGGCACATTTATGCGTTTCAGTGGCAGAAGGGCTTAGATAGAGGTGGACACACACGTATTAAACAGTTGTTTGAAAAGAGGAATATTTAAGGGGGTGGGAAGCTAGCACGTTGGATCATGTAGAGAAACTTGATGGACCAAGTGACCCATTTCCACACTGTGGCAGTCTACGATACATATTTTCAGTAACTGGCCAGCCAGTTTATTTGCTGCTGTAATATCTAGTCCCTAGATCAGGTGTAAGATAGCAATACATTTTACCTAACAAAAAGTACACAAAGCACCAGTATTGTCTCAAGAGAAACTGTTTATGACACATCAATAGGCAAATACTACAGTCAACATGGGTGAAAAATATTGAATCTAAAGAAGCTTGGCACTTGGTTCTAAATCATAATTTTTGCCTCAAAACCACTATTTCTTTTGACCGAAAACATCTGGATCTTCCCCAGGCACAGCCCTCCCACATGCATCCAAGGGCTGCCGACTAGGTTTTTCAAGGCATATCTTGGAAACTACGAAAATTTTAAGTGCCAATGCCTAGTAGCACTAAGCCATACAGGTTTGAAGCTTTCACCTTTGATTGCTGATCTGTGCTCAGTTAGCACATCTCCACCAGGGCAAATGTAGGGCTTACAATTGACATTAGCAGCTCGTAAAGTGAAAAGAAATATATCAAGCAGGAGGAAGGTTTGTAGTGGAGTTCCCCAGGGGTCAGTGTTGAGGCCCTTGCCTTTCCTGATATATATTGATAACCTAGATCTTGGTGTACAGGGCACAATGTAAAAATCTGCAGATGATACTAAACTTGGAAGCATTGTGAACTGTAAGGAAGATCATGTAGAACTTCAAAAGGAAGTTCTTTTTGTTGGTGGAATGGGCAGACTGGTGGCAGATGAAGCTCAATACAGAGAAATGAGAAGTGATTCATTTTGGTTGGAAGAACATGGAGAAACAGTATAAGATTAAGGGTACAACTCAAAGGGGATGGAGGAGCAGCGGGACCTGGGTGTATATGTGCATATCATTGAAGGTGGCAGGACAGGTTGAGAGAGTGGTTAAAAAAAAAAATCCAGTATCTTAGTGTTTATTAATAGGGGCATAGAGTACAAGAGCAGGGAGGTTATGTTGAACACTAGTAGGACACTAGTTTGGCCTTAGTTGGAGTACTGCATTTTCAGAAAGATGTGAAGGCACTGGAGAGTGTACAGAAAAGATTCATGAGAATGGTTCCATGGATGAGGAACTTCAGTTATGAAGATAGATTGGAGCAGGTAGGACCGCTTTCCTAAGGGAAAAAAAGGCAGAGAGGAAATTTGATAGAGGTATTAAAATCATGAGGGGTCTGGACAAAGTAGATAGGGAGGAACTACTCCCACTTGTGAAAAGTATTGAGAATGAGGGGGCACATATTTAAAGTAATTACAAAAGAAGCAAAAGCAATGAGAAAAAAGCTTTTTCACAAAGCATTGCTTAAGAGTGAGGACAGACAGGTTCAATTGAGGAATTCAGAAGGGAATTAGACATTTATTTGAAAAGGAATAATGTGCAGAGTTATGAGAAGAAGGGCACCAAGTAAACAGCTCATTCAGAAAGCTGTTGCAGACACAATGGGCAGAATAGCCTTCTGTGCTGTAAAAACTCCGATTCTGTGATCAGGACTCCCATTATTGAGCACAATCTATTGACTCCTACTGGAAAGCATAACATGCATAGACATCAGTGTGGGCAGGGCCAGGCTTGAAACAAAATACCTCCAAGGCTGAAAAATGAAGATTTGGCAAAGGTAAGAGAGAATACACACCACCCATAGAATTATGCTACAACAAAAGTTTGGGTTCCAGGACAATAGTGACTTGGTCCATTGCATCTGCACTGGCCCTCTGAAGGAACAATTCACCTACAGCCACTCTCCCTCCTTTTCCCCCCACAGCCATTCACATAATAATCCAATCCCCTTTTGAATGCCTTGATTGAACCTACCTCCACCACGGATTCGGGCAGTGCATTCCAGATCTTAACCACTCGCTGCCTTAAAAAGCTTGTCCTCACGTCACCATTGCTTCTTTTGTTGATTACCTTAAATCTGTGCCCTCTGGTTCTCAATCCTTCTACCAATGGGAATGGTTTCTCCCTAGTTATTCTGTCTAAACCCCTCATGATTTTGAGCACCTCTATCAAATCTCCTCAGTCCCAACTTCTCCAATCTTTCTACACAACTGAAGTCCCTCAACCCTGGAACCATTCTCATGAACCAATACCTTCACATCCTTCCTAAAGTGCAGTGCCTAGAACTGGACGCAATACTCAAGTTGAGACCAAACCAATGTTTCATACAGATTTAACATAAATTCCTTACTTTTGTACTGTGTGCCCTTACTTATAAAGCTCAGGATGCCATAAGTTTTAGTAACCACTCTCTCAACCTGTCCTGCCACCTTCAGTGATTTATGCATATATACACCCAGGACCCTCTGCTCCTACACTCCCTTTAGAATTGTACCCTTTATATTGTCTCTCCACGTTCTTCTTACCAAAATGGATCATTTTATACTTCTCTGCATTAAATTTCATCTGCTATTTGTCCACCCATTCCATCAACCTGTCTACATCCTTTTGAAGTTCTACACCATCCTCCTCAAAGTTCACAATATTTCTAAGTTTCGTATCTTCGGCAAATTTTGAAATTCAACTTTTAAAAGTATGTATGATTTAAAACAAAATGTGAAATTACTGCATTACCTATCATTTAATCTTAAAAGTCAAGTCCTATTTTCACCAAACCTAAAGCTTATCGACAATATAATGGTTGATCTTCCATTTCAATGCATTATAATGCACATAAGAACTGGAGAGCAAGTGCAGCCTTCAGATGTAGGCTTCCAAGATGGGGAATAATTGTATCTGGGTACTCAGACATAGGATTATTAAAACATTTCTGTGCAGTACAGGTTCAGGAGCTGGGACACAAAAATAAGATGCATCACCACCACTGGCAGGACTGCGTAATTACAGTATGACAAGCTTACATAGGCAATTTCCATTATAAATGCCAGCAAAGGAAATTATAATGGAAAAACCTGACAACAGGAAATAGGTTTTGTAGACTAAAAAAGTGTATGCAGACTAAAGATCTTTGATAATTTACTAATCAATCTCCCATGGAAAGATAAAACTAAGTGTATTCTTCAGATGTACTGGAGTTGGTAGGTGGGGAAAACTTGAGCCAGTGCGCACAATGCAATTCAATTTTAATGCCATAAATTTTGCCTTTACTTCTGTATTTCCATTACAAGTTCCGATGCTTGGAACCAGATTGATGTAGGGGTATAATAAATAACATTAAGACCATCAAAATAGGGGGGGAAAAATAATTAACCTGAAGCCTCTGCTACAATCATGTGAACATTAGGTGAGAACAGGGTCAAGCTAGTCTGTGATACCAGCAATCTCACAACCCTCACCATATAGGTTCATGTAAAGAATAGCCACTTGGGTAAGGTATCAGACGGTGACCAGCATCCCGAAACCATATTCCAGTGTGAAGAAGTACATTCAGAATATGAGGGACACAACTGAAGTAAAGAGAATGTTTCCATTTAATCAACTGACTAACAAAGTCAGGGCAGAAAATGTATGATCTGCCTTTGGCAGGAAAATACTTCCGGGAACACTCGTGTTCCATTCAAAATGAAACATTGTCACTATTCATCCCTGCAAATTAATCATTTCATTTACAGTCCAAATATATAAAAGAAATGTAAGGAAAAAGACAAAGAAAAAGTGAAATCATAATACTAAGAGAATAAGATGCATTATTATCACATAATTAATTGCAATGGAAGGTTTGGGAGCTTCGTACAGCTGTCTGGGCACTGAGACTCATTGGGCCTGCTCTGGAATTCCCCTCCATAAATCTCTGCCTCTTCTTCCCCCTTAAAACACTTCTTAAAATCTACCTCTTTGACCAAGCTTTTTGTCATCTGCCCCAACACGACCACTATGTGGCTCGTTGTCATTATTTTATTTTATAACTCTCCTGTGAAGCACCTTGGGATATTCTATTATGGTAAAGGTTCGATATAAATCAAATTGTTGTGGTGGTAATCTCTAGAAACATCAACTCCTTGTCGAGATACAGTTCCTTCTGTCACTCACCCACCATGGTGGTTATTCTTCAGATACATATTGAAATATTGAGTATAATTGAGATCTTTGATCATGGAGAGCATCATACCCCAAGCCTGATCTCGTGCTCACTCATGGTCCACACAAAACTGGCTGGTAATGAGAAATAAGAACCATCAATTTCTCCTTCCTAATACTGGGATGCTGAGCTGTACTGCAGGTCCCTGGTATCTCTCTGGGTGACATCAGTTAGCTCATCTCTGACCAGAGTCCAAATCTTAAGAACTAGAGTATGATTTATTTTCCTCCTTCTCTACTCAACATGCCATGTTGCAAGTCAACAATTTTTCCCCATTTATTCCTCAATGACATCATAGCATGTCTTTTTTTATTACTTCAGGATTGTCCAATGTTATATAAACATACACTGCACTATGTCCAGAACAATAGATACCCAAAAAAGTGATTACAAGGCAGAGATCTCATCAAGGGAGTTCTGGTCATGACAAACTTCATGAGAGAAGCTTAAGTAGTTTATAACTGTCACCAGAACCAAAAGCAAGAGGTGCTCTACAGAAACCATTCTTTATTTTAGAGCTTGTAAAAATTGTTTCGTTCAGTTATCAATATAATTTGTTTCCCAGTTGTGGATGTCAGAAAGGCACAAGCAGGCCTTTCCATGGAGTCACAGCACAATTTTGTCAACACTGACAAGTGACTGAGATATAAGTACAACGGTCTGTGTATTTTTGTGCTCGTCAACATAAGGAATATCCTGAGCTGGAAAATTTTCATTATGGCTTCATATCCACTACAAACTGTACAAGGATTGATCAAACTCATTTCAGAGACTCAAATTCAGCAGGCTAAGCTGTTCCAGTACAGCTACAACACTGGCATCTACCCGGCTATGTGGAAAGTTGCCCAGATACATCCTGTACACAAAAAGCAGGACAAATCCAACCCAGCCCATCAGCCTACTCTTCATCATCAGTAAGGGGTCATCAACAGTGCTATCAAGCAGCACTTGCTTTGCAATAATCTGCTCACTGATGCCCAGTTGGGTTCCGCCAGGGCCACTCAAACCCCCTTCCTCATTACAGCCTTGGTTCAAACATGGACAAAAGAGCTGAACTCCCGAGGTGAGGCGAAAGTGACTACCCTTGACATCAAGGCAGCATTTGACTGGAGTGTGGCATCAAGGAGTCCTAGCAAAACTGGAGTCAATGGGAATCAGGGGGAAAACTCTCCACTGGCTGGAGTCATACCTAGCACAAAGGAAGATGGTTGCGGTTGTTGGAGGTGAGTCATCTCAGCTCCAGGCCATCACTGTAGGAGTTCCAGGGTGGAGTAGTGTCCTCAGCCCAACCATCTTCAGCAGCTTCAATGACCTTCCTTCCATCAAAGTGAGAAGTGGGAACGTTCGCTGACAATTGCACTATGTTCAGCACCATTCACAACTCCTCAGAAACTGGAGCAGTCCATGTCCAAATGCAGCAAGATCTGGACAATATCCAGGCTGACAAGTGGTAATTAACATTCACACTAGCCAAATGTCAGGCAATGACCATCTTCAACAAGAGAGAATCTAACCATCACCCTTTGATGTTCAATGGCATTACGATCACCATTATCAACATCCTGGGGGTTACCGTTGACCAGAAACTGAACTGGACTAGACATATAAATATGATGGCTACAAGAGCAGGTCAGAAGCTAGGAGTCCTGCAATGCATAACTCACCTCCTGACTACCCAAAGCCTGTCCACCATCTACAAGGCACAAGTCAGGAGGGTGATGGGATACTCCTCACTTGCCTGAATGAGTGCAATCCCACAACACAAGAAGCTCAACACCATCCAGGACAAAACAACCCACTTGATTGGCACCCCAACCACAAACATTCACTCCCTCCACCAGTGATGTACAGTAGCAGCAGTGTGTACCATCTACAAGATGCAGGAATTCATCAAAGTACCTTAGACAGCACCTTCCAAATCCACAACCACTACCATCTAGAAGGTCAATGGCAACAGATGGGTGGGAACAGCACCATCTGGAAGTTCCCCTCCAAGTCACCATCCTGACTTGAAGATATAATCACTGTTCCTTCATTGTTGCTGGGTCAAAATCCTGGAACTCCATCCCTAACAGCACTGTGGATACACCCAGACCACATGGACTGCAGCCGTTCAAGAAGGCAACTCACCACCACCTTCTCAAGAGCAACCAGGGACGGGCAATAAATGCTGGCCCAGCCAGCAAAGTCCACATCCCATGCATGAATTTTTAAAAAGGCAGATTGAGGCTTTCAGCCCACAGTCTGAGTTGTATTCAAACCAAGAACCAAAAGCAATAAGGAGCATGTGTAGTATAAAGGGCTAACATCAGAAGCATACATGATGATGTAATAATAATGTCAGATCACATGACTGACAAGTGAAAGCGATCTGGAAGGAGAAGCTCCAATATCCTATAACGTTCCAAATGTGTAAATACTCGCGTAAATAAAGAGTAATAGTTTTGAGAAACTCAAAAACACTCAAGCCACATACTTCGAAAGAATAGACAATCCCCAAGACCCCCATCTAGATACAATGAAACATGGTGGCAGCGTATAAAAGGCCCAGCAAACCTTAAACAGAAAATACAGGGCTTGCAAGAAGAAATCCTCAAAGGACAAAAGAAAAAGGCTCACTGAGACAGCAGAACATCACAAGAGCAACAGATGCAAACCCAGACCCGGAGACCAGGCAGCACCAAGCACAAACCCGAAACAGAAAGCAACAGCACAAAAGCAGGAACAATTCCAGGGCTCAGAAGAATGGAATCTACAGCACCAGCCCCAGAACCACTTCAGCATACAGAAGGCTCACAAGAGACCCAGAACTGGGACAACTGGAGAAAAAGGTTCACAAGGTACAGAACTACTTCAGTATTACACAAAAAAGACCAGATCAGTACACTACTTTATGCAGTAGGATCTATTCCTGACGATGTGATCGCAGGACATTGATGAGACTTCAACTTCTGATGAAGAAATCCTACAAGCTTTCAACCCTTAATTTCAGCATCCATTGGGATTTAATACTAGAGGGCTAAATTTAACACAAGGAAACAAAGACCAGGTGAAGGCATGCATTCACTCATTAATGATCTCTATAGGCTGGCAGGGAACTACGATTATGGAACCTTAAAAGGATGAGCTGATTAGTGACGGGATTGTATTCGGGGTCCTCAATGAAGATTAATCAGATCTGTTACTGACAGAGGATTTAACACGAGGAAAAGCAATGCAGATCGCGAGGCAAATGAAACTCAGGATACAGAGTTGAGAATTTATTCATGGGGAATGTGAGGTCCTGTGGAGAAGATAAAATAAGACCATTCAGTTTATACACCATTAAAGAAAAAGCAGGCCAAAGCTTAAACCTGTCAAAATAGGGAAAAGCACACCAACCATCATTTTGAAATGCAAAGACAAGTCCAGCTTGGTTTTGGCGTGGGGGGGGGGTGGGGGGCAGAGTGCCACAACTATGGAAAAATAGGCAATTTCAGTTGTGTTTGTCACTCAAATGCTGACAACCTATAAAAAGAGGGAGAAAGTTTTAAAACAGAGCCACATATAAGAAGTGAAGAACCACGAGCAAAGGAATTAACCTTCATAGGAAAGGGAAATGATACTGAAAACAATACTGGAGTATTAAATTCGAAGAGTTTAAACTAGACACAGGAGCAGGGGTTTCTGCTTTACCAGATGAAGTCAAATGAGTCAAACAGATTATACTGTAACCCTCATCTATCAAATTACAAAGTCTTGGAGGGACAACTTTAAAGGTGAAAGGCCAACTCATGGCAAAGCTGAAATATAAAGACCAAGAAATCCTCAAACCTCTCTATGTCATTCAAAATCAAGAGTGCTCTCTACTAAGGAGAAATGCATGCCTAAAACTGAAATTAATCTATAAAGTGCATGAAGTTGCTGATGAGAGCTGCAGCAGTACCTTTCAAAATGAGTTCCCAAAATTGTTTATAGACCCATGGAAGACAGAGTGCCATATCACTCTACTAGCTGATGCTAAATCAATTTAACTCTTTACACCAATGAAAGTCCCTCAACCACTCTTGGGCAAAGTCAAGGGTGAAATTGAAAAGATGCAGCAGCAAGGGGTTATCTCACCAGTCACCATGCCAACAAAATTGGAACTGTAGCCATTCCTGAACACAAAGCCAAACAGCTCGAGAAGAATCTGGATGGATTTAACTCAACTAAACAAATCATGGGAAAGGTGAGATCCATCCAATGACCTCAGTGGATAAGAGCCTTGCCAAACTAGCTAAGAGTACTGTATTTTCCAAATTGGAGGTCAACGGGGGATTTTGGCAGTCCTCGCTAGACAAAGAATTAAGAATGTTGACCAATTCATAAACAGAATTCAGTTGTTATTGGTCAATAGGCTGTCCTTTGGCATAGCGTCCGCTCCAGAAATTTTCCAGAAAACCAGGTGTCTCTCTCTCTAGCAGGCATGGCAGGAGTATTATATCATATGGATGACATACTTACATGGCTCCACGAGAGAAGCGCATGATCGCAGAGTCAGAGCAGTGCTGACAGTCTTACAGGATGCAGGCCTAACATTGAATGAAAAATTTCAGTTCACTAAACCTATGATCAAATTTCTAGGTCACATAGTACAAGCCGCAGGAATCACAGTTGATCCACAAAAAAACAAAGGTAAGCAGAGAATTTCTACAACCAGAAACAAAAGCTTCAAAAGGTTCCTTGAGATGGTCAACCAAATTTAGCAGAAGTCAACGACCTCTTGAGACAGCTGCTAAGACAAGGTCAACAGTGGTGCTGCAATACAGACCAGAAAAATGTTTTTGAAAAGGTTAAACAACTTTTAATCTCTTCTGAAACCTTGACACGTTGCAACCCAGAATTATCAACCATAGTAGCAGTAGATGCATTATCTACAGGCCTCGGAGCAGTTTTATTTCAAGTGCAGAGAGACAGCAAGCATAGACCAGTCTACTATGCCTCTAGGTCATTAACAGAAGCAGAAAATAATACCCTGCGATAGAAAAAGTAGCATTGGTAGCAACATGGGTATGTCAAAACTTTTCAGACTGTTATGGGATTGTTTTTCAAAATCAAAACAGACCATAAGTCACTAATCACCCTTCTGAAGATGGAAGAAATTGTGAAGATGCTACCCAGAATCCAGTGGTTCAGATCATGATTGATGAGATATGACTCCATCACATAGTATGTTCAAGGGACAACAGCAGACATACTGTCATGAATATCATCAGGAAGAACCAAACCAGGGGATTTACACTTCATTGAGCTGGTTGAAGTATATATATCCTTAATCACTCAGCACTTCTCAGCTACTACAAAAAAATTGCAAGAAATAAAACAAGCTCAGCAACGAGATGAAGAATATCTCCCAATCCAAGAATATTGCCTGGAAGGGTGGCCAAACTGTAATCCCACTAATCCGATACTATGGCAGTACTTTGAACAGGGCAAGCACCTCAGTCATTGACAACTCTAATCTTCAATGAGAGACGAGTCATACTGAACACTTCGACTTGATATCCTTTAAAGACTTCACGAAGGTCATCTAGGAATAGCAAAATATCATGCAAGAGCACACCAATCAGTTGAGTGACCAAGCATTACTTTCTCTACAGAAGGAATGATTTCTAACTATCTTACTTGTGCCGTAAACAGCCAAGAACAGTTACCATATTCATCTGCAAAATTGTGGAATAGATTAGCAAATTCCAGCCTTGGTTACAGTTACAATTTTGCTGGCATGGTGACTAGTGAGATAACCCATTGCTGCTGCATCTTTTCAATTTCACCCTTGACTTTGCCCAAGAGTGGGTGAAGGACTTTCATTGATGTAAAGAACAATTACCTTCTACTTTTCCATCAAGACCATGGGAGGGCATGAGAATGGGCTTATTTTAACTTAAAGGGACAGCCTTCCTTTTTGTCATTGATTGCTGCTCACGATGGTTTGAAGTAAAGAGAATGCATAGTAACACAGCAGAAGCAGTTCCCCAATCCCTCAAGAGATTTATTAACACACAGCAACCCAGACATAAAGTGTCTGACAATGGGCCATAATTTGCTAATAAGCTTTCCACAATTTTGCAAACAAGTATGGCTTCGTTCATGTACCCAGTTGACTTCGCCATCATCAAGCGAATGGAGAAGCTAAGAGAGGGGTACAACCAGTCAAAGATTTATTAAAGAAAAACAAAGACCTTAATCTAGTTCTTCTGAGCTACTGAACCTCACCACTACAAAATGGTTTCTCACCATCAGAGTTACTCATGGGTAGGAGATTGAGAACATAGCTTCCACCTCCAGAAGAAAAACCTCAAACCCAATATCACCATGAACAACCACGAGAGGGTAAAACAGTGTGAGGAAGAACAGAGAAGCAACCAGCCTCAGAACTTTAATCACAGGCATAGAGCATGTGAGTTACCAGCGCTGAAGCCCAGGGAGAAAGTATGGGGCAGTCACCAGCAGAAGGAAGGCACAATCACTGAAAAAGTTCCACAACCAAGATCGTACAGGATTGAGACAGATCAGGGCATCATAAGAAGAAACCACTTAATAACATTGGAGAAAAAGCCAATAGAAATGTCGGCTTACTATGGAGGGGGAAGAAGTTCAATCATTAGATTGAGCAAAAATGCTCTATTCAACTTTTCCAGTTATTTACCTACAATGAGAAGCACCAATTATTTCACATTTCTAACTTATAACAGAAATGGACAAACTGATTTCACCCTTTTCCAAATATCCAGCATGTTTACTTTAACCTTGCCCAAAATAAATACTGTACATCCCTTTGATATGTAAAAAGAAATTTCAAACTATATAGTCAATACAGTCCAAGCAAATATATTACAATAATGATGTACACAGACAAGACAATCTTAAGGACCCCTCTTTTCCTGCAGCCTCAATTTCAGGTTTGCTGTTATACTCTTGAATTGACCATATGGAGATCCATGAAAGCATCACGAAAGCATCACAAGAGAACTCAAGAGTATTGCACCTGGGAGCTTTATAGTTTGTACAGCTCAGTGATAAGCCCAATAGGAATACAAGTATTTTGAGTGTAAAAGTGTAGCAGGCCTTTTCCTTGACTCATGTCTGGGTCTATCATTGACAAATTGATGAGGTCAATTGCCAGAATTACTTAACAATTGCACTATTTTTGTGGAATCTGTTAAAATGTGAACTAAATGGAGTTCAGTAATTCCTGTGTGCCTATTAAGAAAATTTAACAAAGTCAGCAAATCTGAATACACATACTATGAATCCAACTATTTATCCAAAAAAAAAACCTGTAGGAATTAGGAGACTTCAATATATTTGAAACTAAAAGCAGATAAATAGTTCAAGTTAATGGTGAATTACTACACATTTAAAATTTTAATTAAAGCATCAAAGTCACTAACAGCATAATGGCATGGCATACACAGCAGGACCACTGGCAAACTTTGATGTGTTTATATTTGACATTAAGCTGCATAAAAACATGGTTAAATAATCAAAACCTTCACCATGCAGCATAGACCAGGGTTATCCAATATCCGGCCCACAGAGTCAGCATTCAAAATACAGGCAGTGCAAGTGAAAGACTCTGCAAGGAGCTGCTCCTCCAATCACAGGTCATTTCTCTCACTAGTGGACCTATCAGCAGCAAACGCAGGAGAGAAACAGTCTGTGATTGGACAAGCCATGAACAGTGCGAAGGTGAGTGACTTTATTCAGCCTGAGGCATGAACACCTACAGCTTTCAAGAAGGGAGAAGAGAGACTGCTTGCCCGTGGGGAGGTAAAGAGAGATTGCCCAGGGTGGGGTGGGGTGGAGGACAAGGCCCCCTAAAGGACTACAGGAGTCAAGGTTTAGCAGAGCAGCAGTTGCAGCAAAGCAGGACCTGGAACAGCTGAAATGTCACATGTTACAGGAAAAGTCATGGTGCTTTCAAAGTCGCCCTGAACCTCTCCTCAACGTTTTAATCTCCAGCCTGTCAGGCGAGAATGAGTGAGCAAGTGAGGAAGCAAGTTAGAGTGTTCGTCTGGTTCATTTCCAGTCTCAGGGCTCTCGCTTACCCTCACCCCAACACACATACAGCTGAGGTCAAGTAAGTGAACACCTCAAGACTATATCGAGCCAGACACACTCACTCTAATGGTCATAATTATTTTTTTTAAATGAACAGTTAATAATCAATTTATTGCTTTGACTATTTTTCTTTTCTTCATGCCTCAACTTATTTTTATTGAAATTCATGTTTAAATGTCGTGCCAAATCTAATCTGTCTAAAATTTGTTCATTAGCCCCTTGAGTGAGTAAAAAATTGAAATGTGGCCCCTCATGCAAAAAGGTTGAGCACCCCTGGCATAAACTGTCGACTGCACATATTAGCACTTTTCTTTAAAAACATTGCTAACTCATTTAGCAGAAGACAAGATTTCCAAATTCTATCAAAACATGTAGTTCAATAAACATATTCACAACTTCAAGAGGTATACTTTAGTAATCATTAGTTATTCAGTAATTGAAAATATCTTGTTTGCTGGTTGTATTACAAACATGTTGCACCACAATCTTCTCAATAAATACTTTTCAGTGGCTAATGATTCCATGATTGCAAATTCAGTGTATTGTATTGAAAAAGTACATTGGGATCGTTACCATCACAATGCCTCTTAGATAATGAGAATAGCAGAAAACCAAGAGTATCCAAAACTTGGCACAACAATAACCAGCTACAAGAAAGAAAACATAAACAACACAAACAGCAAAAGAAACATTAGGAGATTGTGTAATGGAATAATGCTTCAAACTGTTTTGTTTTGCAAAAGTCCTGTCTGAAGAAGGATAATTGAACAGATAAATGGCAGTTTCACCATAATGACTCTACTACTTATCTTTATGTATTGTTGCAATACCAAAGAAAAAAATCATGCAATCTTTTTTCTTTCTCCACTTGATATGTTGCACAGCATTTTCTCATCAAAGGGATAGATAAGTTGCAACTATATATGTTACCACTGGCAACATAGTAGCAGTAACAACCAAGGATGACTTGCCCAAATATTCTCCATTATTGTCAAGATTTGACAATAATTTCAAGTCAAGGATGAGGAAGCATATGGCTATGGTTAGTGGATCACATTGAATCTAGTCTCTCATACAAATGATTCCTATTTGGAATCAGAAGGTTTGACATTGCTAACCCTGAAAGATTAACGGGTTTCTGACTGAAAATAAAACGTTTACAGATATGGATTGTGGCAGTGAGGTGGGGGTGCATTTGGATACTCCGCAGGAGATGTACTGACAGATGAAACTATCTTTGTGTTCTATCCAATCGGTAATGCTCAGTGCAGACCAGATACAAAATGAAATTATCTATTAGTCAACACTCCAATGAAGTTATTTTGTACGTTTATATTTTTTTTAAAGGAAAGCCATTCTATCAATAATTTATTTCGTAAATTATATTCAATATGAGATAAGAAAGCTCAAGATCCCTGAAGTTCAAGTCAATCTGTGGGGCTCATTCCTGGGTTGCTCTTTTACTCCTTCCTCAATTTGTGCTTTAATCGGACTACAAACTTCATTCTTTTTGTTCTCAGCATCATCTCCCAAAGTCATGCTGCGATTGTAATTGGAGCTCGAAGGCTTCAGTGCCCCACGGGAACAAGGCCTCAAAGCCAGAGATGCAGTACTGGCTGTCCTACACACCTAATTATACAGCAATATAACGTACTTAATGCTGCAGAACAAAATTAGAACAAAGCATAGAAATCATACATCAGAGGTTGTCTCTGATGTATAGTGTGTGCTAAAGGAAAATAAATTAACTTGCGTTTTAGAAATTGTGCAAGCACAAAGTTAGGCAACTCAGAAATCACTGATATCCTAGAAACCTTTTAAAGAAGTTATCAAACGGGCTTAGAATCAAATGCAGACACATTCCATGGAATATTTGTTACATCTTCATTCCATGAAATAAAACAAATCATGTGTATAAAAATATACAAAATGCACATGCCATGACTCACTAGCAGAAACACTGATGATGCTGAGCGGTCAGAGAAATGTTCCAAATACCCACTGCCTATCTCCCCACCCATGCCCCTCAAACAGAGCATATGAGTCAAGCTGGGGTAGAGTTTTATGGACATTAGCTGGCCTCAACATTTTGCTCAACTAAACATATTTCCTGTGCAAGTCTACAGAGTAAGGTGCTCACACGCAGAGGACATCATGTGCCACCCAAAGTGTGCATGCCCACAATCAGAGATCAGGAGTTATTGTGATCAGAAGCAGAACTACTAGGTCAATTTTTGCTTCTCTGGCCCAGGAAACCAATTAAAGCTCCCCTATCATCATCATATGGCTATGACTAGCTAATTCAGCAAAGACCAGAGATCAGACTGGAACCTTCATGGTGGATTAGATAGTCTCCAAGCAGTGCATTATCAGATAGTTTTCATTTCACTCCTGGGACACTTGCTAAAGGTTACTCTGCTACTACTAATGGCTGTAATGATATCTCACAATCAGAGTTTAATCCACAGTGGCAATAATCTAGAACTATTCAGGCACTTTAAAGGCTCATACCGCCACCATATCTCCCTAAGGCTCAAGTCGTATGTGAACAAAACTATTTCCTGGTCACACTAACATGCAATGTTTCCCAAAAATGGCTTATAAATTCTGACACATCATCCACACAAGGTAACTATACCTATAAGCCATGGAACCTTTTTCATTATTTTCACTATTCAGGAGAGTGCTGTTAACTGGAAATCCTTTTAACGTGAATGTGTGTTACTATTATCAGAAGGCTTAAGTAAATTATTAAATGCTGGAACAATAAACTTTTTCTGCAAAGTTCCTTACTCATAATACTGACTAATGGCAGCAGCATTGTGAATTGCTTCAGCCTTGATCAAAAGTGACACATCTGCACCCACTACTATTTCATGCAACTGTTGAACAGCTCAGAAATAGCCTCTTCTGAAAAGAGTTTGGGTAGGCAAATTATACCAAAACAATTGGGTGCATAGTCCAAATGTGCATCACTTGTAACAGTGTTCATTATCCCTCTGTCCTCCCTGAAATCTATGACATGATTAACCACATCACGTTTCTTCCTTCCAACACCTCTCCTCCATTGTCCAGTCTAAGGGACCCACCTTGCTTGTTTCAACTCTTACCAGATGCCAGAACATCTTGCACATTGGCTTCTCTTCTCACTCCCACATTGCATCCAATGCCCCCAAAAGGATCCATTATTGGCCCCCTTCATACTGCCCCTTGGTATTACCTACGGGCATGTGATCTCATTCACATCTACTTCAATAACACTAATTCTATATCTCCACTAACTATTGACATCTCCACTGCCACTGTAATCAGACTGCTCAGTCTCAGATGAACCACAATTCACTCCAGCTAAGCATTGGGATCATCAAAGCCATAATCTTTTGGCCCCATTAAAACTCCATACTCTTGCTATTGGCTCAATGTCTTTCTCCAACCACTGATTCAAGCTGAATCATACTATTTGCAGCTTCAATGTCCTCAACAACGAGCTGAGTGTCCAACCACATATCCTGTCTACCACAAAGACTGCCTACTCCCACCAAGAGAACAATGCTAGCCTCCACCCTATATCAGGGCATCTGTTCTTGAAACCTTCATTTCATGCCTTCAGTACCTCCAGATCTAACTGTTTGTCTGCTCCCCCAGTTGGCCTCCTATCCTCAATCCATTGTAAATCTAAGGTCATCCAAAACTTTGCTACTTGGACCAAATACCTCTCTCTCCACTATTAGCAAAGGCCTCAAATCCCTATCACTCCACCACCCTCTCTTCCTTTAATGCCCTCCTTAAAACGAAAGCATTTGTTAACTTCTCCAAACATCTCCTTCTTTGGTTTGACATCCATTTCTTTCACTATATCTGTGAAGTATGTTGGAATGTTAAAGACACTATATAAGATTCAAGTTGTTGATTCATGTGCCCATTATTATACTTCACTGATATTTTTCTGGCAATGAAAGTAGGTCTCACATAATTTACAATATTTGTCCAATAGGGTCAAGATAATGGAACAAACTCATTTTTGAGCTAGGGAGTTGGTGGGGGCAGGGGGAGGATGTAGAAGAGACAATAAATGTACTAAGTCATATCATTCATGGCTGTTTTATTTATTAATTATAAAAGAATACCAGTGAAGTTATACTGCCCACTGTCAATGGCACACATGCAGATGAACAAGGGCTTATTCTTGCATTTCATAAAAGCCTACATAGGTGCAATTCTACTACAAGTTTTGAAGGAAATCCAAGCTCCTATTCTTTGTACCCGGTCATTAAAATCTGAATCAACTCACTAATAAGTACTTCTATTTTTGCCAATTTTCTCTCAAGTGTCTCACCCAAATGATCATCCTTCGCTTGAATGCCTGAAAAATGGTCAACAAACAGGTTATTCAATCACTGAGGGCATCGAGGTTAAACCCAATCCCGCCGTCATTAAATACATCCACAATCATGCATTTTCCAAAAGGGGTTACGTAGATACGATCAGGAGGAAAAGGTCTGGCTACTTTTCTCCATTTCAGAGGTGCTGAAAACCTCAGTATCTTAATGCCACACTGGATCACAACAGCTAACCAAGGGCAGACTGGTGATGAAACCTGCTAGTCTCAATGGCTCAGAAAGAGATATTTTAACATACTTAACCAATTAACTGGTATAGATATCTAGGGTGCTGAGCTGGCTATTACCAATAAAAGGTGGAGCTTGCATGCCTCTGGTCCAAGGCAAGACTGCTCCTTGTACCTTTATTTAGCACCAAAATAAGCTTCTGCCAAAAGACAGTGATCAGCAATGCAAAAAACTGCTTCACTGCAACAAATAAAAAATGTCAACTTCAATTTTTAAAACGCAATGTTTTAAGCTGCATATTTTAAATATATGTAATATGCAGAATTATTCAAAGCGCATGCAAGGCTACAGCAAATGCCTAAGGATTTCACCCTTCGAGAGCATTACAGCTTTTAGTATACTGCTATACTATAAGCCCACTGCAGTTAGACAACTTGCAATTCCAAAAGCCAGAACAGTTCAACGGCCTTCAAAATGCTGGGCACTCCAGCCAGCTCAAGAAAGATATCTCAGCTCCGTTACAAGATGCTAAACTACAATGATGTACATTCTATTACCAACTGGAGAAATGCATAAATAAACCACAATGACTGTAGCTAACCTGTGGCTTTAGAATGTTAATCAAATTAAAGTTTTGAAGATTCTGAATAGCTGGCACATTGCTTGGTAACAGAGGAACAATGCAAAGCAAAGCAAATGCCGACAAAACAAAAACTACCAATAAATTTCTTTTCCATATTAGCAGTTAATTTTGAACGATTTTACATCTGGTTGTACAGCAAACTATCCAATGTGCAAATTTTCATTGCAGCATGATGATACAAATAACATCAAGAATTTAATCCTGTACTGATGCAGTAACTATTTCACTATCATATCCATTGTAATTGCAATTTTCTATCACTAGATAACACTAGCATTTCCACTTGCTATTGTAGGGGTATTGGTTGCAAAGCCAGTCTCCTACTCTTTATTCCTGGCACAGGAATAAACTACATTGACAAATTAGGAGTAATGCCAATATTCTGCCAAGGTCTTATTTGCATATTTGGTAACTGCTGTATTTTGTCAAGAGTGGCAAGGACACCACAAAGAGATCATTGTTCAAGGGGTCATCAACAGTACTATCAAGTGGCACTTGCTTAGCAATAACCTGCTTACTGATACCCAGTTTGGATTCTGCCAAGGCCACTCAACTCCCGGCCTCATTACAGCATAAGTTCAAATATGGACAAAAAAGCTGAACTCCCAAGATGAGGGTAGAGTGACTGCCCTTGACATCAAGGCCGCATTTGACTGAGGGTGGCCTCTAGGAGCCCGAGCAGAATTGGAGTCAATGGGAATCAGAGGGTAAACTCTCCGCTGGTTGCAGTCATATCTAGCATAAAGGAAGATGGTTGTTGGTCAGTCATCTCAGCTCCAGGACATCACTGTAGGAGTTCCACAGGGTGGAATAGTGTCCTTGGCCCAACCATCTTCAGCTGCTTCATCAATGACATTCCTTCCATCTTAAGGTCAAAAGTGGGGTAGTTCATTGATGATTGCACGATGTTCAGCACCATTCAAAACTCCTCAGATACTGAGCAGTCCAAGCCCAAATGCAGCAAGGCCTGGACAATATCCAGACTTGGGCTGACAAGTGGCACATAACATTCACGTTACTCAAGTGCCAGGCAATGTACATCTTCAACAAGAGAGAATCTAACCATCGCCTCTTGATGTTTAATGGCATTACGATCACTGAATCCCCTACTATCAACATCCTGGGGGTTACCATTGACCAGAAACTGAACTGGACTAGCCATATAAATACAGTGGCGACAAGAGCAGGTTAGAGGCTAGGAATCCTGCGACAAGTAACTTACCTCCTAACTACCTAAAGCCTGCCCACCATCTTCCTCCAATGCACAAGTTAGGAGTGTGATGGAATGCTCCCCACTTGCCTGGATGAGTGCAGCTCCCACAGCACTCAAGAAGCTTGACACCACCCAGGACAAAGCAGCCTGCTTGATTGGCACCACATCCACAAACATTCACTCCCTCCACTACTGATGCACAGTGGCAGCAGTGTGTACCATCTACAAGATGCACTGCAGGAATTCACTAAAGTTCCTTAGCCAGCACTTTCCAAACCCATGACCACTACCATCCAGAAGGACAAGGGCAGCAGGTAGATGGGAACACTACCATCTGGAAGTTCCCCTCCAAATCACTCATCGTCCTGACTTGGAAATATATCACCGTTCCTTCACCGTCACTGGGTCAAAATCCTGGAACTCCCTCCCTAACAGCACTGTGGGTGTATCTACACCAAATGGGCTGCAGCGGTTCAAGAAGGCAGCTCACCATCACCTTCTCAAGTCTCAAGGGCAACTAGGGATGAGCAATAAATGATGCCCCAGCCAGTGAAGCCCACATCCCATGAATTAATTTTTAAAAATTGCACTCTAGTGAAATAGCCACCAGCAGCCCCTCACTCAGAAGATTTAGGTCTTCAATGGTCAGCACTTTTCAATTCATTACAAGCGGGGGGAGGGAGGGGCAGGGAATCACAATAGCAACATATTTTCAACAATTAAATTTTGTATATCTACATATCTTGTTAACATCACTAATCATACAATATCTACTTCAAATACAAAATTTCAAGATTTACAAACACAATTCAACCTATTCAGAAGTATCAATTTCTCAGGCTGCACTAGTATATTTAGCACTGTTCTATTAAGGAACTTGGCTCGGCAAAGACTAATAGTTTTTATTAAATTCATTCATGGGATGGTGGCATCACTAGCTAGGCCTGCATTTACTGCCCATCCCTAATTGCCCTTGTTCAGAGGGCATTTAAGAGTCAACCATATTGCTGTGGGTCTGGAGTGAGTCAGGAAATTGCCAAGGTTGAGGATAGATGAAGAACCTAGCAGGGATTAGATAACAAAGCCTGGGTTTTAAGAGTTTGTAGATTGCAGGAAGGTAGGGAAGTCTGCAGGAGGTGACACTTTTCTGAAGCCTAGGGAAAGAATGAGCGAGGGAGGTTGCAGAGAGGAAGAGAACTTAAGATGGGGCATTTGGAACTTTGAAGGAGTAAAAAAAGGAAAGTTACTTTTTCTAAATTACCCCAAGCAATTTCCATGTGGATAGTGTTTATTTTAAAAAGCTTTTCCCAGTTCTGATGAAAGCTCACAGACCTGAAACATTAACTCAGTTTCCCTCCACAGATGCTACCATAACCAGCTGAGTATTTTCTGTTTTCATTTCAGATTTCCAGTATCCGCAGTATTCTGCTTCTCGATTAATGTTTATTCATCTTTGGGCTTGCGACAATTCCCTAACATTATAATGTTGTGCTTCAATAACCTTGATTTCCTTAATTTCTATTCTTGTCATCAGTACATGAAACAAAAAGCAAACTAAATAAATACTAGTTTCAGAGATACCCTTGCTTCGTTTCATTTTTCCATGAACAGCAGTGATGGAATTACTCGGTATTAAGTTGCCAGAGAACAGGTAAAACTACAAAAGGATTCCTTGAGCTGACAGCTTGACTGAGATAATACACAGGGCTACCATTGAATGTTTGATTCATTGCTATTGTTGTCTGACAGAAATACTGTAAGCTGTTCAAATGTCTACAAGGGTGAGAGGAAATTGCTTAAAAAAGCAGGGTCTCTCTGAATCGGAGACCTGGTCCTTCTGTTGAACGGGAAATTGATCATTTAATCACGAGCAAAACCAGCAGCCAAGAGAACAGAGGAAAAATCCTGGCAGCCATCAAAATAGCCTTGTCCAATGGAATAGATATTGGTACAATTATTTCTGATAGGAGTCCAAATCTTCAAGGAAGACAGGCATTACAAAGGTGTGACAAAAACGTTTCCTGCAAAGAAGCAATACATTACTCATCATATGGGCACAAATAAAGACCAGCTCGAAAGCTAAGCTCAATTTGCGTCCACATCATGTATTACTTATAAAAGAGACATGCTTCACATGTCAAACAGCACAACAAAACAAAGGGTTAAAGCTGACAGCTCCCAATTTATTTTAAAATTCTTAGGAACATTTTTTCAAAAGATTATACTCATGATCAATAAAGACTTTTAAAAACCTTATAAAGATGTCCCCATGCACCCCAGCGAACATAGTAACGAACAATTTCTCTGCTGAATTGATACGATAAAATTTTCATTTGAAAACAAAATAGTATTGTACAATGCATTTAAAAGTTGGTTTTTCAGTTACTGGTATGAGTGCTATTACTTTTTTTTTTAAATACCATTTACTAAAAAATTGATTGGATAAGTAATCTTTGCCCTAGATTCTTGGGAATCTCCACCAGTGTTATGCATCAGGCAAATCTATAAGTAACTTACTACATTTTGCCATGTCATTTGATTTTTTTTTCCTGTAACGTATACAAAGAATGCTTCAGGTACTACAAATCTGCAAGTAAAATGTACCAGCGTAATCAGCATTTTATGTTAATGGAATAAATAATACCCAACTGTAATTACAAGAATTTACTTGAAATTACTATATCATGCATGGCTTTCTCCTCATTTGCACAAATTGTGTATACAGGGAAATTACACACGCTCACAATATGGGAATAGTTGACTTGCAAGAGTTTCATTACATTTTCATATTTATAATTTTAAAGCATTAGTGTTTGAAAATTTAGAAGTTGTCTGATATATATTTTTATTCAAATAATAAAATAGTAGATAATTCAATACTGGAGAGTGTTTTTCAACACGCTGAACTTCAAAAAGGTCCACTTTTTTTCCCCAAGTTGCACATATTTTTAAAAAAACTTTTCAATAAGTTTATAAATTCTAGCAAATAGAGAGCGTGCAGAATGTGTGTGCTGGAGCTTGAATTCACTGTTGTCCCTGCAACAAAATTATTATAATGAAATAACCTAAACTTCTGACAGCGATTATTTTCCACACAGATTTTAACAACATTTGTTCAAAACATTCATTCTGAAATTTATCTCTTTTTTTTAAATCTTTTGCAAGTTTGTATCTGAACTACAATCAAGCCAAAATATAAATCTGAGGTTACTCGTGACATGCAATTTTCCACTCGTCGATAATGATCTTGCTCGTTATTTTGGAGTATATTACTTAAAGTATTTCAATATTTGAGTGAGAGAGGAGTTAAATCACTTTCACACCAGATAAACAATCCGTTACCGCCCTCTTGTGGATTTTACAGCCAGCAAATACCACACAACCTTGCATATATTTGATTTTATTTTAAATAATATTTTTTCCTTCTGTTAAAAAGTGACAGCTTTCTGAGGATAAAAAATATTCAGATATTTGCTGCATTTCTGTGAGGAAACCATTTGTCCTTCTCCATATTCCACGCACAGCGGTTATTATATTTAAGATAAACCGTTTTTTGCTCCATTCGCAGCGCCTCACACCCCCTTGTTCTGTCAGATTTAGCTTTTTTTCGTCGTCCCAAAGGTTGTCATCATAATTAAAAATTAAATATCAGTGTTTTTCTGCACACTGAAATTTCCCCCCCACCCCCGCCTCTTCAGCCCCTTACCTTCCGGCTTCTTTTCGGCAGCCATTTCAGTCCCCCACTTACATCCCTAAACCCGACAGCCGGAGAGACCGCCGCTCAACCAACCTTGAGCACCGGGCACAGAACCCAACCCGCCCCCCTCCTCACACCCTCACAGTACCGCGCAGCCGATTGGGCCAAGCATCCCACCCTCCCGCCTTTTTGCCTGTCGGATCGACGTTCTATTGGTCAATGTGCTTGTCGATCATCCTCCCGGAGCTTCCGGTTATCGGGTTAGGTTGTGCCCACCCCGAAAAGCGTTTGGCATTCGTTGCGTGCGTCCATGCGTGCGTGCGTGTGCGCGATCAAGCACGCGTGCGTTCGCCCGACCACGCACAGGCGCGCGAGGAAATCTGCCCATGCACGCTAAGAGTCAACGACAAATCTCGTGAGACTTGGAGATTCTTCCCCCGCCCCCTCGAAATTGTTAACAATGAATATAAACAAAATGCAAGATGAGCACCATAAGCTAGGTCACGTTGGTCCTCCTAGTTCAGCGCCACGAAACCCAGAGGACTATTACCAGTCAAAATGTAGGTCTGAGACAGGTGCTCCCTTTTGTGACCTGACACAAGATTTTAAGTGCTATTTATTTGTAAATAGATTTGTAGAATGATACAGCACAGAGGGAGGCCATTTGGCCCATCATGAAAGCTTTTTTCATTCTTTCACTGGATGTGGGCCTCACTGGCTTTGTTGCTAATCCAAGATTGCCCTTGAGAAGGCGCCACCCTCTTGAAACACTACAGTCCATCTGGTGCAGGTAGACCCACAGTGCTGTTTGGAAGGGAGTTGCAGGATCTTGATCCAGTGACAGGGAAGGAACCAACTGTCTACCACTGTGCCGTCATCTCTGGTATGTCTGTCATTCTGATGGGGCAGGATATACCCAGATATGGTGGTGCAAGTGTCTGGGACATTGGCTGTAGGCGAGCTAGTAAGTATGACTGTCACTTGACTATGGGACAGTACTCCAATTTTGGCACAAAACTAATGTTAGTAAGAAAGACTCTGTGGAATCAACAGGGCTGGATGTTGTTCCCAGTGCCTAGTTCGATGCTGAGTGGTTTTATTCCTTTTTGACTTTCCATAGCTGTTGGTACAACTAAGTGGAATTGCTAGGCCATTTCAGAGGGCAGTTCAGAGTCAACCACATTTATCCAATTAGCCCACACTACTGCCCTTTCCTTGTATTTCTGCAAATTTTTCCTCTTGGGGCGAGGGGGGGAATTGGATTTGAGGCAGAAATGAGACCAGCCATGATCACATTGAATGGCGGGGCAGGCTCGAGGGGCTGAATTACCTACTCCTGCTTCTAGTTCTTATGTTCTTCATATAATCATCCCAAACAACACAATGAGTGTAGACCACATGGACTGCTGTAATTCAAGAAGGCAACACAGCACCACCTTCTCAAGGGCAATTAGGGATGGAGAATAAATGCTGGCATTGCCAACGATGCTCACATCACAAGAACAAATTTTTTTAAATCCCTTTTGGGACTTATTATTGAATCTGGTTCCACCATCTATCAGAAGTGCGTTCAGATCATAACAACTCATTGGGTAGAGATTACTCATCTTACTTCTGATTCTTGCGCCAATTATCAATATCTGTGCCCTCTGGCTATCGAACCTTCGAGCATTGGAACCAGTTCCTCTTTATTTACTGTTCTAAACCAAACATGATTCTGAACACCTCTATTCATCTTAGCCTATTCTACTCTTTTATCTCTAAAGTCAGAGCAAACACAAGCCCTGCCACAAGTCAACTTCATTGATCTTGGACTCGAACTCAAGTTCTGTCGAAGGGTCATGAGGACTCGAAACGTCAACTCTTTTCTTCTCCACCGATGCTGCCAGACCTGCTGAGTTTTTCCAGGTAATTCTGTTTTTGTTTTTCATTGATCACCTGCTCAATGTGTAAAAGCAGATCTTTCTACTCCACCTAGTGGAAAAACTCAGAGTTGTCCCAATTGAACACATTTTGGTGTTATGACTTGGTATTTTCAACATGTAACTAAAACAACAGCAAGTAATTATTCAAAACTATTTTATAAGATAAAAGACATCTAGCTCTACTGAAAAATTATATAAAATGTTAGCCTTGGCTTTGCCATGATAGCATACTTGCCTCTGTGTCAGAATGTTGTGAATTCAAGCCCCACCCCAGAGACATGTGCACATAATCTAGACCACTACTTCAATGCTGCACTGTCAGAGGTGTCATTTTTCGCATCGGACGTTAAACCAAGGTCTCATCTGCTCTCTCAAACAGACCTAAGAAATACTTTGGCACTATTTGAAAAAAGAGCAGGAGGTGTCCTGGTCCAACAATTATCCCTCAATGAACATCACCAAAACAGACTACTTAATCATTTAACTCATTGCTGCTTGAGGGACCTTATAGGTTCATGAGAATGATCCCAGGAATGAAAGGCTTAACATATGAGGAACGTTTGAGGACTCTGAGTCTATACTCGATGGAGTTTAGAAGGATATGGGGGGATCTGATTGAAACTTACAGAATACTGAAAGGCCTGGATAGAGTGGATGTGGGGAAGATGTTTCCATTAGTAGGAGAGACTAGGACCCAAGGGCACAGCCTCAGAGTAAAGGGAAGACCTTTTAGAACAGAGATGAGGAGAAACTTCTTTAGCCAGAGAGTGGTGAATCTATGGAATTCATTGCCACAGAAGGCTGTGGAGACCAGGTCATTGAGTGTATTTAAGACCGAGATAGATAGGTTCTTGATTGTTAAGGGGATCAAAGGTTACGGGGAGAAGGTGGGAGAATGGGATTGAGAAACTTATCAGCCATGATTGAATGGGGGAGCAGACTTGATGGGCCGAATGGCCTAATTTCTGCTCCTATGTCTTATGGTCCCATAAACATGAAAGAAGATGAATGACCAGATATTTTTTCAGCAGTGTTAGTTGAAGGCGAAATGCCACACTGCACTGAAGAATCAGCCTGGATTATGTGCTTCAGTCTATATTCAGCCTTGCACCCACAACTTTCTAACTCAAAGGCAGCTGAGCTGAGCTAACACTTCAAGGGACTGAAATGTCCGCAACCTCTGGGTAACTTTAGCGATCGCACTTCTGAAAAAAGAAATGGAAAGTCTGCATTATGACCTGCAGCTTGATGAGTAATAAAATTCTGGCCTCATCAAGTATTTACTGAGGAGGAATATACTATGTCCCAAAAGCAGCACAATTATGAATGGAATGCTACCACATGGTACTGATTGTGAATTGTATATTAATTGAGTATTTTAATCTGTCCATGTGGTGAGCATTAACTGGGGATTCACTTGTGCTCCCACATATAGCAGCAGACTGAAACTATGGTTGTTGGGTTTGGAGATGCATGTTTGTAATGTGCATCTCCATAAATAAAAGCTTATCAAGTATTTAAAATTAGGGTCCAGTTATCTCCGTCATTGTCTGGCTTTTTGGAAGAGAAGAATGATCAAAATAATGTATCATTTAGCTTACAGGTGCAATGCCAATGGAGATTCACAAGTCCAATAAAATCAGTGAACCAGTATGGTAGGCCCAAATACATTTCTTGTCATGGGTTCGAACATATGGGGAAGAAGCCACAATAGCCTAAAAGTGTGAGTTCTATTTTTTGTCTGACCTTACTGATCACAGCTAGGAGCAGCACTTAAAAAGCTACGATTCTATGATGGAAACTCAGCCAGGCTTTCCTGTTCCTGTCAGAACTTGTGCACGTATGAATGTCAAGTTTAGCTTTGATGGCCTCCAGGGTTGAATAGCCTGCTGACATTCATTTGGGTGAGGCATGGAAAGTAGCCAGTGCCTATGGAACCCCTGCCAAACTAAGTAACCTCCAGGACATGGGGAAGAAAAAACCATATTACAACTACAACTTGCATTTGCATAGCAATTTCATCCTAGCAAACTGAAAAAATAGAGCATATTAAGGTCCTTTGGTGTATATTATGGGAGCAATAAAATATGTGACATAAATATGTAACATTTGATTACCATCCTTTTTAAGTGTCATTCAAGTGAAATGCTTCCCACATATTCAGCTTCATTCTGCAACTTCCAAAGGGATTTGAGATTCAACAGCAGGATGTGTCAGGCACGGGTAGACCCTCAGATGTTGGCAGCTCCATAATTCCTCTGGGAAAACCCAGGAGAGGAACACCTGGGAAATCATTTCTGTGGGGACCACCAGTCCGAGGGAGCCTAGAACGTTGCCTCCACTAATCCTTCTCTGAGTTAATATATTTATTAAGCAACCCTGCTTTTACCGTTTTTTTTTCTCTTTAGCTCTGGACATTTTCTGCCAGTACAAGACATCCCATCATCAGCAGCTTGTCATCACATATGACACTGCACATCAATCTTTTCGTAATAATACACTATTCCTACCATTCACTTTATGTAAGGTAGGACTAATCAAACTTTATTTTCCACTTATTAAAAAAAATGTTGTCCTCCTCAAGATGGGAAATGTGAATGGAGCATCCATTCCAACTACCTAATGGCAGCATCAAGCACTCTTCAGTTACAGCACAGGTAAGATGAAGAGTAAACATTCCCTCTGCATGCTGCAGTGCACCAGTATGATTATTGGCCATTTTCCACAATACCCATCCTGTCACCTCCCTCATTGAGACAGCTGATTTAGAAAGAAAGAACTTTTATTTACATTGCACCATTGTTCGGCCATCTTCATCATCAATTAATTATTTTTGAAGAACAGCCTCTGTTGCTACATCGACTGACATAAAAGTGGATTTGAGGCCACAATCATATTAATCATGATCTTATCAAATGGCAGAGCAGGCTTGAGGGGCCGAATGGCCTATTCCTATTCCGACTTGTGTATCTCATCACGCCAGTCTGGATGTGAACTCTCTCAGACCTGAAAGGGCAGAGTTTTAGCAGTTGCACTATACACTCCCCGAGGCTCAATTTTTCAGATTATAATGTAATTTTTGTCCCCAGAGGGGGGTCACAATCTCACAAATTGAGTAAAATCATGAGTCACTGCCAAGGGCAGATTAATGCATGTATATATGTGGTCTCAGCACAATGTGTAGTACCTGCGAGGTTACCAGTGCAAAATGGGGTCTGGGTAAAAGCTGACATAATGCTGAAAAACTACATATAACAGCTGGATCAAAATATTCTACCCTTTAAAAATGTTGTCAGAAGTGGGAGAGGTAGCTTTAGCAGATTTATTACAATCTACCAACATCCTGGGGGTTACCATTCACCAGAAACTGAACTGGACTAGCCATATAAATACCTTGGCTACAAGAGCAGATTAGAAGCTAGGAATCCTGCAGCAAGTAACTCACCTCCTGTCTCCCCAAAGACTGTCCACCATCTACAAAGCACAAGTCAGGAGTGTGATGGAATACTTGCCTGGATGAGTGCAGCTCCAACAACACTCAGGAAGCTTGACATCATCCAAGACAAGACAGCCCGCTTAAATGGCACCCTATCCACAAACATTCACTCCTTCCTCCACTGATGCACAGTGGCAGCAGTGTGCACCATCTACAAGATGCACTGCAGGAACACCACCACCTGGAAGTTCCCCTCCAAGGCACATGCCATCTTGACTTGGAAATATATCGTTGTTCCTTTTCTGTCACTGGGTCAAAATCCTGGAACTCCCTCCCTAACAGCACTGTGGGTGTACCTATACCACTTGAACTGCAATGGTTCAAGATGACACCTCACCAGCACCTTCTCAAGGGAACTAAGGGATGGGTAATTAATGCTGGCATAACCAATGATGCCCACATCCCATGAATGAATTAAATAAATACTAAAACTTGCCATTGCAGGTTCCCAAATGTCCTTGGTGCCCAAGGCCTCAAAAAATCTTTATGCAGCGCTAGTCACTGTATTGTCAACTTGGCGCAGTCGTTAGCATTCACTTCAAATCAGAAGTTTGTGGGTTTATAATCCCATTCCAAAGATTTGAGCATAAGATGTAAGGTGACACTCCAATGCACTACTGAGGAAGAGCTGCATTGTAGGTGTTGTCTGTCAGGCAAGGTCTTTAACAAGGGCTGTGTGCTTCATGTGGTGGGAAAAAATGGCTCCTGCACAAAAGCTTTGGTTTACTCAAGATGACCACAGCAGTCAGATTGCTATGGCAAGCCACAGTACAGAAGAGGCAGCAGTGCACAAAGACACTTCTTCAAACATCCAACTTTTCATAAAAAGAAAAAAAAACACATTGCATGCATAATCATTTGCAATTGCAAATTACCCACATACACGGTCTGTAAAGAGACTCATCACAGCAAACAGAAAACTGTTCATTCTAGTCTGTCTTGCTTTCATCTGTTTCTATATATGCATTGCACACGATCTTTAAAGCATTCAGGTCTTCTAATGGTACATGTGTGGGTTGTTGTTAGTTGTTTGTCTGGTGTCTGCTGGTTGCTGGGGTGACATTGCCTCTCTGGAGAATGTTGTTGCCATAGCAAGTGTTGCTGCTGACCCGTTGCATTTGTTGGGGAGCAGTTGACCTCTTGGACTAATATGTCATTCTGCTCCTTGTTCAGTTGTGAAATCAACTCTTCCTCTTCATCTGTCTGCTGTGAAGGAGCAATTTCTCCCATTGCACGTATGTGTCTGCAGATGTGACAATATCTCTGGTCATTCTAGGTGACAACTGCTTTACACAGGCTCCAAGTTGCCAAGTGGGCTGACTTTTGTTGAGTGCATTGAAGGTTTTCACTCTGATCGGCTCTCCAACCCTCAAATCTGGCAATGATTTGGTCTCTTTATCAAAGTGACATTTGGCTTTCATCCAACTTTGCTTGCCAATATCCATCCTTCGCATCTAGTGGTAATGGTTGGCATGGGGTAGTGAGATTTCTTCAAAGCTTTATTGAAGTCCTTTGGATCTTTGCACACTCTCAGCTTTCCAGGTTTTTTCACTGCTATCATACTGCTAATCCAGTCTGTAGGTGTTGTCACTTTCTTGATTACTCCCATCTTTTCAAGCTTTCAGGCTGGACTTGAGGGAAGCTGGAACTCTCCTAGGAAGATGCTCAGTTGGTCTCACACACTCATCTACTTCAAGATGCTATTTACCAGGAAGACATCCAAGACCTGTGAAAAAAACCTTTGTAATATTTTAGGATCTGTTCAACAGTAAATGGCTTGATGTTATGTGAAACACTTCAAACTTCTGGCACATGGAGGGTTACCAGTTCAAATTTTTAACTTGTTTCAGCTGAGATGAGTGGATTTTGCTTGGTGTCTACTATCTGGAACTGCACATCTTCTTTCTTCCTATTGCATTGGACTCTCAGCTTTGTTTGTCTTCTTGGGATCAGCATCATTCCATCATATAACCTCAACTTTACCTTCAATGGTTTCAATCTCGGGCCACCACCTTGAGCAACCTCACACAGGTCTGCGAAGCTCATGATGTTGCACGTAGCAACGGTGTTTATCTGACACTTGACATTAACTTGATGCTCTCCTTCTGCAGTTGTCATTCCAATTGTCACAAACCATCTTTTATCTTGAGACTTGACAGTGCCAATCTGTTCTAGGTCGTAGAGTGATTTCTCAGAATCATTGTCCAAAATCTCTCCTATAAAATCTCTTTATAGGTTTGCTTTGCTTCTTTCCTGCAAAACACTTGCATGCAAGGTGATTCAGCTTCTTGCAGTAAGAGCACTGCTTTCCCCATGCTGGATATGCTTCTTTTTCTTTTGTGTGTGTACTCTGGCCTTGATCTTCCTGCTGGCCCTTTTGTAAATAGCCTGAACAGCCTCTCAGCATAGTGCAAAGCCTCATCAGTTCTCCCATCAATACTCTGCCGCTGATGATTGACCACTTCAGAGTCATGTCAATATCTTTCTTGAGAGTGTTTCTCTTTTCTCAGCAGCTGTGCTTTCACAGCAGGATCTCTTGATCTAAGACAATCTCATCTCTGATCAGACCATTCTTCAGCTGCTCAAACTCATAAGATTCGGTTAGATGTTTCAATGCAGTCACATACTGATCAATATTCTCCCTTCTTCCTGAGCACTGGTGTTAACACATGGTGTTCAAAAGTAACATTGCTAAAGAGTTCAAAGTGGGTCTTCAAGACCTCCAAAATTTCACAAAACTGGCTTTTCTGCTCTTCAGTGAGGTCTACAGTGAAATAGAGCTTGTAGCACTCTTCCCCGGCACTGATTACATACTACTCTTATTTGTTCAGGCTTCTTGTTTAATTCTGTGGCAATTTCATAGTGCTATCATTGAGACTAGAAAAATTTCCAATTCATTCTCAAATCTGTCTTCATCTTCAGTATTGGAATATCCAAAGCCATGCTGACCCACCCAGCAGTCAATGTCCTGTACAAAGTTGCAGACTGAAGTTTTAATTATTCGCTGCTGTTTCTTACAACAGCTGGCTCTCTTACATCTAACAAAATCCACTCAAATTCAGCTGCGCACTCCTGAAGCCATGTTTCACGCGGTGAGTAAAAATGGCTTCTGCACAAAACCTTTATTTCTGTCATGGTGACCTCAGTAGTCACATGACAATGGCAAGCCATTGTACACAAGGGGCAGCAGTGCACAAAGGCATTTCTCCAAACACTGTGTATATGGGTCCAAAAGTTCCGATGGATGTTAACAGTGCAAAGCCACTATTTGAAGACAAGCAGGAAGTTCTCCTGGTCAACATTCCTCCCTCTACTGGAGAAACACCAAAAAAAGTGGATTACCTGCCATCCATCTCAATGTTGTTTGTGGGACCTTGCTGTGTTTAGAGTATTTGTTACACTTTCTACACATTTGCTGGATATCAGAGTAATTCACTGTCCGTGAAACAGTTTGGGACAATTTTGAGATGCCGCATAAATACAAGTCTAACTTGCTTTTTCAAGCAACAGAGAAATAAGAGAGGTGAAATGAAGAGAAACACCAGAAAAGCAGACTCCTCAGAAACTTTAATAAATTATACAGAATTACAGAGCAGCCAACAAGCAGCTTCATGGCCCAAATAGATAATCCCCATCTGATGAGTTCCTGATAGGGAGGTTCTGAATGGAACGTAAACATTTTCCAAAACAAAGTGGAAGGAAATAACAGAAGCAATGCTTGTTTGGATCAATTTTAATTGACAAAATTGATTTGGATAAATTGTTCACTCTTGTGAAGGACTGGAGACCCAATGTTACACAAATTAAAAATTCATGGGTATAATAGCACGGTGCCGATGACACTGAACTAGTAATCCAGAAACCTAAACTAATGATCCATGAGTTCAAATCCCACTGTGGCAGCTATGGGATTTAAATTCAGTTAATTAATTAAATCTGGAATGTGGAAAAAAATAGTATTAGTCATAGTGGCCATAAAACTGGATTGTTGTAAAGCCCCATCTGGTGCTTCAGAAAAGGAAATCTGCTATCCTTACCAAAACTGGCTTCATATGTGACTCCAGACCCACAGCAAAGTGGCTGACTCTTAATTGAAATGGCCTAGCAAAGCACTCCATTATACAGGGATGGGGCAATAAATATCAGCCCTGCCAGGAATACCCAGATAATATGAATGAATAATTGTAAATTTGGAGTAAACAGGAAAGTCAGGTGGAATTTTTTTTTCATTGAAATGTAATGGAGTTGTGGAACAAGTTACTAGGAGTGATCTTTGATTTGGATGAGATAGGTATATGCAAGAGGCATAAAGATGTGATAATGGAAAGATAAGGGGTCGAGGGAAATGAAGAAGAGTGCAGCTGCAATCCACCACTGATGCAGTTTACCACTTCAATGGGGAATAGCATCATCCAGTTTGATATTAAACAAGGAAAGTCCCAGATTTGATGTCTGGTTAGCTGATCTCATCCAATGCAGCAGCTGGGTAAGTCCAATTGGCCTCAGGACCCTCCTGGTTAGAAAGACGAAAATTAGCTCCTGATCATTATTGAGTGATTCTCCCCTGCCCTCCCCATCACCACCCTTGCTTCCCTGCTGAGAGTTTGCAAGTACACATGTGTAGAGGTCACTGGAAGGGGAAGGAGAACAATTGGGTTCATTTGTGATATCCCTCACGATCAAATGATGGACTAAAACTATGTCCAGGCACGATGAGTAGTAAATAAAAAAGACTTGCATGTACACTGCGTGTTTCATGACCTCAGGGCATCGGAAAGCACTTTACAGTCAATGAAGTACTTTTAAAATGTAGTCACTGTTGTAATGCAGGAAAACATGGCAGCCAAATTACGCACAGCAAGGTCCCACAAACAGCAATACGATAATGATCAGGATCTATTTTTAATGATGTTGATTGAGGGGTAAATATAAAGAATTCCCTTGCTGTTCTTCGAATAGTGCCATGGAAACTTTTACATCCACCCGAAAGGTGAGTAGGAGCCTTGGTTTAACATTTCATCAGAAAGACAGCATTTTCAACAATGCAGTACTCCCTCAGTCCTGCCCTGGGAATGCCAACCTGGGTTATCATTCAAGTCTCTGGAGTGGGACTTTAGAAGTTGTGTTGAAGTACAATGGAAGTGCATAGAGAATCATATGCCAGTAAGGAGTCAGTAATTGAGGAAAGGAGGGGAAGAAAGGTATGGGGGGAGGAAGAGGGAAAGAGTCTTTAGAAAAACCACTGCTCAGGTAGCCAAAGCTAAGCAATATGGTTTTGTAATAACAACAACAAATTTGCATTTGTACAGCACCTTTAACATGGTAAAAGTCCCAAAGCAATAGTGTTATCAGGCAAAAACGTGACACAAAGCCACATAAAGAGATATTAGGAGTGATAACCAAAACATTTGGTCAAAAAGGTAGGATTTAAGGAGCATCTTAAAGGTGAGAAATGGAGATATTTAGAGAGGGAATTTCAGAGCTTAGGGCCCTGGCAGCTGAAGGCACTGCCACCGATGGAGGGATGAAAGAAATTGGGAATGTCCATGAAAAGGAAGACACTGTTTGTTCAGCTGAGTACTCAATATCTGTACTCATAAGCTTTCAAAATTTAGAAGGCTTTTGATCAGGGAAGTTACTCTGCTTTCCTGTGGCCGGCAGATTTGAGTGACAGTCAGATCTCAGTTAAATACCTCACTATAATGCTAACGCTACCAGACTGCCTGTTGAGAAGAGAGTTAATACTCTGGAAGCAATCCAGAATTCAAGATTTCAGTATAATGTCTCGCCAGCCACATTCTTCTAGCTCAGCTGAAGCAACTCTGGATTCACTCCAGGAAAGAAGAAACTGTGCAAACTGGGCTGATTGCCATAGAGATGTCAGCACAACGCACTTCTGTTAAGTGCATAATCGATTTTCGACACATATCAGCAGCAGCACACACAAGGAGAAGCTACAAGCTACACAGCAATATAAAAATTAATTTATTTGAAGAAATCAGTTTTTATATCTACAGTAATAAAATAGTGTCAGGTGGAGCTGAGCCATACAGATCAGAAAGTTCCCAGGTATGATCTCTGCTCTGTGCTGTGTCAGCTAGCTTCAGTTGGGTTGTTATAATTGGCCTTAATCGGCAAGCTAGGGAGAGTGAAAATTCACCAGTTCACTGTCCAATCATTATTGCTGGAAAATGCACTTTGTGGAAATTGGTCAGGACAGGGTTGATTTGGCTTGTCCTCATCAACAACTTACATTTTTATGGCATCTTTAACATAATAAGACTCCTAAGATGCTTTACAAGTGTTATCAAACAAAATTTGATATCCAGCCACACAAGGAGCTAATAGGGCAGGTGCCCAAAAGCTTGATCAAAGAGGTAGGTCAAAAGGAGCACCTTAAAGAAGGAAAGAGAGATAGAGAGTTGAGGAGATTTAGGGAGAGAATTCCACAGCTTAGTGTCCTAGCAGCTGAAGGCATAGCCGCCATTGGTGAGGTAATTAAAATTAGGCCAGAATTAGAGGGACACAGGGGTCTTGAGGGCCTGTAAAGCTGGAGGAGATAGCAGAGCTAGGGAGGGGTGAGGCAATGAAAGGATTTGAAAACAGGATGAGAATCTTAAAATGGAGGCACTGCTTAACCAGAAGCTATTGTAGGTCAGTGGTGGGCGAGTAAGACTTGAGGCAAGTTAGGACAGGGGGAGCCAGGTTTTGAAGGACCATGGGTTTGCAGAGAGCATAATGTGGAAGGCCAGCCAGGATTCTTTTGGAATAGTCAAGTCCAGAGATAATGAAGGCATGGATGAGGCTTTCAACAGCAAATAAACTGAGGCAAGGGCTGAGTCAAGCAACGTCACAGGGGTAGAAATATGTCATCTTAGTAAAGATGCAGTTAGGTGATAGGAATCTCATCTTCAATGCAATTTATGGTCCAAATGCATATCAGCATTCACTGCCTAAGCTTACTCACAAACAATAGTCACTTGGAATTGGTATTGGAGGACTGGTGACACCAGTGATACCAAACACAAAGGTGAGTTGGTGTACCGGGAGTGAAAATTGAATACTGTATAATAAAATGTTAAAGTGTAACTAATGATACCTAGTGAGGCCATGTTTATTACTCCCAAAGCTCAATTAGCTCAATGTGAATCTAGTTTTCACAGGTTATGTTCATCATCATTTATTAAGGAAATGCATATTGCTTGGAGTAAAAATAAAAACTGCAGATGCAGAAAATCTAAAACAAAAACAGAAATGCAACACTCAGCAGGTCGCACAGCATTTGTGGAGAGATAGTATCCTGCCGCATAATTCCAGCATTTTCTGTTTTTGTTGTATATGTCTTAGCTCTGGATACTGCAGCACATTAGACTTTGGCCTTTCAACTCTGGAACTTAGGATAAAATTAAATCTAGTTAATGGAGCTACCTGCTGGTTGTAAGGATCCTACCTGAGTCTGGGCAGTATCATGCCAATTCCTTGAGCCCACAGCACAGAATTGGCTCCTCTTATCCCTCAATTAATAGCACCAAAACAGATTATCTGGCTATTCATGTCATTGCTTTTTGTGGGAATTTGCTGTTCTCAAATTGATTGCTGAGTATGCCTACAACAGTTTTATTTTTTTTATATTCATTCATGGGATGTGGGCTTTGCTGGCTGGTCCAGCATTTATTGCCCATCCCTAGTTGCCCTTGAGAAGGTGGTGGTGACATTTCAAATGCATGAGGTGCTGTGGGACACCCTCAGGATGACAAAGGTATCAGTACAAAACTCTATGCAAAATTGCCCCTAATTCAACAACAGTTGGCACTATACTAATAAGCTGACCCATAGAAGCATTAGGATAGCCAGGGCAGTGGAAATTGTCACACTGCCGCAGCAGGAGGAGATCTTCCTGGGTTCAGACTGAGATGCCTTGTTGGGCCAGAGTTTGTTCTTGAGATCTGGGTGATTCTGGCAAGGCTGCATTGATGGCCCATCACTAAGGTGGTGATAGTGGACCTTCTCCTTGAACTGTTGCAATCCATGCAATGATGGTGCTGCCATAATGCTGTCAGTTGGGGAATTACAAGATTTTAATCCAGTCAGTATGAAGCAATAGCAATATATTCAAATCAGGATGGTGTATGACTTGAAGGGGAACTTTAGAGAGATTGTATCCCCTGATATTGCTGTCCTTATTCTTCTTGGTGGTAAATGATGCATGGCTAGGAGAAGCTGTTCAAGTCTGCCTCTACACGATACCTGATCCTTCATGCTTGGAACCCAAAATGAAAGTGCTCCATTCCTAAATGCAGACATTCCTTACCTTAATAAGAACAAGATTCACATACTGCTAAAAGAAAGTTTAAATAAAACTACATTTTTAGCAGATCATAGTGCTGTCGGTATTCATTTTATCTGATGGGCTCCTCACAGAATGTTAAGTTTCTATGGAGACAAGCCAAAGCATTTTTTTTTTTGCAAGTTGTTCGTCTGGGACCTGCTGACGAATGTAATTTATAGACGAGTTACATGACTTGCATTAATCCAGCACCACCAACCTCCAGTCAGTCATTAAAAAATGATGACTTTGTTATAAAAGATCATGAGATTTCAGGGCTGCCGAATGACATTAAACTCCATGTCCCAACTGAGAGATCATCATATCCTTTCTCTTTTTTTTTTACTGCTTTTTAGATAGCCTGCCATTTTTTCCAGTGCAACTTTTTGCATAATGCAACATTTCTGTGCTTGTTCAGTTTACACAACAGCATTAGACAACTTCACAAAACATTGACTAATGTGAACTACTCCTATAACAGCTCCAATACAACAACAGCTGTTTGCATTTATGTAGCACTTTCAAAACAAGCCAAGGTGCTTTACAGGAGCTTTATTAAACATAATTATTTAATACTTAATAATAACTGGGCCTCGTAAGGAGATGTTAGGACAGGTGACCAAAAGCTTGGTTTAAGAGGCATATTTAAGAAAAGGTGAGAGAGCAGCAGAGCGGTTTAGGTAAGGAATACCAAAACTTTAGGCCCAGGAAGCTGGTGGCATGGCTGCAATGGTGAAGCAATTAATATCCTGAATATGCACAAGGCCATAATTGGAGGAGCAAAAAGATCTTGGAGGGTTTTAGAATTGAAGAAGATTATACAGAAAGGGACAGGTGAGGCCATGGAGCGATTTGAAATCAACACTACTATAACATGCAATAACACCCTACCATAATACTCATCAGCTCCATACTATAACAGCTTTCAAGCACCCTACCATAATACCTGGCAAACCATCATATTCTTCAACTCCCTATTATAACGTCCCCAAAATTTATCATAACATCCTCCAGTATACCATACTGTAATAGCCACAAATGCTCTAACATAACTCCTATTAACATTATGATGTAACACCCACTAACATTCTACTGAATAATGGAAATGTGAGTAACAATATTCTGGAGTGTTGCTTTGGAGATCAAGGGCCCTAATATCTCATTTTGTGGTCTGGTGTCAAATTGTAATTTGATAACACCTTTTGAAGTGTCTTGAGACATTTTACTATGTTAAAGGCACTACATAAATGCAAGTTGTTTTTGTTGTTGTGTTGGAAGCTATTATAGATGTCATTCACATTGGTCAATGTTTTACAGTTAGTACCTTCAGGAAGTTAAGTGGAGTAGAGTACATAATATGTTCTATACAAGGAGTGGACTTAATGGGGTGAATTGTCTTTTCCTCACTGTATGCTTTTTACCTTCAAAACCAACTCCTCCCATTATGGGCCCTCAAATATGGTATCATTGTTTCCCAGCTCAATTCCCACCTCTCCCTAAACTCCACATTTGAATCCTTCTAGTATAGCTTCATCCTTTCACAAAGCATTGAAACAGCCAAAGCCACATTGTAAATGGCATTGTTTTTCACTCTGATGCTTTTTCAAACTGCATCCTCCTCAACTTTTCTTCAGAATTCAAAACAATTGATGTTTGAAGCACCATCCTCTCCTCAGTTGTCCAACTCTATGGGATTGTTCTTGTATTTTTTAATTTATTAGTTCATAGGTTGTGGACATCTCTGGCAAGGATGGCATTTATTATCCATCCCTAATTGCCCTTAAGAAGGTGGTGGTAGGCTGCCTTCTTGAACTGCTGCAGTCTGTGTAGTGAAGGTACTTCCAAATTGCCGTTAGGTGGTTCCATTCTTACCTATCAGAGTGTGCACTGCGTACCTCCAATAGCTTCTCTTCCTTCTTCCCCAGGATCGGTTCAGGGGTCCCTTAAGGATCTATCCTTTGTTCCTCCTCTTCCTTGTCTACTTTCTGCCCCTCAACAACATCATCTGAAGATGTGGGGTCATCTTTCTCATTTACACTGATGATACCCAGCTTTCCTTTTCCACAGCTGTTTTTCCCCTCTGCTACCTCTCTATTGTCTGATTGCCTGAGTGACATCAAGTCTTTCATGGGTCACAAATTCCTCAACATTGGGAGGACTTCCTCAGTCTCCATGACAAATTCTGTTGCCTTGCCACTGACTTCATTACCCTCCCAGCTACTGTCTCAATCTGAAGCAGACCTACTATAATCTTGGCATCCTCTTTGATTCTAAGTGACAGCACATTGCCAGGACTACTTACTGTCTCTCCTCAACATTGCCCATCTCCTCCCCATACTTCACAGAATCACAGAATTTTAACAGCACAGAAGGAGGCCATTTGACCGATCGTGTGCACAGGCTCTCCAAATGAGGATTATGACCTAGTGCCATTGACCTACCTTTTCTCTGTACCCTTGCACATTGTTTCTATTCAAATAATCATCTAATGCCCTCTTGAAAACCCCAAATGGACCTGCCTCCACCAGACTTCCAGGCAGTGAATTCCAGACCCGAACCACTCATTGTGTGAAAAAGTTTTTTCTCACGTCACATTTGCTTCTTTTACAAATCACTTTAAATCTGTGCCCTCTGGTTCTTGATCCTTTTACGAGCGGGAACAGCTTCTCCCTATCTACTCTGTCCAGCCCCCTCATGATTTTGAACATCTCTATCAAATCTCCTCTTAGCCTTCTTCTCTCCAAGGAGAACAGTCCCAGCCTCTCCAGTCTATCCTCATAGCTGAAGTTTCTCATCCCTGGAACCATTCTTGTAAACCTCTTCTGCACTCTCTCCAATGTGTTCACACCCTTCCTATAATATGGTGTCCAGAACTGTACACAATATTCCAGCTGAGGTCTAATGAGTGTCTTATATAAATTCAGCATAATCTCTCTGCTCTTGTACTTTATGCTCCTATTAATAAAGCCTAGAATACTATATGCTTTATAAACTGCTCTCTCCACCTGTCCTGTCACCTTCAATGATCTATGCACATATACACCCAAATCTTTCTGCTCCTGCACCCCCTTCAAAATTTCACCCCTTATTTTATGTTGTTTGTCCATGTTCTTCCTACCAAAATGCATCACCTCACACTTCTCCGCATTGAACTTTACCTGCCACCTATCTGCCCACTTCACCAACTTGTCTATGTCCTCTTGAAGTTCCACACGGTCCTACTCACGGTTCACAACACTCCCAAGCTTCGTATCATCCGCAAACTTTGAAATTGTCCCCTGCACACCAAGATCTAGATCATTAATATATATCAGGAAAAGCAAGGGTCCCAATATTGACCCCCTGGGGAACTCCACTACAAACCTTCCTCCAGTCCAAAAAATATCCATTGATCATTACTCTCTGCTTCCTATTTTTCAACCAATTTTGTATCCACATTGCTACATTCCCTTTTATTCCATGAGCAATAACTTTTCTCACAAGTCTGTTGTGTGGCACTGTGTCAAATGCCTTTTGAAAGTGCATGTACACCACATCAACAGCATTACCCCAATCGATAAAAGCAAAACACTGCAGATGCTGGAAATCCGAAACAAAAATAAAAATAAAAATAGCTGGAAAAACTCAGCAGGTCTGACAGCATCTGCGGAGAGGAATACAGTTAATGTTTCGAGTCCGTATGACTCTTTATCAGAACTGAGGAAAAATAGAAATGAGATGAAATATAAGCTGGTTGAGGGGGGTGGGACAGGTAGAGCTGGATAGAGGGCCAGTGATAGGTAGAGGCAAAGAAGAGATTGCCAAAGATATCATAGACAAAAGGATAAAGGGGTGTTGATATTAGCTAAGAAATGTGCTAATGGTGACATTATGGGTAGAAAGCAGGACGAGCAAGTGACAGATAGCCCTAGTGGGGGTGGGGTGGGGGGAAGGGATCGAAATAGGCTAAAAGGTGGAGATGAAACAATGCATGGGAATACATTTAAAAATAATGGAAATAGGTGGGAAAAGAAAAATATATTTTAAAATATAAATAATTAGAAAAAGATATATTAGAAAAAATAATTAGAAAAGGGGATGAGGATGAAGGAGAGAGTTAATGATCTGAAGTTGTTGAACTCAACATTAAGTCCGGCAGTCAACCTTTTCTGTCGCCTCTTCAAGAAACTCCAGCAAGTTAGTTAAACACTATTTCCCCTTTAGAAATCCAATCTGGCTCTTCATTATCAACCCATATTTTTCCATGTGACTACTAATTCTATCCTGAATCATTGTTTCTCGAATCTTGCCCACCACTGAAGATAAACTGACTGGTCTGTAATTGCTGGGCTTATCCTTACAACCCTTTTTGATCAAGGGCGTAATGTTTGCAATCCTCCAGTCCTCTGGCACCAACCCTGAGTCTAGGGAAGACTGCAAGATTATGGCCAGTGCCCCTGCAATTTCTACTCTCACTTCCTTCAATATCCTTGGATGCATCTCATCCGGTCCCGGTACCTTGTCAACTTTAAGTACTGACAGTCTATTCAACACTTCTTCCTTGTCAATTTTGAACCCTTCTAGTGACAGAGTTTGCTGGTCTGTCACCATGGTCAGGGTAACATCTACCTCCTTGGTAAAGGCGGATGCAATGTATTCATTTAATACCTCAGCCATGGCCCCTTCCTTCATTGTAAATTCCCTTCTAGGTCCCTAATCGGCCCTACTCCTCCTTTTCCCACCCTTTTCCTATTTATATGAATATAGAAGCCTTTGGGATTCCCCTTTATATTGGCTGCCCGTTTTTTCTCATAATCCTTCTTCGCTCCTCTAATATGCGTATTCACCTCCCCTCTGAACCTTCTGTATTCCTCTTGGTTCTCAATTGTATTTTCTACCTGACACCTATCATAAGCACACTTTTTCTTCTTTATCTTAATTTTAATCTCCTTTTTCATCCAAGGGGCTCTGGATTTGTTTGCTCTACCTTTCCCTTTCGATGGAATATACCTTGACTGTGCCCTAACCAATTCATTTTTGAAGGTAGCCCATTGTTCAGCTACAGTTTTTCCTGCCAATCTTTTGTTCCAGTCTATCTGGCCCAGCTCCGTTCTTGTCCCATTGAAGTCAGCTCTTGTCCAGTTAATTATTCTTACTCTGGATTGCCTATCGTCCTCTTCTATCATCATCCTAAAATGTACAATAGAATGATCACTGTGTCCTAAATGGTCCCCCACTGACATTTGACCTACTTGGTGAAGCAGGTGAAGCTGGATGTTAGGCCAGGGTGGGGGTAAAGGAGAGATTGACAAAGATATGATTGTCCCTCCTTTGTCCCCACCTATTGCTGGTGTTCTATCCAGCTTCACTTGCTCCACCACCCTTAAACAGTATAAATTTCATCATATTTCTACTTCTCTTTAACTCTGAAGAAGGGTCATACGGACTTGAAATGTTAACTCTGTCTCTCCACAGATGCCGTTAGACCTGTTGAGTTTTTCCAGCATTTTCTGTTTTTGTTTCAGGCCCAACTCTGTTCAATTCTAACCCTAACTGTTTAATTTAACCTTTAAACTCCCTCAGTCACCAAACTCCAACTGAAGCACTCAACTGCAGCCAAAAACAGCACTCCAGTGCAAAGTCAGCACTATAAGATAACATAAGAACTAGGAGCAGGAGTAGGCAATTCAGACCCTCAAGCCTGCCCCGCCATTCAATACGATCATGGCTGATCTCATTTCAGCCTCAACTCCAATTTCCCACCCTCTCCCCATAACCTTTCAACCCCTTACTATTTAAAAATCTGTCTATCTCTGCCTTAAATTTATTCAGCGTCCCAGCATCCACTACACTGAGGTAGTGAATTGCACAGATTCACGACCCTTTGAGAAAAGTAATTCCTCCTCGTCTCTGATTTAAATCTACCACCCCTTGGCCTAAAACTATGGCCTCTCATTCTAGCATGCCCCACAAGGGGAAACATCCGCTCAACATCTACTTTGTCTATCCCCTTTAGCATCTTGTATACCTCAATTAGATCTCCTCTCATCCTTTTAAACTCTAAGAAGTATAGGCCTAAACTGTTCAATCTCTCCTCATACGACAAGCCCCACACCTCTGGAATAAATCTAGTGAACCTCCTCTGAACTGCCTCCAATGCAACTGCATCCTTCCTCAAGATAGGGGACCAAAACTGTGCACAGTACTCCAGTTGTGAGTGGTCTCATCAATGGCTTGTACAGTTGCAACAACACCTCCCTATTTTTATAAACTCAGCAGGTCTGGCAGCATCGGCGGAGAAGAAAAGAGTTGACGTTTCGAGTCCTCATGACCCTTCGACAGAACTAGTTTTGCCTAGTTCTGTCGAAGGGTCATGAGGACTCGAAACGTCAACTCTTTTCTTCTCCGCCGATGCTGCCAGACCTGCTGAGTTTTTCCAGGTAATTCTGTTTTTGTTTTGTATTTCCAGCATCTGTAGTTTTTTGTTTTTATCCCTATTTTCATACTCTATTCCTTTAGCAATAAATGCCAAAATTCCATTTGCCTTCATTACCTGCTGTACCTGCATACTAGCTTTCAGCGATTCATGCACAAGGATACCCAGATCCCTCTACACTGAAGCATTCTGAAGTTTCTCGCCATTCTCTCCAAGATAGCTTATTTTTATACTCTCTGAAAACATTACTAAGCCAGTTATCTAATTAACTAGTTGCAGTTGCAAGCAGAGCCTGTATGAGCCCTGTTTTAAGGCTGGACTAAAACTCACCTTCTTCCAACCCTAACAGTATCTTTGTAGATTCCTTCATCAACTTGAGACTCAACTACTCTAACCTTGCTACCTTCCAATCTCCAGAAATTCTAATTTGTTCAACGCAGTGACACATACCTGTGCTGCACCAAATTGCACCCATCCTGCTGACCCTGATGAGCTCCTGCCTGCTGCTTTTCTCTGTCGCCTGTGACTCCAGTTCCAGATCAACATGATTGATTCTGATATGACCTTGCAAGCTAGATGTTCAGTTGCATTTTACTGCTACTCTGTGGTTCAAGAAGTCCACCACCACCTTATCAGCTTAACTAGGGATTGGCAATAAATACAGACCTTGCGTTGCACAGATAAATGTGTGATTTATCTCATGGTACTGGTGCTTTGCTGTGCAGAAATTGGCTACTGTGCTTGCCTAATTAAAAAGTCACTATATTTCTAAAATAATTCATTGGCTGTGAAGATCTTTGGGGCAGACCTGAAATTTGTGGCAGAATTTTACTGGCCCGCAGGAGGTGGAAATGAAGGTTGGGACAGATAAAATTGTGAGGGAACCATGTCCTACCGTCGGGGCATTTTACCGATGGCAGAAACAGGATCAGACAGGCTGCCCATATTCTTGGAGCGTGAAAAAAAGACCCAATTAAGGGTCGTTTTATGGAGGCTATCGATGGTCACTGAGTGAGGAGACCCCCCCACCCCCAAATGGAGAAGATAATTTTTTCAAGCACTGAGGGGAGCGCGCGCACGAAGGGCAGCCCCCCCCCTTTCGGGCTACCTGCTTTAAGCGGCAGGTACGGCCCCTGGCTGTCTCAGAAGTGACCGGCACTCCTGGGGGCGCTACTGAGGCTCCTGAGCTGCTAGCCTTCTGATTGGACCAGCAGCTCTGTCGAGGGGGCGGGCGGACAGGCCGCCGTCCTTAATTGGGTGGCAATCCCGGCGGCAGCTCGTCAAATTGCCGGGTGGAAGGAAAATCTGCCGGCCACCCGTCTGTCCGGCAAAATTCAGCCCTGTTTCTCGCTTCACACACGTTGCCAGACCTGCTGAGTATTTCCAGCATTTTCTGTTTTTATTTAAGGTCTTTGGGATGTGCCGAGGACCTGAAAGATGCAAAAATAAAGAAAGATTTTTTTTTTTTGGCGTGTATTTTAAGTGCAAATTCTTACTTTGGGCGGCAATAGTTTTCCGCTTCACCCTGTCGGTCCTCCCCAGGCCAGCAGAGGGCGGCGGAAAGAAGTCGGGCCGGCTGAGAGGAGAGGGAATCTCTTTGTGAGTCCCCATCCTCCTTTGCAGCCGGGGGCTGGCTTTGAGGCCGGTGCCCCGCTGCGGGGTGAAAGGTGACAATGGCGGCGGCCTTGGTGGACGAGGAGATTAATAACGATGACTTTTACGCGCTTTTGAACGTCAGGAGGGAGGTGAGGGGGCTCCTGTTAGCGCACTCCGGCTATTCAATGGGCCGTTTTAGTGAAGGACGGGCAGGGCGAGGAGGAGGTGGCAGTATTTTTATCAGCCGCTGCTTTGCCGTTATTGACAGCGGGCGCCAGGCGAATTTCAGTTAACGTGCAGCAGGGCCCAGCCAACGGTGCAGTGGAACAGAGACCCGTTTAAGTATAAAACAGGCCTTTGTTTTAATGTAGAAACCTAGTTTAGTTGCTTGGATATTAGTCAGGCTGTTTCACCTATTATGAATAACCCAATACTGTGTCGGACTTTAGTCTTTTCATTATTTCTATTGTCTAACGGTGAACGTGTGAATTTTTCACGCTTTGTCCACTTGCTTTATGGGGAAAACGCCGGCGTTACAGTTGATTTTGTCCTTGCAAAGGGGACTGGTATCTGTCCGGATTTGGGACAGTTCGTTCGACTTTGGCCATTGCCTCCATCCCGCTCCCTGGCACTGAAGCTGAACCAGATTGTTGGCAATCTTGATGTCCGATTTGACCCTGAGCTGAGCTTCTGACCCATGTCCGCATCATCACCATAACTAACTACTTCCACCAATGTAAAATCACATAATTGTCACAGCGCTGGAGGAGGCCGTTTGGCCCATCGTGAATGCACCGGCTCTCCGAGTGGGCAGTTCGCCTAATGCCATTTTCATGTCTTCTCCCTGTAACCCTGCACATTCTTCCTTTTAGATATTGGTCTAATTCCTTTTTGAATGCTCCGACTGAACCTGCCCCCATCTCACTGTCAGGCAATGCATTCCAGACCTTAACTTTGCACTGCGTGAATAAGTTTTTCTTCGTATTGCTTTTGCTTCTGTCAATTATTTTAATCTGTAACCTCTTGTTCATGATCCTTTTGTGATTGAGAAGAGTTTCTCCATATCTACTCTGTCCAGATCCCTCATGATTTTGAATACCTGTATCAATCTCCCTCCAACTTCTTTTCTCCAAGGAAAATAGTCCCAATTGCCCCAATCTATCTTCAAGTTCCTCATTCTCTTGAATTTTTTCTGCACCCTCTCCAATGCCTTCACATCCTTTCTAAAGTTATCACCACCTCTGCCTCAGCACATCTGCTGCAGAAACCCTAATTTATACCTTTGTTACTCCAGACTTATCTACTCCAACACTCACCAGCCAACCAGCTACCACCCTCTACAAACTTGAGCTCACGCAAAACATTACTGACATCTGCTAACCAGCCCTGCTAACCCACTTTTCCTATGCTTTCTAATCTGCATTGGCTCCTAATCTGGTAAAGCCTCATTTAAAATTTGCACCCTTCTGTTCAAATCCCCTCTGGGCACAGATCTCTGACAGGAGCCAGGTGCATTCCCCACTCAGTGGAAACAAACCTATGGGCTAATGATAAAAACAAAAAACTGCGGATGCTGGAAATCCAAAACAAAAACAGAATTACCTGGAAAAACTCAGCAGGTCTGGCAGCATCGGCGGAGAAGAAAAGAGTTGACGTTTCAAGTCCTCATGACCCTTTGACAGAACTAGCCGAAGCTGCCAGACCTGCTGAGTTTTTCCAGGTAATTCTGTTTTTGCTATGGGCTAATGACCTCATTGAGTGACAAGTTTCGATGGCTTGCTGGAAGTTAGGGTGCATTGAGGAGGTAGAAATAAGAGTTTTAATTTTTTTGACAAATGGGATTGTAAGAAAAGATATGTGCATAATTTCCAGATCAAAGATGGTTTGAAATGGTGAACTTCTGTTTCACAGATGGTTGTCAGAGCTTAGCAGATATAAAATACTGAATGTATTTGCGATTGAAAAATTAGTACTGTGCCACGTGGATAATTCAGTGTTGTCCCTTATATTTTCATGACGTGCCTACTTCAAACATGAAAAGCACTCTGGAAAATTACAGACCCTGACTTTGAGATTGGGTTTTGTCTGAAGCAACCATTGGGATCTCAGCAAAATGAAGTGGTTGAGGTGTTTCTGCTTGTATATGTCCACTTGAACTGAAAAACATCCAGCAGTACAATGAAACAATTTGACTTAAATGTGGGCTGTACCTGGAAAGAGCATCCAGATTACTATAAACTGGAGTATAATACTGGGGAGAACAAGCCTGTCACTGGCAATGAGAGCAATTTAAGATGAATGAAGGGAATTACACAACATATTTGCTAGTGCTAGTATTGATATGGCACATTGGTACCAATACATTAACTCCAGTGATGGTGTGTTTGAAATATCTTAATATCCCTTTAGGTTGCTATGCTTGATACCTTCTGTGCTGCCTTTCGTGGCGTGTAATGTTACTTTGAATAATCAAATTCTTTGGTGTTTGAAAATCCTTTCAGTTTTGTTATCAGTAAATGTTTGTTTCTGTTCTTCAGTCAAGGACCAGCTCAGCATGTGAAGCTCAGGTTGAGATTTTTACACCGTAGTTATGCTGAGGTCTTGTGCATCATTTTGAATGTTTTAAATTTTAATTGAAGTGAGTGGTAACTGTTTTAAAGATGGGATATTTCAGATGCTGAATCCAATAAAGGGAATTGAATATTCACAGGTTAGGTACATCAAACCTCTACACTGTCCCAGCAAACAATCTCTCAGGTCAGGTATATCATGACTTAGATCAATAGCTCCTTCTATCCTACCTTAAGGAAACTGAGACTTGCAAATTAACATGGGTCTGCAAGACCAAACCATGTTTTTTTGCCAAACGTGAAGTTTGCGACTGGCCTGATGGACCACTGAGTGAATCCCAGCTCAACTGCTTGCTTTACTGTGCAGGAAATCTTATGTTTACAGATTCTTTTTTCAACTAACCTTAATCCAACAAACATTGATCTTTCAAAATGCTGACTACTGTCAGGCACTGTCAGTTCTGCTCCTTTTGATTAGGAGCCCTGATGCTTGGTGATGCTTTGTATGTAATACGTGACCTTTGGAGCTAGGTAAAGCAATGAAGTCCCTGTTACAGTCTCTGTAGTGCTCCCTCCATTTAAAGTAGCTTGACTACTGTGTGTAAAAGCTCTCTCCTGGTTTGTGAATGCGTCACCTGCCTTGGGTCTAGCAGATTCTTGGCCTGTGCTGCTGATACAATGTGATGGGGTGTTACCAGTAGTCTTGTTGCCCCTGTTGGGTGAGGAAGGAGCAGGTCGGCCAGGGTCTCTGATTGCTATCCAATGATCCCTCCTGGAAAGTGTATGTATCTGGCGTCAAATGAGGACAGAACCTGGCTGCGATGTCTCCTTCAGATCATCAGGCTGATTCGAAGGAATGCTGCTTGGCTGAACATTGGGCTCAAATCCCAGCCAGACTCCAGGTGGGATTTGGAGGAAAGGAGAAAGTATGTGAAAGAAGGAAGTGGGAAAAGAAAATTTCATACACCCTCCATTATACTCTATTGCAAAACCATTGACAATGTGGGATTGGCTGATGCCGCTCGCTACTGAGCTGGATGGTGGCAGTACCTTACACTTTATAATCACTTCAGACATAAGTCATCATTCATCAAGCATTGAACACCTGACCTTAAGGACTCGGCCGTGATGGACGATTCAACCTGCTGTTTCAATGAATTCAATATTAACAAGAAATGAAACTGTTCACTTATATCACATAATCGATAGATTGTTAAACAATTTGTCAAATAAGAGAGAAGGTCATTCGTGAAGTGCCTATTCAGGGATCTTCGCTTCCAGTTTAGTTTTATATTAATTACTGTGTAACGTGATTGGCTGCATCAAAGGTTCAAGCAATATTTTACTACTTGTCTTTGATTCTCCTTAATGAAAACTGCCACGCTTCTTGTGCATTTTGACTTTGTGGGATGAATCCCTTTGCATGCCTGATGAGTGCAGGTAAAATGATATAAGCCACTTTCTTTTCCCTGCTGTCAGAATTAATTGACAGGTATTTCACTGCAACATTAACATTGACGGCTTCTCTTCAACATCTACTCGTGTGATACATTGTGCTCTGGTGTTCCATGGCGTGGCTCAGTATTGCACAATGACTTTTCATCTCAGTCAACCTTTTTGGCAGCGGGTCTGAAGGGTAATTGTTGGAGTTGACCAGATCCAGACTGCTTTCATGTGCCTGGTTATGCTGACCAAGCAACATTGTCTGGGAATACTGCTTGGTGTCAAGTAGGTGAGAAGGAAAATCTTGAGAGACAAGGAAAGACCTTTCCAAGAAATGTTATTTTTTTAATTAAAGTGGTCATTCAACATCAGCAGAGAGGAAAGATGGAATGATATTTTGGATGTGTAGCCTTTATTAGAACTGGAAAGATTTATACCCAAAACAGTCTAACATGGCTTCTGTTTTTACAAATGCTGGCTGATTTGCAGTGTGCTTCCAGCAATTCCAGTTTCTAATGATTTTTTTTTCAAAAAGCTACTATTTAATGCAGAAAATGGTCTGATTGTAAACAGCTTTTTCAAAGTCATTTTTACGAACAAAAAGCTGTGCAAGAAGATTCCTATTTGTTGTTTGATACATTTTTTCTAAAGAACTTTCTGTTGAGGATAAAAGTGCAAACCAGTGTCTTGCTAAAGGGTTGCTCTGGGGAAATGCAGTGAACTGCAGTGTGGACAGATTGGAAACTCGGCACCTGTGACTCTCCACATAGTGTGCTCCTGATTTCATTTGTGTTGCTGCGGGCAGTTATCAGCTGGAGATCCTGCTGTTTGAGACTGGAAGAAAGCAAAACTCTGGGTGAATAGTTCAGTTAAATACTCCTGTTTTAATAGGGCTCTTTCACTTGCTGTCGAAGTTCTGGCTTTTTCCCAACTCTTAACTTATGTGTATGACAAAGCAGTTTCGGGAAGCATGTCCCTAATTCCTGGAAGCAAACATGTTGCCTAATGTGTGCAATGACTGGGTTAGTGTACACCAGGACTAATAGTTACCCTCTTACCATAGATGTTGCTCACCAATTCACCTGTCACGTTTGAAAAGCGGAAAATATCTTGCGCTGTATTGGTCAAATTTATTTATAGGCAGGGTAATGACTTGGGCAAACTCCAGTAATAGAGTCCTTACCACTACAAAATCATGGGTCTGGACAGAGTAGATAAAGAGAACCAGAGGACTCTGATTTAAGATGATTGACAAAAGAGCCAATATCTGCATGAGGAAAAACGTTTTACACAACAAGAGGTTAGGATCTGGAATGCCCTACCTGAGAGTAGGGTGGAGGCAGAAACAGTCAAGACTTTCAAAAGGGCATTAGATAAGCACCTGAAGACTAAATATTTGCAGGGCTCTGGTGAGAAGGCAGGGGAGTGGGTCTTGCTGAGAGCCAGCACAGACATGATGGACTGAATTGCCTCCTCTTGTGCTGTAACTGTCTATAATTCTATACACAAACAGTTTTGCAGCTAAATCTTCACAACTCAGGATAGAGACAGGTGGTTAAAAACCCGAGAATTGTTGTCCAGATGTATCCCTTGAGATAATCCTTCTTTGTAGTGGAGGCAGCCTTTGAAGAACAAATGAATTGTTTCTTAGGTTTTCGAATATTTATTATTCCAACATTCAAAGTAGATAGTGTGAACAATCTCTTGGGTTTTTTTGCTTTTGATATCTGACCACAGCACAAACTATTTGGAATAACTGACACAAATCTGCATGCACTAACATTTGAAAACTGAGATTTGTTAAATGACTGGAGTAGATTCTGATTAAAAGAAATTGTGCCACCATAGGTTGACCGTCCCTTCTCAAAGCTGTCTCTTGACTACATTACCTTTCTCCTCGCTAAGGCATTGTACATGTTTATACATGTGCCCAATGTGGTAAAAATGTACAGAAACATTTTTTTGAGACATAGTAGTGGTCAACATTTATTAATGTGCTGCATAAAAGCTAGGATAACCTTGACTGCTAGCTTATTTTTACTGGAGGACAATGTTGTTGTCTACATGATTCACATTTCTCTTTCAGAACAGTGTGAAATTGAGGAAGGTTTGTAGGCTCATTAAGTCTGACAGGCTGCAATGTCTTTCTTTCTTGGCCACAACCATCTTTATACCAATTGATAGGGTATTTGCCCAAAATGGTGGGAGGATTTATGGGCTCCCACAACCAATACGATGAGTGGAGGGCGATGTGTGTGTGTGTGTGTGTGTGTGTGTGTGTGTGTGTGTGTGTGTGTGTGTGGGGGTGTGTGTGTGTGTGGGGGTGTGTGTGTGTGTGGGGGTGTGTGTGTGTGTGGGGGTGTGTGTGTGTGTGTGGGGGGGGGGGTTTGCGGTGGGCACCAATACTACACCCTCCTGATGCGATTATCCAGTTGGACATTAACCCAAAATTTGATCCTCCTGGTTTCAGTCTCCACTTGCTGTTGCTGTCTGGAGTGGGTTTAAACCTAGGATCATCTGGGTCCTTGGCAGTTCTGTTACCACTTAACTAGAGAACAGTAGAGAGAAGGAACAGTATTGTATCTCGTTGTTGTCAATGTGTCACAGCTGGGCAGCCAGTGAATTGAGCCCAAAGGCACAAAGAACAATAAGTCAGCTGTAAGCAACAGTTGAAAGCAAGGCAGGTCACAAATAGTCATTTTATTAAATGGCCACAGCTTAAGGGTTTTTGAATAAGATCATGAATGAGTTACTGATGGTCCAGTAAATAAATGCATTGCGTGTGATTATGACAGAATTGTCCAGGACTGATATTCCTCCATACTTAAGCATCCCACTTACCTGGTCCAGTCTCATCTATGAAAAATATTGCAGAATGAAATTGCTGGTGCTCATGAAGCTGTAACCTAACAAAATTCAGTCTCTTCAGGAAAAGGGGTGAATTCTAGAAAATCACTTCCCAGGTTTTATGATTATTGCTGTGGAGGATTAAGAAAGCAGTGTTCGGATAGTTACTGTGACTCTGCTGATGCAATCCTCCTAGAGAAAAATGGTAGAAGAACAAGTTGTCTCTCGAGCTTATGAGTTTTAGGCTACTTATTCCACCAACAGGTTCCACTCTCCAAAACATCCACTCTCCAAAACATTAAAGGGGAAACTTTGTTGCAAAAGATTTTTAAAAATCACAAAATAACTGCAGAAAATAAGTGTTACTAATTGTGTCTAGCAGCTTTTTTCAGAATCTCTTTGGAGCCAGTCAGTTTCCTTTTTGAGTGTTTCGTTCAAAGTTGTATCCATAAGTGGTTGGTTTAACTTTTTAGATTGCTTGTCAGGCTCATTGAGTAGACAGCCTGTTCACACCCAGTTTACACCCTGTGCTGCGTTAGCTGATATATCGGCTGGGGAAATAATAGGGTTGCGTCAGTGGGTTTGCATACTCCTGCAGGAGGATGAAGAAACTTGAGTGGGATTTTCACGCTCAATTGTAATTCGGTGACTCCTAGTTGGAAAGTACTTATTTGCTGAGGGCAAGATCGAACTGGGCTCTGGTATTTAGTTCAAGAGGGTGTTGTTTTTTCATTCTTTCTCGGTCTGTGGGCGTCACTGGCTAGCATTTGTTATCCATCCCTAATTGCCCTTGTGAAGGTAGTGGTGAGCCACCTTAGACCGCTGCAGTCCATGTGATGTAAGTACACCCACAGTGCTGTTAGGAAGGGAGCTCCAGGATTTTGACTCTATGAAAGAACAACAATATAGCTTCAAGTCCGGATGGTGTGTGACTTGGAGGGAAACTTGCAGGTGGTGGTGTTCCCATGCATCTGCTGTCCTTGTCTTTCTGGGTGGTAGAGGTTGCGGGTTTGGAAGGTGCTGTTGAAGGAGGCTTGGCAATTCTCTGCAGTGCATCTTGTATATGCTACACACTGCTGCCACTGTGCATTGGTGATAGAGGGAGTGAAGATTGAAGGTGGTGGATAGGGTGCTTTGCCTTGGATGGTGTCAAGCTTCTTGGGTGTTGTTGGAACTGCAGTCATCCAGGCAAATGGAGAGTATGCCATCACACTCCTGACTGTGCCTTGTAGATGGTGGATAGGCTTTGGGGAGTCAGGAGATGAATTACTTGCCGCAGCATTCCCAGCCCCTGACCTGCTCTTGCAGGTCCAGTTAAGTTTCTGACCAATGATATCCCCCAGAATGTTGATATTGGGGGATTCAGCAATGGTACTGCCATTGAATGTCATGGGGAGATTGTTAGATTCTCTTTTGTTGGAGATGGTCATTGTGTGGCACAAGTGTTACTTGCCACTTATCAGCCCAACCCTGAATGTTGTGCAGGGCGTACTGCATATGAACACAGACTGCTTCAGTGTCTGAGGAGTTGTGAATCATACCGAACATTGTGCAATCATCTGCGAACATTCCCACTTCTGACCTTACAGTAGAGGAAAGGTCATTGATGAAGCAATTTAAGATGGTTGGGTGGTTGGGCCTAGGACACTACCCTGAAGAACTCCTACAGCAATGTCCTGGGACTGAGAGGATTGACCCAAGAACCACAATCATCTTCCTTGGTGCTCGGTATGACTATGACTGCAACCAGTGGAGAGTTTTCCCCTGATTCCCATTGACTTAGTTTTGCTAGTGCTCCTGGATGCCACACTTGGTCAAATGTACCTGTACTGGAACAGCATGGCTGGAATGGCTAGTTCTGGAGTATAAGTCTTACATACAATTGCCTGAATCTTGTCAGGGCCCATAACATTTGCCATATCCAGTGTCTTCAGCCTCACATGGAGTGAATCAAATTGGCTGAAGACTGGCATCCGTAATGCTGGGGACCTCATGAGAGATTGGTGTGAACGCGTCCCTCTTGTTGACTCCCTCACCACTTGCCACAGGCCAAGTTTAGCAGCCATGTCCATTAGAACGCTGCCAGCTCATGAGTAGTGGTGCTACCGAGCTTCTACTTGCCTACTTGGTGCTTATTCCAAGTGGTGTTCAACATGGAGGAGTACTGACTCATCAGTTGAGAGAGAACGTTAGGTGGTGATCAGTAGGAGGTTTCTTTACCTTGTTTGACCTGATGTCATGAGACCAGATGTAGTCCGGAGTCAATGTCGGAGGCAACTTCCTCCCGACTGTAATCGCCATCTCTGCTGGGTCTGTCCTCCTGGTGGGACAGGACATACCCAGGGATGGTGATATTGGCGGCTGGGACATTGTAAGTTATGATTCAGTGCCAAGGCTATGTCAATCTGTTGCTTGACTGTTACTATGAGACAGCTCTCCTAATTTTGGCACAGGTAAGGAGGACTTTGCAGGACCAACAGGGCGGGACAGAGGGCATTAAGAGTCAACCATATTGCTGTTTTGGTCTGGAGTCACATCTAGGACAGACCAGACCGGGTAGGACAGCAGATTTCCTTCCCTAAAGAATATTAGTGAAACAGGTGGGTTTTTATGATAATTTCATAGTCACCATTACTAAGATAAGCTTTTAATTCCAGATTTATTTTAAATTCCATCAGTGTCTCTGGAGCATTAGCCTGGGCCTCTGGATTACCAGCCCAGCGACATTACCACTCTGAAACAGTGGAAACAGCCAGTATTGATTTATTCAAATGTAAATTAGATTGATTTTTCTTGGAACATAATATTTTGGTACACAGTTTATGAGTTATTTGAGACATAACGTAGTAATTGTAGCATACTAGGGAGGAACAGGTGACTTTGGACTATGGTTCCCAAAGTTCTCTACCACTGGGGGTTTTACTCACCTCATGTCAGCATTTGTTGTAGATTACTTGCAGAAATTAATTGCTGTGATTAGCCAACAACTCCATCGTCGGTGTATCATGCAATTAGCAGGATGGTAAAAGGCAAATTAGGTAAACTATGGTCTTTTTTTTTTGCCCAGCAATTCCCATGAATAACCTGTCAAACTCTCTGTCTCGGGCCATACACAAAGAATGGCCACTTGGATGAAGTTCCAGAGGATATTTGTTTCTTGTAGAACAGTAACCCAGCAGAAGTACAGGAGGAGGCTTAGAGGTGAAATTGTCGAGAAAAGTTGACAAAAGTATGAGAACATAGCTGATGACATTCTATTTAATTTCAGATTTTCAGAGATTCTAAGTGCATCAGCTTCCCTATGCTTCTAAGAATAGATTTGTCACATCCATCATACAATAAATAGCCTGACTGTCCTTTCAGAAGATAGTTGAGAGAGAGAGCCAGTGAGTGTCAGCTGGCTGAGAGAGGTGCCTTATCCAAGCCTAATTCTATTCTTTCACTTCTCCTACCAGCCTGGAGGCACTGAAGTCACTTGAGGGGCTCCCCAAGTAGCACTTTGGATAGCCCTGATCTGTATGCTTCTATACCACAAGATGTGTTACATTGATCCAAGGAGCTCTGGAGAGTGAATAGAAAGTTTTTATTCAGCACTCAGCCTTTCAGGGAAGTGAACAGTGTCAGAATAACTCTCCCCTGTCATCTGCCCTGACACCAACTCCAGTGATCCTTACACAGATTACACAGGCAGAACTGAGTGATGTACCTTCCAACAAGTTGTATCTGGAGGACAAAATTAAACTCTTGGATTAGACAACAGCGCTGTCATCTTGACTATACCAGGTAACTTTGAAACAACTTTTGCTTCTATCTTCTTTTTGTGTTTAATGTTGCTGATTCATCTGTTGATCGCAGGCCACACAAGATGAGCTGAAGGCTGCCTATCGCCGGTTGTGTATGCTCTACCACCCAGACAAACACCGAGACCCCGATCTGAAACAACAGGCAGAGACTCTCTTTAACCTTGTGCACCAGGCATATGAAGGTAAGAACCTTGGGTGGTAGAAGAAAATGGGATGCACAGCTTGATTTAATCTTTCCACCACCCTTTTTCTCAGTACCTTTGCGCAGTTGGTCTATTGCATGTAAGATAATCCCAAATTATTCATTTTTTTTTCTGGGTAGCACAGGTCGTTGTGAACCAGTTCAAAGTGTGACGTGTCAATTGTCCACCTTTCCCTAACGATTAATCCTGTCTAAAGGCAAAAAGGAAATTAAGAGGCTGTTATCCCTCAATTCCCTTTATGGCCTTTACTCTGCTCCCCTCCTGTTCTGTTCACTTTGTTGTGATCAAGATACTCTTCTCTTTTTGATCTCTTTTCTCATTCTTTTACTCTTTTCTCCCTCACTTTCTCTTTCTTTCTCTTTCTCTCTCTCTCTCTGTCGCACACTTTCATACCACAATTTAGGTTACAAACTCTCAATGGGTGTAGAATCACATATCCTGTGTATTGTGCACCATAGTTTTTAAAAGATCAGTTCATTCTGATTCCTTGTTATTTTTCTTAACAGTACTTAGTGACCCCCAGAGCAGAGCCATCTATGACATCTATGGTAAAAAGGGCCTGGAAATGGAAGGATGGGAGGTAAGGCAATATTCTATCCCAGCACTTCTCCCAAAGGCTGGATTCAGGCTTAGACTGAAATTAGAAGGATCTTTCTTTGAGAACCTTGCATGAAAGGAGTTTGGGTGTTGTTGATCCAGTTCCTGGTGAGTGTGAGGCCACAGTCCACTAAACTAGCAATAAATTAATAACCCAACAGATGTCCTGGGTGCAAAAGCTGGTAAGAATTGTCACAGTGGTGCAGCAGAAGATTCCAAAATCTTGGTGTCAGTAGTGTTTGGTATGAAACACATATTGCAAATACTTAAAAGATTGCTTCCTGGATGATTAATTTAATTGAAGCTCATGTATAAACTGCTGCTTGAACAATACAAGGTCCAGGAGTTTGCAATAGTTTTCATTTGTATTTTTTTTCTGCAAGTTGTGGCACACAATTCCATTTAAGGAGCTAGTGATATGGAAGGGAGTATAAATTTCCTTTTGACCTTTTCCATTTTGTAAAATATTGTACTCACTGCTCAAAAGCCATGTTCCCTAATCTCTGTGACTCTCGTAGGTGAATTGCACATCAGGCCTACTTAAGGTGTCATTTATCAACTTCAATTCATAGATTTCTCAACTCTGCCCTACCACCTCACATCTATATCAGACCTCGCCTGGTTGAGCTTCCCTCCCTTTCCCATTCTTCTCCCCTGAAGCTATTGACTCCATGAGCTGATATTGCATAGTTCCATGAATATTGTACTATCTTCCCTCTTGTTTGAGCCTATGCTTTGGTTGTTGGTGTGAATCACTGTCCTAATTGATGTCCACATGTGTGAGCACTTGCCTTCAGGTTTAACTGGATCACAATATGGAACAGAACCTTGGCTTTTTAAAATATGTGCCCCTCAGATGTAGTTGTTACTGGCGAGGCTTTAGCTCCTGGCCATCTGGAAATGCCTGAGGTGGTGGTAGTGGGCATCTCCTTCAACTGCTGCTGGCCTTGTAGTGAGAGTGTTCCCACAAAGATATTGGCTAGGGAGTTACAGGATATTAAACCAGCAATGATAAAGGAATGGCAATATATACCCAAGTCAGGGTGGTAATGCTTTTGTCCTTATTGGTGATGGGGTTTGCTAGGTAGGGAGATTCTGTCAATGTCGTCTTGATGATTTCTGATTTTCCCTTCCAACTGAGGCTTTGGACTATTAAATTGGTCCTTCCAACCCAACTGAGATCTGCTAACTCCACATCTGAGTGCAGAATCTGAGACCTTTCTGCCCTGGCTTAGATAATGCTCACTGCCTCAGCCAGTGGAGTCACCAGGAAGTGCTGTTTCCCAGTTCTGAGTGGGAGAGCATTAAATTCTGCAGGGCTGTTTTTTGACTCTTGTAGAAAATTACAATTAAGCTGTGTAATGTGTAAGAAATTACAACCATTGCTTGTGACTTGTGTATAATTCTGTAGTTTGCGAATTGATGTATTTTTTTTTACAGGTAGTGGAAAGGAAGAAAGCAGCAGCTGAAATACGTGAAGAATTTGAAAGACTACAACGAGAGAGGGAAGAGAGGCGACTGCAGCAAAGAACAAATCCCAAGGTATGCTAGGATCTGCTAGATCATTTGGAAGTGAGGTGCCAGAATAACCCACAGCATTCCAAGAGAAGGGGGTGGAATATCAGCCAGGGTTCCTGCTCCAGCTGGATGGGGGGAATATATGGAAGAGATTAAGGACAGGGTTGTCTGTGATAGCTACCACAATGGTAGTGGCTAAAGTTTATGGTCCAGGCTTGTTCGTGGAGAATGGCCAGCTGAGTGTGAAGCTATAGAACATCTGTCATTGTTTGTGCAAAGGGACCTGAGCAAGAGTTGATCTGTTTAGGGTAGGACAAGGAGATTGGTGCAGAAATAGAAAATAGAACCAAGTGGCCGAGTTGTTTCAGCTGCAAAGCATTAGACGTGGAGGTTCTAAAATGATTTTTAATTGAAGGATTGGGTAGGCTCTGTGCCTTGTTCAGTTAGTGCTATAAAAGCTTTGTATAAGGTTGTTTTTTAAGCCTCTTGTTTTTAGCTTTGCATTTTCATGGAAATTCAACCCAATCATATGGCTATTACTGTGGTCACTATTTTATATCCAAAGAAGGCTTTGGACTTGAGCAGTTAACTGCTAAAGGGTTACTATGTGAAATATTTTATTTCCAATGGGTTTCTTTCACTTGTAGGATGTTTCTCGCACAATTTCCTTGTCTTTAATCCCACGGAGTACGATGTACTGTTTCAATTCACTGCAATCCAGCCATTGTCCGAGTGGTTGTAAAATACTGACCATGTTTACCATAACATTCTCTTGTTTCTAAGCTGAGAAGAAAATAAAAGACTTGTATTTATACAATGCCTTTCACAATGCCAGGGCATCCTAAAACATTTCATAGCCAATTAAGCATTTTTGAAGTGTAGTCACTGTCTTGCCATAGACTTGGTGATTTTCAAATGTCAAACAGGTGCAAGAGGTGAAAAATTGAAATCGCTTCAAAATGTGTGTGTATGTCTATGTTCATAGTACATTACAAATGTGTGTATGTCTGAATTCTGTTAACATTTTCTATTATAAATTATTATGTCTGCACTTAAGTACCCTTGTAAATTTGTCATGTTAAAATTGTAATCTCCCATCAGTGGATGAGCTGCAGTGCCACAACTGGTGTGATTAGAATGTGACAAATACACACTGTTTACCTGGCAACAATGTACACTTGTGTGGCAAATGTGGACATTGGAATTTATAATGGTAACATATAAAAATATAGATTTGCCCGCTAACCTTACTTCCTCTGAAGACTTGATTTTGAGTTCCTGTGCATCATTGCAAGAGGTAAACAGGTATAGATGTCAGTTTAAGGCTGGGTTCTTCTTTTGAATAGTGCCAGGAGCTATACACATCATTTGCTGCATTGCCACTCTAGAATTGCAAATCCTAATAAAAGAGCAATAACTTATTTAATCTTCTTGCAGGGTACGATAAGTGTCGGCTTGGATGCCACTGATCTGTTTGACCGCTATGATGAGGAATTTGAAGAGCCAGGCAGTCGGTTTCCTCAGATTGAAATTAATAAAATGCACATATCACAATCTATTGAAGTAGGTGGCAAATACTAAAGTCCCTCTTTGTCACTTGGCACCCTCCTTGTGCTAGTATATGTTGTGGGAACATTGTTTCAGAACTTCTAACAAAGGTTTGCAAAGCAATAATTATTTTAAAATTGTCCTGTAACACTTGCCTAATGGTTCATTAAATAAACCATGCTAGATGTAAACGTAGAGAACTATAACAAACACTAAGCACTTCCTGCTGCTGCTTCTACCAACGTCCTGTACTCCCAAAGGACTATCCAGGGTGAAGTGACACCACCAGATCCTGACTGTGTTGTTGGAGTGACAAGCCATGATGTTGATTTAACTAATATCATCCCTGGTGCACCATGAAGCTCTCTAGACCAGGAAGGTCTGTGCCAAATAAGCTGACAAATAAGTTGGGGCAATAGTGAGGAGCTGCAATCGCCTAGAGGACTGCAGCTGCTGCATATTGAATCGGCAGTACTTGTTAAGTGCCCTTTACTAGACAATCCAACTATTTTCTGCTTTAGGCAAACTAAGTCTTTAGTCAGAATTTTGAGACTCTCTCAGAAAATTAAGGGAGATGAGGAGTGGATAGGAAAGTAGAATTGAGGCAGATGAATGAACCATGAATGGCAGAGCAGCCTCGTGAGAGCATATGTTCTGCTGCTATTTTTGTTCATATGTAATATAATTTGAAGGTGCAATTAAGCTGTCCAATACTTATACAAATCAGGCCCTATTGTGGAGTTTAAAGGGATGCAGGTTCTACCTTGATAGGTTAGTAGGGAGGAGGGGTCAAAGGTAACTGCTATTCTTGCTGCTGATTACTACCCAGTAATGGAAGGAGCATATTTGTGGATGTTTTGTTGAGGGTACTTTTGGACTTGGCTGTAATGCCACCCACAGTCAAATACCTTTCCAAGCCCCATTGTCCAACTGACACAAAATAAATTCTGGCTTGCATGAGATAAGTAGGACTGCCATCACCTGTGGTTCTGCAACCCACTGTGCGTTAGCATCTTCAGGAGAGTAAGTTAGAAGGGTGAAGTTAAATATAATTTAATTCATGTTTTTCATCCAGGCTCCATTAACCACGACGGATACAGCTGTTCTGGCAGGGAGCCTCTCAACGCAGAATGGCAATGGCGGTGGTTCAATCAACATTGCATTGAGGCGGGTAACCTCTGCAAAGGGGTGGGGTGAGGTAAGGGCTGAATCTTTACTCCTCACAGTAACAGTGTAACTTTCCATTCTTGGAATTCCTTTGCAGTTATTGTTGAGATTTAGGATGCATTTGCTAAGAGGTGTTGAGCTTGAACTTGGATGTAGATAAGTTGCTTAAAATTGACAGTTTGCAAATGGTTGCTCCACACACTGTTCAATCACTCCAAACAAAATTCTGCAGTGGTAGTGAGTTGAATAGGGTTTTGTATGAGGATTGTTTGAAATGCACATGAATTTATTTGGCATCACCTGTACATTTTGTGTTTTATATGTTATTAGAATGCAGAATGTTCTGTGAGGCTATGATTCATGGTAGAATGCAAAATAGGTTGCTTATGTCAGGCAACTTAACTGAGCAGTCCATATAAAACTGGCATGCCATCAAACGCCTGATTCCACAAGTTGAAATATATAACATGTTCCCAATATCTTTTGATCCTTAATTGGCAGATTGGTTGCGTTAATTTGACAATTTGCAGTTATGCCCCCCGATACAGTGTAATGCTTCTTTTAACTGATTCCCATGCCTCTCTGTATTGATAAAGATTGAGCACCATATATTATTTGTCCAAATAATGCACATCAGTCAATAGCAGCAAGTAACTGTTCTTCACTACCAATGCCTGTCAGCTACTTGGCAGAGATTTTCAGGTGGTGTGGCTACATCGTTGCTGTCAGTTACAATGCAGGGTCAAGCAGCAACAGGTTGTGTTTTAAAATTGCCTGTTAACAGATTGAAAATGGCTTTGGTGTTTAATCACTGGGAAAGGATTTTAGACATAAAACATTTGTGGGTAGAGATTTGTGCTCTCCAACACCCAACTGAATACACTGCAGATGAAAGTTTTGCATTTGTACAGTTCTTTATTACATTTTACTTTAATATTTTAAAGCAATGAGTTCCTTTTGGAAAACAGTGACTACTGTGTAGCCAAACATCACAGCCATTTGTGCAACCATACAAAAACACAAAGATCAAGTGAGATGAATGAGCAATTTTTTCTGCTTTTTAAGGAGCAAAGTTGTCCAGGATGCAGGGAGAACTCTCTGCTCTTCAAATAGTGTCCTGAGATTTTACTGTGCACCTACTTTTGCATGTCAGGCAGACAGATACTAATTTGTCATCTCATCCTTCAGCCAGGTTTGTATATTTAAGTCTGAAGTAGGGTTTGAATCCGCAACCGCTGATTAGGAGGCAGGAATGCTACTGACCTGAGGAATATTCAAAATGAACATGATACAACCCTGATATTAAAGCAGTCATATAAATTGGCACAGGGCCTGTAATGTTCTATTAATTCTTAGATACTCACTCATTTGTGTTTCACAGTTGGAATTTGGGGCAGGAGACATTCAGGGGCCTTTATTTGGGATGAAAATATTTAGAAACCTCACATCGCAAAGGTAAGTGATGTCAGCAGGTTCCAATATAATTTCCAAACAGATATGACTGTTGTTACTGGTGTTTTGTTCTGTGTTCAGTAGAAATTAAAATGGCCAGCAGTACATTAATAGCTCTGTCCTTCTGAAATTGCTGCATTCCAGTTGTCCGCTGTCCTTTGTGTGAGAAAGAGCTTCCTGGTTTTACTCCTGATTAGCCTAACTGTAATTATAAAACTATCCCCCCTTGTTCTGGATGCCCCCCCACCCGCTCCATCACAGGAAACTTTCTCTTTATCCTATGAAATACTTTAATCATTTTAAATATCTCAATCACCCCTCAGCCTGCAAGCCAGATCTATACAACCTGTCCTCATAATTTATCCCTTGAGGCCCAGGTCTCAGCCTGGTGAATCTGTGCTGCACCCCTAGACCTATCTTTCCTGAACTTAAGGCAATGTACTCCACAAGTTTAAATGGCTACCAATGTGCTACATACACCAATGATGACATGGTCTGATTCCAACTGGCTACTGTTTATAATAGTTACTCCAAGGCAATGGTTAGTTGGGAAGTGCTTGGGCTTCTGGCTGGGCTCTTGCCAGTTCTGGCAGTTGGTAAGAGAACAACAGAACTAGAGGTGTAGAAGTGAGGCACTCACCAGCTTTCTCTCAGGAAACAATCTTCAAGTATGGAAAATATTTTTAAACTGTATGGAAAATGAAAGCGATCTAGGGATAGTGGTTAATAAATTGAGCAACAGTGCTTGATGGCAGTAAGTGAATCATATCAGATTATGGGACATTTAGAGGATCAGTATTGAATAGGAAGTAGTGAGGTCATCCTGCAACTTTGTAAGACGTTGGTGTGACCGCAATTAAAGTTCTGACCGTGACCGAAAAAATAATATTTCAACTATTGAAAGGATATGGAAGAGAGCAATGATTGAGGAGATGGAGGAATTGGATTATGAGGTTAATTGGGCATTTTCTCACTACCATAGGGAAGGCTGAAAGGTGATTTGGCCTTTCGGATTCTAAATGGACTATATAAATGTGGAATGTGGAATATAATAAGGTCAGTGTTTGACCTTGTCTGGAGCCTACACTCATAATGCAGTAAATGCAAAACTTATATGAGGAAAGATTATTTCAATGAATGAGTGATCAATCTATGGAACAGATGCCACAGGGCGATGGTAGAGGCAGATAGTGTTGATTCATTCAAATGCAAATTAAATGTTGTAATATGTTATTTTCTGAAAGAAATATATGTGAGTAATTTGACACACGACATTGAGTGTGGCATGCTCTGGAGAAGCAGATGATATTGGACCTATGGTTCTCAAAGCTGTCCGCTATCAGGGATTTTCCTAGCCTCGTGTCTGGATTTGTTTAGACTATTCAATAGAGATTGCTTACTTTGATTACTTAATTTCATTATAACTGTCCCAAGTCTACTAGGATGGCAGAAGGTAAACTGGAGGGACCGAGTATCAATAAGATATAATAATGTCTATAATGTTATTGGAAGTTATTTTAAAATAGAGTTTAGTGGTGTGTGTGTGTGTGTGTCTTAATTGGATTAAAGCCAGCTGGTCTAGAGACTTTGATGTATAGAGGAGAAGTAGGTTTGAAATGGTAATTAGATAAACAAAGGGAAATAGAAGGTGAAGTGTAAAGGGGGCAATTTGCATTTCTAAATAGACAATTCAAAAGAGTGGGTGAAATATTACACCTAACCAGGTGAAGCTCAGAAACAATGTGTTTGTTTTTAAAAAGTTTACTCATAAAGTGGGCATTATGGAAGAGTTTTATTGTTAGAAGATTTAAAGGGTTAAAAAAAAACCTAGTGACAGTGAAAATTTGCATTCAAAGAGCAAAATATGTATAAAGGAAGAGAAGGCTGTTGGTAAAAGGAGGGATCCTAAGATCTAAAACCTCTAGCCTGTAAGCCACAAGTCTGTTTGCAAGGATCCAGAGCTGAAAGAAACTCATTTTGAATGCCATTGTCCAGGATGTGCTTTGCCAAGGGTCTGTTTAAATCCATGTGTTTTACTGTTGCCTTACTGGGGGTCTAACTGAGAGTCAGATTAGTTAAGTGATTTTTATAGTTATTATGGTAGTAATTTTGTAGATATATGTATGTGCTTACAATCTTTCTTGTACTAATAAATGTTTAATTTAGTTCCATAGGAAATTCTTATAGGAAAGATGTGATTGCACTGGAGGGGGTGCAGAGGAGATTCACCAGGATGTTGCCTGGGATGAAACATTTAAGTTATGAAGAGAGGTTGGATAGACTTGGGTTGTTTTTGTTGCAGCAGAGAAGACTGAGGGGCAACCTGATCGAGGTGTACAAGATTATGAGGGGCGTGGATAGGGAGCAGCTGTTCCCCTTAGTTGAAGGGTCAGTCACGAGGGCACATAAGTTCAAGGTGAGGGGCAGGAGGTTTAGGGGGAATGTGAGGAAAAACTTTTTTACCCAAAGGGTGGTGACAGTCTGGAATGCACTGCCTGGGAGGGTGGTGGAGGCGGGTTGCCTCACATCCTTCAAAAAGTACCTGGATGAGCACTTGAGATGTCATAACATTCAAAGCTTTGAGCCAAGTGCTGGTCAATGGGATTAGGTGGGTGGGTCAGGTGTTTCTCAAGTGTCGATGCAGACTTGATGAGCCAAAGGGCCTCTTCTGTTCTGTGATTCTTTAAAAAAACCTCTTGAGACTCGGTGGTTTTATTACTACTGAATTCAAAGCCTGCATCTCGAAACATACAAATTGCAAAAATTATTATGACAATTGTTTCAAGTTTCCCTCTGGGATTTGAACAACTCAGCCTTTACCGTTGGCTGTGCCATAATACCAAGGTTGTGTTTTTTTTGCCTGTCAGTTCCTATATTTGTAAAGGCAGGGGTGTGGGGAGAAGAAGGTGAATGTGTGTCATTGTTATTGAAATGAGGACTGCAAACCCTTAAGTTCACATTGAATAGAAACTGAGTTAATGATGACTGTTCCCCTCCCTCCACATCAACACCATTTCCTGGTGGAGAGCACTGGTCATATGGCCTGGCCTGTAAGATCCAAAGTTGGTCCATGGGTAACAATCAATTGGCAAAGCCAAAATGCTGCGACAGAACTTTGCTATGTGGAAAATGTCTTTATTAGTTGAGAATATTAAACAGATTTCATCTTAAAAGTTCTAATTATCTTTCCAAGTCAGTGAGTGAGTAAATACACAGCGCACAGAATTTGGAATCAAACAGACCAAAAGGACTAGACATTCTAGCCAGTTACTGAGTTAGCTGATCTCGGCTGGAATGTTGATGACAGATAGATCCATGGATTGGGAAGGAAAAACAATCGGATAAAGCACCCACACCCAACCACTTCCATTGATTGTAGGTACATAGAGTGCAGGAAATTGGGCGAGGGCAAGGTCAGGCTTGGCTGATCAACATTCATTACCTCAGCTTGTTCCTGATGAACAGCTACTTGGGTAACCTAAGAGGGAGAAAAATCAGAAAGATAACCTTTTTATTAAAACAAAACACTGGCCTTCTCTAACAAATGTTCTCTCTGCTCTCCCTTGTCTTGTACAGTTTTATCACCACTCATTGTGGGCTACAGTTTTCATCTCGTGGAATCCGTCCTGGCTTGACCACAGTCCTAGCACGAAACTTGGACAAGAACACAATGGGTTACCTGCAATGGCGCTGGGGCAGTCAGTCTGCCATGAATACCAGTCTAGTAAGGGACACTAAAACCAGCCACCTTACAATAGCATTGCAGGTAATGGAGATTTAAACATGTTCAAAACAAGTGCTATTGCCTCATATCACAAATATTATTCTAGTTGTTATTCAGTTTGGTTCATAATTTTTAAAAATTAATTCATGGTATGTGGGCATCGTTGGCTAGGCCAGCATTTATTGTGCATCTCTAATTGCCCTTGAGAAGGTGGTGGTGAGTTGCCTTCTTGAACCGCTGCAGTCCATGTGGTGTAGGTCCACCCACAGTGCTGTTAGGGAGGGAGTTCCAGGATTTTGACCCATTGACAGTGAAGGAACAGCAATATATTTCCAAGTCAGCGTGTTGAGTGGCTTGGAGGTGAGTTTTCAGGTGTTGGTGCTCCCACGTATCTGCTACCCTTGTCCTTCTAGGTGGTAATGGCCATGTGTTTAAAAGTGCTGTCGAAGGAGGATTGGTGAGTTCCTGCAGTGCATTTTTGAGATGGTACACATTGCTGTCACTTTGGCTGGTGATGGAAGGAGTGAATGTTTGTGGATTGGGTGCCTATCAAGCAGGCTGCTTTGCCCTGGGTGGTGTCAAGCTTCTTGAGTGTTGCGGGAGTTGCACTCAGCCAGGCAAGTGAGGAGTATTCCATCACAATCCTAACTTGTGCCTTGTAGATGGATGGTAGGCTCTGGGGAGTCAGGAGGTGAGTTACTTGCAGCAGGACTCCTTGCCTCTGACTTGCTCTTGTAGCCACAGTATTTATATGGTAGCCCATAGGGGATTTCACCCCTCCCCCCAGCAATTAGTGATATTTATTATCATCATGAATGGTGCAGAGGTTTGGAGCTCTTCCCATCTCAGTCACCTATCAAACATTCTCAGGCCAGATACAGCAGTGATTAGTTGCAGGGTGAAATAGACTGAACCAGTTCATGTCCAGGTATTGCTACATATGTACAACATTCAGGCTTGGACTGATAAGTGGCAAGTAACATTCCTGCCACAAGTGCCAGGCAATGGCCATCTCCAGCAAGAAAGAATCTAACCATTTCCCTTGACATTCAATGGCATTACAATCTCTGAATCCCCCTCCATCAACATCTTAGGGTTACCATTGACCAGCAACTGAACTGGACCAGCCATATAAATACTGTGGTTTCAAGAACAGGTCATAGGCTTGGAATTCTGAAAAGAGTAACTCACTTCCTGACACCCCAAAGCTTGTCCACCATCTACAAGGCTCAAGTGTGGTGGAATATTCTCCGCTTGCTTTGATGAGTGCAGTTCCAACAATACTCAAGTAGCTTGACACCATCCAGGACAAAGCAGTCCATTTTATTGGCGCCCACTCTAGTACATTTAACATTCACTCCATCCACCACTGACACACAATGGTAGCAGTGTGTACTATCTACAAGATGCACTGCAGGAACTCACCAAGGCTCCTTCAACAGCACCTTCCAAACTTGCAAACTCTACCTATTCAAAGGACAAGGGCAGCAGTTGCATGGGGGCAGCACCTGCAAGTTCCCCTCCAAGCCACACCCCATCCTGACCTGAAACTATATTGCTGCTCCTTCACTGTCACTGGGTCAAAATCCCGAAACTTCCTTCCTAACAGCACTATGGGTGCATCTACACCACATGGACTGCAGTGGTTCAAGAAGGCAGCTCACCACCACCACCTCGAGGGCAAATGGGGATGGGCAATAAACACTGGCCTAAGCCAGGGACGCTCACACCCTGTGGAAAACAAGAAAAAAATAACTTTCAGATCTCAGTATATCAAGGAATATGGGGAGTAGGCGGGAAAGTGGAGTTGGAGCCGAAAATCAGCCATGAATGGTGGAGCAGGCTGGAGGGACCGTATGTGCTACTCCTGTTCCTATGTCTTTTGTTCTTATAAAGCTTCCTTTACCCTGACCAATCAAACACTGCCAGGTCAGGTACAGCACTGGTTAGAGTGAACTCTCCCTACACTGTCCCATCAGACACCCCCAGGACAGATACAGCGTGAGTTAGGAACAGAGTTAAAACTCCATCTACACAAAACAACAAACCCTTTCTCAGGACGGGTACAGCATTGATTCAGTACAGAGTAAAGCTCCCTCTACACTGCCCCAACAAACACTCCCAAGACAAGTACTCCACACTGCACAGGCTAGATGCAAAGTAAAGCTCCCTCTACATTATTCCATCAAATACCCCCAGGGCAGGCTCAATATGGGTTATAAATAAACAGTTCCCTTAACACTATCCCTACCTCAGTAGTGGTTTGACACCACCCATCTTTGCCTAACTGAGATTGGCAACTTGTGTCCAATTAAAGGTATTTTTGTCCTGTGACCTGATACTCAGGATTGTGTTGAAACTGTCCAAACCTATTTTACATTGGTCTCCCACAGCCTGTAGATAGAGGCAACTTTTATCCCATCAGCCTGGCAAGGTTCCAGAAGGTAAATGTACTCTGCCACCTAGTCCCTGCTCTGTTATTAAAGCCTTTTAAGTAAATATTTTAAATAATGTATGCTGATTTGTTTACAGCTAGGAATTCCTCATTCATTTATGCTAATGAGCTACCAATACAAGTTCCAGGATGACGACCAAACCAAAGTAAAGGGGACAATCAAGTAAGAATATTTTTGGTGTAATTTTAAATATACAGTTTAAATTACTAATTTATAAGGTACAGACACTTCTAATACACAATATATGATACGAAATGCAGTTACCTTGCTTTAATAAATAGTAACAATGATAGGAAAGATAACAACGTAGACAGTTCTGGCAATTCTAGGAGTAAATATGCGGGAGTGAGTTACAGGCTTGCAATCTTATCAAGGGATTCAGGGGGTTTCTATATAAAGTATATCCAAGAATGGGTTCCAGGCTGCAGGTTAATCAGAAGGTTCAGATGGTTTACATATAGAATAGCACATAACTGAAAATAAGTTACAGGCTGGAATCTCATCAGGGTATTGGGGGCACATGTATAGAATAACGGATACCCTGGAGTGAATTACAGGCTGGAATCTTATAATGGATAGCTAGGAATGAAAACTACACAGAAGTGGCAATGTTTCATGGAGCCTGGTGTGGTTCTGCCTGCAGGACAGGATTCTTTGGTACTCTGGTTGAATATGGTGCTGAGAGGAAGATCTCCAGACACAGCATCCTAGGAGCAACTGTCAGTATTGGAGTGCCTCAGGGAGTGTCCCTCAAAATTAAGTATGTACTGAACAATATTTTGCATGTGTAAAATTCTTTGAGAATTTTTTTTTTTTGACCTAGTTAAGGAGCCAGAGTTAATGACTTGAGGGGTTTGTTGCTGCTTTTCCATTTCGGGTGACCTGTGTCCTGGATGTGTGCAGTTGCTGAGCCATTGAATGGCACGGTGTGGCTTCAACCCCACTATTTCACCTTGCAGCTCACCAATAGATGGAGTACCCATAGGGAAGTTGCCAGAATTTGTGATGGCTTTTCCAGAGGAAGGGCAAATAAGAAGGTCAAAGGAGTTGGTTCCACTTCTTACTCCTCATTCTGCTTTCAGCAACTCATTGACTAAAAAACTTGGCAGAGAGTGGATTGTCTGCCTGCCTCTCAATGCACTGAGAGAACAGGAAAATAAATTACTTTAAAGAATACAGTTTAGGAAAACATGTATAGCCCTATTCCAGACCAGGCACCTGGCACGTATCTCATCATTGCATCTCCTCTCTTGTAGATTTTTGTTCAATACAGATATTGAAGGATATGAAACCAAGCAGGTACATGGAATAGAGATACAGATCAGCTGTGATCTGATTGAATGTTGGTACAGGCTCAAAGAAGTGAATGGGCTTATTCAGTTCCTATGAGTCATTGTAACCATCCTACAGTGCAGTGGAACACTTCACAGAAGTGTTCAGTTTTTAATCTTGAGAAATTGTCCCTCCCGTGACAACCCCCTCAGCGCCTCCCAGAACATCATGACCAAAACTAAAAACTCAATGGCATATAGTAAATTGAAACTGTGTCCAGTGACTGGTTGACAACAAATGTTGATGCAAAGCACAGTGAGCTCTCCTTCACAGGAGCAAGCTGTTGATTCTTTCCCCTCCTTCCATAGCTTAGTGAGTAGATGCATTGCCCAGGGTCCTAGGTTCAACCTCTGGGCTGTATTGACTTAGCTGAATCTCAGGCTGGAGCATTAACAATAGCCTTCTGAAGCTCTTTACACATGTAGAGTGGACCTTTACTGAAGTCATTGTTTTCAGTCCCCACTCCAAACTCTTCTTTAACTAACTGACTCCATCCCTCTCTCTGGCAACAGTCCAAGATTAAACCAGCCTGTTCACAAACTTAGTGTCACATTCGCCCCCAAGATGAGCTTCTGACCTTAGATTCATGCCATCACTATGTCCATCTATTTCCATCTCCGAAACATCGCCCATCTTTGCCCCTGTCTCAGCTGACCAGCTTTTGAAACCCTCATTCATGCCTTTGTTATGTTCAGTCTTAACTATTCCAATACATCCCTGACTGTCTCCCACATTCTACCCTCTGGAAACTTGAGGTCATCCAAAACTTTGTGACCCGTGTCTTAATTCGTAGCAGTTCCTGTATCCCTATCACCTCTGTGCTCCCAGTCAAGCAATGTCTTGATTTTAAAATTCTCATCAATGTTTTCAAATCCTTCCATGGCCTTCCCCCTCCTTACCTCAGGAATTTCTTCCAGCCCCACAACACTCTATAATATCTGCGCTCCTCTAATTCTGACCTCTGTGTCCCCAATTCTAATCGCTCCACCATTAGTGGCCAATCCTTCAGTTGTCTAGGTCCCAAGCTCTGGAATACCCTCCCTGCACCTCTGCACCTTGCTTTCCTCCTTTAAGGCACTCCTTAAGATCTCCCTCTTTGACCATCTGACCTAAATCTCCTCATGTGACTCGGTATCATACTTTGTTTTATAATGTTCCTGTGAACCGCCTTGAGATGTTTTATTACATTAAAGGTACTATATAAATATAAGTTGTTGTTGTACAAAATTACCCCAGCAATTTAAAGGAGGTGTCCAACTGCTGAATCAGTAATTTATGGGGAAATGAAATGACCTGCATGCAGTGTCTTATGATGATGTCTAAAGATTGTGTAGCAAGCTGGAGATCCTTAAGCAGTGAGATAACCTGCATCCATGGATTTTACTTTTCCTTTCTGAATTCTGCTTTTAAACTTCTTTTCGCTACAGGTTAAATCGAGCCAGCCAGACTTACTTCTTCCCTATTCACCTGACAGACCAACTTTTGCCCAGTGCCATCTTCTACGCTACTGTTGGACCCTTGGTCATCTATTTTGCCATGCACCGACTCATCATCAAACCCTACCTCCAACTGCAGAAAGAAAAGTGAGCGTTTCTTTGTTAGGGTGTCGGACTGTCTTTTTTTCCTCTTCTCTAGGTCTCCCATGTGTTTCATTCCTCCAGCTAAACTTGATCCAGTCGTTCATTAGAAAGAATGTACTGCCTAGTGTGCCCCTGAACCATACAGAGCAGGAAGCCCCAGGCACATGCAAAGAATACCTATTTGATTGAGGGACCAATGAGCACCCCAGCATCTGTACCCCAAAAAGTCAGCGTCTTTGGGAGAGAAAATAGACAAAGGGAAAAACAAACTATTCTATTTGATTCTGAAATCCTTTGTGCACTTAACAATTTAAAGTAATTATTGAATGCATTGGTATAATCTAGTAAGGGAATGTCAGTGCCACATCAGCTTTTGCAAACTCTTTATTGGACTCTAAGGACAGTCAGGCACCATCCTCAGCCAGTGACCTTTTTCTATTTATAAACTATCTGATCCCCTTGGCTTGACACCAGCCTGCAACTGACTCCAAAGTATCCATTATTCAATATCTAAACCCCACTAGCAGATTCTATTCTGTAGCATGCCCTTTGATCTCTGTCACTTTATTTATACAAATGATACAAATCTGTGTTCGATTCTAGCCTGCAACTCCATCTACTATCTATTACAAAAATTACTGAAAGATAGGCAGAAAATTCCTGCATACAACCCTGACTTCCTGTTATATTTTTAAAAATTGCTCAAGCTTTTATCACAACCTTTGCCAGTGTAGATTACTAAATTAGTATGTCAAAACTCCCCATTCAATTTTGCTGTGGCAGCTCCCATGGTATAGTCACAGGCTCTGGCCACAGGGTGGCTCTGTGAAGCAAGTTTCTGATGTGTCTGTCCAAACTACGCTACAATCTTGTAGAGAAACATATTCATTAATTGACTGTCAGCTACACCATTGGAAATGTATTATTTCTATTCCTGTAAATTGTATGAACTCCTGTTAGAATCCAGCCTATAGCTCACTCTCAGTTATCTGTTATTCCCTCTATAAGTTCTACATTACTAATTCCCTAGAATACCATTTTCTCTATCTTTTTTAGATGAAAAAATGTGAGGCTTTGGGTAGTCACTGAGATAACTTGACATTTTGTTTTGTATGCGTGTATGTGACAGGGAATTAGAGAAACACAGAGAGAATTCATCGAGTACGATAGCGTTGAAGAAGCAGGAGGCTGAGGCAGCGGTAAGTTATGTGCCTTAATCATTTACCAGTTAGGCACAGACCCTGTATGCTATAGCCAAAATTAGGAGTGCTAATGGTATAAATCTTCGCACATTCTGTGAGGGGGTAAAAGCAGCACTCTGTGCCATAGGAATATAGAAACAAGAGAGCATTCAACCCCTCGAACCTATTCCACTGTTCAGTAGAATCATGGTTGATTTGTATCATAATTCTGTCCACCTATCTTGGCTCCATATCTCAAAAAACCTTTGGCTTATAAAAAAAAAACTATAGATCTCAAATCTAAAATTATTAATTGAGCTAACACCTACTGCTTTTTGTGGGAGAGAGTTCCACACTTGTACCATATCATGCAAAAGGTGTTGTCTAACTTCTCTCCTTAATTGCCAAGCTCTAATTTTTAGGCTGTGTCCCATTGTCGCAGACTCTCTCAATAGCATTAAAAGCTTTCCTCTGTCTACCCTATCAATGCTTTTCAAAAGCATGGGAAACTCCAATCTATTTATTAACTGTCCATGTTCCAGGGAATACAAACCTAGCTAGCTTATGTAATCTCTCTCCATCTGAATCTTAATAACATTCTGATTAATCTGCTGCACTCCTTCCATGGTCACTATATTCTTTCTAAGTAGTGAGCTATATAGCCCAGGCTGGCCCATGGCTGTGTTAAGTGACTCATAGACGTTAGCAGCACAGAAGGAGGCCATTTGGCCCATCGTGTCTGTGCCAGTCAACAAAGACCTGACTACACTAATCCCATTTTCCAGCGCTTGGCCCATAGCCCTGGAGACTATGGCAACACAAGTGAATATCTAAATACTTCTTAAATGTTGCAAGAGTTTCTGACTCAACCACCCTTTCAGGCAGTGAGTTCCAGACTCCCACCACCCTCTGGATGAAAACATTTCTCCTCAATTCCCCTCTTAGCCTTCTACTTCTTACTTTAAATCTATGCCCCCCTGGTTATTGACCCCTCCACTAATGGAAAAAGTGTCTTCTTATCCACTCTATTTATGTCCCTCATAATCTTATACACCTTTATCAGGTACCCTCTCAACCTTCAATGCTCCAAGGAAAACAACCCCAGCCTATCCAATCTTTCCACATAGCCCAGACTCTCCAACCCAGGCAGCATCCTGGTAAATCTCCTCGACACTCACCCCAGTGCAATCGCATCCTTCCTATAATTTGGTGACCAGGACTGCACACAATACTCCAGTTGTGACCTAACCAGCATTTTATACAGTTCTAGCATAACATCCCTGCTCTTGTATTCTATGTCTCGGCTAATAAAGGCAAGTATCCCACATGCTACCTTAACCTTATCTACCTGCCCTGCTACCTTCAGGGATCTGTGGATATGCACACCGAGGTCCCTCTGATCTTCAGTACTTTCTAGGGTCCTCTCATTCATAGTGTAATCCCTTGCCTTGTTAGCCTTCCCCTGTCTCTCACTTTTCCGAGTTGAATCCCATTTGCCACTACTCTGCCCACCTGACCAGTCCACTGATATCCTCCTGCAGTTTACGGCTATTCTCCTCAATATTTACCATCCGACCAATTTTCTTGTCATCCGCGAACTTCTTGATCATACCCCCACATTTAAGTCCAAAGCGTTTATGTACACCACAAACAGCAAGGGCCCCAGCACCGAGCCCTGTGGAACCCCACTGGAAACAGACTTCCAATCACCGAAACTTCCCTCTACCATCACCCTCTGCTTCCTGCCTCTCAGTCAGTTTTGGATCCAACGTGCCACTTTGCCTTGGATCCCCTGGCCTCTTACATTCTTGACCAGTCTGCCATGTGGGACCTTATCTAAAGCCTTGCTAAAATCCATGTGGGCCACATCAAATGCATTACCCTCGTCAACACTCCTGGCACAGGTATAGACATAAGGGTGGAGAACTGCGTGATATTAGAGGAAATTAACATAGAGGGAGAGGAGGTACTAGCGGGTTTAGCGGCCTTAAAAGTGGATAAATCCGCAGACCCGGATGAGATGTATCTCAGGCTGTTCAGAGAGGTAAGGAAAGAGATATCAGGGGCCCTGGCAGTAATTTTCAAATCCTCTCTGGCCACAGGTGAGGTGCCAGAGCACTGGAAGACTAACATTGTCCCACTATTAAAAAATGGTTACCTCCTCAAAAAATTCAATCAAGTTTGTCAAACAGGACCTTCCCTTGACAATTCCATGCTGACTATCCCTGATTAACCCGTGTCTCTCCAAGTGTAGATATATTCTGCCCCTCAGAATTCCTTGTAACTTCCCCACCACCGAAGTTAGACTGACTGGCCTGTAATTTCCTGGTCTATCCCTTCCTTTTTTAATAATGGGACAATGTTAGCAGTCCTCTGGCATCTCACCTGTGGCCAGGGCGGATTTGAAAATTATTGCCAGGGCCCCGATATCTCTTCCCTTGCATCCCTCAACAGCCTGGGAAATATCTCTTCTGAGCCTGCAGATTTATCCACTTTTAAAGCCCTTAAACCCGCTAGTACCTCTTCTCCCTCTATGTTAATTTCCTCTAATATTTCACAGTCCTCCACCCTGATGTCTATACCTGTATCATCCTTTTCCATTATGAAGACTGATGCAGAGTATTCATTGAGGACTGTACCCACGTCTTCCGGGTCCACACGCAGGTTACCTCTATGGTCCCTAATTGGCCCTACTCTTTCCCTAGTTATTCTCTTGATCTTTATGTATTTAATACACCTCTCTGGGTTTTTCTTTATTCTATCCACCAATGCTTTCTCATGCACTCTCTTAGCTTTCCTAATTTCCTTTCTAAGGTTCCTCCCTGCACTTTTTATACTCCTCTAGGGACTCTGCCATATTGAGCCCTTGGTATCTGCCCATAGCTTCTCTTTTTTTCTTAATCCTAACCTTTGTGTCCCTTGACATCCAGGGTTCTCTGGAGTTGGTTCCCCGCCGCCGCCCCTCCCCCTGCCTTGTCTTTATGGGAACATATTTGCCCTGTTCTCTTGCTATTTCTTCCTTGAATGCCTCCCATTGCTGAGACACAGTTTTATCTGCAATTAGCTGCTCCCAGTCCACTTGGGCCAAATTGTATCTCATCTTAGTAAAATTAGCCTTTCCACAGTTTAGAACTTCTATTCCTGGCCCAACCTTATCCTTTTCCATAACTATCCTAAGTCTAACTGAGTTATGGTCAGTATCTCCAAAATGTTCCCCTACTGATACACCTTCCACCTGCCCAGGCTCATTTCCAAATATTGGGTCCCGAACTGCCCCTTCCCTTTTTGGGCTTTCTACATACTGGCTAAAAAAGTTCTCCTGGATGCAACTTAAGAATTTTGCCCCCTCCCTACCTTGCACACTAAAACTATTCCAGCTGATATTTGGGTAGTTAAAATCCCCTACTATTACTGCATTTTTACTGTTACACTTCTCTCAAAGTTGATTACATATTTGATCCCCTATCTCTCCCTGACTGTTTGGAGGCCTATAGTACACACCCAACAGCACGTTTGCCCCTTTTGTGTTTTTTAATTCTACCCACATGGCCTCATTTGATGATTCTTCCAAGATATCATCCCTATTCACTGCTATAATTGATTTCTTGATCAATATTATGACCCCTTCTCTATCTTGTGTGAATACCCTATAATCAGGAATATTGAGCTGCCAATCCTGCCCTTCTGACCTGAGTTGGGGAGGCTGTGATACTGGCCAGGTATCCAGCTCACACATTAAAAATGGTCATTTAAGCCAGAACTAGAGTGTGAAGACTATCTGGGAACTGCGCCTCAGCAAGGAATTGAGAGGAAAGAGAGACTTATGCCAATCCCAATAGGAAAGATCATTTCTTTGTTATGTTGCTGGAATAAAATAACTTGTATGTGGATGAGTGATGTGCAGAGAAGCTCCCAGCTTAGCATTGACACAAGCTAGTTTAAAGGTAAAGCACATCTGTATCTTCCTCCTGCTGTGGAGACCCAAGTTCTGCAGTTGGAAATTGTAAAGTTCCTTGGACAATCAGCCAGGTCAAGGCATAAACCGTGGAATGTTCTTAGAAATTAATCCATATTTTAAACACTATAAGCAAGGGAAAGGGAAGGATCCACCCCCAACCTGTCAGCATTTTACTGTAGTACCAAATTTTTACCACTATGTGGCAACATAAAGCTTTGCACCATCCCGCAATGCTGTCTAGCAGGATCTGAAGCTGGAAAGGGCAGGTTAATGATTTGGGCTGAGACACTTCATCTGAAGACCAGCAAGAGCTCTTAACACAGGTGGGCACATTTCCAGTGTTTTTTTAATTTCTGTATTGTCTGCAATTTCTTCTGACTCTCCTCTGACCCCAGCCACACTCTCCCTCAAGAGCATATTCATTCACCACAGCCCCACTCTGAGATTCTTCTTTTAATTTCTTTCTGCTGTTTTAATAACCTTCCCAATACCTCATGTGTTCAGCCAAAGTCTCAACTACCCTTCCCAATGCCTGTCTAGATGTTACATTTCTCTGTGTTGACCTGTTAAATGCCTTGGGATGCACCTTAAATTAAAAGCACAGCATAAGTATAAGTTATTAGGATATGCAAATGTGGGAAATTGTGAGCCTGTAGTGCAGTGTTTCAAAACACTGACTCGCTATCCAAGACCTAGATGGTTTCTAAAGTGTTTCTCTGAAGATTTCAAGCACAATCAATAATTGAGTCTGTTGCTTTTAGAAAGTAAAGTCAGTTTTTACTGCTGGGTCTCTTACTATAAGCAGGAAAGCTTGTTCTTAAGGTTATGTTTTTGGTTTGAATTTTCTTTAGCAGCACACAACTTGCATTTGTATAGTGACGTTAACATAGTAAAACACCTTAAAATGCTTCACAGGAGTGTGTTATCAACTGAAATTTGACACCGAACAACATTAAGGAAATATTAGGACCAAAGAACAAAAGTTTGGTCCAAACGGTAGGTTTTAAGGGACATCCTAAATTGGAAGGAGAGATGGAGAGGTTTAGGGAGGGAATTCCAGAACGTAGCGCCTCAGCAGCTGAAGGCATGGCTGCCAAAGGTGGGGCAATTAAAATCAGGGAGCTTCCTATTTGGAGTTAGTCAGCCAATCTGTTGTTTTTGTATCATGTGCCAATCTGGATGGTAGAAGTCGAACCAGATGGAATGTAGTCTTTTTTTCACCCTGCAATTCCTATGTTTCATTAAAAACAACAGCTTGCATTTTTTTAGCACCTTTATGTAGAAAAACAAAATGTCTAAATAAAGTAAGTAGAATTTGTTCACAAATGTTCCTATTACTGTATCTAGTAAAGATGTTGATCTAATGCATGTACTCTCTCTGCTGTTTATGGTAGGTAATTTGTGTACTGAGGCTCTGTAACAGCTTTTGTTTTGTTTTAGGTTCGGTTGATGCAGGAATCTGTGAGGAGGATTATAGAAGTAGAGGAGTCTAAGCTAGGTGAGAATTTGCGTTGCGCGTTTGAGTTTAATGTCATTATTTTTATTGTGTTTTCTTTCTCACCCATTAATGCTGCATTAGCCCAGCCCCACACATGATGAATTGCTGTAACATGACCTGAGTTATAAAATCCAGAGTAACTGAGGTTGAAATTCATCCCCACAATGAATGCAAGGATTAAAGATGAATTCATTTTTTTTTTAGTCTCAAACTGAGAAAGTGATGTATGCCACAGCAGAAAGTAATTTATGAAAAATGGTGGGGGGGGTGGGGGGGGGGTATTTCTGTGGCTGTGTCCTGTGGAGAAATCACACCTCCCAAAGTCCACATCTTTGGATTCTGTATTTCATGCCTCAAGATAATAGTCATTTTTCCAATCTCCTCTGTGTGGATGCCTCCTGCTAATTTTGATGTATTTTCAAGGAGCAGTTCTCTCATCTGATCCATATCCTTATTCTCCTAGGAGCCCCACCTTCCCTCAGCCAAATCTATCTACTCCTTGGGAACCTCGTGACCCATATCCACATAGCGCTGGAGTGCCCCTGTACTAAATGGCAGAAGGGTGATTCAAGAACTTAAAGAAAAGCAGTGCTATAATTGCCACGGATTTTATACAATTGGCATTTTGCAATAGAGACAAAACCTGAGTAATATAGACTCTCTGCTCAAGATGTACAGTACCAGACCCTATATAGACAGGAATCCACTGACCCCATGCCCTCCTCAAGACCTTTGAAAACCCCTCCAAGCCAAAGGACCCATTTTGAGAATCGGTGTTTTATAGTCTCACTGGCTTGTGCAGTAATATTAGGCGTGACTGGTGTGAGCACGGTATTGCTGGAACATGTGTAAATGTCCGCTTGTCTCTTCCAGGATTAATTATCACCAACGCCTGGTATGGGAAGTTTGTGACTGACAGCAGTGGAAGGAATGAGAGGGCTAAGGTGATTGATGTGACTGTTCCTCTTCAGTGCCTGGTGAAGGAGTCAAAACTCATTCTTACTGAAGCCTGTAAGGTGAGGCTGAATGTTTCTTTGATAAGGACCTGCCTTTCACTTCAGTTCTCCAATATTGTATTGCCTACACTGCCCTCATTCCGGCCCAGGAATGACTATCCAATCTTTTCCCTTTTTCTCCCTGTTCCCTCATCCACCTCCCATTCCCCAAAAGCATCCTGAGACTATGATGCTAGTTTATGAGAAGAGGAGCATTTTCTCAGCATCTAAATGGTCAAGTCCTCTAGAAATTTTATACATTTATGTTAGATCACCTCTCATTCTTAAACTCTAGGGAATATACGTGTTTTCTACTCAGTGTCTCCTTATAGGAGAGTAACCTCAATCCAGGAATCAGTCTAATGAACTTTTGTTGCAATCCTTCTAAAACTAGTATATCCTTCCTTGCATAAGGAGACCAAAACTGTGCACAGTTCTACAGGTGTGGTCTCACCAAAGCCCTATATACTTGTAGCAAGACGGAAGGGACAGAGAGCTCAAATCTAAGAGTAAATCAGTAGATAAGGCTAGACGCTTCAAAAATAACAGAAGGACAAAACTAAATGCACGTAGCATTTGAAATAAAACATATAAACTGACAGTGCAATTAGAAATTTATAAATAAGTACGTTATGATAGCCATTACAGTGCTACAGGATCACATATTGAAGGGTATATGACATTTGGGAAGGACAGAAAGTTAGGAAAATGTGGAGGGGTGGCTCTGTTAATTAATGATGGTATTAGCTCATTAGAGAGGGATGACCTAAGTTCAGGAAACCAGGATGTAGAAGTGGTTTGGGTTGAGATGAGAAATGATAAAGGCAAGAAGTCACTTGTGGGAGTGGTGTACAGGCCCCCTAATTGCAACCATACAGTAGGACAGTGTATAGAAGAAGAGATAATGAGAGCTTGCCAGAAAGATATTGCAATAATCATGGGAGATTTTAGTCTACATAGAGACTGGAAAAATCAGATGGGCGGAGATGAATTCATAGAATATCTTAGGGATAGTTTCTTAGAACAGCACATTCTATAGCCAACCAGACAGCAGGCTATATTAGACCTGGTATTGAGCAACAAGATAGGATTATTGATAGCCTCATAGCGATGGCACCCCTAGAAAGCAGCAATCATAATATGATTGAATTTTACATTCATTTTGAGGGAGAAACTAGTGCATCTGAGACTCATATTTTAAGCTTAAATAAGAGCATTTATGAGGGCATGAAAGTGGAGCTAGCTGAAGTGAACTGGCAAATGAGGTTAAGGGGTAGGTCAATAGAGGTTCAGTAGCAGACATTTAAAGGGATATCTCAGAATACACAGAATAGATACATTCAAAAAAGAAAAATTCCAAGGGGAAGGCCCACCATCCTTAGTTAACTAAAAAAGCTAAAGACAATATCAAACTTAAGGAAGAAGCATATAATTACACAAAGACAGGTGGCAGTTCAGAAGATTGGAAAGAACATAAAGAACAGCAAAGAATGACAAAAGGATTATTAAGGAGGGAAAATTTGGAGTATGAGAGAAAGCTAGCTAATAATATAAAGATAGATAATAAGAATTTCTATCGATATTTAAATAAAAGAGTTAACAAAGTAAGCATTGGTCCTATAGAGAGTGCGTCTGGGGAATTGATAATGGAAAGTAGGGAGATGGCAGATGGATTAAACGGGTATTTTGCTTCGGCCTTCACTAAAGAGGACACAAGTAACATCCCAGAAGTAGCTTTAAATCAGGAAATGGAAAGGATGGAGAAACTTGGGAAAATTACAGTCACCCAGGATGTGGTATTGAGCAAATTGTTGGGTCTGCAGACTGACAAATCCCCAGATTGGGAATGGACTTGACCCTAAGATCTTGAAAGAAGTGGCTAGTGAGATAGTTGATGCATTGGTTTAAATTTTCCAAAATTCCCTAGATTCGGGGAAGGCTTCATTAGATTGAAAAACAGGGAGGAAGACAGAAATCTGGAAACTACAGGCCAGTTAGCCTAACATCTGTCATAGGGAAAACGTTAGAAGCTGTTATTAAAGATGTTATAGCAGGGCACTTAGAAAAATTCAAAGCAATCAGGCAGAATCAACATAGTCTTGTGAGAGGGAAATCATGTTTAACCAATTTATTGGAGTTCTTTGAAGGAGTCACATGTGCTGTGGATAAAGAGGAACTGGTGGATGTACTGTACTTAGATTTCCAGAAGGCATTTGATAAAGTGCCACATCAAAGGTTATTGTGGAAAATAAAAGCTCATGGTATAGGGGGTATCATATTGGCATGGATAGAAGATTGGCTAGCTAACAGGAATCCGAGTTGGCATAAATGGGTCTTTGGCAGGGTGTGATGAATGGTGTGCCACAGGGATCAGTGCAAGGGCCTCAACTTTTACATAATTTATATAAATGACTTGGATGAAGGAACCAAAAAATTTGCTGACAACACAAAGCTAGGTAGGAAAGTAAATTGTGAAGAGGGCATAAGGAGGCTACAAAGGGCCATATAGGTAGGTTAAGTGAATGGGTAAATATCTGGCAAATGGAGTGTAATGTGGGCAAATTGAAATTGTCCATTTTGGCAGGAAGAATAATAAAGAAGCTTATTATCTAAAAGGTGAGAGATTGCAGAGCTCTGAGATTCAGAGGAATCTGGGTGTCCTAGTGCATAAATCACAAAAGGTTAGAATGCAGGTACGGCAAGTAATTAGGAAAGCTAATAGAATGTTATCATTTATTGAGATGGGAATTGGTTACAAAAGTAGGGAGGTTATGCTTCAGTTGTACAGGGCACTGATCAAATCACATCTGGAGTACTGTGTACAGTACAGACCTCCTTATTTAAGGAAGTATGTAAATGCATTAAAAGCAGTTCAGAGAAGGTTTACTAGACTAATACCAGAAACAGGCAGGTTGTTTTATGAGGGAAGGCTGGACAGGTTAGGCTTGTATCCTCTGGAATTTAGAAGAGTAAGAGGTGACTTGATTGAAATCTTTAAGATCTTGAGGGGTCTTGACAGGGTGGATGTAGAGAGGATTTTCCTCCTGTGGAAGAATCTAGAACTAGGGGTCACTCCTTAAAAATAAGGAGTTGCTCATTTAAGACAGGGATGAGGAGAACTTTCTTCTCTGAATGTTGAATCTTTGGAACTCTCTTCCTCAAAAGGTAGTGGAAGCAGAGTCTTTGAATATTTTTAAGGCAGAGCTAGATAAATTCTTGATTAACAAGGAGGCTAGGCAGGAATGTGGAGTTGAGATTACAATCAGATCAGGCATGACCTTACTGAATGGTGGAGCAGGCTCGAGGGACCGGGTGGCCTACTCCTACTCCTGCTCCTAATTCATATGTTTGTATATAACTCCTTTGCAATAAAGGCTAATGTACAATTTGCCTTCCTAATTGTTTGTTGTGTCCTCTGTGATTCGTGTACAGGGGAATCTGTGATCCATGAGCTGGGGAATCCAAGTTCTTCTAATTACCAACACTTAATGGTGTCTCTCCTTTTAAAAATAATCTTATTTTCCATTCTCCTACCAATGTGAATAATTTCAGACTTTCCCACATTATACTCCACCTGCTACTTTCTTTTCACTCACTTAACCTGTCTGTATCCTTTTGTAGGTTCCTTGTGTTCCCTTCATAGTTTACTTTTCCACCTAACTTTGCGTCATCAGCAAACTTCATCATTTTACACTCGATCCATTAATCCAAATCATTGACATGCATTGTAAATAGTTGAAGCCTAGGTATTGATCCTTGCGGCACACCACTAATTGCACCTTGCCATCTGGAAAACTGTCAGTTTATTTCTACTCTGTTTCTGCCAGTTAACCAATCCACAATCCAAGCTAATATGTTACCCCCAATCCCATGAGTCTAATCTTATGCAACACTTTCTTCTGGTACCTTCTGAAAATCCAAATATGCTACATCCCACTGGTTTCCCCTTACCTGCTAATTACACCCTCTAAAAAAACTCAATGGATTTGTCAAACACCATTTCTGCCTATTCATATTGTGATTTTCCAAGTGTCCTGTTGCTGCATCATTAATAATAGATTCTACCATTTTTTCCCCTATTACTGATGTCAGGCTAACTGGCATATAGTTCCCTGTTTTCTCTCTCCCTCCTTTCTTGAACAGCGGGATTATATTTGCACATCGGAAAGAACTCCTCTGCTCCTCTTTGAAATAATGCCATGGGATCTTTTACATCCACCTGTGGGAACAGATAGAGCTTTGATTTTCATCTCATCTGATAGTTGGCACTTCCAATGGTGCTGCACTTCCTCGGTACTGCTAGCCTACGTTATTGGGCTCAAATTTCTGGAGTTGGATTTGAACCAACAACCTGATGATTTGGAGATAAATGTGCAACCCACTGAGCCATAGCTGACACCATGAGTAATATAAGGGTTTGATCCCTGCGATGAACCAACACACCCCATAATGCTGCTTCATTCTCTTCTTAAACTTTTCCATCTCCCTACTCTCCTGATCTTCAAGAACCTCTTTATAATCTACCATTTTAACCAAACATTCAGTCACCTCCCCTAATTCCCTCATCTATTCATTCAGGACCCTTGAACTCAGTGTAAAATTCTTTGGGTTGTTTCACAACATTAAAGATCTAATTTCTGTTAAAGATGAAAAAGAGTTTCACTTAGTGTCTTTCATGATCTCAGGACATCCCAGAGCATCTCTCAGCCGATGAGATACAATTACTATTGTAACATAGGAAAATGCAGCATCAATTTGTGCACAGCAACCTCCCACAAATCGCAATGTTTTTGATGATGTTGGTTAGGATAAATGTTGGCCAGGAAACTGGGAGAACCCGCTGCTCTATTATATCCATTAAAGAAGTCTTAATTTAATATCTCTTCTGACAGTTATTGTGTACTCTAGCCCTGCAGTGGGGCTTGAAACCACGGCCACCTGCCTCAGAGATCAGATGATACCAACTAAGCCAAGCTGCCAACTACCAGTGAGAAAGCTTAAAATTCAAGAAAAAAAATTGTAATTAAATGACAAAGTGAAAGGATCATTCTGTCCTGTTTTACAGGATGTTGTAATTGATCTCTCCCAAGCTAGTGAGCCTACCTGAGATATGGATCCACAGATACCATGCTTGACACAAGTGGCCATTCTTCTTGTGAGCCAAAACATGATTGTCAATAGAGTACTTGGCCATGGTCGGCATCACAGCCAAGCATAAGTCTTTTCCTTGACCATGATATGATCCCAGCTGATGTTAATACTGGATAAGTCTGATCCTAGAGTGAAACCTGGCTTGACAGATCCCAACTTTTTTTTGAAACCATGAAGGAAAGCTACTGAACAAATTGACAGGAATCTGCTGATAAACTTTTAACACAAAGAATAAAACATTTATTAAAGAAGAAAAATTAACTATATTGCACCAGACAATAAAAAGCATTAGAAAGATCTCAGTGCAAACACAAGAATATGATTCAAACATTCACTATTCATTTACCCCAGCTATATGTTTACAGATACATACAAATTCGTAAAGATAAAACAATTTACCGTATCTATCTTATACTGTAATATTCAGGGTACGTATGTGGTACATGTGAATTAACAGGTGAACTGTGGTCAGACACACCACACTCCAAAGTAAATGACAGATGCAACCAAAGCAGATTCCATGGATTTCTCGACAACCCACCCAGGTGCTCATCACATTGCGAACCAACTAGTCTCACTGAAACTCTGTCTTTCTCATGAGGATTTCCAATCTCCAAGTTTGAAGAACTCCCCCTGGAAATGCTGTCGCAATAAAAACAAAAAATGCTGGAAAAACTTAGCAGATCTGTCCGCATCTGTGGAGAGAGAAACAAGAGTTAACATTCTGTAGTGTGAAGAAGAGTCAGAGGGACTCGAAACATTAACTGTATTTTTCTCTCTCCGCTGATGCTGCCAGACCTGAGTTTTTCCAGCATTTTCTGTTTTTATTTCAGGTTTTCAGTATCTGCAGTATTTTGCTTTTATCTTAATGCTGTCCTAATGTTTTGCTCCAACTTGGATGGCTTCAACAAGGATCCACCTTCAAAGATTCCTTTCCCCTTGATTTCCGAGTACACCCTCACTTCTACTTCCAAGCACACTTTCAGATCTTCGACCATGCCAAGCAGAGCACCACTGCTCCAAAAAGGGTACCTTCGGCCCGATCGCCCACAGTACAGAGTCACCAATCTTTCGCTGCCCTCTTGGATCTTCTGGGTTCCTCTTAAGCCAGCTTTGCTCCAAGCCTGCTCCCCACAGCTCTCTCTTTAACTCAGAGCCTATTTTTCTGCTCCTTTCCCTCTGATCTCTATTCTTGTCCCTTATCTGGGACTTTCTCCTGGGACCTCTTTCTGTCTCACTCGTTGGTTTGCGACCTTCTCCCCGTCCCCTCCCCATGTCCTGCTCCCTGAGACACCTTCCTCCTATTGGCATTCTGCTTTTCGTGCCGTTTCATTTTGTTGTTGTTTTCTTCTGAACCAGAGCAGTTAGTTCCAGGCGTAAAGAACGTAAAAACCGCTAACTGAGCATGTGCGGCCCTCTCCTGCTGGCACACACGCAGAAGTCCCGAGGCCTGTCAGGACCTGTAGTTCCAGAACTGCAGCTGCCAATTTTGATAAGTACTTTGCATTTCATCACAACCAGCATTCGCGACTGTGCCCTCTGCAACTCCCTCCATAATATTCAGGAGCAGGAACTTGGAAGATTTATTCTCATTCTTCTTATTTTACTGGCGTGTTCCTGTTGCTCCTCCCCAACTACTGCCCTGACTATGATTCAGCGCAGACTCGGGTGAATCTTGGCCTGTACAACTCCATGCTGCACTAACAACCTCCCAGCAGTGAGGGGGTGGTGGGGGGGTTGCAATTTGAAATTCCTCTGGGCCTGGTGTAGCATACACACCCAGATTCTTCCTGTAGAGTCCAGCCATGTGTGTTCTGTTTGTATAATTCCTCACTCACTATGTTTACCACAGACCGGTGTACCAGGATTCTATGACCCATGTGTCGGAGAGGACAAGAGTCTGAAGGTGATCTATCTGTTCCGAGGGGTTCTACACCAGGTCATGACAGCAGACAACGAGTCCCTTAGGATACCAAAGCAATGTAAGTTATGTTCATAGTGATCCCCATGCCACCTGTTACCATCAGTTTGTTAGTAAAGGAGACCTTAGCTGGATGTTGCAAGATAAATAACTGTGTTAACAATGCACACCATTATTAATGCACAAGTCAGTCAGCAAGTGCAGAGAATTAAGAAATATGCCTTGAGTTATGAATCTCCAGAATTTGCTGGCTGATATACGCCACTTTGAATGTCATGGGGAAGCTGTTGGAGATGGTCAGTGCTTGGCACTTATGAGGCGAGTATTACTTGCCACTTATAGCCCCAAGCCTGAATGCTGCTCAGGTTATGCAAATGTGGGCCTGGACTACTTCATTATCTGAAGAATTGTGAGTCGAATTGAACACCATAGATCAGTGAGTCTTGGAAAGGTTCTGCATTAATGACTGAGATATGGAATTACAGTACAGGAGAGAAAAAGAGAGCAATGGTGGTGGGGAATTCTATAGTTAGGGGAACAGGCAGGCACTTCTGTGGTCACAGATGTGATTCTAGGATGATATGTTGCCTCCCTGGTGCAAGGTTCATGGATATCACCGAGTGGATGCAAAACATTCTAGAGGGGAAGGGTGCACAGCCAGTGGTCATGGTTCACATTGGTATCAGCGACATAGGTTGAAAAAGGGATGAGGTCCTGTAAGCTGAGTTCACAGAGTTAAGAAAGAGATTAGCAAGCAGGACCTCAAAGGTAGTAATCTCCAGAATACTTCCAAGGCCACATGTTAGTGAATATGGAAATAGGAGAATGCACGAGATGAATGCATGGTTGGAGAGGTGGTGCAGGAGGGAGGGGGCTTCAGATTTCTGGGGAAGGTGGGATCAGTACAAGCTGGATGGTCTATACCTGTGTAGGACCAGGACAAATGCCCTTTCAGGGAGATTTGCTAGTGTTGTTAGGGAGGGTTTAAAATAGATTCGCAGGGCGATGGGAACGAGGGCAGATTCAGATAGGACAAATTCAGAGCAGGGAGCAGGAGATAGAAAATTAGCAAGTGACTCTGAAAGACAGAAGAAGCAAAGATTAAAAGGTTTACAGCACAGGAATTTGGCAATGTTAAAAGGTATTTATTTATATACAAGGAGTATAGCAAACAAAGCCAATGAGCTGGGGGCACAGATAGACAAGTGGCAGCATGATATCATCGCTATAACAGAAGCTTGGCTTAAAGAGGGACAAAAATGGCAGTTAAACATCCGTGGATATAGAGTTTTTAGGTCTAAAAAGGTGGGGTGTAGTATTATTAGTTAAAGAATCAATTACAACTGTGAGGAGGATTGACATACTAAATTAATCATCAAATGAGGCTATATGGGTTGAGCTCAGAAATAGAAACAGTACCAAGAGTGTACTATAGACCCCCAAATAGTGAGAAGGAGATAGAAGAGCAAATATGTAGGCAAATTTCTGAGTGCAAAAACAATAGAGTAATAATACTTGGGGTCTTCAACTACCCTAGTATCAACTGGGATGCGAACAGTGTAATAGGCACAGAGGGCACAAACTGCATTCAAGAGAACTTTTTTAGCCTGCACGTAACAAGCCCAACTAGAGTAGGCGCAATTCTAGATTTAGTCTTAGGAAATGAAGCTGAGCAAGTGGGTGAAGTAGCAGTGGGTGACCATTTTGGTGATGTTGACCATAATACAGTTAGATTCAGCATAATTGTGGAAAGAGATAAAGATGGAACAGGGGTAAAAGTTCTAAATTATGGATTGACAAATGTTACGAAACCCAAGAGGTGACCTGGCACAAGTGGACAGGGTACAGGTACTTGAAGGGAAATCAGCGGGAGGCATTCAAAACAGGCAAAGTGTAGACATGTCCCCACAAAGAAAAAGGGCGATACTGCCAAATCTAGAGACCCCTGGTTATTCAGAAGCATACAAGGTAAGATAAAACTGGAAAAGAAAGTTTATGACAAAAAAACTTTAATACTGTAAAAAGCCTAAAGGAGTACAGAAAGGAGTGAAGTAAAAAATATAATTAGGAAAGCAAAGAGAATATGAAAAAATATTGACAGATAAGATCAAAGAAAACCTAAAGATGTTTTACCAGTTCATTAAGAACAAGAAAATAACTAAGGAAAGGGTAGGCCCTATCAGAGATGTACCTGGTAACTTGTGCACTGATGCTGAAGGTGTGGGCAGGGTTCTCAATAAGTTCTTTGTCTCTGTCTTCACTAAGAAGAGGGATGATGCAGATGTTCTAGTTAAAGAGGAGTGTGACATATTGGATACAATAAGCACAGTGAGAGAGGATGCACTGGAGGGACTGATGTCCTTGAAGGTGGATAAATCACCGTGGCCGGATGGATTGTTTCCCATGCTATTAACAAAGCCAGGGCGGAAATAGCGGATGCTCTGAGGATCATTTTCCAATCCTCACTAGGTCCAGGCGAAGTACCGGAGGATTGGACATCTGTGAACACTGAACCATTATTTAAGGGTGCAAGGGATAGGCCAAATAATTAAAGATCGGTCAGTCTGACTTCGGTGGTGGGCAAGTTATTGGAATCGATTCCGAGAGACAGGGTGAACTGTCACTTAGAAAGGAACGGATCAATCAACGTGGTTTTGTTAGGGGAAGGCAGTGTCTTACTGACTTAATCAAAATTTTTGAGGAACTAACAAGGAGGATTGATGAGGGTATTGCAGTGGATTTTATCTACATGGATTTCAGTAACTTGACAAGGCTGCACATAGCAGACTGGTCAGAAAAGTAAAAGCCCATGGGATACAGGGGAATGTGGCAAGTTGGATCCAGAATTGGCTCAGCGACAGGAAACAAAAGGTAATGGTTGATGGATGTTTTTGCAAATAGAAATCAGTTTCCAGTGGTGTTCCATAGGGCTCAGTGTTGGGTTTCTTGCTGTTTGTTGTGTATATTAATGATTTGGACTCTAATGTGGCTGGCATGATTGGAGAATTTGCAAATGATGTAAAAATTAGCCGTGTAGTTGATAGTGAAAAGGATAGCTGTTGTCTCCAGAATATCAATGGTTTGGTTGAGTGGGCAGAAAAGTCACAGATGGATTGCAATCCAGTGAAGTGTGAGGTAATGCAGTTGGGGAGGGTAAACAAAGCTAGGGAATACATGATAAATGGGAGGATATTGGGAGGGGTAGAGGAAGTGAGAGACCTTGGAGTGTATGTCCACACGTCCCTGAAGGTAGCAGGACAGGGGATAAAGTGGTTTAAAAAAAAAGATCTGGAATGCTTTCCTTTATTGGACAATGTATAGAATATAAAAACAGGGATGTAATAATGGAATTATATAAAATGCTGGTTAGGCCACAACTGGAATTTTGTGTGAGTTCTGGTCACCACTTTACAGGAAGGACATAATTGCTCTGGAGAGAGTACAGAGTTTCACAAGAATGTTGCCAGAGCTTGAAAATTGCATCTATGAGGAAAGATCGTATAGGCTGGGACTGTTTTCCTTGGAACTGAGGAGGCTGAGGGGTGACTTGATTGAGGTGTACAAAATTATGAGGGGCCTAGATAGAGTACACAGGGATGTCCTGTTTCCCCTAGAAAATAGGTCAATTACCAGGGGGCACAGATTTAAGGTGATTGGTGGAAGGATTGGAGGGGACACGAGGAAAAACTTCTTCACCTAGAGGGTGGTGAGTGTTTGGAATTTGCGGACTGGTTTGGAGATGGGTGCAGAAACACTCAACTCATTTAAAAGGCACCTGGATTGACACCTAAAGTGCTGTAACCTGCAAGGCTACAGACCGGGGGCTGGAAGGTGGGATTAGAATGGGCAGCTAATTTTTTTATTTTTTATTTTTCAGCCAGCGCAGACACGATGGGCTGAATGGCCTCTTTCTGTGCCATAACTTTTCTGTGGTTCAATGTATGACAGTGGGGTCTGCTGCTGGAGAACTGGATTCTAGCTTAAGACAGAAAATGGAAGCTGGCCACGTCATTGAGCACTTTTCAGCATCTCCACTTCCACATAGAGAATAAATCTGTTGTGATCAACACTTGTGGCCCATTCAGTCATTTTTAAGTTACTGCTGCAGACTAGGATTTTGTTTACTTTTGGTATTTTACACTTTATAAAGGTGATAGAAATGTTGGATACATCTGCAACTTGAGCTAATCTGAACACTTATCCCACTGCCCTTTCATTCTAACTTTGTGTCTAATAAAGACTAGTTTTGCCTCATCAGCTTTTTTGTTTTGAAGTTGCTGCTGGCTTTAGCTATTTTTATAAATTGATGTGTGATCTGCTACTGCGGAATAACCGTTCCCTCTGATTCCCTCCACAGCGCACAGGATTGACACAGATGGTTGAGGAGGAGTGATGTGCAGACAGCGATGGAGAAGTTGGACATGAACAGAGACCAGCTGCTAAAAATCTTCTCTATGTCCCATAAATTAAAGAGAAAGTGCACATATATAATTATTTTTATGTATGTAGAGTTCTTTTGGTTCTTTTCCATGTATAAAAGATTTAAAAACTGCTTTTACAGATCACTAAATAGCAACATTCGGTTGTGGCTTTCTCCATGTCATACTTGTCACGGGAATCTGTAACAATTTGAAGTATGGAATTCAGACCTTTTGTCAGCAATTCCTGTGCCCTGGAAGAAGGTTCTGTTTTATTAAGTCAATTTGATGTATAATAAAAAATAAAACCAGACACTATTGCCATAAAAACCTAGCGCTTGTACAGATATCCCCTCCTGCTTTGTCCCTATCCCTGCACCCCTAACACTACTTCTGCAAACTCTACAGGCTCTTCATTCCACCTATACCCTTTGGTGCTCCAGCTCAGACCTCAGGTACCGACCCCACATGCTGCACCTTCACCCGCTGGTGCCCTAAACTCTAGAATTCCCTTTGTAAAATTTTTTGTTTCACTACCTCTCTCCCGCCTCAGAAATGTGCAATCAAGGCATCTCTCCCAACTCCTCTTACTGCTTTCTCCATTTATGTGACATGCTTTGGAAAAGCTTTTTTATTAATGGGCCAGTATGAACACAGAGGGTGCAATATGTAAAATGGATGGCAGCGAGTCGCAGCCTATTTTTCATCTTTTTAATTCAGTAATTAAGAGAGATGTGAAACAGATTGCTGTCTCTCTATCACCCATTTACACCATTGCAGAAACTCCAAGATCTACCCCAAATCACTTTAATGAGATTACTTTTTGTTGGGTCCTGAAGTTAGAAATACTCTGCATTGAATCTACACTATGGTGATCCGAGTGCTGAACTTGTTGTCAGTGGAGAAATGAAGAATGAATTAGCAGACATGATCCACAGGTCTTCAGAGTATTAGCATGCTTGGATGATGTGGTAGCAAGCAGGACTGAAGCTGGACTTTGAGTACACAAGTGGAGCACTCATCAGTCTCAAGTGAAACTTACTTTAGAAACATTTGTAACCGAATCTGAGCAAAAGCATGTGCTTTACTGACTAAATGCATCAAGTAAGGAGTGTTTAAATCTCTAGCCGTGAATGGAATTGGAAGTTACAGGGTGAATACATATCAAATACTCCCTGGAGCACACTGCTGTCTGAAGTTACATCTAAAGAAATTTGTTGAGCAGCAGTAGGAGGAAGGGAAAGAAAGAAATAGTTACATTTATATGGGGATTTTTTTTCTTGAAACATCTATTTAATACAATTAACTATTTTTGCATTGCAATCGCTTACTTAGGGAAATCTGATAGCCATTTTAAAAGAATGAGGTGAATGAACCATTATTTTTTTTTTGGCATTACTTAGGAACATAGGAACAGGAGCAGGTCATTTGGCCCTTCCAGCCTGCTGATCTGGTTGTGGTCTTAGCTCCACTTTCCTGTCTGCCCCCCATAACCCTTGACTCCCTTGGCTAACAAAAATCTAATATGTTGGATAAGTGCTGCCCAAGGTACTGGGAAGGCTCCATCCTGTTCTTTGAATAGTGCATTAGGATCCTTAATGTTCTCTAAGCAGGAAAATCTTTGATTTAACATTCTTAACTCAGCGGACAGCAGTCCCATCTTTGAATCAAATCCCGCTCCAGAAACCCACACAAAATCCAGGCCGATGTAGTAATGAGTGTCAAGTTGTTAAAACTGCTCTCTCAGGTGAATGCAAAAGATTCCATGGCACTATTCATAGAAGAGCAAGGGAGTCCACTCCAATGTCTTGGTCAATATTTATCCCTCACTCAGCATCATTAAATTGATAAACTGGTCATTATCACTTTGCTGTTTGTGAGGCCTTGCCATGCACATTGGTGGTCATATTTCCCCACACTTAAAAAGTTCTTAAATTGGCTGTAAAGTGCTTTGTGACATCCTGAGGATGTGAAAGTCTTTCTATCCCAAATGAAGGACTGAAACTCTGGCAGTGTTGCATTGGAGTCTCTGCCTGGATCATTCCCTCAAGTACCAATGACTGGCTCAAACCCACAACTTGCTAACACAGGTGTGGCTTTACTCTGCATTGAATCCATGCTGTAGCAAACCTGGGATTTATTCATGCAGAATCCTTCACTGTATACTTTTCCTAGTAATCTACCTTTTTAACAATCGCAAGTTGAGAGATAAATTCTGTGCTTGCATCTAGGATTGTAATTTAATGTGTCAGTTTCAGGAGATCTACATAGACCGATTCAATTCAAAGACAAGTGGCATGTTAATCAGTATGATTAGAGTGCAACATTGGAAGGAATATCAGACCTTCACTCAGCTCAGACACCAAGCACTACAGGATTTGGTTCAATATCACATTAACAACCACTATTTGACCACAGGCATTGACAAAGATCAGTGCCTGTAGGACTTGTCAATGATTTCATCACACATGCTGGCAATGAGAAAGACTAGTGTTATGACACGGCAGATGATGTGTGCTGGGTGGATCAAATCCATGAGGGAAACTTGACCACCTGGTCACAACAATTTTGCAATTTGTATTTTATTTCGAGATTCATGCCCTGAATTCAGTAGTAATTAGTCCACTATGACTCAAGATTTTTTTTAAACTAAATTAAATATTAATAAAAAAAGTTTTCAAGCACATACATAGGTCTATAAGTTACTACTATGATAACTCCTAAAACACCTATTTATTCTGGCTTCCAATTACACCCCTGTTAAGGCAACAGTAAAAATACAAAAAGATATTAAACACATCCAGGCAAATCAACACCATTACCTGGAAAAACTCAGCAGGTCTGGCAGCATCGGCGGAGAAGAAAAGCGTTGACGTTTCAAGTCCTCATGACCCTTCAACATGACTCTTCAGTTACACTGGTGGCAAAAACACTCAAGCAAAAACAACAAATGCCATTTATATTATACTTTTAAAGCAGTAAAATATCCCAAGGCTCTTCACATGAGGGTTAATCAGAGGAGAATTTGACACCTATCCAGAGAAGGAAACATTGAGATGGGTGTCCAAAAACTTGTTGAAAGAGTTAGGTTTGAAGCAACATCTCAGGGGAGGAAAGAGAGTCAGAGAAGTTTAGGGAGAGAATTTCAGATCTTAAGACCTAGATAGCTGAAGGCTTGACTGCCAATTGTGGAGTGAAGGAAGTGGGGACTGTATACAGGTTAGATTTGGAGTTTCATGGAGAGCTTGGAGATTTTAAAAATTCTTCCATGGTATGTGAACATCACTGGCAAGGCCAGCATTTATTGCCTTTGAAAAGGCATTGAAGCTTAGGAGATCATTGGACTTGATGACGTGAAAGGGATCTTGAACCACCAAGTTTGGAGTCAAGTGATTCCAGGGAGCCATGAAGAGCAGAACAGAGGTCAACAACTTGTAGTTATATAGCACCATGGACATGGTAAAGCATCTCAAGGTGCTTCACAGGAATGTTACCTGAAAATATTGGACATCGAGTACATAAAGAGATATCAGGACAGATAACCAGGAGCTTGATCAAGGGGGTAGGTTTTAAGGAGGTGAGGGATATGGAGAGATTTAGGGAAAGAATTCCAGAGCTTAAGGCAAGGCAACTGAAGACACGGCTACCAGTGGTGGAGTGAAGGAAGTGGGCAATCGAATAAGCTCATTGCATTGGACAGTAATCAAAAAATGTAAAACAAAAGAAAGAAGAGTGAAGGTTCTGACCTCAGGTGCTTGTGCTTCATTAGACAGCTTCATGCTTTTAACAGAATGTTGATGACCTTTTTTTAAACAACTGTATTGTTTTCATAGCACACAACTTAATATCCAACTGGAAAAATTAGGAGGAAATAATTAAAATTTGAAGTAATTTTCCTTCAGTATTTGTACATTAGGACATAAGCTTCCAATAGTCCTAAGGATCAAAATATTGCCCAATGTTGTAGTGAGCCATACACCGCAGCAGATCTGTTGTAGGATGGCTGAGTTGTACTATTAGTAATAGAGTTGATCTGCAGACAATTCTTAAGTGGAAACATTAATTTTATTTACAATATACTCAGCAGCAACTGCGCCTGTACTTTCAACTCCAATTCAATCTCTGCACTGTCTACTGAGGTAGCCCGTGCTACTCTCCTATTGGTTACTACAGATCATGTGATATTTCCTAACAGGCATTAGTCTTAAAGGTACTTTACGCACTAAATAAAACCATAATTACTACATTTCCCCCCCCGGTCCCCCCCCCAACTTTAACTCGGTCATACATATAGTTACAAGTACACATTTTTCAAGACAACATAATATTTACACTGGATAAGGAATTTACAAGTCCAGGTGGTTTCTTGGTCTGTGTGGAATGTCGCAGCTCCACAACTTCAGATTCTTTGTCAGGAACCTCCTTTTCCAGAGTTGCCTGAAAATCAGGTGCTTCGGCGGGCACTTGCAGTTCTGCATTCTCAACTCTTACAGGAACATCAGACATGTCAGTCCTGGGTTGAGTATCCTCAACAGGAAATGCTGACCTGGTCATGATCACTAATGGAACCAAATCTTGGTGATTTATCTCTCTCTTCCTTATTTGGTCCACCTGCTTACGGATGATCTGGACTTGCACCTCCACGTGGTAAGATAGAGGTCCAGTCACCACACTTATTTCACCCAGTAACAACTTTGGTCCTTCCCCAAAGTTTTTCACATATACCGGCTCTCCCATGATAAATTTTCTCTTGTGACTATGCCAGTCGTGTCTAGTTTTCTGGCTTCCCTGACTCCATTCCACTTTCCCCTCTAAATTTGGCATTATTGAGCTCAATTTCATCCTGAGTTGGTGTTTCAACAATAACTCCGTAGGTGTGGCACCTGTTGTTGTATGAGGGGTAGTCCTGTAATGAAAAAGAAAGCATGCTAGCTTGGTTGCCAAGGAACCACCAGATAACTTTGTCATGCCTGCCTTGAATGTTTGAACTCCTTTTTCCACCAGTCCGTTTGAGGAAAGGTGGTATGGTGCAGTTTTTACATGAGTGATATAATTGAGGGTGATAAATTGTTGAAACTCAGCACTCATAAATACCGTGCCATTATTGGAAACAATTAAGGTCAGAGCACGTTGAGTTATAGGAGAACTAGCAGAATGGATAACAAGCTGGCTATAAACCAGGAAATGGGGGACAGGGATTGAAGGTAATTACAAAGATTGGTAAATGGCAGAACTGGTATTGCAGAGCGATTGGTTCTGGTACCACTGGTATTCAGCATTTACATAAATAATTCAGACTCGGGAATCGGAAATGCATTTTCAAAATTTATGGATGACATTAATTTGGAGGGCATATTTCACGCTGAGGAAGACGGTGTGAGATGGTCCATTTCAGTCAGAGGAATAAGGAGGTGTTATGAACAATGTATAATTTTAAGTTGATTTTTTATATTTATTTGTGTGATAAGAAAGGTAAAAATGGTTTCAGTTTCATTAAGGTTTTGTTTATGAACCTTGATGCCTGGGAGTCTGGATAGACTGGTAACTAAAAGGTTACAGTTCTTTTGAGTTTGTTTGAGTATATACAATTTTTATGAGGTTTACAGCCCCTGAAGTAAAAAAAAAAAGATGGGTTAAAAGGGTTTGAAAGGTCAGTGATTCTGGAAAAAGAAAACACAAAGTAGAAAAGTTTTACTGCTGCCTAGCAACAGTGATCTAAGGACACAGGCACAGAAAAAGACAGGGGTTAAGGGAGTAGGGTGTTCAGTGTGTATCAGAGAAAGAAGACAGGGATTTTAAGCTCTCTGATAAGAAAAAAGCCACCACAAAGCTATTGGGACAGTAGTTGACTGAATACTCCATGATAGGACTCAGTAAAGTGATCAATTTAGCAAAGGTGCTCATTTGTTTGCTATACAGTTGAATAGACAGTGAGTTTAGATTCCAGTTTTTGGGTGTCTTGGGGAGAGATGCGAGTTGGGTGACTCTACACTGGTTTATGTGTCTGTAAAAACATTGCTGGGGTAAAGGAATAGTGTGAATAAATAGCGTCTTCTTGTGTTTGTATTATGATCTTTCCAACATTCCTGTCTGGTGTAATATAATTCATTTTTCTTGTTTTGGATGAATATTTTATTCTTTGTGTTAAAAGTTCATCTGCAGACTCCTGTGAATTTATTCAGTATCTTTCCTCCATGGTTTCTAAAAAAATGTTAGGATCCATCAAGCCAGGTTTCACTCTGGGATCAGACTTGTCGAGTATTAACATCAGCTGGGATTATCACACAGGCCACCTAATTCATGGGAGATAAATATAGTAGAGGTGCAGAGGGATTTATGCAGATACACAAATCATTATAGGAAGGAACACAGGGTAACAAAACATGCAATGTGGAAGGAAAGCACTGGCATTAATTTCTAGAGCGATAGAACTCAAAGGCAAAGATTAGGTTAAACTTATTTAGGATCTTTCTTGGGTTACATTTGAGAACTGTGCACAGTTTAGGTTTGCATACTACAAAAGGAAAGGAAGCATTGGAGAAAGTTCAAAACAGATTTGTAAAAGTGATCCCAGATCTCACAGGGTGTAACAATAATAATCGGGAAATACAGAACAAGCTGGGGATATTTACTCCAGAAGCGAGAAGGTTTAGGGGTAACCTGATAGAGGTCTTTAAAATGATATATTTGTTCTGTTGAGTAGATATAGAAATGTTTGCATTTGTGGGGCAATTAAGTGCTGGAGGCCATCAATGTAAGATAATCACTAATAAATCCAACAGGAAACTCAGGAGAATTTTTTTTATTCAGAGAATGGTGAGAATGTGGAACTCACTATCACAGGGAACAGCAGCAAAGATGGATTTAAGGCGAATCTAGAAAACACATGAGGGAGAAAGGGGAAGGATTTTTCTGATAGGGTGAGATGAATGGCCTCCTTCTGTGCTGTAATTTTTCTATATTTGAATTTGGGCGGGAAAAGGCTGGTGAGCAGCATAAACACCAGCAGGAACCTGTTGGGCCGAATGGCCTGTTTCTGTTTGTAAATTCCAAGTAATTAAATGTAAAGAATAAATGACAACAAGGAGGCTCAGATCAGACCACTCAGCCAGCGTTTCTCCAATGAGCTGAGCTGAAGACATGAGTCAGGTCTTTGAGAGGGTCAGGGACATGATACTTGGGAGGTTTCCTGCCAGGCAGCAGCTTCTCCTGATGGCCTGATCTTTGCCGCCTGCACTCAGCTCACTGATCAGCCTGAATACACAAGTCACCCTGCTCTCGGCAGAGGATTCTGTAACCACACCAGAAGTGATGCATCAGATTATGTTCAGTTTTTATGCAGATTGCTGTATTGGCAGTTCATTATATAATTACAGAAGGTATCCTGACAGTGGACGGGACTGCCCTTGAGTGCTGTCGGCCAATTCTCCAAAAGTGGGTTTGGGTTCTGGTGGCCAGTGGGGAGGTGAAAAGGGGTGTGCCATCTTAGGGGGTGTGCCCCTTAAAGGAGGAACAACTGCTCCCTGCCCTCAGCCCCACACCACACCACACTCCTGCTCTTGAGGGGCAGAAGTCTCACTCTCAGTTCATTATGGCTGCTCCCCCACCCCCCACCACTCTCCCAAAGGGGAACCATTGTTAAAGTTGGTTGGCTCAAGACTAAAATTCGCCCCTCTGTTTCTGTCTCCCTCTTTCTTTTGGGTTCTAGATTATGAGTTCAGTTTGTGTGGAGTAAAAACACCGGCACAGACTAGTTGGGTCGAATGGCCTGTTTCTGTGCTGTATAGTCTATGGGAATCCTGCTCCAGAGATGTGAGCATGTAAACTAGGCCGACATTCTCAGTGCAATACTGAGTCAAAGGTGCCTCTGATTCTCTTGCCAATTACCTTAAATCTGGTTACCAATGCTTCTTCCTACCTGCCTTTTATCCTGAGATTGTGAAAGGGTGGGCTGGCCTCCTTCGATCTACCTTCTTCAGCTGCATGTGTGATTGTGGCGGAGGTGCAGACAGGCCTTTAACTGGCCATTAATTGGTCAGTTAAGGGCCTCAATAAGCCAAAGGGCAGGCAAGCATTTGAACACGTATAAAGAGAAACTAAAATAAAAGCAAAATGCTGCAGATGCTGGAGACCTGAAATAAAAACAGAAAGTGCTGGAAAATTTCCAAAAAGTTATGTTGGACTCGAAACATTGACTCTGTTTCTCTCTCCACAGATGCTGTCAGACCTGCTGAGTTTTTCCAGTGCTTTCTGTTTTTATAAAGAGACGCTTGCTGCAACTGAAGTGTGATTGAGTTAGGTGGTATATGCCTGTAATGTTTCACTCTGTAATTAAATGTAAGACTGAGTAAAGATTGGCTCTTCTATCATCCTTCACCGACAGGCTTTCTGGAGTGCAGCAGAGGGAAGTATATGATCATGTTCCCAGGGGCTGATATTAGGATCACTGCTCTTTCTGATATATAACAGTGACCAAGACCTGGGTGTACATGGTATAATTTCAAAGTTTACAAATGGCATTAATCATGGAAATGTAGTAAACAGTGAAGAGAATAGTCACAGATTTTGGGTGGACATAGAGAGGCTGAGGAAATGGGCAGATGGATGAAATTTAATGCAGAGAAGTGTGAAGTGATACATTTGAGCAGAAAGAATGAGGTGAGGCAATATGAACTAAATGGTATGAGAGCAAAATACTGCCACATGCTGGAAATCTGAAATAAAAGTAGGAATTGGTGGAAGTACTCAGCAAGTCAATCAGCATCTGTAGGGAGAAAAAACTGAATTTATGTTGAGGATAAATTAAATGGTAAAATTTTAAAGGAGATGAAGGAGCAGAGAGACCTTGGGGTATGTTCAGAAATCTTTGAAGGTTTTACAACATCTTGAGAAGGTTTTTAACAAGAATTCCAGATCATTAGCTTCAGACAACTAGGCCCTAATATTAAAATAAAAGCAAAATACTGCAGATGCTGGAAATCTGAAACAAAAACAGAAAATGCTGGAAAAACTCAGCAGGTTTGACAGCATCTGTGGAGAGAGAAACAGAGTTAATGTTTCAAGTCCAAATGACCCTTTTTCAGAGCTAAAGAGAAGTAGAAATGTGATGGAATTTATACTGTTTAAGGGGGGTGGAGCAGCTGAAGCTGGATAGAAGGTCAGCAATAGATGCGGGCAATGGAGAGATTGGCATAGATGTCATGAGTAAAAGGACAAAGGAAGTGTTAATGGTAGTGGTACTGACTAAAAATGGTGCTGATAATGGCATAAACGTAAGAAAGCAAAATGTGATAATAGCAGAACAAGGGTCAGCGCTCTGTGAAAGAACAACATGGAACAAGCAACAGATGACTCTTTTGGGGGTGGTGGTTGGGGAAAAAGAATAGAAAATGGGTTAAAAAGGTGGGATAAAAAAGGGGATAAAACAGTGAATCAAAAGATAAACAAATAACAATAAATAGATAAAATAAAAATAAATTTTGAAAAAGGGATTTAAAAAGGGGTGAAGGTAGAGGAGAGAGCTCATGGTGTGAAATTGTTGAACTCAATGTTAAGTCTGGAAGGCTGTAAAGTACCTAATCGGAAGATGAGGTGCTGTTCCTCCAGTTTGTGCTGGGCTTCACTGGAACATTGCAGCAGGCCAAGGATGGACGTGTGGGCATGAGAGCAGGATGGGGTGTTGATAATGGCAAGCAACAGGAATCTCTACCATCTCTACCCACAACCTCTATCTAGAAGGACAAGGGCAGCAGATACATGGGAACACCACCACCTGCAAGTTCCCCTCCAAGCCACACACCATCCTGACTTGGAAATATATCACCGTTCCTTCACTGTCACTGGCTCAAAACCCTGGAATTCCCTTCCTAACAGCACTGTGGATGTACCTACATCACCTGGACTGCAGCAGTTCAAGAAGGCAGCTCACCATCACCTTCTCAAGGCCAACTAGGGATGGACAATAAATGTTGGCCTAGCCAGGGATGCCCACACCCTATGAATGAATAAATTGTCAAAAATTTACAACTTTCTTTCATACCCCATTTCTGTAGCTCTTACATTTCATTTGCCATCTTTATTTGCTCTTTGTATCTTTCCCATTTTCCAGGATCTGTGAATTTTTTTGCATTTTGTATGCTTTTTCTTTCAATTATATGCTGCCCCTTATCTTTGTAGTTATCCATGGCTGTTTATTCATCTTCTGCTATTTTAGCCATAAACAGGTTTGTCCAGTTTACTCTGGACAATCTCTGTCTCTGTCCCATTGAAATCAGCCTTACCTAAATCAGGAATCTTAGCGCCTATTTAGCTCTCCCTCTTGAACAATATGTTGACCTCAGTTGTATTGAAATTACTATTAGTTAAATGTTCATGCACCATTAGACTGTTCACTAAATCTGTCTCATTTCTCCATACTAAATCTAATATGACCTGCTCTTGTATCTAAGAAGGATTGGAAGATCAGGAAAGTGTTAGAGATGGAAGAATAGCTTTATTGATTGATGATGAATTCACTTCAATGATAAGCAGGCAGTGGAGAGTTTATGGTAGGTTACTGAAAAGCGTAGAACAACAGAGGGACCTTGGAGTATATGTCCTCATTTCCCTGAAGGTTGCAGGACAGGTCGATAATGTGTTAAAAAGGCATCCGGGATACTTTTCTCTATGAGCTGAGGCATAGGATATAAAAGCCAGCAAGTTACACTCAAATTGTATAAAACACTAGGCCACAGTCAGAGTACTGTATGCACTTCTGGTCACTGCATTACAGGAAGAATGTGATTGTACAGGAGAGGGTCCAGAGGATGTTCACTCAGCTGATCCCAGGATGACAGTTATCCTATGAGGAGAGATTGAGTAGAATGGGCCTATACTCTCTGGAATTTAGAAGAATTAAAGGTGACCTCAATTAATATATAAAATTCTTAGAAGATTGGTAGGGTAAATACTGAAAGGCTGTTTCTCCCTGTCTGGAGAGTCTAGAGCATGGGTTCATGATAAGAGGTCAACCATTTAGGATTGAGAGGAGGAAAGTGTTTTTTACTCAGAGGATTGTGAATGTTTGGAATTCTTTACCCGAGAAGGTTGCACAGGCTCAACCATTGAGTATATTCAAGACTGAGATCAATGGGCACTAAGGAAAGCAAGGGATCTGGGGATTAAGTGGGAAAATGGAGCTGAGGTTGTAAATCAGCCATGGTCTTATTGAATAGACTTGAGAGGTAAAATGACATCCTCCAGCATCTATGTCTTATGTTGTTATGTTCCTAAATAGTTTCATCCTCACATTATTTCCCACATTATTGACCTATTTGTGCTGTTTCACTTCATGCCATTCTCTGATCTCACTAGAATATAGTGTTACTAAGAGGTGAATTTTATTTAGCTTCAATTACAGAAAAGGCTATATAACTGGTGGGAAAAAAATAACAGCAAGAAAGAATCAGGTACAGATATTTAATACTCCGCTCAATGTCTCAATGCGCTGTGTCATCCAGCAGAGACTGCAGCTTTGGTCCTCAGTTTGTGCTGAGGGACCCAGCCTTTTTATCTCAGCTCAGTGTCAATGAACTAGAAAAATAACAAAATTCAACCAGGATTCCTGTTCCTGAACCTTTCTCAGATCACCTGGAAATTTATAGGTATTTATGAAGCACCTTTCACAACTTTAGAACATCCCAATGCACTTCACAATGTGAATTCACTTTACAATGATGCACTTTTGAAATGTAGTCACTGGTGTAATGTCAGATTAAAGGCATGCCTCCAGCCCAACGTTTCTCCTTCAATCAACTACATTTAAAACTGATGAAATGTCAGTGCAGTTTGTGGGACCTTGCTGTTTACTTACATTCCAACAACAACAGTTTGTAGTTTCATATAGAACATAGTGAAACGTCCGAAGGCAATTTGTGGAAGCGTTATCAAAGAAAATTTGACATTGAGCTAGATAAGAAGATATTAGGGCTGATGACCAAAAGCTTGGTCAAAGATGAGTTTTAAGGACGTCTTAAAGGAGGAAAATGAGGTAGAGAAGCAGAGAGGTTTAGGAAGGAAATTCAAGAGCTTAGGACCTTGGCAACTGAAAGCATGATCTCCAATGGTAGAGCAATGAAAATTGGAGGTGTGTAAGAAGCCAGAATTAGAGAGGTACAGATACATCAGAAAGTTGTAATGCTGGAGGAGTTTACAGAGATAGGGAGGAATGAGGCTATGGACTGCTTAACTGAGAGCCAATCTAAGTCAGTGAATACAGGGGTGAAGTGTGAACATGAGCAGCAGAGCGTTGGATGACCTCAAGTTCATGGGGGGCAGAACATGAGAGGGTGGCCAGGCCTGCAATGAAATAGTCAAGTCTCAAGGTAATGAAGCCATGGATGAGAGTTTCAGGAGTAGGTGAAGTGAGACAAGGACGGAGTTGTCAGTGTAACAGAGGTGGCAATAGGCAGTCTTCAAATCTTCATGTGATAGAAAGCTCATCTTGAGGTCTAATATGACACCAAAGTTGTCAACAGTCTGGTTCAGCCTTAGACAGTTGTCAGAGAGAGGGATGGAGTCAGTGGTTAGGGAACCAAGTTTGTGATTGGGACCAAAGCTTTAGCCTTTTAACTTAAAAAAATACTTAACTTAAAAAAAATTGTCTCATCCGGTAGTAGACAATCAGCCTGACGATTAGAGACATTAGAGAAATGAAAGGGTGCTGGTGAGGTAGAGCTGGGTGTGAAGAGTGTACATGTGGAAACTGACATCTTGTTTTCAGATGATGTTGCCACAGGGCAACATGTAGATGAGTCCTAAGAGGGGGCCAAGGATTGACCCTTGGGGGCACCAGAGGTAACTGTGTGTGAGCAGGAACAGAATCTATTTCAGGCAATGCATAAGAATAGAATAAGGTGAAGTGTTGGAGGAGCATGATGTGGTTAACAGTGTCAAAGGATGCAGACAGATGAAGAAGGATGAGGATGGAAGGTTCACTTTTGTCACCGTCACATTTCTGACGTTAAGAGCTTTGATACTGTGGCAGGGGCGGGAATCTGTTTGGAGGGATTCAAACATGGAGTTCCAGCAAAATTGGGAATGGATTTGGGAGGTGATAATATGTTCAGGGACTTTGGTGAAGAAGGGGCAGTTGGAGATGGTGTGGTAATTTGCAAGGATGGTGGGTGTTGTCTGTGCCTGATTGCCATTCTGAAGTAAAGGTGCTCAGCAGAGCCAGGGCTAATATGGGATTAGAGCATAGCACTGCCCGTGGTATGATGTATAGAGTCACATGGTAATAGACTTGGAGAAGAGTCCAGAAAGAGCCTGCATGGGAGCAGCACCATGCATGGCAGCAACTGGGATCTGTAAAGACTACCGAGAAATAGTTCATGTTTAAACATACAAGTCTCAAGAGCTCATCAATGAGACACCAAATGAACCCATAACATAGCAGTGGGGTCAATAATTTGTTTCCTTGAGGAGTGTAGTAATGACTCCGAACTTGAAGGAGAGAACAACAGAACCTGAAGAGAGAGAACCATTAACACTAGTAGTTAAACAGGAGCCACGAAGCAAAGTGAGTAAAATTCAAAATTAATTGGCTGTGAAGCATTTCAGCGTATCTGGAAGGTGTGAAAGGTGCTACATAAATGAAGTATTTTCTTTATTTTTTTTTGTGTGGGTTGTTTAAAGCCTCTTGCTCTTCCAATGTCATGAACACACGCATTAGCTCATCTATCACTGTTTTCAGTTGCTGACACACCCATCGGCCATTTCCTGCTTTCATTTCAATTTGAAGCTTATCACACAAACATCCAACGAGGGTATTTTTACTTAAGTCAAAACGAGATTGTCGTCCTGCGGCCTCACCCTAAACCTGTGAAAGAAAATAGCGATCAAGCGCCATCTGGTGTTTGGATTGACATCTGCAGCGAGATAGCAGCGCCCTCTGGTGGAGAGTCGCCGAAACTGAGTTGTTTTCTCAAATGTCGCTTCACTGATTGGAGGTCTTGTGGTGCAGTGGTAGCGAGATCCAATCTTCGGGCCAGGATTTTGGTCTCACACCAGGACTTGCTGTTCACAGAAGGAGCATTCATAACAATCAGCACAGGAATCCTTCCACCACTAGTCCCCAAATGGAAAAATGTCACTGATCCATATTTATCAACAGAAAAACATGATTAGAGTCATACATCTTCATTTGAGTGACTCACTAATGCTGGATGCATGCATCTTGCTAATTGCATGGTTGAATATTTAATTACAGATCTAAATCATAAAGGCTATGAGAATTTGATCTATCATGAGAATTGTCATGAATCTATCATGATGAATTTTAAAAGAAAAACAGAATTACCTGGAAAAACTCAGCAGGTCTGGCAGCATCAGCGGAGAAGAAAAAAGTTGATGTTTCGAGTCCTCAAGACCCTTCAACAAATCTGATTAAAATTAGGAGAGGGGTGAAATATAAGCTGGTTTAAGGTGGGGGGTGGGGGAGGTGGGGGCGGTGGGGGGAGAGAATTGGGGGGGTGTGTGGTTGGAGGGACAAGCAAGCAGTGATAGGAGCAGATAATCAAAAGATGTCACAGACAAAAGAACAAAGAGGTGTTGAAGGTGGTGATATTATCTAAACGAATGTGCTAATTAAGAATGGATGGCAGGACACACAAGGTACAGCTCTAGTGAGGGTGGGGTGGAATAAGACTAACAGGGCATACATGGTATAGATTTAAAAATAATGGAAATAGGTGGGAAAAGAAAAATCTATATAAATTATTGGAAAAAACAAAAGGGAGGGTGAAGAAATGGAAAGGGGTGGGGATGGAGGAGGGAGTTCAAGATCTAAAGTTGTTGAATTCAATATTCAGTCCGGAAGGCTGTAAAGTGCCTAGTCGGAAGATGAGGTGTTGTTCCTCCAGGTTGCGTTGAGCTTTACTGGAACAATGCAGCAAGCCAAGGACAGGTATGTGGGCAAGAGAGCAGGGTGGAGTGTTAAAATGGCAAGCGACAGGGAGGTTTGGTCATTCTTCCGGACAGACCGCAGATGTTCTGCAATGCGGTCGCCCAGTTTGTGTTTGGTCTCTCCAGTGTAGAGGAGACCGCATTGGGAGCAACGAATGCAGTAGACTAAGTTGGGGGAAATGCAAGTGAAAGGCTGCTTCACTTGAAAAGAGTGTTTGGGCCCTTGGACAGTGAGGAGAGAGGAAGTGAAGGGGCAGGTGTTGCATCTTTTTGTGTATGCATGGGGAAGTGCCGTAGGTGGGGGTTGAGGAGAAGGGGTTGATGGAGGATTGGACCAGGGTGTCCTGGAGGGAATGATCCCTACAGAATGCCACCAGTGGGGGGGGGGGGGGGGGGGGGGGGGGGGGTGAAGGGAAGATGTGTTTGGTGATGGCATCATGCTGGAGTTGGCGGAAATGGCGGAGGATGATCCTTTGAATGCGGAGGCTGGTGGGGTGATAAGTGAGGACAAGGGGGACCCTATCATGTTTCTGGGAGGGAGGAGAAGGCGTGAGGGCGGATGCGCAGGAGATGGGCCGGACACGGTTGAGGGCCCTGTCAACCACCGTGGGTGGAAAACCTCGGTTAAGGAAGAAGGAGGACACGTCAGAGGAACTGTTTTTGAAGGTAGCATCATCAGAACAGATGCGACGGAGGCAAAGGAACTGAGAGAATGGGATGGAGTCCTTACAGGAAGCGGGGTGTGAAGAGCTGTAGTCGAGGTAGCTGTGGGAGTCGGTAGGCTTGTAATGGATATTGGTGGACAGTCTATCACCAGAAATTGAGACAGAGAGGTCAAGGAAGGGAAGGGAAGTGTCAGAGATGGACCATGTGAAAATGATGGAGGGGTGGAGATTGGAAGCAAAATTAATAAATTTTTCTATGTCCAGACGAGAGCATGAAGTGTGCCCGAAGCAGTCATCAATGTACCGGAGAAAGAGCTGTGGGAGGGGTCCAGAGTAGCACTGGAACAAGGAATGTTCCACATACCCCATAAAGAGACAGGCATAGCTGGAGCCCATGAGGACTCGAAACGTCAAATCTTTTCTTCTCCGCCGAAGCTGCCAGACCTGCTGAGTTTTTCCAGTTAATTCTGTTTTTGTTTTGGATTTCCAGCATCCGCAGTTTTTTGTTTTTATCTATGATGAATTTTAAAATGGAATCGTTGCCAGGCTGGGAGCCAGTGTAGGTCAGTGAGCACAGGGGCGATGGGTGAACAAGACTTGGTACAAGTTAGGACATGAACAGCACAATTTTGGATGGCCTCAAGTTTATGGAGGATGGAAGATTGGAAGCTAGTCAGGAATGCTTTGGAATGGTCATGTCCAGAGGTAATAAAGGTATGGTGTACATTGGTTAAAGTTGTTTTCCAGCCTATGATTTCTGTATGTCACTCCCCCCCACTCAGCAGAAAGGTTGGTGAGCTGATCCTGTGCCTCTTCAGTCCTGTCATGTCAGCTGCCACCAGGAGAGGGTGCAAAGGAGCATATCATCTTTTATATTTAAAACAACTAACACCTTGCATTGCCTCATGTCTGGGCTGTTGCAGACCAATTAATAGAGATTGATTGTTATAATAACATAGTTCATAACTGTTATCATAAAAGTTTACAGAACAGAAACAGGCCATTCAGTCCAACTTGTCCAAGGCAGTGTTTATGCTTCATATGAACCTCTTCCCAACCTTCTACATCTAATCACATCATTTCTGTTTCTTGCTCCCTCAAGTACTTGTCTAGCTTCTCCTTAAATGCATCCAAGTCATTCACCTCAACCACTCCAAATGGCAGCAAGTTCCACATTCTAACTACTTTTTGAGTAAGGGTGACAAAAACAAAAATAAAAGTACCTGGAAAAACTCAGCAGGTCTGGCAGAATCAATGGAGAGGAGCACTGTTGATGTTTCAAGTCCGCATGACTATTCAACAGAACAGTTCTGTGGAAGAGTCATGCGGACTCGAAACGTTAACTGTGCTCCTCTCCACAGATGCTGCCAGACCTGCTGAGTTTTTCCAGGTATCTTTGTTTTTGTTTTTGTTTTGGTTTTCCAGCATCCGCAGTTCTTTGCTTTAATCTTTGAGTAAGGGTGATTCTACTGAATTCTCTGGTAGAGAGTGAGTCCCAAATGCCATTATTCTTGTATCATGCAGCAGTGAAAGCAGTGACTGTGGTTGGATTGTGATTGAAAAGGTTAAATTCTTCCCCAGACTGAAGGTAAAAATGACAGATTATTGCATAACTTTCATTTTTAGAAGGCTCAAACTTGATAGAACAGTGTACTTAACTGTGCTCCTTTCCACAGATGCTGCCAGACCTGCTGAGTTTTTCCAGGTATTTTTGTTTTTGTTTTCGATTTCCAGCATCCGCAGTTTTTAGCTTTTGCCATTTTAGGCACTGACTGTTTATGGAAGGGGAGGGGGAAATTCTGTGGGTTTGTGGATGCACAAGTGCTGTGCACAGAAATCACACCTCCCAAAGCCTACATCCCACCATTTCTGGACTTTGTACACAGTGCCTAAAGATAATGATAGAGTAGAGTTTCCAATCCTTTCTTGAAAATTGAGAGAGATGGAAAACAGATTGCTAATCGATTCTCTATTACCCATTTACTCCATTGCACAAGGTCAAGATTTACCCCCAGCTGTTTTAATTAAATTCCTTTGTGTTGGGTCATCGAATTGGAAATACTCTGCATTGAATCGACACTATAGTGACCCCAGTGCTGAACTTACTTTTAGTGTAAAAATGAAAAATGAGTTACGGGATATGATCCAGGTCTTCGGAGTATCAGCAGGCTTGGATGATGTGGGAGCAAGCAGGCTGTTGAGGTTGGGCTGTGTGCTCAGAACTGGAGGATGCAAGTGGGAAGACTGACCAGTCTCAAGCAAGAGTAGCTTTTGGGACATTTGAAACAGATTCTGAGCCAATGCACTTGATACTTACTGACTAATATCAGCAAATTATGAGTGTTTAAATATATAGTTGTCAGTGGAATTGTAAGTTACAGTGTGAATATTGGTCCAAATAAACTAGAGGCACGCTGCTGTCTGAGATGTTCGAAGAGAAATTGCTGGGTAGCAGCAAGAAAAGGAAGGGAAAGAATTGCTTACGTTTATATGGTGACTTATTTCTTGGAGCATCTCAGCGCTTCATACAAAGAATTATTTTTGCAATGGATAGGAGACCAAGCCCTTTGGTATCCAAATGGGTCTCAAGCAAGGCTGCGCTGATGCACCAGCTCTCTTCACTCTCTACCTCAGCCTGGTCATGGAACTCATTTGTGACCAACTTCCACAAGGGGTCAAGATCAAGTTCTGACTCGACAGGAAGCTTTTCAACTTCAGCGGGCTGTGAGCCAAGACTAAGGTGACCCTCCAGCATATCCACAACTTAAAAAATGCTGATGACTGTGCAGTTGTGGCCCTCACTGCAAGTGGCCTTCAGACCACCATCAACCTCTTGAACTCCTTGTACAAAAGGGTTGGTCACTCACTCCAACATCAGCAAAACCAAAATCCTCCACCAGCCCTTCCCTGGACAAGTATCTACATTTCCAGCTGTTGTTATTGGGGGGACTTTAGAAGTTGTTGAACAATTCGCTAATCTCAGCAGTTACCTTTCTCAGAAGGTCACCCTCGAAGTGAAGATTCAGCAAAGAATCTGCTCTGCCAGCGCAGCCTTCCATAAAATTGCCCAACCGGATCTTCTTCAAACACATCTCCATAAGAAGGTAAAATCCTCTTAGTCTACAACCCTGTTGCTATCACCGCCTTTCGACATGGCAGTGGGACTTGGGTCACCCACCAAAGGTAACTCTGAGCAATGGAGATTTCCACCAGCAGTGTCTCTGCAGAATACTCAAAGTCAAATGGGGAGACTGGCAATCCTCACTAAAGCCAATTCCTCCAACATTGCAACCATGATCATGCGAAATCAGCTCTGGACACTGCATCTACATTGCCAAATATTCAGCTTCTGAAGCAGATTCTCTTTTCACAGCTTAAGGATTGCACCTAATCTCAAAGAGGACAGAGACACTGTGAAGACCTCAATGCAAGGGACATCGGTGCCTGGGAGGAACCTGCCATTAACCATGCCGTTTGGTAGTGCCTCATCCAACAAGCTGCATCACAGTCAGAAATTGACCACATAAACTCTGGTACAGCTGATGGAGAGAGAGGAGAAACCCCTTCCTCAGGGCAACTCTTGTCCTCACTGCCTGTTATGATGTGGTAGGTGATGTGCACCAGGCAGATCAAATACATGAGGAAACTTGATCGCACTATCGCAACAGTTCTACAATTTGTATTTATTTCGAGATGCATGCCCTGAATTCAGAAGTATTAAGTCTGCCAATACTTTAGAGATTTTTTTTAAAACTAAAATTAAAATATTTATGAACAAAAGAGAAGATTTCAAGCACATATATAGAACTACAAATTACTACTATAATAACTCTTAAAATCCCTAATTAACTTAGCTCCCAGTCACACCCCCTTTAAGGCAAAAGTCCAAAAATAGATTTTAGGTTTTAAACAGATCCAGCAGATTAACACAATACCCTGGACAGTAGAACTCACAATGGCTCTGTCCAGCTTCAGTTTCTGTAGACAGCAGGTTTATGCACAAATGCTGGAGTCTTCTCACACTTCTGTTAGATCTTATGATACCTTCCCTTGACACATGGCCTCATTCTCCTTCATTTAAGTTTCTCCCTTTTTAATATGTAAATTCCATTGTTTCCAAATGTCTTTGGAACTTTACCTTTCTCATAGTATAAATCTTTTCATGTTGTTACTATTCTTATTAACCTCTTTGAAATTCAAATCCCCCTTCATCTATTTAAAAAAGCAAATTCCCTTTAGACTTTGCATGCCATGACCCCAATCATTTTTACTCATTAGCATATTAAAGACACTTCTACACCTTACTTCTTTTGATAACTTCAACTTGCAGTCTGTTTGGCTACAAAATGTAGACAAACCTAATTATTTACCCCTATAAATCTACTTTACAATATACCAGAAAAAATATTATGTAAATTATTATTCCTTCATGACACAGCCCAAGGACCTGTGGCTCCAGGATTGGCCAGCTGAGTCACCTGAAGACACACAAATCATGAAACCTGGCAGACATCATCCTTGTTTCTAGGAATTGACATTAATAATGACAAAAAAAATCAACATCCTAGGGGTTACCATTGACCAGAAACTGAATTGGATAAGTGATATAACTGCTGTGGCTACAAGAGCAGGTCAGAGGCTGGGAATCCTGTGGCGAGTAATTCACCTCCTGACTCCCCAAAGCCTGTCCACCAACTACAAGGGAACAAGTCAGGAGTGTGATGGAATACTCCCCACTTGCCTGGGTGAGTGCAGCTCTAACAACATTCAAGAAGCTTGACACCATCCAGGACAAAGCAGCCTGTTTGATTGGCACCACATCTACAAACATTCACTCCCTCCATCACCAACGCATAGTAGCAGCAGTGTGTACCATCTACACATGCTCTGCAGGAATTTACGAAGGCGCCTTCGACAGCACCTTCCAAACCCACGGCCACTACCATCCAGGACATGGGCAGCAAATAGATGGGAACAATAGATGGAGACACCAACACCTGGAAGCTTTCCTCCAAGTCACTCACCACCCTGACTTGGAAATGTATCACCGTTCCTTCACTGTTGCTGGGTCAAAATCCCGGAACTCCCTCCGTAACAGCACTGTGGGTGTACCTACACCACAAGGACTGCAGCGGTTCAAGAAGGCAACTCACCACCACCTTCTCAAGGGCAACTAGGGATGAGCAATTAATGCTGGCCCAGCCAGTGAAGCCCACATCCTGTAAACGGAAAGATGTTTTTTGATTTCTGACTTCACCGTTTATAAGCGGTGGCGCATTTTCCCCACTCCTTCAGTTTGGAGTGATCCAATCTTCTATTAATAACCCCATAGCAAGCTCGTGATAAGGTAAAATAAGAGGGTCAGTTTACACACACGCAAAACGCAGGAAGACGTTTTGCAACATCCGCCCATTTTGCATTCATACAATAAAAGAAGGATAAAGGAAAAAAAGAGGTACAGGGCAAGATACGATAAAAACAAGAGTTATGGGTTCACATGAGTCCAGAGTCCAAAATCAAATGTCCAACAGTGCATTCTTTCAGAGGTTAGCAGACTGAAACCATTTCAGGGTGATCCATCTTCCCAGAAGTGATGACTTGCCTGATGGAAGAAGGCATGTAGAGATGAATGAGTCTTATAGGCACAGATACAGGAGTTCCGACGTTCCAGTAGTACAAGGTGTGGATGAGGGTCAGGCAATGTACCTGGACAGAGCTCTTTCTGCTGCTACGTGTTAGTTGATAAATTGGTAGGCTGCCTGGGTTCAGTTCCAGACGGCAATATTACAGGCTCTAGCTGCTTGGCGGAGGTCATGTGACACACCTCCCACATCTTCTCCTGGGTTTTGGACAAAGGTCTGGAATCTTGAGAGTTTGAAGAGTGGAGTCAGGGTCCCTTTTGTCCTTGCAGACATACCGTCTCCTTGAGCCAGAGCTCTGCTGTAGAAATGTCAAGGGTATTGGTGCATTTCTTTGGAGTTTGATTATGTGCAGTCACATGGGGCATTGGCACTGCTTTAAAAGTAACAAAGTCCCTGGTGATTGTTGAAGGTTAGAAATTCCTCTGGTATGAGTCATGGCTAGTCAAGCATGTCAAGGTAAAGCCTTTGTCCATTTTGAAAATAAAATAATTAATTTTACAACTGGGATGGCTCCATTATGTTTTTTGAATATGCATTGGGATCTTTAATATTCTCTAAGCTGGAAAACATTACTTTGATTTAACAGTCTTGGCTCAGTGGGTAGCACTCCCATCTTTGTGTCCAGCCCCACTCCAGAGACCCACACAAAATCCAGGCTGACACTGCAGTGTGAAAGAAATCTCTTAGCTCAGTTCAGGCACCAAGGACTATATTAGGGATTTCCTGTATTTGGCTAGTCCCAGTGGGTGGACATTCTAGGCTCTGCTCTATCAGAGGTCTGTGCAATGCCACACAGCCTCATTGAACGAGAAGACTGGGCCTAAGCCTTTTGTCTCGTAGAATGGTTACAGCATAGAAGGAGGCCACTCGGCCCATCATGTTTGTCCTGGCTCTGTGCTGGAGCAACTCAGTTAGTTCCACACCCCCACCATATCCTTGTAGCTCTACAGACTTTTCCTCTTCAGATAATTATCCAATATCCTTTTGAAAGCCTCAATTGAATCTGCTTCTCAGTTGGATTCAGTTCCAGGATAGGTGACTGCTCTCAGTTACCTGATACAAATCTTCATTCTCCACGTGTAAATCTAAATTGAGTGGTGACAGGTTATTCCATCAAGGAATTATATTAGATTAGGTCTTTGATACACAGGGATTAGAAGGAGCCTTATTCCAAAGTATAAATGTTTATTATATGTAGAAAAAAAACTACAATACAAGAAACCAGTGAGTTAAAATGCTACCTTTGTACTTATTAAACAGTTACACAGTGAATAAAACATTGATATAAAACCTGACTAATAACACAAGGTTCTTAGGTAACCAGACTCAGGTTGTCTTGCCTTCACTTGAGAATGTCCTGTCTGAGAATGTTCTAAAAATGTTAGCTTCCTTAAATAAGTTAAAAAGTCCCTGTTATTCTTGACTGTCCTTCCTCAGGATAGCCACCCATCCATTACTTTATTTCCCTTTAGTCTAACAGCCGCCTATTCTACCATCTCTTTCTCATTCTGAAATAAAACAACGTATTTTTGACTTCTGACACTCCAACCTCCTTAAACCATTCTATAAAATACAACAAGAATGAATGGAGGTGTCCTTCACTTAAAATGTTCCAAGGACAGGCTTGACTAGACCAGATTTCAATCTTCAACTGTCTATCTTTTAATGATACAATGTTTATATCGGCTTTATTCTAACCTGAAAGCCTCAATCTAAAATGAATCTTGAGAAAGCACTTTGCTTATAAAGAGCATTGGATGATTCTATCCTTACCTGAGATCCCTAGGAAGAGTCTTTCAATAATGATGAGGAATAGGATCTGCTCCCTGAATAACCTGGGCTGCAATGGGTAACTATTGCACCATCCCAGCTGAGATCAGAGAACTTAGCACAGACTTGGGACCAAACCTGGGACCTCCCTGCTGTATATGGCTCAGTATTATACTGGGTTGTGCAATTAGCCCCAAAGCTATTTGGAAGTTCCAAGATGTTTTCCTCCTGTATTTTTCTCAATAATCTGAATCTTTAACAAAAATAATCAACTGAATAATCATTTGCACATTGTCCTAATATACTAATCAAGCAGAGGACCAGTTCAGTCCTGGTTAATAAAATCCCAAGCAACAATAACCACTTGCATTTATATTGCACCTTTAGCAAAGTAAAACCTCGTAATAGAACATAGAACAATAGTTGAACATAGAAGGAAACTCGGACAGCAACAAAACAAAGAAGGAGATCAATCACTTCACTGAAGAGTTAGGTTTTAAGGCACATCTTAAAGGAGGCGAGAGTGACTTAGGGTAGAGGGAGGCAATTCCCTATTTCTATAGCCTCCTTCAACCCTACAACCTTCTAAGGTCTCAGCATTCCTCCAACTCTGGCCCCTTCTGCATTCCCCTCTTGCTTCACTCCACCATTGGCAGCTGTGCCTCCACTGTCTGGACCCTGAACTTCAGAAGGATTTGAATACAAGGAGGAGGATTTTCAATTTGAGGCATTGGTGGATCAGTGGCCAGTGTAGGTCAGCAGACACAGGGGTGCTGGATGAATGGGACATGGTACACGATAAAATACAATGTCTCATTTGAGCTCACATTTTTGGAAGGTTGGGGGAGGATGTTATAACTCATTGCTCATTCACTGAGCAAAGGAGTAATCTGGAGCCAGACTTTCCTTAATATAGGTTTATTCACAAAACTCAGATATTTCTTTTTTTCTTCCCCACAGGTGGAAACAGGTTCTTATATATACTTAAGAATATACCAATTAGTAACAGCTGCTCTCACTTACAAGTAGAGCATGCAGTTCATTCTGACAAAATTGCAGCACGAACAGAAGATGGGAGACCAGCAGGAGAGCATAGGAACATTCAAGTCTGCATTTAACAAAAGCATGGATGGTTTCAGCAGCAGGTGGACTGAAGCAGGGGCAGAGAAGGACAATATTACTGAGGTGGAAATAGGCGGTCCATGCGATGGAGTGTAAATGGTGTCAGTTCAATGTCAAAAAGAAGTCTAATTTTGCGAGCCATCAGGTTCACCCTGAAACTGTGACCCGTCGGACAGATCTCTGTTGAAATAATCAGTGAGAACTTGCTGTTTCATTCTCTTTAGAAGATTGAGGCCTTTGTGACTTGAGAGAAGAGGACTGCTTTCATTGTTATCAGGAGTCTTGTTTAAAGTGCATATACTTTTCAAATACCCATAATGCATTAGCAGGAAATCGTTCTCTTTCAAATAGAGAAGGATTACACCCCAAGCTGAAGACGGAGATTGAAGTGTCAATGATGTATAATTATAATGAGGTATAACATTGGTGTTATAAACTTTGAAGAAAGAGTCATACCTGCATTTTGAATTGCACAACGCACGACACATAATAAAAATAATTATTATGCAGCTAAAGATACTGCAGAAAATAGCTGTTATTTTAATCCACCACAAAGTGTGATATTCTGGAATAGTGCAAACAAGGTATCTGTTCTCAAGTTGGCACTCTTGCTTTTCATCCTCATAATTTGTGACCATCCTTGAGAGGATACAGGCATGTGCTATTAACACAGCACAATAAGCTACATTTTTAATGAAAAAACAAACTACAATGCAGCGACGTTTCCCGCAGTCCATGGGGGAGATATCTTCGATATGCAGGTTCAGGGGCTCCTTGTAAATCCTGAGGTTGAAAGAAAAGGAATTCACATTAGCGACAGTAATTGTTCCCGTCACGATCAAATCACTCCAGCTGTCATGGTCCCACATCAGTGATCCCAAGGCACTAAAGGAAGGACTGTCAAGTTTGGGCCCAGATTAGAGAAGGGTGGGACTGAAGCATTGAAATAAAAAGCAGTGTTCAGATACAATTGATACACTGATACCCATTCCCTTGTATTAATTGTATATCAAATGGATGTTAATTGTGTTCAGATGGAGGATATTAACTGGGGACTCGACTGTGCCAGTATATATAGGAGCAGGCTGAACGAGGCCTGTCTGGTGTGCAATGTGTAAATAAAGGCTAAGAAGTGAATAAAAACTTAAATTCAGTGTCCTACCCTTCGCCAGCTAGCTATCTGAGTGTTGACACCTAGGCCCATTTCAGAGGGAACCTGGAGTGCCACCTGAAGCAGTGGAACTAAAACCCAGCTCCAGGAGAGTTTCTTCAGGAGAGAAATTGAACAAAATATACAAAATAATCAACAGGACACAACCAGAAACGGCCAAGAGCTTTGATCAATAATTACCTTATTCTCTCTGTTTGCTGATGAGCGTTTTCACCAATCTTCACCATCATAGCCCGGTATAAACTGTCATTCATCTCATAGATCACCTCATCCACATGTTGGCGAATCCAATTTTGGAAGTAAAATTCCCAGAGTCTGTTGATGAGGAACATTAGTCCGAGCAATATTCCTACGCATAGCGTTAGGTACTGTAGAAAGAATAATTTGAATTTTTGTAATGACTGACATATCGGCTCCAAAACCACTTGCCACTTGTTAACTAGACATGTTGTAAACATTGATACAGTTGTCTCAGAATAAGGAGACATCACTAATAAATATGTGCTCTGAAGGGATAAAGCAATTGTCTTTCCCATAGCTTCTTAGAGCAAACATGAGTGAATTACCAAGAAAGAAAAGTAGGCAAAGAGATTAAAGAGATGACATGAAATGAGAAAAATCCAGAGGCACAAATGTTAAGAAAATTGTTGGACTTTTTTCTCAGAGCCAAGAGTCTTATTCGAGTCTAGAAAGTAGAGGAGACAACGCTGTAGAGATACACCTTTTTTATTCATTCATGGGATGTGGGCTTCGCTGTCTGGGCCAGCATTTATTGCTTATCTCTAGTTGACCTTGAGATGGGGATAACTTGGGCTCCAAGAGATGGAGAGTGAATGAAAAAGGTCAAACTCTACCATTAAGGAGAGGAATTACGAGGGGATTTATTAAAAGGTAATTAACACAGCTGGCAAGGGACTATAAGGAGGAGTTGTGGAGGACAGGTAGTCAACAGTTGGACTTCTTTCCAATATTGCTGTGGATCAGGTGAGTTCGGATAGGTCAACACACCATATGGTCTAGGGCGAATCTATCATAAGAGAGAGGGAGCAGCTAGCACATCTCTACCAGGATGTAATACCCCCATTTCTGGTGGAAGAGTGATGTCTGAAACCTTTCATGAAACTAAAATAGCAACAGTTATGTCACTACCATAGATTGAAGGTTCAGAAGAGGAAAAGCATTATTTGGACCAGAAAAAAGCAGCAAAAATTTCTGAAAGACCAGTAGATTTACTTATTGCACCAAACTGATGAACGTAGTCCAATGAGCCCAATAGTGTGGAAGGTTATGTGAATTTCCAAGATGTTTGAGGATTTTATGAACATTACTCATGACTGTTCTAACTGAGCTGAACCAAAGAAAAGATGAATATTGCTGAAAAGAGAGACATGTTGCTGAATCTTTTCATTTTGCATTCTTCGGGATAAATGCAAGAATGCCAAATTTCAAATGACCACAATTTATATTATATGGAAAAAGGGTGCTAATTGACTGGCAAGTAGACTCTGATTGACCGAGAAATTGATGGGTATAGGCTGCCCCAGCTCCCAGATAGTTCATAAAAGATGCAAGGCTTGAACATATTCCTTGTGTTTGCAGAGAATGGGTCCCTGCATGTGAATGTATATCACTTCTAGCAAGTGTAAATGAGCCAGGAAATGAGCTCAACTGATTATCTTAAATTTGTTGTTAGTGCAGCTATTAGGAAGTGCTGCCCAATCACAGAATCACATCTATTAGTAGATATTTTTCTTTGGTTTTGCCAGCGTGGGCTGGTTGACCGTGGTCTGTACTCTGCCTATTACAAAGGAACATGCTGTTTGATCAGCCAAGTCGTTGGGATATATGGCCTCCATACCTGGCATTGCACTGGCACTGAAACTCATACATGACATTACTCAATTGTGTGGTAGGCAGAATGCCATTTTGAATTGACTGCAGCATCCTGTTTGCAGAAAATATCACCCGCTAAGTCACTGCATAGTAGCAGCACTTGCTGAACAATCCTGAGTGCAGCAAGACATTAAAACAGGAAATGAAAGACAAAAGAAAGAAGGGTGAAGGGAAGACATAAAAAATGACATCAGCTTCTGACCTCAGGGGTTTGTGGTTCAGTTGATGGCTTCATATTTTCAATACACATCTTGTTGTCCTTTTTTTGAACAAGTGTTTCATTTTCATAGCACACAACATAATATCCAACTGGAAAATAATGAGGAAAATAATTAAAATTTGAAGGCATTTTCTTTCAGTGTTCACACTTTCAGACATAAGTTTCCAATAGCTGTATGGGCCAAGATATTGTAGCGAACCATACACAGCAGCAAATCCCAGGTTCAATCCCCAGTCTGTGCTGAGTGAGCCAATTTCACCCATGGCTGCAATGCATGTGTTATAGTTAGTTGTCAGCAGTTGGTTGGAGTTAAGATACATATCAGCCATCACATTTAATTGGATTGCAGAACAGATTCAAAGGTCTGAATGGCCAAATCCTGTTCTTATGTTCATATTCTCCATATTACACAAAGTTCAATTAGATGAATTTTAAAATCAATGAAGTCTCTATGAAATATGTGGTGAGTGCAGACTCTCAGTTTGCCTTTCAAGAGCCTGCTGGCCAATCCATGATTGGTTAGAAGATCACATCTTAAACAAGATAGGTAAAATACAAGATGTGGTTTGCATGGTCTATGTCATTTTCTGGACTAGTTTTGCTTATCTAGAGGGTCAGAGAGGAAGTCCCCAGACTATTTTCCCCTGATTGGCCTTGGGGTTATTTGTGCAGGCTTAAAAACCACAGCCTTTCCACAAAGTGGCTGGAAGCAATGTAAAGATGATCAAAAACAGGAAGACAAGGAGTGAGAAACACCTAGCACACAAGGTGCACAACAGCTTAGAATCATTAGATGGTGTTTGGGCCAACAGGCAGGCATGGGCACCTATTCACAATGTATCAGGCACTGTGGTTCTGTGGAACAGGTTTAATTGGTCTTTTGCCGATCACATATTTCACATGTTCAAAAACCATAGATGCAAAAAGCGGCTGGTAACTTTGCCAGGCAGGAAACAATGCAAAGAGCACGGAAAGAAGAAAAACAAGCAGCAAGAAGCAATTTGTCCACAAAATACACATCAGCTTTAAATCATTAGATTCCTAATTGGCCCTCAATACTTCTCAAGATCCAGCAACCAGCAGGATTCCTATTGCACAGAAAAGATAATAGGGCTTTTATCCTACTTCATCACAGAAGGATTTCTATTCTGGTGCTGGTGGGTGTGGGGAGGGGTGAGAATTAAACATCAAACTGAGGCCCTGTCTGCTCTCTCAAATGAATATAAAAGATCCTATGACACTAGTTTGAAGAAGAGTAGGGAAGCTCTCCTCGGTCTCCTGGCCAATGTTTATCTGTTAACTGACATCATTAAAACAGGTTATCTGGTGATGATCACATGGCTATTTCTGGGAGCTTGCTGTCTGGAAATTACCTGCCAAATTTTCTACAACAGTGATTACAGTTCAGAAATACTTCAATGGGTGTAAGTTATGGAATGCCCTGATGTTATGAAAGGTGATATATAAATCCAAGTTCTTCCTTTTCTAATTTATACTGGTGTGGTTCCTGCTTCACAACATTATCTAACATCATGGATTGTTTAACATCATGGAGGCTCCAAAGGAGGAAAACAGCCAAGAGCAACTGGAGGAAAAACTAGAGAAGGAACAGCAGCCTGTTGCCAACTACAAGGTATTCAAGTCAATTTTTGGCTTGTTCATCACATCTGCCCACGACTTGACCAATCCTCTTGACATCTACTCCCACCCACACCATCAGTAGGGCATCACCTCCAGATGCAGCAGCTCACACTGTCTGAATAAGAGTGAGTGCTGGGGGAAAGCCTCAATGAGTTATGTGTGGAGTCAGGGTTGGGGAGGGTGGGTGCTGGGCAAAATGAGAATAATGAATGAAGGAGGAGGGAGACAGAATTCACAACAAAGTTTAATTCTTACCGTCGAAAACATCATTGGCGAAGAGGAGCATCACAAACATCATGGTGATTATCATAAGATTCTGCACCTGCCTCACCGGGGAGCTGTTGCATTGAAAACGCTTCTGACTCGCAAATGTTGAAAGGAATGGTAACATGGGAATGGCATGTTCAAATAGATCAGCACTCACCACACCCGGCATTATGGTCTATGTGACACCTGATGTTAAAAAAGAGAAGATTTAATAATTGATTATATATTCCTATACTCCAAAAGGGAATTAGAACAAATTCAGGGAACTATAGACCAACTAGTTTAAAGTCAGTGACTAGAAAAATATTGGAATCTTTACTTAAAGGTGTCATAGAAAAATATCAAGAAACCAAAAACATAATGGAGAGTTATTAGCACTCTTTCAATAGGGAAGGTCATGCTTGATGAACCTTATTGAGTTCTTTGAAGAAGTAACAGAAAGAATAGACAAAGTTAATGCAATGTATTTTAAATACTCGGTCCTTCAGAATTCTTTGAATGACGTACTGCACACTAGACGCATGATTAAGGTCAGCGAACATTGAGTTAGAGGCTAACTTGCAGATTAGAAAACAAGCTGGCTGTAAACCAGAAAACAGGGAATAGGGGTTAAAGGTAGTTACTCAGTTTAGTAAATGGTGGAAGTGGGGATTGGTGCTGGGACCACTGTTGTTCACCATTTACATAAACAATTTGGACTTGGGAATCAGGAGTGTAGTTTCAAAATCTGTGGATGATATTGATTTGGAGGGTGTAGTTCATCCTGAGGAGGACTGTGTGAGATGGTACATTTCATGAGGAGGAATAAGAAGGCTGCCTACTTCTTGGAAAATAAATGAGGTAGAGACGCAGGGGGGTTTGTACAGATGCACAAATTACTGAAGGAAGGAATGCAGGTTAAAAACAAACCATACAACATGCAAGGAAAGCACTGGTGTTAATTTCTAGAGTGATAGAATTCAAAGCAGAGGCTCTGTTAAATGAATACAGAACTTAATTGAATTATACTTTGAGAACTATGCACACTTGTGTTTTGCATATTACAAAAAGTGTAGGGAAGCACTGGAGAAAGTTCAAAAAAGATTTAGAAAAATCATCCCAAATCTGTGAAGGTGCAAGAACAGCAATCAGGAAACAATGAACAGGCTGAGGGTCTTTACTGAAGAAGACAGAAGGTTTAGGGGTAAGCTGATAGGGGTCTTTAAAATGATAAATTTGTTCTGTCATGTAGATATAGAAATGTTTCCATTTTAGGGGGATTCAGCACCGGAGGTTATCAATGTAAGATAGACGCTTATAAATCCAACAAGAGATTGGGGAGAAACGTCTTTATCCAGAGAATGTGGAACTCACTATCACAGGGAACAGCAGCAAGATGGGTTTAAGGTGAATCTAGAAAACACATGAGGGAGAAAGGGGAAGGATTTTTCTGATAGGGTGAGATGAATGGCCTCCTTCTGTGCTGTAACTTTTCTATATTTGAATTTGGGCGGGAAGAGGCTGGTGAGCAGCATAAACACCAGCAGGAACCTGTTGGGCCGAATGGCCTGTTTCCGCTTATAAATTCCAAGTAATTTAATGTAAAGACTAAATGACAACAAGGAGGCTCAGATCAGACCACTCAGCCAGCGTTTCTCCAATGAGCTGAGCTGAAGGCATGAGTCAGGTCTTTGAGAGGGTCAGGGACATGATACTTGGGAGGTTTCCTGACAGGCAGCAGCTTCTCCTGATGGCCTGATCTTTGCCGTCTGCACTCAGCTCACTGATCAGCCTGAATACAGCAGTCACCCTGCTCTCGGCAGAGGATTCTGTAACCACACCAGAAGTGATGTATCAGATTATGTTCAGGGTTCGTGCAGATTGTTGTATTGGCAGTTCATTATATAATTACAGAAGGTATCCTGACAGTGGATGGGACAGTCCTCAGTGTGCGGTGACCTGTTAATAACAATCCCAGCTGCTTAAAGTGCGATGCACTCTCAGATCCTAAGGTGGTTGTGTTGTTATCGCGCCTTCATATCTGTTTTCAAAATCAAAGGAGAAAGTAACAGGCGGGTTTAAAGGAGTGAACTCCCTCCATTGATAATAATTCTGATAAACAAACTCAGATCATCGAACTTTTAATGAAGGATTGATCTGAGTGAAATTAATCCTTTGTGACACTTCCTCCCTCTCGTGAGATTTCGCGGGAAGAGATGTAGGGAGTTAATCTGAAGCTTCATTCAACATTCGATATTTTCACACCCAGAGCCTGGTGGGTTGTAAAATAATTAAATTACGTTTTTATCGGTGATAATATCACGCTTCATAGCGTCCTCTGCAGAATGGAACCGGTTTCGACAATGCACAGTTTTGGATTCCATTTCCCTTTATCTGATACATTGAACATACACAGTTGGAGTAAATGCAGACTGTCAGCAAGCTGGGGTTGTTCTCCTTACAGAAGAGAAGGTTAGGGGGAGATTTGAAAGAGGTGTTCAAATTCCTGAGGATTCTGGCCAGAGTTAATCGAGAGAAACTGTTCGCGTTGTTGGAAGGGTCAAGCACTAGAGGCACCAATTTAAGATGATTGGCAGAAGAAACAAAGGTGACATGAAAAACCCTCTTTACACAGGGAGTGGTTAGGATGTGGAATGCACTGCCTGAGAGTGGCAGAGGCAGATTCAATTGTGCCTTTTACAAGGGAATTAGATTATGATCTGAATAGAAAAAAATTGAAGGGCTATAGAGAAATGATGGGGGAGTGAGACTAACTGAGCTGCTTGTGCAGAGAGCCAGCATGGAAATGAAGGGCTGAATGGTCTCCTTCTGTGCCGTAACCATTCTATGATTCTAAGTGGTCACTTCATGGTTGTTACTTCTGTGAATCTGCTCAATGAGAATGTGAGACCCAGCTGCAAGTCCGTGTTCAAAAACCAGAGCTGTTAACACCTAAACAATGAATTAAATTTTAATTGTCCCAAATTTTCAACATTCTGCTTGCAATGGATCTAACCTGAAACAGTGGGGTTAGAGTCATACAGTCTTACAGTAATACAGCCACAGAAACAGGCCCTTTGGCCCATTGTGTCCACACTGGCCATCAACTACCTATCCATTCTAATCCCATTTTCCAGCACTTGACCCATAGCCCTGTAAGCTATGACATTTCAAGTGCTCATCTAAATACTTCAGAGGGTTCCTGCCTCTACCACCCCCTCAGGCAGTCTGTTCCAGATTCCAACCCTCTGGGTGAAAATATTTTTCCTCAAATCCCCCCTAAACCTCCTGCCCCTTACCTTAAATCTATGTCACCTGGTTATTGACACCTCCTGTAAGGGGAAAATTTTCTTCCTATCTACCCTATCTATGCCCCTCATAACTTTGTATACCTCTATCAGGTCCCCCCTCAGCCTTCTCTGTTCTAAGGAAAACAACCCTAGCCTATCCAGTCTCTATTCTTAGCTGAAACACTCCAGCCCAGGCAACATCCTGGTGAATCTCCTCGACACCCTGTCCTGTTCAATCACATCCTCCCTATCGTGTGGCGACCAGAACTGCACACAGTATTCCAGCTGTGGCCTGACTAGCATTTTATACAGCTCCAACATAACCTCCCTGCTCTTATATTCTATGTTTCAGCTAATAAAGGCAAGCATCCCTTATGCCTTCGTAACCATCTATGCTGCTGCCTTCAGGGATCTATGGAAAGGTACACCAAGGTCCCTCTGATCCTCTGTAATTTCTAGGATCCTACCATTCATTGTGTATTTCCTTGTCGTATTAGTCGTCCCAAATGCTTCACCTCACACTTCTCAGGATTAAATTCCATTTCCCATTGCTCTGCCCATTTTACCAGCCCTTCTATATCATCCTGTAATCTAAAGCTTCCCTCCTCACTATTTATGACACCACCAATTTTATGTCATCTGCAAACTTAGTCATCATATTCCCGTCCACATCATTAATGTACACTACAAACAGCAAGGGTCCCACCCGATTATAGCAGGAAAAACAAATTTCACTATAAACTACGGACTGCCTCCCTTTTACCAGATTGGGATATCCCAATAAACTTTGGAAGTGCAGCTTCTGTAGAAGGGAAATGTGGCAGCCAATTTTCAAAATAGTACATTGGAATCTTTTAGGTCCACATAACAGGGCAAACTAACAGGGCAAACATAAGTTTAACGACTTATCCTGAAGATGGCATCTCCAGCAGTGCAGCAGTCCCTCATCATCAGCCTAGGTTGTGTGTTCAAATCTTTAGAGTGGGGTTTGAACCCACAACTTTTAACCCCAAAGAAAGATTGACAGAAAGAGAAATAAGTTATGTGTGGGAGAGGGAGACAGAGTTGGATACAGAGAGATTGTGTGTGAGAAAGAGATGGAGAGAGAGTCAGAAACAGGGATGATGTACAGGCGGAGGAGGGGAGTGGAAGAAAAGGAGATACACTGTGTGAAAAGCAGGCTGAGGGACATAGAAAGCACAACTGAGAAAGTGAGATAATTTAGAGAACAAGATAAAAACTGAAAGTGAAGGAGAGATGGAGAAAGGGAGTGAGAGAGAAAAACATAATGAATCCGACTCATGGAAAAGATTTCAGGATGACTCACCCTGTGATGTGAATGTAGTGGAAGAATGCGCTCTCCAATTTGGGAAAAGAAGCTGGTTTGACAAATGTGAATCCTGGAGATTCTCTCGGTTTATATTTTGCCACCTGTGTTCTGATTGCTGATCGGCTGGGCAGAGGACTCTGTATTGGTATCTAGCTCCCTGATAACAGATTTATCAAAGATCACTATAATGTCTGATTTTAGATTGAGATTTTTGCTAGTTTAGCCCAGCAGGTAAAACCAGCTATTTATGAATAGTTCTACTTCAGGCAGAAATCACTGTTTGACTTCAGGTTCCCACAGTCGAACAGATGTAATAAATATCACATAACAAATATCACAAAGGGGATTTCCAACAAAGGAAACAGGAAGTATAATTATGTGGCACCATACCAATTGGTTTAATGGTGCTATGATGCTAAATTGCAGGAAATGAGATAGAGAGATGAGTGAAAGACAGAGTGGTCTGGCAGTAAAGGATACATTTATAATATTACACGACCCTCCATAAGCTGCCTTGGCTCACCACCCAACTCTTCATCCATCATGTCAAAAATTATGTATTTGGGTTTTTTTAACTTTATTTAAATCAAAAATAAATTATTGGAAAATAATTAACAATTGCCTCCTCTATACTCCTACAGCTCCTCCACCTATGACCAACCTCCTGTTCCCTCGATCTTATTCCCCCAAACCTCTGACCACCCAACTTCCCTTCCTGGTCCCCACGTCAACCAATTTTGTTCCAAAAACTGAAATTGCTGGTAAAACCTAGCGGCTCTAATAGCATTTGTGGAGAGAAAAACAGATTTAAGGTTTCGAGTCCGTATGACTCTTCTTCAGAGCAAACTAATTTTGTTGATGTTTTCTCCAAGTGTTGTCCCCTTCTCTGTAAATCTGCCATTATCACCCCTCTCATCAAAAAGCAATTCTTGACCCCTCTGTCCTTGCAAACTACCATCCTCTCTTTTCTCTCCAAAGGCTTTGAACGTGTTGTTACCTCCCAAATCAATTACCATCTTTCCTGGAACTCCATGTATGAATCTTTCCAATCAGGTTTCACCCCTGTCACAGGACTAAAATAGCTCTTATCATGGTAACAAATGACATCCTATGTGACTGTGACAAAGGTAAACTTTCCCTTCTCATCCTCCTCAACCTGTTTGCAACCTTTGACACAGTTGACCACACCATCCTGCGCCAATGTCTCTCCACAGTTGTCCAGCTGGTTGGGACTGCTCTCATCTGCTTCCATTCTTATCCATTTAATCATAGAGAATCATTTGAAATGGTTTCCCTTCCCACTCCCACACCATTCCCTCTGGTGTCCCCAAAGATCTATCTTTGGTCCCCTTCTACTCACCACATGCTGTCCCTTGGCGACATCATCCAAAGGCATGGTGTTACTCTTCATATGTTCACTGATGACACCCAGTTCTACCTCAGCATCGATCTTGATGACTCCACTGTTGCTAAATCATCGGATTCCTCATCCGACGTGCAGTATTGGATGAGCAGAAATTTCTTCCAATTAAATATTGGAAAAACTGTTTTTGGTGCCCGCTCCAAACTCTTCCCTCACTACTGACTCCATCCCTCTCCCTTGCAACAATCTGAGATGAAACTAGTCGATTTGCAATTTTGGTGACATATTTGTCCTTGAGATGAGCTTCTGACCTCAATTTCACACCATCACTGAGACCACTTATTTCTTTCTACCTCAACATCATCTCACCTTTCTGTTGTTTCGACTCATCTGCTGCTGAAACCCACATTCATGCCCTTGTTACCTTTAGGCTTGACCATTCCAACACACTCCTGGCAGGACCCCTACATTCAACCCTCTGTAAACTTAAGACCATCCAAAACTCTGTGGCCCATGTCTTAACTTGCACAAAGATCTTATCGTCACTGTACTCGCTGATCTCCATTGGCTCCCATTTAAGCAATGTCTTGATTTTAAAATTCTCATCCTTGTTTTCAAGTCCCTCCCTGGCCTTGCTGTCCCTATCTCTATAATCTCCAACTCTACAACCCTCCGCGGTATCTGCATCCCTCTAATTCTGGCCTCTTGAGCATCCCCAATTTTAATCACTCCACTATTGGTAGCTGTACCTTTGACTGCCTTTTATTAAATTATTTGATGGGATGTGGGCATGCCTGGCAAAGCCCAGCACTTGTTGCCCATCCCTAATTGCCCTTGAACTGAGATTATTGCTTAGACCTTAAGTTCTACCTATATCTCTTACCTCTCTACCTTCCTTTAAGACACTCCATAAAATCTCTTTGTCCAAGCTTTTGATCATCTTACATCTTTGTATGTGACTCAGTGTTAAAAACATCAGGTACAAAAGTGCACAACAGTTTTCAATCATCAGATGGTATTTGGATCAACTGGCAGGACATGGGCACCTATTCACGATGTATCAGTTGCTGTGGTTCTGTGGTGCAGGCTTCATGGGCTAACTAGCCTTCTTCTGAACACTGATTTTACATGTTTGATAACCACAGCTCTTACAAAAGATGCAAAGAGTGGCTGGGAACTTTGACTGCACAGAAACAAATGCAAAGAGCAACAAAGGAGGAAATACAAGCAGCAAGAAGCACTGTGTCTGCAAATTGTACATCAAGTTTAAATCCTCAGATTTCCCATTGGTTCTCACTGCTATTCAAAATATCTCAAAGGAGTTTTGGTGGTTTAAAAGGGCTTTTCCAATACCAACTCTGAGATTATCTCTCATTTCTCACAGAAGTGTGTGTGAATGAGTGACAGAGCGGGTGAGTGAACTGCTGCAGCCAATAGAGGTTCATTGGTTTTTCACAATTGTCCCATGGCTCACTTGGTTGCTCTCTTGTCTTTGGACTAAACGGTCATGGGTTCAAGCCCCACTCTGGATGCTGGAATACAAAATTTAGGCTCATGCTGAATTAAGGGAGTGCTACATGGCCACAGGTGTTGTTTTTCAGATGAAATATTAAACCAAGGTTCTGTGCCCCTGTTAGGTGGATGAAAAGGATCTCATGGCATTATTTCAAAGAAAAGCAGGGGCATTCTCCCTGCTGCCTTGGCCAATACTTACTGCTCAATCAACATCACAAAAAAACAGATAAAATCAAAATACTGTGGATGCTGGAAATCTGAAACAAAAACAAAAATTGCTGGAAAAACTCAGCAGGTCTGACAGCATCTGTGGAGAGAAAGACAGAGTTAACGTTTCAAGTCTGAATGAATCTTCATCACAAAAACAGATCATCTGTTCATTGTCACATTGCTGGCAGTGCTGCTCAATCATTGAATCACATCTAACAGTGGACATTGGTGGGGGAATTTTACTGCCCGGACATAGTGGGGCTGGGCCAGAAAATGTGGCGAGCCGTTCATAAATCCATTAACTTTGGCGAGACCGGAAAATCCCGCCAGTGGGAGGGGCCATAGATTTCCACCCTGTTTGAGATTTTCAAGTGCGGGCTGGTTGCTGCAATAAGTTCAATGTCCTCACTTGATTGGTCAAGATCAGTGAATGTATCTTAATGTGCCATACCCTTAAAACTGATCTACTAGCTTCCACACACTGCTCAATTCACCACAGTCCCATCACTCACCCAGCAACGGTCTCTTTTGAATTATCTGGGAGCTTGGGGAGCCTATGGTTCCCCTTTACTTTCTCCATGGCAATATCTTGGCCAATCAGTCAACTTGCCAACCAATCTGCACTCTTTTCTCCTGTAGTATAAACTACTGGTATTTGGTATTTTTGCGTTTGTCCTGATAGGTGCAAGACAAAACCTTTGGCAACATCTCTCTCTTTTCAGCAATATTTTGAATAGTTCTACTTCAGACAGAAATCACTGTCGGACTGTAGGTCTCTAAAGACTAAGAGGTCTAATAACTATTATAAGGGGATTTCCAACAAATATCACAGCAAGTATTATGCATGAAACATAGGTTGCACTTACCAGTTAGTTTAACTGTGGTATGAGGCTAAATTCCAGGCAATGAGATAGAGAGGTGAGAAAAAGGATGAGTTACCTGGCAGTAAGTAATACATTTATAATATTACACAATCCTCCAACAGTTGCCTCAGCACCTCCACCCAATTCTTCATCCACTATTTCAAAAATGATGCATTCAGGTTTTATAAACATTATTTTAATCAAATAATAAATTACTGGCAAATGTATCAACTCATACAGCTGCTCCACCAATTGGTATGACCCACCTCCTGCACCCTCAATCCTATTACCATTAAATTGCTGACCACCCAACTTCCCCTACTAGTCCCCTTGCTGGACAATATTGGTTCTCTCCCGGTGTTGTCCCTCTCTTTTAAATCTGCTGTCATAGCCTCTCTCCTCAAAACCAACCCTTGATCCTACTGTTCTTGCAAACCTCTGCCGCATCTGTAATCTCCCTTTCTTCTCAAAAGACTTTGAACTTGTCAATCACTGTCCAAATGCATTCCTATTTTTCCTGGAATTAAAAGTTTGAATCCCTCTAATCAGGTTTCCATCCCTGCCACAGTAGTGAAACAGCTCCTGTTGAAGTCAAAAATGACATTCTATGTGACTGTGTCAAAGGTAAACTTTCCCTCGCCATCCTTCTTGACCTGTCCGCAGCCTTTGACATGGTTGATCATACCAACCTCCCCCAACACCTCTCCGCAGTTGTCCAGTTGTCAGACTGATCTCACCTAGTTCCATTCTTATCTATCTAATCAGAGCCAGAGTAGCACTTGAAATGGCTGCACTTCCCACTCCCACACCATTACCTCTGGTGTTCCCAAGGACCCATCCTTGGCTCCTTCCTATTTCTCATCTACATGCTGCTCCTCAGTGACATCATCCAAAAGCATCATTTTTTTTTATGTCTGCTGACGACACCCAGATCTACCTCAATGCCACCTTTCTTGACTCCTCCACTGTTGCTAAATTATTGCACTGCTTATCCAACACCCAGTATTGGATAAGCAAACCTTTCCTCTAATTAAATATTGGGAATACTGAAGCTATTGGTCACTGCTCCAAACTTCAGTCCCCAGCTAATTATTCCAACCCTCTCCCTGACAACAGAGACTAAGCCTGTCTATTTGCAACCTAAATGTCTTTACCTGACCACAGGTTGAGCTTCCAACCACACAGTGTCATCACTAACATTGTCTATTTTCACCCTGCCTGACTTTGCCCCTGTCTCAGATCATCTGCTGCTGGGACCCTCTATCATACCTTTATTACCTTTAGACTTAACTATTGCAATGCTCTCCTGGCTAGTCTCCCACATTCTACCCTTCATAAACTTGAGGTCATCCAAAACTAAGCTCTTATGTCTTAACTTGCTCCAACTCCCTAGCACCCCTGTGCTCGCTGACTTACATTGGTTCCCGATCCAACAACTTTGTTAAAATTCTCATCCTTGTTTCCAAATCCCTCCATGACATTGCTTTCCCCTATCTCTGTCATCTCATCCTCCCCTACAACCCTCTGCGATATCTGCGCTCATCTAATGCTGGCCTCTTCAGCGTTCCCAATTTTAATTGCTCCTCTATTGGTGCCTGTGCCTTCAGCTAGCTAGAGCCTAAGCTCTCACTCTATCTCTTGCCTCTCTACCTCACTTTTCACCTTTAAGACCCTCCTTAAAACCTGCATCTTTGACCAAGCTTTTGATAATGTGACCTAATATCTCCATATATGGCTCAGTGTTGTATTTTGTTTTATAATGCTGT